>NC_135903.1:34354365-34990764 GCF_964194155.1 Cetorhinus maximus | reverse complement strand
AATTGCCTCCTTCTATGCTGTAAGCCAGAGGTTCATGATCTGTGGAAATCCCTTCCTCAGACAGCAGTGGAGGGACGGTCATTGGACATTTTCAAGGTTGAGTTAGGTAGATTCTTGATTGACAACGGTATAAGGGGTAGGAAGGAAAGTGGATTTGAGGCCACAGTCAGGTCAGCCATGATCTTATTGAATGGCAGAGCAGGATTGAAGGGCCAAATGGCCTGGTCCTGCTCCTAATTCATATATTTGCATGTTTTTATAACAATTCTGCAATCCTGTGATTCCTTGAATTCTGTGAATCCCATTGACTTCAATTTTACTAGGGGTCCTTGATGCCACTCAGATGTGAGAATGCTAAAATTGAACCAATACTCGGCACCAATATCTGATGGATATTTTCTGCAAATTTAGGAGTTGGGAGCTGACACTGGTCCTCAAGAGGCAAAGTGATGGAGTGATATGTTGAGAAAATGGATAGCAGTAAAATCTGCTACAAAGAGAACTCGCTAGCCTAATGTCAGTTTTCTATTGCTAATATTCTAAAAAAAAGCATTCTGCTCAATAGATTTGAAATTCAAGATTTTGTAAAGGAGCCTTTAGGAAAGAGTGACCATAATATGTTGGAATTTTACATCAAGTTTGAAAGTGATGTAGTTCAATCAGAAACTAGGGTCTCAAATCTAAAAAGGAAACTATGAATGTCTGAGAGGCAAATTGGGTATGGTGGATTGGGAAAATACATGAAAAGGTGTGATGGTAGACATGCAATGGGTAACATTTAAAGAACTAATGCATAGTTTACAGCAAAAATATATCCCTTTAATACACAAAAACCCAACAAGGAAAGTTTTCCAATCATGACTAATGAAAGAAATCGAGGATTATATTAGACCAAAGGAACAGGTGTATAAAGTTGCCAAAAAAAAGATAAGTCTAAGGGTTGGGAGCATTTTAGAATTCTGCAAAGGAGGACCAAGAATTTTCCATCCCTGTTGGCATGGGCATGATGGCCGGCAGTGGGGGACAATGTGGTGAGAAGGCCAAAAATCGTTCTTATGCCATCGTGAAAACATTTTGCGATTGTCCACTCCACTCGTCAATAGTGGGTCACTTTTCATGCTGCTGCACGTTGGGAACATCATTTTAATACATTTGCTTCTAATTATAAGCCCTTCACACCAGAATCATCCCCCCCAACCCCGCCCCCAACCCCAAGGACATTGGTCCCAGTCCTGCCCAAATGCAACCCGTCCTCTTTGTACTGGTCCCACCTTCCCCAGAACTGGTCCCAATATCCAAGGAATCTTGAATCCCTCCCCACTACACCATTTCTTCAGCCACGTATTTATCTAATATATCCTGTTATTTCTACTCTCACTAGCAATTGACACTGGTAAGAATCCTAAGATTACTACCTCTGAGGTCCTACTTTTTAATTTATGTCCCTGTATTCAGCTTGTAGGATCTCATCCCTTTTTAACTTATGTCATTGGTACCAATATGTACCATGACCACTGGCTATCACCCTTGCCTTTCAAAATGCCCTGCAGCCTCTCCAAGACATCCTTGACCCTGGCACCAGGGAAGCAACATACCATCCTGGAGTCTCTTTTGCGGCTGCAGAAACACCTGTCTTTTCCCCTAACTATTCAATACCCTGTCACTAAAGCCCTGCCACTCTTCTTCCTCCTCTCCTGTGCAGCAGAGCCACCCGTGATGCCATGGACTTGGCTCCTGCTGCTTTCCCCTGAGAAATCGTTTCCCCCAACAGTATCCAAAACAGTATATCTGTTAGAGAGGGGGATGGCCACAGGGGTCTCCTGTACTATCTGCCTTTCTGTACTCTGCCTGGTGGTCACCCATCCCCTTTCTGCCTGTTCAGTCTTTACCTGTGGTGTGACCACCTCACTGAACGTTCTGTCCATGATAATCTCAGTATCGTGGATGCTCCACAGTGAATCCGCCCGCAGCTCCAGCTCCAAAATGTGTTTAGCCAGTAGCTGCAGCTGGATACACTTCCTGCACACATGGTTGCGAGGGACACTGGAAGTGTCCATGGCTTCCCACATAGCACAGGAGGAGCATATCACGGGTGTGAGCACTGCTGCCATGACTTCCCTTTAGATTAAGCTCATTAGTTACTCCCTTTAAAGAATACTAATTATGCTAGGAGTCTTATTCCATTCCAAACACTCCCATGATAGTCCAAATTCCTCACCTTATTTTGTTTAAGCTAATGGACTGCAGCAGTTTAATTAGTAGAAAAAGTAGAATCATAATGACCATAAAACATAGGAGCAGAAATTAGGCCATTTGGCCCATCGAGTCTGCTCCGCCATTCAATCATGGCTGATAAGTTTCTCAACCCCATTTTCCCGCCTTCTCCCCGTAACATTTGATCCCCTTACCAATCAAGAATCTATCTAGTACTCACCTGACCCTACTTACCAATCAGCTGCCTCCCCTGCGTCGTGTCACTTTTTGAATCGTGACGTCACTTTGAACTCCACCACCTGAAGGTCCTGAGGGTTACGCCTCTCCTCTCCGATCTCGGCCTCTGTTGTTCACACCCTTATATACCGCTCTCACTGGCCTCTCCTCTCCGATCTCGGCCTCTGTTTTTTGCACCCTTTTATATTGCTCTCACTGGCCTCTCCTGTCTGGTCAGCTCCGAGTCTCCTCAGAACTCTCGCTCTGTCCTCGTGCCGCTTTCAGCCCCGAGTTCAGCTCCCGCTCTTTTTAAATCTCCGCTCTGGCTCTCAGTTTCCACTCTTTTTAAATCTTACCAAGACCACCGCTCCTCTCACACTGCCTCCCGGTCCCGCTCTAGGGGACCACCAGCTGTTTTATCTGCTCCGCCGCTCTTGGGCTGTTTCATGAAAAGTCACAGGAAACTATTAAGGTCAGATAGTGAGATTACCCTTGATAGTAGTAGCAGGCGAGGGACCTAGTCTCCTCGGATGAAAGTGGCTGGAAGAAATTAAATTGGAATGGAATGAAATCGTCCAACCAAGAACTAATGGACTTTCACAGCTACTACAGAAATATGCCTCAGTTGTCAAGGAAGAATTTGGAAAAATTTGAAGGGACGACTGTACCTGATAGAGTTGAAGAGACAAATTTACAGGTAGCTGCTGTAGAACCTGATGCTCGGATGATTTCGGTGAGGAAGACTCCAAAGCCAACTTCAGAAGCTGTAGAGCTGAGATGTTCTACACGCATAAGGAAACCCCCAGAGAGACTGACTTTGTAAATAATTGAACTGTGTAAATGACTTGATACATTGAAAAATTGTAAAATGTATTTTTCAGTAAAGGGGGAGGGGTGTAGTAATCTGAGATGTAATATACCTTTAAGATGAGTATTGTAATGTAAGATCACATGATCGTATTGTCCAATAGCAGAGTAGCGCGGGCTGCCTCTATGTGAGAGAGTCTTGAGTTAGTCACCGATGAGTGAAGACAGAGTTCTATGTTGTGAACACACTAGTATAGTTGTAGAGTTAGTTTGTAAATAAACAGCATGTGTTTATTCTAACAATGACCTCCTAATGTTCTCTGTCTCTGTGCCAACTCAGTCACCCTGAACAAAGCATGCAGCCCGGATCCTTTAGCCCCAGCAAACCAAGGGCACTGGACCCAACAACTTCCCAAAGTAATATTACATGCAGCTGATATAAAAGTATCTCACTGATACTGAAAATATGAGGCTTTACAGATCGATCAGTAATGCTATTCACCAATGCCTTTATAAAACTGGCGTGAATTTGTTCTCCCACCTTTAAAGTTCTCAATTGTTGACACTTCTTGTTGCTGTGCCTCACATGGTAGATTCATAGTATTAAATATAAGTGTTTTACTGCTTGTTAATCATTCCTTCAGTGCTCAAAACTCTGTTTTTTCTCTGTTAGTTACATGACCATAAAAGGCACCTTTCGCTTCCAAAAGTGGACTCATGGTCGATACTCTGTTTGCTATGATGTGGTCCTTCTGTAACACAGGATTAAAACACACAGAATATACAGAAGTTCCAATGCAGGGATTATTCCACCGGCATCAAACCTATTAATAAGTTCATGAGAAAGCTTAACTTGAAGAAATGAGTTTTTTAGGGATGGGCGACCATGGCCTGACTTTCCAGACACACAAAAGGAAGCCATCGAGAGTTCAACTGCTTGTCTCGAATCAGCCAATTGTCAGGCTTGGTTGTTGAACCGTGGGAGCAGGGATGTCTCACATTCAGCAGGGATGGTGGTTAGTGATCCCGAATCTTTTTCTCCTGCCTACAGTTCTCAGTGTTCACAACGTGGGTTTGGGGTTACAACTGAAGTTGAAGTGCAGTAAAGGAACAGAGTTTAAAGCCAGCGCGCTCATGGCACTCTTATTGCTGGTTCCCCTCGAACCCAATTACCCTGCCATCCAGACTATGAAGGGTATCTTCTGCACTTTGGGGCTTCTCAGACTCAGGGAGTTTCTGTGCTGATTAACTGTCCCACCTGAGTCTTCAGGCTGCTCTGTTTGGGCTCCTGCTCCTTCTCCCCGTGACTGCTGCTGCTGCCCCACACGGTTCTGCTCTGCCCCCTCACTTCAGCCTGCGCTCAGGGATCCTGGCTCCACTCCAGAGGACATCACTCTCCAACATGGCTGCCTGCCGGCGGCGGCTTGGCTGACAGAACTCCTTGGCAGCCACGGGGGATGTCCCGCAGAGAGTGCCCCACAGAAGGAAGATCCAGCATCTAATCCCGCACCAATGCCTGGAGTCAAGGTTCAGGGCTCAGCGTGACTCCCCCCTACACTTCCTCAGGAGATTCAACCTAAAGGCTAGTCTCTAACAACCAGCATTTGAAATGTTCATTCGCTAGAGTCAGAGCGTAGCTGACTGTAGTTGACAAGCGTGAGGTAAGCATCAAACTGTCCCATAAACATCTTTCTTTAAACCCATCGCAAACGTCAACCCTTCAGCAACAAATAAAGATCTCATCCTGAATAATGCTACTGGCCCAGAATTTTTATTTAATGTCTTGGAGTGTATAAAGATAAACAATTTTATTCTTGAAGTGTTTTCGAATCTGTGACATGCACCTCACAGTTGTCACTTGTAAATTCTTTGCCTGCTGCTCAGATCGACCTGAGTTGTGTTGATGTGTTTTTGAGTATTGTCCTTCCACAGTAATATGAAAATGACAGGATGTGTTGTTGAAGATGCCTGATTTTGAATTTATTCATCACCAATCCGAGGAACAGATCTTTCACAAACTCCCGATCCTAACAGGACAAACCACCGGATAAGAAATCTAACAGCTTCTGCAGTGCTAGTTGTGTCCAGGCGGTAGCATTCCTGCCTCTGGTTGTGCATTAAAATCCCACTCTAGAAACTTGAACAGGTAACCCAGGCTGACACTTCAGTACAATACTGAGGGGGTGCTGCACTGTTTAAGGTGCTGTCTTTTGGACCAGTCATTAAATTGAGGCCCCATTTTACAAACTCTTAACGGGATATCTGCCCAAATTGTTCTTCAGTTCATCTCTATTGTTAAGACATGGAAACATTTTTCTCTCCTGTTTTCTCTCTTTATCTCCTGTGGGCACTGACCCTTTGTTCTAAGAGCTTTCGCACACTGCTGCCTCCTTTATCAGCAACAATATCCAACATCAGGAAGTCCTTATTAAATTTCAGCAAATACTCATTTTCTGATTATTCTCAACTGAGCTTTGGATGATTCGCAGTCCTTGATACTCTTTGATTTCCTTTCTATCTATAAGCAGCATGGATTTTTGACTGTGCCACAGTTTCGATCAATCTTTAACATTGCCCTTCAGACATCACAGTTAGCAGCTTATATGAGCAATGCTATATGAGATCCAAGAGTAAAATATTAAAACTTTTGTGTACACATGTGCTTCTCGTGTTGCACTTACTACTGGTAGCGATTCCCTTCCTCAACCTTTCAAATATGTTTTCTGTCCTAGTTAAACCTCCTATTCATTATAAACAGTCTGGTAACATAGCGCTGTTACTCTGAAATGCTGGCTGCATCTCCAGGATCAGTGGTGCTATTGTCTATGGTATTGCCCATCTTGAAACAGTTAACACCAAGCCTGTGCGGAGCAATGGAGAGAGATGAGTGCTGCCCAGGACACCAAGAGAATTCTGCTTCAAATTGTGTCATTTTATATGGCCATCCTGAAGAGGTAGATTCTAGCAGATCCACAAGATGGAACCTCCGACAATGCTGCACTCCTTCAGGATTGCATTGAAGTGTCAGCCAAGATTGAGTTCAGAATGAGGTATAATCTTACAGCTTTCTGGCTTGGAGATGAGAGAGATACTCCCAAGCCAAACTTTAATAAGGGCTGCGGGGAGTTTCTGAGAACAATAGATGGCAGCCAGGAAGTCTGTTCCATGACAGAGCTGCAGTCTCTCACAGTAGATGGCAGTCAGAGACTATGGATGGCTGTCAGCTGTAGTCTTCACTTTGGCCTAGCAATAGGTGGCAGCAGACAGCCTAGATCGATGAGTGAAATGTCAGTCTGCTGCCTGCCAGTGACAGGTGGCCAGTCTTACCTCCTTCTCCCCTCGCCATGAGTGAAGTATTAGAAAAATGCCCTCACTGAGGCAGATTTAAACCCAGCCAGGGAGATTTGTTGGGGAGGAACTGCCAAAACCCAATCATGACTTTCTTCATCTGAGACCTGGTGAAACAGATTAAAACACTAAAGTTAGTAAATCAAATGGGTTTAGGGGACAAGAAGGTTGAGCATTCAGGTATGAGAATAGAAATTATCCTTGCAGATAAAAGAATATATTCTTGTGAACACTGCTAAAAGCCCTCAGTTAGATGGACAATAAGTAGCCATACGTCTCTGGCTAGGATGTTTATGTATTTTAAATGTTAGATTATGAATAGTGGATTTTAGTGGGAGTAGATGCTGCAGTAAAGGGAAAGGTTGGTGTACTAACCCTCCTGATTGCCTCCACCCTCCACCCCAGCCACTGGCTCATTTTGCTTTCCTTGACCAGCCGATCTTGCTATACTAACCACATATCAAATTACTCATATAGTGTATCTCAAAATCATTTTTCTCAAAGAAATCTATCTAACCCGCGTTTAACTTCATCGATAGTATCTGCTTCCACTATCTCCCTAGGAAGCCTGTTCCTCAATCATTCAGGACGTTTTTTCTGTGCCCTTCCGATACCTGCAATATTTGCTTTGTGCTGTGGCAACCAGAACTGCAAACAATATTCTATGTGCGGTTGCACCAATGATTTATAACTTGTCAGATTACCTCACTATTTCAGTTTATTGACCTTTAAATACATCCTGACATCTGATTTGTTTTGCTCACCAGCAGCAGACATTTTGCTGTGTTAACTTCAATTTATTGTCAGTCAGGAAGCCCAGACCTCTTTCCTTTTCCATGCACGTTAATTTCTCTCCATTCACATCGAATATCTTCCTGGTTGTTTTTGTTTCAAGATGAAGTGCTTTGCATACATCTACATTGAATCTGATCTGCCATACTCCTGCTCAATTTCCAAGTACATTCACATCCTCCTGTAACTTATCCCACTCAGTTTGGGTGTCTATCAACTTCATTAGATACTAATTTAGCCACCGTTCTTGAGACTCCTAGGCCCAGATCATTTATGAAGATATTAAAAAGCAATGAGCAATATATGCAAGTACCATAAGAATGCTCTCTCAATTCCAGGCTATCAGTTACAGTTTTCAGCTAATGTTTTTTGAACAATATGGAATTATTCCCAAGTGCTGTTTTAAAATAAAGCAGACGATATTTGATAATGACCATGAGTGATCTGCTAACTCATGAATAATGTTGGCTTAACTCTTTAATACATTAGCTCCTTGTAATACAACACAGCTGGTATGTTATTTTCAGAGCTTCTTCTTTTCATAAACTTATGGATGTCATTGTGTCAGTTTGGCTCAGTTCATCAAGCCCTCAACACTGGGTCAGAAGGTTGTGCTTTTAAGCCCTACAGATAGGACTTGAGTTTAAGCTGGACTGAGGGAGTGCTGCATTTCTTAGAGGTGCCAACCTTTAGATGAGATATAATAAAGACCCTCAATTCAGCTACAAGGTAAAGGCATAGTGGCAGTGTTCAAAGAGGAGAAGGGGGTGATCTCAGTGTTTTGGCCAACTGTTAAGAGGCAGATTGACTTGTAATTTGTCACACTGCAGTTTGTAGGATGTAGCTGGTACAGACTTGGTCTTACACTTAACCAACTTATCAACAGGAATTTATTGGGGTCATTGTAAAACTTTGGGTCAACTGACCAATATAGTACACCAGCTAATCACCACAAGCACAGTAAAGAGGTTCCAGGTCTACTGTGGCCCAGATTATCTTTGTGAGGGCCAGAGGAGCATCATTCCAAACTTACCATGGCTGCGTCTCTTTAACACTAATCTCAGTGAAACAAGTCAGAGTGAGTAACACTTCATGCCCCAAATAGTTCTCACCTAAAAAGGCAATCATGGGCATTGAATCCCAATTTACATATTAAAGTGGTACTACTGACTGAGACAGGCGGGGCTTTGGGTGCTCAGTGTTGCTGTAATAACAAAAAACTACCTCGGATGCTGGAAATCCAAAACAAAAACAGAATTACCTGGAAAAACTCAGCAGGTTTGGCAGCATCGGCGGAGAAGAAAAGAGTTGACGTTTCAAGTCCTCATGACCCTTCAGCAGAACGGAGTACAGTTAGGAGAGGGGTGAAATATAAGCTGGTTTAAGGTGGGGGGTGGGGTAGGGGGAGAGAAGTTGGTTGGGGTGGGGGGGGGGTTGGTTGTAGGGACAAGCAAGCAGTGATAGGAGCAGATAATCAAAAGATGTCACAGACAAATGAACAAAGACGTGTTAAAGGTGCTGATATTATCTAAGAGAATGTGCTAATTAAGAATGGATGGCAGGACACTCAAGATACAGCTCTAGTAGGGGTGGGGTGGAAAGACTGACAGGGCATTACAGGTATAGATTTAAAAATAATGGAAATAGGTGGGAAAAGAAAAATCTATATAAATTATTGGAAAAAACAAAATGGAGGGGGAAGAAACAGAAAGGGGGTGGGGATGGAGGAGGGAGTTCAAGATCTAAAGTTGTTGAATTCAATATTCAGTCCGGAAAGCTGTAAAGTGCCTAGTCGGAAGATGAGGTGCTGTTCCTCCAGTTTGCGTTGGGCTTCACTGGAACAATGCAGCAAGCCAAGGACAGAAATGTGGGCAAGGGAACAGGGTGGAGTGTTAAAATGGCAATCGACAGGGAGGTTTGGGTCATTCTTGCGGACAGACCGCAGGTGTTCTGCAAAGCGGTCCCCCAGTTTGCGTTTGGTCTCTCCAATGTAGAGGAGACCGCATTGGGAGCAACGAATGCAGTAGACTAAGTTAGGGGAAATGCAAGTGAAATGCTGCTTCACTTGAAAGGAGTGTTTGGGCCCTTGGACGGTGAGGAGAGAGGAAGTGAAGGGGCAGGTGTTGCATCTTCTGCGTGGGCATGGGGAGGTGCCATAGGTGGGGGTTGAGGAGAGGGGGTGATGGAGGAGTGGACCAGGGTGTCCCGGAGGGAACGATCCCTACGGAATGCCGCCGGGGGGGTGAAGGGAAGATGTTTGGTGGTGGCATCATGCTGGAGTTGGCGGAGGATGATCCTTTGAATGCGGAGTCTGGTGGGGTGATAAGTGAGGACAAGGGGGACCCTATCATGTTTCTGGGAGGGAGGAGAAGGCGTGAGGGCGGATGCGCGGGAGATGGGCCGGACACGGTTGAGGGCCCTGTCAACGACCTTGGGTGGAAAACCTCGGTTAAGGAAGAAGGAGGACATGTCAGAGGAACTGTTTTTGAAGGTAGCATCATCAGAACAGATGCGACAGAGGCGAAGGAACTGAGAGAATGGATAGAGTCCTTACAGAAAGCGGGGTGTGAGGAGCTGTAGTCGAGGTAGCTGTGGGAGTCGGTAGGCTTGTAATGGATATTGGTGGACAGTCTATCACCAGAAATTGAGACAGAGAGGTCAAGGAAGGGAAAGGAAGTGTCAGAGATGGACCATGTGAAAATGATGGAGGGGTGGAGATTGGAAGCAAAATTAATAAATTTTTCCAGGTCCCGACGAGAGCATGAAGCAGCACCGAAGTAATCATCGATGTACCAGAGAAAGATTTGTGGGAGGGGGCCAGAGTAGGACTGGAACAAGGAATGTTCCACATACTCCATAAAGAGACAGGCATAGCTGGGGCCCATGCGGGTACCCATAGCCACACCTTTTATTTCACACCTTTCCGTTTCTTCCCCCTCCCTTTTGTTTTTTTCCAATAATTTATATAGATTTTTCTTTTCCCACCTATTTCCATTATTTTTAAATCTATACCTGTAATGCCCTGTCAGTCTTTCCACCCCACCCCCACTAGAGCTGTACCTTGAGTGTCCTGCCATCCATTCTTAATTAGCACATTCTCTTAGATAATATCAGCACCTTTAACACGTCTTTGTTCCTTTGTCTGTGACATCTTTTGATTATCTGCTCCTATCACTGCTTGCTTGTCCCTACTACCACCCCCCACCCACACTTCTTTCCCCCACCCCACCCCCCGCCTTAAACCAGCTTATATTTCACCCCTCTCCTAACTTTACTCAGTTCTGCTGAAGGGTCATGAGGACTCGAAACGTCAACTCTTTTCTTCTCCGCCGATGCTGCCAAACCTGCTGAGTTTTTCCAAGTAATTCTGTTTTTGTTGCTGTAATATGTCTTTAAGAGATAGCAGCATGATATCACTAGAAGGGAAGTGTGTCATGCAATCCAGTTTTAGTTTCACTTATGCTCTTGAGTAGAGCACACAAGCACAGCTCTGATATCTTCAAGATTTCTATGCATGTACATCTGTTCTCATGTGCCTAATCTAAATAAATGAACCAACAATGTGTTTACACAATGCCTTATAAGTGATCGGTGCCTGTATATCATAATAACAACACAACATGATGTTCAGTGGTGGTCAGACAACGTGGCAGCAAGATTAAGTCTAGGTACAACTTGCTATAGAGCCTTAGATCATGCTACATGACGTGAGGCATTCCTTGACATTTTGGTCAGGCTGCAACAAAGTCACAGCGTTGGAGAGTGTTGCAAATGCAGTGTGCTGACTACGCAGAAAAGCTTGGAAGATAGCACTCAGATAAAGAGCTGGTAAACAGGTTGATTTTGATTTTGTGGTGAGATTGCAGTGCATAGCCTGTCAGTTCAGTGAGTTGAACAGCATGGCGAGAGGATCAGCACTGGTTTAGCTCAATAGGAAAAGGCGAGTGATCAGGATGTGGGCTGATCGATAGTGAGTAAGGGAGAGTCAAACAACCAAAAACAAACAAAGCTGATATTAAAAATTGGGCCAGAGATGGTTGCAATTAGAAGAGACAGAGCTTTGGAAAAGAGTGATACTCATCCCAGGTACTACAAAAGAAAGAAGATCAAAGGGATATTGTCAAAACGGTCACAAAATTCCCTAATTTGAATTGGGATGCAGCTGATCTACTTTCCAAATTCAGAATGTTTAAACAGTTTACAAAGCTATATTTTTGATTCAGGTGTGTCTGAACCAGACAAGCAAGACATAAAACTTCACCTAGCAATTGGAAATGAAGGTCTACAGGTCAGCATTAACAGAAGAGCAAAAAATCTCCAAAAGATATGGATTACATTGGAAGACCAGTTCAGAATCAGGTTAAACTTCTGTATTCATCAAGAAAAGTTCATGTCATTTCAACATCAGCCTATAGAATCCACAAACCACTTTGTCAGCAGATGCAGAGAAAAGGGTAAGTACTGTGATTTTTCAAACACAAAGCTAGCAGACAGAATTGTCGAGTTGCTGATTGCATCCACTCCCATGGAAGCATTCCAGAACAATCTGCAAGACAAACCAAAAATGTATGGTATCAAAGAGCTATTCAAGGATGGACACAAGTACGAAAAGATCCTTGCAGGTCAACGAAGCTTATAGGTCCTAAGTACAACCCCAATTGTTGACACACTCACTAGAATGCCCAAACCTAGCAAGCCATGTGGAAGGTGTGGCCTTCTGCAAGCACCAAGGAAATGCCCAACTTTCCACCAATTCTGCAAGGCATGTGGCAGAAAGGGCCATTGGCATGGCAGTGCACTAGAGCAAAGGCTGATGCAGCTATAAAGAGCCGCGCACTGATCCAAATAGACCGTACACAACAGGTACCTTCAAGCAATAAGAATAACCATCCAGTATCCTATCAGAAACATACACATGAGGTGATTGACAAACCAGAAAACGATGATATGCACAATGAAATGAAGAGTAATGACCATGTTTCCCAACCTCAATCTCATGAGAAACATAAATGCCATCACACCATCCGAAGTGTTTGCCAAGATTTGAATTACTTGCCCTAAGAAAGTTGGTAACTATTTATTATTGGCCAAGATTGACACAGAGGCAAGTGTGAACATACTACCTCAGTGAATTCTTAAAGACATATATCCACAAATGTGGAAGGCCATGGCGAAACCTACGACTGCACAACTTTCAGTTGTTCACAAATTCCATGTGCAGGTCCTATAGTCCTGGAGTGCAAGTACAATCAATCTTCTTGGGATGATCTACATCGTGGAGCTAATGGCCCAGCGATTGTTGGTCTACTGACATGGCATGACCTCACACTCGTAACAATACATGGAGTTACTCACACATCACAAGACCGATTATCCTCAGAAGCCATTCCTCTCACCTCAGTTCACAACCCAACATCAAAATATCCAGAATGTTTTAACAAAATTGGCAGGTTCAAGGCAGCTGTAATGTTACGCTTTCAGGAGAATGCAAGTCCATCAATTGATCTGGTACATTTCCCACAATGCAAATGCTAGCAGCTACAAGAAGAAATGACAAAAGATTCCACACTACAGAAACTGTGATAAACTATCATTGAAGAGTCACCTGATTCAATTCAGCAGGTCCACAAACAGGGTTACAGGTTAGATGCTGGAAAATGGGATTAGAATAGATAGGTGTCTGATGGCCAGCATGGACGCAATGGGCTGAAGGGCCTATTTCTGTGCTGTATAAGTCTAATGACACTATGACTCCAGTTGAGACCATTATAGCCTTATCAAGACGAACTAGACATCTCCCAGTGAGTCAATGTTAAAGACATGCAAGACATCATACCAGAATCTTTGTGACCTGACATTCTTCAACAACTTCATCACTCACACATGGGCATAGATTGGATGAGAAGACTCACCAGAGAGACAGTCTATTCACTGGGTATGAACAATGACGTTGAAGTCGTCATCAAGAAGTGCAAGGCATGTCAAGGGCACATGCCAAGTCAGCACAAAGAACCATTGATTGCACATGAAGTCCCTACTCATCCTTGTTCTAAAATCATATCCAAACTCTTTCGTGTCCATGGTACTGACTTTATCATCATTGTCAATTACTTTACCAAGTGCCCCATTATTTGACAATTGCACAATACGTAAAGCAGAACAGTTGGGCACACTCTAAGTGCTATTTTCAGTTTATTTGGTGTGCCTAGAAACATCATTATGGAAAACAGTCTGGAATTTATTGGTAAACCATTTCAGGATATGAGTGAGAAGTGGAATATCAATCACACTACTTCTCTTCAGCACCCTAGATGTAACGGCTTAGCTGAATGAATGATTCACATGGTGAGATCCCTAATTCTCAAATGTAGACAGACCAAGCAAGATCTACACATTGTAGTGTTACATCTTAGAGTGACAACTTTAAGCGCATCACTGACAGAGTTCATGTTTGGCAGCTCACTGTGTACCAATCTACCTAACCCTACTCTCTCAGAAACTAAAAGGCAACTTGTAAACCTGCAAGAGACGATGACCAATGTACACGATGAAAATGCAGGTACAGAATTGCCAAGTTTACAGTTGGGACAACAAGTTCACATCCAGGATTCCACAGAAGGTACATGGCAACCAGCCGAGGTGACAAGGATTTGTTTGGAATCAAGGATCTATGAAGTCATTACACTCAAAGGCGCAACAGTGAGGTACAACTGAAGACTAATCAGATCTATACCAGCCGCTCAACCACTGCACAGTCCTTTACATCATGAACTAGATCCCGAATAAAACCAGGAACAACGTCCAAGAATGACAACCCTGCAGATCACTGTGAGCAATTAAAAACACATCCAGACAAAGTTCCCATTACAAGACCTGAGCGTACCAGCAGACAGCCTCTAGGCCTTAGAGACTCATAGATTCATCTCTTCTATGTGCTTATGCAGTGGTAGCTAGGCATGGGCCAGGATTTTTCAGTCAGCGTGCGGGGGTGGACCCGACACGTCGCTGAGTAAAATGACACGTGATGATGTCACGCGTGCATCCCGACGTCATCGCGATGTTTCGTTCGGCGGGAATGCGCCAGAGTCTGCTACGCGCCCGCCGATAATTGATAGGCCGATTAAGGCCATTAACAAATTAATTAATGTCAAGTTAATGCTGTCTGTCCAAACTTATGGTTGGCGGGCAGGCAAAAAGGCCAAGCAGCCTTTACGTTTTTTAGGAAACCTCATCCACGAGCGGGATGAGGTTTCCTAAAGCTTTTATGAATTAAATAAAAAGTTTTCCTGATAAATAAAAACATGTCCCATCTCATGTGACACAGTCACATGAGGGCACATGTTTCATTAAAGTTTTATTGATTTCATTTATTATTTTCAGAAGTGGTTCAATCTCCCGGAGGCCGCTCCGTGCCTCAGGGAGACTGAAGTGCTCTTTTGCGCGCATGCACGAAAGAGCACTGGCCCTGACTCTCCCTCCTCCCCTAGCCCACACGGGTAGCGCTGAATGCTACCGCTTGCGTCTTACGCTGGGCGGGCCTTAATTGGCCCACCTGCGTAAAATGGCGGCGTGGAACCAATCGCAGGCGGTGGTCGGCTCCGCGATCACTCCCGCCAAGCCCACCCGACGCAGAAAAATTCAGGCCATGAACATGTGTTGTTAATAGTTATACTTCTTTGGAAGTGGGGAATGTATCTTTAAAAAGAAAGGGGAATGTTGTAATGTGCCTTTAAGGGGTAGCAACATGACATCACTAGAAGGAAAGTGTGTCATGCAGCCAAGTCTTAGTTTCACTTTCGCTTTTGAGAAGAGTACACACACACACATACACAGCTCTGTTGCTGATGTCTTCAAACGTTCTATCCATATATATCTATTCTTGGGTGCCTAGTCTAAATAAATGAACCCACAATGTATTTACCCAATCCCTTATGACTGATTGGTCCTTTTATATCATTATAACAACACAACAAGCATTAGGCCTTTCAAAATGTCACCAAGTTCCTTGCAAAGTTTTAATGGTTAGTAAGGCAACCAGCCTATAAACAAGAGAGAAAAGGCACTTTGACAGTGAAGCCTTTAAGACTTTTCAATGTAATTAAAAAAAGTTGTTACTTTACTTTGTGCAAAGTTAAAGAAGAGGACCTAGAAATTCAGCCCCATTTTTGGCATGGAAATTTTGTGAGTTTGGGCAGATGGAGGCATTTAAGGCCAATCCCCTTTGCCCTGGTTATCCACCCATTCCAGCACACATTGATAGATTCAAATGAAGGGCTTATTTCCACCCACCTCTTTGATCAGGATATCACAGTGAGATGGTGAGACTGGCAGGCTGAAACCTCGCCAGGAATTTCAACCGTTTCACCCACCATCTGGCCAATGGCATCTTACAAGTTTTGAAGTAGGCTCATCATGCCGTTTCCCAGCACCAGTCCAACTTGGAGATGTTGGTTATAATTAGGAAAGTGGCAACTCAGAATTAAAGATTTTCTCTTTGACCAGACCTATCCCATCCTCCCTTTGGGGCAAGATGAGTGCCAAGGCAAACAGGTAGGGGGGGAACATGCAGAGCTAGAGCAGCCCAACTGGAACTTCAGGCTCTATTCGAATACTGAACAATCGCCATGAACAGCCTCAATTGATCAAAAGGCCTTTCCTTGAAGCGTTACTGACAGATTAAAACATTTCTTCTCCACCGATGCTGCCAGACCTGCTGAGTTTTTCCAGGTAATTCTGTTTTTGTTTTGGATTTCCAGCATCCGCAGTAGCTTTTAGCTTTTTGTTTTTAAAACATTCCTTTCCTGGAGCAAAAGTCACAATTAAAAACATTTCACAAACACGTAAGTAACACGTTAGGCAATTAAAGCCACCGTGACAGACTATGATAAATTGAGGCCTTCCACTCTCGAGCTGCATTTGTAAATCAGTGTGTACTTCCTTCACATGACATTTCAAATGCCATTGAATGATTTATATGTCTCTCTCCTTCAACCCTTTTCACAGGGGATTTCTTTGGCAATTGCTTGCTTCCTTCGTTTAAAACTCAAATGCTAAGCTGCTTGTCTTGATCTTTAGTCACATCAATCAATAGGAAAACAGCTATTCACCGAGGTATAACTAAATTGGGTCGTGTGTGGAAATAATTCCATCATTTTATTCAACCACACAATCAAGGTATGGACAGAACACTGATGCATCATTACATTTCTTTGATGTATCGTTTTCTGATACTGATGTAATGGACATTTCGTATGAATTAAAATGTGTGAATTTACATTAACAGACATTATCGGAGCCTGAAAGACAGGTTCCAGTTTATTACCACCCTTTTGAGAATAGTCTCAGAACTCCTCACATACAATGAATTAACTTTGCAGCAAGTGTATAATGGGCCAGCACAGCAGCCATTTTGCACACAGCAAGATCCTATACACAGAAGTAAGCTGGAAGACCAGTTAGTCTATACTTGGTGGGGTTCTTTGAGGGAGCAACGTTAGTCAGAATGGCAGGAGAACATGAGAGGAAATTGGAAGGGCCGGTGAGGAGATAGATTTGCAAATTTAAATTGCACGTCACACCTGTGAATTGGGCTGGAGATATTCGGGCAGGTGGCAGCTGATATTGTTGACTGCCTGAAATTCACTTTCTGTCCTGCCACTGGGCAGGTGACTTTAGATAGCGGGCCCACCAAGGTGACGCTGTATAAGGCGAAGTTCTCTGTTTAATGAAAGTCATAGCAGTGAGCTGAAACCAGATCAGTTGATATTTTTTTTTGCCAATTTTGTCCCTTACCCTTATCAACACAGCAACGTACTCGAGGACAAATGCATGAGCAGCAGCAGCCCCAGGTATCGCAACAAAATTCTGCAGATTTCCAGAAGCAGATGGCATGGATTTACGATAAGAGATATTCAAATAAATAGACAATCCAGATAGGATTTCTGAGACATTAGGGCGGTTGGCATATGGAACAAAGCACTAGTGTGAGTGATTACATTGAAACAGGTTCAGAAAGAGACATGCTATTGACATCTGAGAATGCTGGAGGCAATTTTGACTTTAGCTGATAGTGGGAAATGACCGAAACCAATCAGTCACTCGTTTTAAATCTCTCCCTACTTTAATTTCCTATAACTACAACTGAAATCAAATCGAGAGGGATTTGTAACGTGAAGCTTATCCAATATCTCCTGTTTCAAAGTCAAAGTCAAATTTACCCACTTTGTGTGTATTTATGAATGATGTATTGGGGAAGTGTGTGACAGTGAGTTGGATGCTACCCTTCACCTCTGGAATATGGGATCTCAGATGAATGCGCTCCTCTATCTTCTGGCTGTCAGGGTCCTATCAGAAAAGAATTTGGCTAGCACCAATCGAGTTCGTAGATTGCATGAGTCTATGGCACAAACCTAGCACAAATTGGCAATCTTACAGAAGAAGATCACAGGAAGGAGTGCGCATTAATAACTGTGTCAGGCAACAAGCACAACACACCTTTCAAATAATTGTACGCTGCCATTTAATCACTCTCACCTTTTCATCTCCCTTCCCTTCTGTTCTTTACCTCCTCCCGAGCTTTCCTGTCTCTATATTTGCTTAAAACTGGTTTCATCTCTAACCTTTTCCAGTTCTGATGAAAGATCACTGACCTGAAAAGGGATGTTTCTCTCCCCACAGATGCTATCTGACCTGCTGAGTGTTTCCAGCATTTCCTGTTTTTATTACAGGATGGCTGATGTGGAAAGAAATGTTGCGCTGAAAAGAAAAGAAGTAAGAAGTTGCATTTGTATAGTGCCCTTCACTATCTCACAATACCTCAAGGCGCTTTAAAACAAAGCTTGCTTTTGAAGCGTGGGCTGGGATTTTCCGGTCCCGCCTCCCTGGGACTGGACATTCCCACCTGGAGTCAACAGATCTTTGGCTGGTCTGTCAGATTTCCCATCCCGCCTGCGACGATCCCCACCACGGGCAGGACCGGAAAAGCCCAGCTGTAGTTACTGTTGTAATGCAGACAAACACAGCAGCCAATTTTGTGCACAGCAAGCTCCCACAAACAGCAATGTGGGGCGGAATTTTACGCCCCTCCCAGGAGCAGGCCAGCAGGTGGGGGGGGCGCCTTAAATTCGAGTGCCATGGTGGTGCCACCATGCCTGCTGCCTACCCACCTCCACTGGCATTTTACTAGTAGTGGGGAGGCATCGGAAGGCCCGCCCATCCTTGGTCCAATTGGTGTCCTTATGTGGAAAATGTATGGGCCTCCTCCCATTGCCACACCCTGTGCCCAAAGGAGGCCATCGTCACCCACCCCCCACCCCACCCCCCCCGCACCCCCGCCCACCACCCCCCAGCCATGTGTTCCCTCCACCCTCCTGAACCCAATTTATCCTTGCAACCCCCCTCCACCCTCATCCCCCATTGCCGGTGGCGCTGCTGGGACTCGAGAGCTGCTGGCCATTTGATTGGTTGGTAATCCTCGGAGGTGAGCTTTCCTCCCAGATGTGGCAGCAGTCTCGCTCTGACCCAATGAATGGCCGACCGGCTATTAAATTGCTGCCAGGTGACCTGGTCAAGCAGAGGCAGGCTCGCCCCTGACTTATCTTCTAGGAAGCAGCGATGCCACCACATCCATAAAACAATTCCAGCTGTGCTAATGACCAGTAGGCGGGGCTCATCTGGAACTGGGGCTCGGCTATGTTGTTGGGGCAGAGTAGAGAGAGTTTTACTGACTGTATATGCTTATACCTGGCCTCGGAGTGCTTGACGGTGGTACTGCAGACTGAAAGGGCAATAGCATTGACATCCCTTACCTTCATAAATCGCAAATCTTTTGGAGATAAATGTAAGGGTAGTTCACAGGAAAAGAAACACCAATGGATTTCAGACTAAAATACTTTAGTCTGAGTTATTACTAGGGACTGATGAGTATCAATCCAATTTGATTGAAATGTAGTCACGGTTGGTGCATTTACACTAAATAAAATGTACAAGGAGAGAAGTATTTGGATTCTTGCAGTATAGCTCAGCGTATCATGAAAGCACATCAGCTGTTTATTGTTCCGAGTGGAGTGACTGTTCCCTTGATAAACACCTCACCAATGCAACTTTGTCAGAAGCTGATTTCTGATAGAAATTCTCTTAACCATGTTCAAACTTGTTTTGATTTCTATCCTGTGCTTGCTTTGCATACTTTTGTTCTTCAGTTTGCTGTGTCCTTCCTCATGCAGTAATTTGCTGCTTGATAATATTTAAATTTGAGGCAAATTAGGTGATCGGCTTAATGCGGGAGCCAGGGAACCGGTGTGAAGAGTGGGCAGATCGATGGGAATTTCAGGTCATGCCCTGAAAGAAAAGTTACATAGGGCAGGATCATCCCGTCGGCGAGCGGGGGTGGGGCCCGCTCGCTGATGCATAAAATGACACGGGATGACATTGGGTGGAACTCCCAATGTCACCGCACGTTATTTCCATTTTCAGGTCAGCTGCGCACCCGCCGACCTGTCAACGGCCTATTGAGGTCATTGAGAAACTAATTAAAATCATTAATGGACCTGCCCGTCCAACCTTAGGGTTGGCGGGGCAGGCCGGGAGCCCTGGCGGGCTTCAGAGAAAGCATAAAACCTCATCCACGGGTGGGATGAGGCTTCATGAGGGTTTTTTAATTTTTAATAAAGGTTTCAGTTAAAGTTATGGACATGTCCCAACTCATGTGATAGTGTCACATAAGGGGACATGTCAGAGAAATTTTTCTATAATTTCTATTCCAAATTTTAATAAGGAGCCGATCTCCCTGAGGCAGCACTTAGCTTCAGGGAGATCAGTGCACTCTTTCATGCACAAGCACAGAAGAGCGCACTCCCGCCTGAGGGAATCCCCCCCCGCCCGCACAGGGAGTGCATAGCGCTTCCTGGTGAATGTCACGCTGGGCGGGCCTTAATTGCCTACTTAAAATGGCGGCACGCCCCCAATTGGGGGCGGCGATCGGAGGCGTGCCCACCCATGCCCTCTCCCACACTTCCCCCCCCCGATGAGGGCAAAATTTTCCCCATAGAATTTTACTGCAGGGCAACAGGCCACTCGGCCCATCATGCCTGAGCCAACTCCTTGGAAGAGTTATCTAACTGGTCCCACTCCACCGCTCTCCCCTCACAGCCCTACAATTTATTTCTATTTTAGGGATAAATCTTATTCCCTTTTGAAAGCTACCATTGAATCTGCTTCCATCAACCTTCCAGGCAGTACTTTCCTGATCATAATAAATCGCTGCATTGAAAATTTTCTCCGCACGTCTCCCCTCGTCCTTTTTTCCAATTGTCTTGAATCTGCATCCTTGGGATAATCACCTCCCTGCCAGTGGAATCTTACTTACTTACCCCCTGTACTTAATCTATTAAAATCTTTAATATTTAAAAATATGTTTAATATTTAAATTTTAGGCAAATTAAGTGCCTGGGTTAAGATGGAGCAATGACCATAAAGTAGGCAAAATGTGAAGGGTGAGCAGGTCAGTGGAAATTAGGGGTCATGCCTTGAAAATATTACATTGAGTTTTACAGCTCAGAGACTGGTCATTTGGCCCATCTGTGCTGGTGTTTATGCTCCACTTCATCTCACCCCATTAACATACTGATCTTTTCTTTTTACCCTCATGTGCTTACCTAGCATTGGTGAAAATAGTTTCAAGTAGAACTGAATAACATAGAACTGAATAGGACTAAAGGGCTTCCTAAAAGCCCTTTACATAGCGCAGAATGGGAGGACAGGGGTAATTTGTGGGGTCAACAGAAAGAGAAAGAAATTTAAAGTAGAATGAAATTTATGACATTTAGGGACGGGCAATGAAAATGCTGGCCTAGCCAGCGATGCCCACATCCTGTGAAAGGATAAAAAAAAAAGGAGCCAGCAGCCCTTCAAAGGGGGAAGCAGGGTATTAAGAGGGGCTGGGGGATCTGATGGTATCTTGGCATTGTCTCTGAGGCTTATGAAAACTAATAGCAGCTTAATCTCAAATTATCCCCTGAATGCTGCCTCCAGTAACTCAATCTTCATACCTCCAGGTTGGGGGGGGGGGGGGGCCTTAAATTCGAGTGCCATGGTGGTGCCACCATGCCCACTGCCTTCCCGCCTCCACTGGCATTTTACTAGTAGTGGGGAGACATCGGAAGGCCTGCCCATCCTTGGTCCAATTGGTGTCCTTATGTGGAAAATGTATGGGCCTCCCTCCCACTGCCACACCCTGTGCCCAAAGGAGGCCATCGCGCCCCCCCACCGGCCATGTGTTCCCTCCACCCTCCTGAACCCAATTTATCCTTGCAACCCCCCTCCACCCTCATCGCCCATTGCCGGTGGCGCTGCTGGGACTCGAGTGCTGCTGGCCATTTGATTGGTTGGTAATCCTCGGAGGTGAGCTTTCCTCCCAGATGTGGCAGCAGTCTCGCTCTGACCCAATGAATGGCCGACCGGCTATTAAATTGCTGCCAGGTGACCTGGTCAAGCAGAGGCAGGCTCGCCCCTGACTTATCTTCTAGGAAGCAGCGATGCCACCACATCCATAAAACAATTCCAGCTGTGCTAATGACCAGTAGGCGGGGCTCATCTGGAACTGGGGCTCGGCTATGTTGTTGGGGCAGAGTAGAGAGAGTTTTACTGACTGTATATGCTTATACCTGGCCTCGGAGTGCTTGACGGTGGTACTGCAGACTGAAAGGGCAATAGCATTGACATCCCTTATCTTCATAAATCGCAAATCTTTTGGAAATAAATGTAAGGGTAGTTCACAGGAAAAGAAACACCAATGGATTTCAGACTAAAATACTTTGCTCTGAGTTATTACTAGGGACTGATGAGTATTAATTCAATTTGATTGAAATGTAGTCACGGTTGGTGCATTTACACTAAATAAAATGTACAAGGAGAGAAGTATTTGGATTCTTGCAGTATAGCTCAGCGTATCATGAAAGCACATCAGCTGTTTATTGTTCCGAGTGGAGTGACCGTTCCCTTGATAAACACCTCACCAATGCAACTTTGTCAGAAGCTGATTTCTGATAGAAATTCTCTTAACCATGTTCAAACTTGTTTTGATTTCTATCCTGTGCTTGCTTTGCATACTTTTGTTCTTCAGTTTGCTGTGTCCTTCCTCATGCAGTAATTTGCTGCTTGATAATATTTAAATTTGAGGCAAATTAGGTGATCGGCTTAATGCGGGAGCCAGGGAACCGGTGTGAAGAGTGGGCAGATCGATGGGAATTTCAGGTCATGCCCTGAAAGAAAAGTTATATAGGGCAGGATCTTCCCGTCGGAGAGCGGGGGTGGGGCCCGCTCGCTGATGCGTAAAATGACACGGGATGACATTGGGTGGAACTCCCAATGTCACCGCACGTTATTTCCATTTTCAGGTCAGCTGCGCACCCGCCGACCTGTCAACGGCCTATTGAGGTCATTGAGAAACTAATTAAAATCATTAATGGACCTGTCCGTCCAACCTTAGGGTTGGCGGGCAGGCCGGGAGCCCTGCCGGGCTTCAGAAAAAGCATGAAACCTCATCTACGTTCGGGATGAGGCTTCATGAGGGTTTTTTAATTTTTAATAAAGGTTTCAGTTAAATTTATGGACATGTCCCAACTCATGTGACAGTGTCACATAAGGGGACATGTCAAGGGAAATTTTTCTATAATTTCTATTGCAAATTTTAATAAGGAGCTGATCTCCCTGAGGCAGCACTTAGCCTCAGGGAGATCAGTGCACTCTTTCGTGCACAAGCGCAAAAGAGCGCACTCCCGCCTGAGGGAATCTCCCCCCCCGCCCGCACAGGGAGTGCATAGCGCTTCCTGGTGGACGTCACGCTGGGCGGGCCTTAATTGGCATGCTCACATAAAATGGCGGCGCGCCCCCAATTGGGGGCGGCGATCGGAGGCGCACCCACCCATGCCCGCTCCCACACTTCCCCCCCTGATGAGGGCAAAATTTTTCCCATAGAATTTTACTGCAGGGCAACAGGCCACTCGGCCCATCATGCCTGAGCCAACTCCTTGAAAGAGTTATCTAACTGGTCCCACTCCACCGCTCTCCCCTCACAGCCCTACAATTTATTTCTATTTTAGGGATAAATCTTATTCCCTTTTGAAAGCTACCATTGAATCTGCTTCCATCACCCTTCCAGGCAGTACTTTCCTGATCATAATAAATCGCTGCATTGAAAAATTTCTCCGCACGTCTCCCCTCGTCCTTTTTTCCAATTGTCTTGAATCTGCATCCTTGGGATAATCACCTCCCTGCCAGTGGAATCTTACTTACTTACCCCCTGTACTTAATCTATTAAAATCTTTAATATTTAAAAATATGTTTAATATTTAAATTTTAGGCAAATTAAGTGCCTGGGTTAAGATGGAGCAATGACCATAAAGTAGGCAAAATGTGAAGGGTGAGCAGGTCAGTGGAAATTAGGGGTCATGCCCTGAAAATATTACATTGAATTTTACAGCTCAGAGACTGGTCATTTGGCCCATCTGTGCTGGTGTTTATGCTCCACTTCATCTCACCCCATTAACATACTGATCTTTTCTTTTTACCCTCATGTGCTTACCTAGCATTGGTGAAAATAGTTTCAAGTAGAACTAAATAACATAGGACTGAATAGGACTAAAGGGCTTCCTAAAAGCCCTTTACGTAGCGCAGAATGGGAGGACAGGGGTAATTTGTGGGGTCAACAGAAAGAGAAAGAAATTTAAAGTAGAATGAAATTTATGACATTTGGGGATGGGCAATGAAAATGCTGGCCTAGCCAGCGATGCCCACATCCTGTGAAAGGATAAAAAAAAAAGGAGCCAGCAGCCCTTCAAAGGGGGAAGCAGGGTATTAAGAGGGGCTGGGGGATCTGATGGTATCTTGGCATTGTCTCTGAGGCTTATGAAAACTAATAGCAGCTTAATCTCAAATTATCCCCTGAATGCTGCCTCCAGTAACTCAATCTTCATATCTCTAGCTACACAAGAGATCTCTTACCTGACTCTTTGCTGCCTGCAGACACCCTCTCAGTTATAAAGCAGCAGCTTATATAGAGCCTTTAATGCAGCAAAATCACAGAATCACAGAGTGCAGAAGAGGCCCTTCAGCCCATCGAGTCTGCACCGACACGTGAGAAACACCTGACCTAACTTCCTAATCCCATTTACCAGCACTTGGCCCATAGCCTTGAATGTTATGACGTGCCAAGTGCTCATCCGGGTACTTTTTAAAGGATGTGAGGCAACCCGCCTCCACCACCCTCCCAGGCAGCGCATTCCAGACCGTCACCACCCTCTGGGTAAAAAGGTTTTTCCTTACATCCCCCCTAAACCTCCTGCCCCTCACCTTGAACTTATGTCCCCTTTTGACTGACCCTTCAACTAAGCGGAACAGCTGCTCCCTATCCACCCTGTCCATGCCCCTCATAATCTTGTACACCTCGATCAGGTCGCCCCTCAGTCTTCTCTGCTCCAACGAAAGTATCCCAAGACACTTTAAGGGGCAGTTATCAAGCAACATTTGATACTAAGCCAAATAAAGATACTTTAAAGGACACGGGACCAAAAGAGGTAGCTTATAAGCAGTGACTGAAAAGAAGAGACAGAGTTAGAGAAGGTTTAGGGAAGAAATATCGAAGCTTAGTGCCTTGGTAGCTGAAAGCACAGTCTCAAGTGGTGCAGTAAAGAAAATTGGGGATATGGAAGGGAATAAATTGGAGGAGCAGAGAGATCTCAGAGGGTTGTAGCACTGGAGGGAGCTACAGGGATAGAGAGGGCTGAGGGCGTGCAGGGGTTTGATCACAAGGATGAGAATTTGAAAATAAAGATATTGTGGACGAGGAGCCAGTGAGTGTGGACACTTGTGCTACCACTCAGCCTGTCACATCCCACTTCTGCTGACTAATCTCACGGCCTTAGCTGCACTTTGATTTTGAGAAAGGTGAGTCACTGTGTGTCACCCAGGGGTGTGGCAATTTGCTGACAAATGAACAGGCGCAACATAATATTCCCTAATAAAAACAGAAAATGCTGGAAATACTCAGCAGGTCATGTAGCATGGAGAGGGAAAGAGAGTTAACATTTCAAGTTGAAGATCTTTCAACCCTTCATTTGGTTTGTAAAGAAACCGTAAAACTTAACAAAAGTAATGTGAAATATTTATTCTTGGCCGCTGAACTGTGGTATTTATAATGGCTAAACACTGTACTTCTGTTGCTCTTCCCTGCATTCATGAGGCCCCTTTCTTCTAAAGTTGGCTTCATGGCACGGTTTCTTGAAGTTGACTTTAACACACAGTCCTCGCACTAATTCCCTTGTCCTTTCATTATCGTGGAGAACACACGTTCCCTGGAGCATTGTTCACAGTGTCACAGTCAGAATGTATGTGTTCCCTTACTACCCATAATCAGTATGTTTTATATGGAAAAAGGTGTGTGTTTTCTTACCCTCGGTGTTTGGATCTAATTATATAATTTCAGCAGCAAGCTTTTGTGAAGTTAAAACATGAAGATGACTGATTCTCACACACTTACCCTGAATTAAAACACAATGTCTCACATACTCATTCTCACTGACACTCTCCAACACACAAAGGCTAGATACAGGTAAAGGCAATGTGCTTTTACAGGTTATAATTTTCTCAGTCGCTGATTTAAGATCTCTGCTTTCCCATGTAGCAGGCCTCTTCTCTTAAATGAAATTGATGCTTTAAAGTTGAAATGAGGGTTTTGTAAAGTGAAAGAATTCTCAACAGGCTGTGAAGTCTATTGTAGTGAAATAACTAGGAGGTTGTTTCTCAGATGAACCTTAACTGGAACAGGTTATGTATTTGGGCTGTCTGGTGTCTTGCAGCTTGTTTTGGATCTAGTTCACACACTGGTTGAACTTACCGTTCGATGGCTTTTGGTGGAAGTAACCCGCAGACAGCTGTTAGCCGTTCCTTCTAGCTGACCTTCACATGTTCAATGTCTTTTCCAAATAAGGGGGTGGTGCTCATGTTGATTCCACAACCTGTGTTGTGTTTTAACACCTTTGAGATACACCCAGTGTATCTAGTTTCGATAGGGCAAACAATCATAACGCAATGGAAGGTTGACAGTGTCCATTCACTTCCATCTGCCACGAAGTGCGTTTTGACCTCCACTTTGTCCAGCATGAAGCATGGAGACAGGCAGCCTGGAAATTCTATAGTTATTTTATATTTGTTCATCAAGAGATGTGTGAATTCCCCAGATGGCCATGAATGTCTATATTTAATGAGGTATTTGTTTGAGACTTGGCACTGTTTGTAGCTCAAATGCCAAAGATAACATGCAGCAGCCATTTGAATAGCTTGTTTGTATCCAGTTTTTAAAAGGATTGACTGAAATTTCATAATATGACATCTCTGTATTGGTCATGAGAATGCCGCACTCAACTGAATTTTGGTTCCAGGATCACAATGGTAACACCAGGCTGAATTCTGAGTCAGGAGCCCATAAATGGCTGTTGCAAGACTTTAGAGAAGATTTTCAAGGAGGAGGCCAATTAAGAAACCGATTCCAGGAGTCCTTACCAATTAGGGATGGCGGGCGGGCTCTGCAGGCAATGGGAGCGTCAAAGGATCTAGGCAACCAGCAGCCCCATCAGAAGAAGTGGGCACTGCCGATGTAGTAGTAGACCGAGAGGGCATCTCACGATGGAAGCCCTCTGAAGTCTTGTCAATGGTACAAATGATACTACGGCCACAGCTGCATTCTGCCTCATTGCAGAAAGGGAACCCTGCCAGGCAATGGTCTGTGGACATCATTATGGTCCTCATAGCCCAGTGGATCCATGCTGGGCTGCACATCAGGAGGATGCCACCATGCCATATTCATACAGCATGTGCAGAGTGCCCACAATTGGCACTTTAATTGGCATAATTGGTTACCTGCTGCTGACAGATTGGTAGCCATCACCCCCGGAAATAGGCTGGAGTGCGGATTATGCCAATTGGCTGGCATGCCAGCTGGTAGTGAGAAATTGTCAGTGCACCAGCCTCGAAACCCGGCTCCACCTCCACCTCAACCTCCACCTTGGAATGAATATTCAGCCCGCTATGTCTGCACAATGTTTTGAAGAGCCAGCCATTTGCAGTTGGAGAAGTAATTGGTCCATTTATGGTCCACTTTTTCCATGTCTGGGAGTTTTGGCATTGCTTTACAAAGTAAGCAAAATTCATGGCGTATTTTTGTTCATCCATGCCCGGTACATTTGCAGGATTGATGTAGTCTATCAAGCCCCTAAGTGTGAACTGTACGCTAAGACCAGGATTGGGATTTTCCAGCCCTTCGTGGCAGGATCTACCACAGGGGATTCGTCGGCCCAGCCAAAAGTTCATTGACTTTCGGTGGGACCGGGCGATCCTGGCGGGCAGGGCCCCAAGGCCGGGATTTTCCAGCCCCTTCATAGCGGGACCCCAGTGAGCCCCACCTTGACGGGACTGGGAAATCCCAGCCCAAGTGTTTCAGAGGGTGTGTAGGTTATGCTTCTCTCACACATCATCAACCCGCCTGATTTCCCCGCAGTTGAAGAGCAATAAGAAACTCATTCAAACTCTGGTTCACTTCCCCACAGCCTGTTCTTCAAATTGTCTCTCAGATTTTCAATCTCTCCATTTAATGGCTGTAGCCTGATTTGCATCACTTTCCAGATCTTCGTGAGGTTGTGTAAAATGGGTGGTAGAAAATCAGCAGTACAACTGACATCACTCTTAGTCTTCATTTTCATTGAAGTCTCACAATCAGTCATTTTACACAATTGTACTTTGTCAAAATGACCCCTTGAATGCCATGCGGAAAACATTCATGTAATTATGCACAACATAGAAATGGAATCCAGGAAAAGCTAGACCTTTGTCATTTTTAGCCCAATTTCCTGGTCAGTGTTGAAGTTCCAAATCAGTGTTACTTTACCCTTGTGTGATGAAGTATGTGATTATGGCTTTCCAATACTTGCAAAGTCTCTAAGTAGCTGGCACAACTGACAACTGACAACTGACAACAGAAAATCCTGCGGCGTGAATTCAAAACATTCCTGGAGTTCCATCACCTTCGTAGCAGAGCTTGAGAGCTTGTTATCATCCTCGATGGTCAAACCCTCCACACTGAGCTTACAGCCAGACTGGGCTGTATTATGAAGTACATAAGCATTACAGTTAATGCAAAGCAAGTTAGGCTGTGATACTTTCAAGCTGTAAACTACAAAATTATTTTTCCCATAATTAACTGATACATTGTTAGCCGCAAAATTTGTTATGTTCAAGGTATTGCCATCTAAAGTTGTGCATATTTCATGGCTAATACCTTTGACCATTTATTCAAAACATCAAAGAAATCCACTCTCAAAATACTAGAAGTGGAAATCAGTTGACAATAATTAAAGATCCCATTAAAATGTTAGCCATGGCTCTGTGGTAGCATAGTCAGCTCTGAGTTGAAGGTTGTGAATTCAAGTTTCACTCAACAGACTTGAGCACAAAATGTAGACAGACTCTTCAGTGGAGTGTCGCACTTTCAGAGGTACTTTCCTTTGGATGAGATGCCTGCCCCCTGAAGTGGGCATAAAAAAATCTCATAGCATTATTTTGAAGTGTCCCGGCCATTATTTATCCCCAACCAACATCACTGAAAACAGATGAACTGGCCATTGTTACATTGTTGTTGTGTAATTTTGTGCAGAAATTGACTGCATGTTCTCAAATTGAACAACTTCTCCTTTAACTCAACTCACTTCCTCCAAATAAAAGATCTTGCAATAGACCCACAAGAGTCCTAACTATGCCTGCCTTTTTGTGGGAAATGTGCAACATTCCAGTTTCCATCTTTTTCACATCCTTTCTGATGGTGCCACATTCTACACTAGCATTTTTGATATGTCTTCCTCTTTGCTCAGCTGAGAATCCCCCCCACTGTGATTGACCGGGCCCTCGAGTGTGTCCATCCTATTTTCCACACTTCTGCTCTCACCCCACCAGAACCATGATAGGGTTCCCCTTGTCCTCACCTTCCACCCCACCTGTCTCTGTATCCAACAGATCACCCTACGCATTTCCCACCATGTCAAACATGATGCCACCAAACATGCCTTCTCCTATCATCCCCGACTGAAGAGATCACTTCCTCTGTGACACCTTGGTCAACTCCTCAATAGCCCCCATCCCTCCCCTCCTCTTCTTTCAGCACCTTTCTATGCAAGCACAGGAGATGCAAACCTGCCCTTTTACCTCATCCTTCCTCACCATTCAAACATTCCTTCCAGGTGAAACAATGATTTTTTTGTACTTCTTTCAGTCCAATCTACTGTATCCGCTGCTTTCAATGCGATATGCTCTACACTGGGAAGACCAAACACTGGTTAGACAACCAACTGGCGGAAAACCGCCATTCAGTCCACAAACATGACCCTGAAAATTCCTATTGCTTGTCATTTCAATTTTCTCTGCTCGCACTCTGACCTTTCTGTCCTCAGCCTGCTACACTGCACCAAGGAAGCTCAACACAAGCTCGAGGGGCAGCGCTCATTTTTCAATTTGGCACTCTACAACATTCTGGACTCAACATTGAGTTCAATAATTTTAGATAATAATCACTGCTTTTAATTTCTTTTCGCTGGTTTGATTTTTTTTTCACATTTCTTTAAACCTTCACTTTGCATTCAGACGGCTATTACCCAACCATTCACAGCTCATCTGGACACATTTTTGTTTCTTTACCCATTGCCACAACATCTTTTATTATGGGGGAGATAGTGGCATAGCAGTATTGTCACTGGACTAGTATTCCAGAGACCCCGGGTAATGTTCTGGGGACCTGGGTTTGGAATCCCACCATGGCAGCTGGTGAAATTGAATCCAATAAAAATCTGGAATTAAAAGTCTAATGATGACCACAAAACCATTACTGACTGTTGTAAAACCAAATCTGGTTCATTAATGTCCTTTAGGGGAGGAAATCTGCTGTACTTACTGGTCTGACCTACATACAACTCCAGAAAGCAATGTGGTTGCCTCTGAACAAGGGCAATAAATGCTGGCCTAGCCAGTAACACTCACATCCCATGAACTAATGAAAAAAAAATTAATCTCTCCTGCCCTCCATCCTATCCCAGACCCTCCCTTTTGTTCTTCCTCCCACACCCGCTTTCACTTGCTCAAAACCTATTACATTTCTATCTTTCCTCAGTCCTGATGAAGGGTCATCCTCAATCCTTGGCCCAGGTTTTTCATGTAGGGATTGGGAAAACGTGACTCTGGCCCTTTTCTGCTCACACTCGCTCATGACTGACTTTGCCCAGGGATTTTGTCTTTTCAAGCAATTGTGAGTTCCATGTAGAGTTTTCAATGTGGGAGGAGTGTGGGTGCAGGGATGGGCTGCCTCTGACGGTCTCATGATGGTCATTTTTTTTAAAATTAGCAATGAGTCTGTGTTATTATATTATAATGTAGCACTAGAGTTGTGAAAACTCCAGTTGACTGTGGTCTGGGATTATCAATATAAACTCACTTTATCAAATCCTCCATTGTGCTGGATTTCGTGACAGTTTGCAACAAAAATGTGTTACTCTGCAATTTTTGGTGTGTGTGTCTCCCTTGACAGGGATTTTCTTACTGCTGTAAGAAGACACAATCCTCTCTACATGTAAAGTCCTGTGGTCAAGTATTGTGAACTGTATTTACCCTCTTAAAAAAATGGACTCCTTTTAATGTTTTAAGTTCTTATTTCTAGGAAAATAACTCTTTTAACTTTATAAACCCTCCTTATGGCCGGATTTCTTTCCTTCACAGGTCCTCTTGACCAGCATGAGTGCGAGTAAGGGAAGACAGCCCTAAACAAGCGATGTGCCCTAGTGAGCCATTCAAGGGGGTGTCAGGATTTAGCAATGAAGTTTCAATAGTACAGTGAACAATTTCAGTATTGCGAAATTTACAATAGTCTAAGCATGCGCTACAGCAAAGCTCCTCTAAATCGTCCCAAGACCAATCTTTAATCTTATTACAAATTACATAGATTTTTTGGACAATGATGGATAGGAATGAAGTTCATAAATTTGAGCCCCTCAGGTGAGTCAAGGAGAAGCCTCAGTGCCTGGTGAGCTAGCTGAAGCTTGACAAGTTGACATGTCTGTGAAAACCAGCAATCTGACGGGGCCAGGTGGACCTGGTCGATGAGGTGGAGGATTCAGTTGAAGTGCAGTGTCAGAAAGATGAGCTTTGAATGTCTGTTTGTAGTGATACAGCAAGGCCGCTCGACACTGTCATTAGACACCATTCTGAAGTCACTGTTGGAGAAAAGTTATCATTTCACAATAAAAATGAGGATCATGATCCCAATAACATGGAACACTGGAATGATGTAAGAGAAGACATGAAAATCACTTTCAAATACACCTGAGACAGTATCAGTGATGCACTCAATAGTGACAGAAGCTAACTCTGGTATTACCTCTATAATATCTTGACCTATAGCCTGAAGCCAATCTGCAGTCTGCCAAATAGCATTTAATTCAATTTTTGACAGCAATTGTTGTACTCTTTTAATAGTATCCTCGCCTGAGTAATTGGAAAAGATAAGAATCAGTTTCATATCCTTTACTGTCTAAGAATGATACTCAGTTTGCTAAGTTAAAAACGTGTATAAGCAATACTAGGGGTGCAGGAATTTCTAGATCTAGAAGATTTAACATATTGGAGAGTCTGGCCACAGCAGAGGGTGTTAACACCCAGCTGCTATGTCCAGCCCACATCTGGAGGCTGTAATGACTGCATAGATTATATTTCCCAAAGAGAAATGTCACCAGTAATCAGGTCTAACTACTGTAGAGGTGACAGGGCAGTTTGTCTTATCTGAATCGGGTTCATACACTTGTAGTTAGGCATTCTGATGTCATTCTCCCCTTTCCCCCCTCCATTTCATCCCTCCCCACATTGATCCCATTGTTCCCTACCCTCTAACTTAGACTCGATCAATTCAAGTCGGACATGACCATCCGTTAATATGCAGTTCGACATGAGAATAACCAGTTAGTTATATAAAATGTGTATTCTAAGAAATATGCCTATAAGCCATAAACGATGAAGTGGTGTGTGTTAACAATGCCAGTGACTGTACAGGGATTATAGTGGGGCTGGCTCTGGGGGAGATGGCACCTGTACAACCCGGGCGGGTTGCACCTGAACAGAGTTGGGACTGAGTACCTTGTGAGGCATTTTGCTAGTGCTGTTGGGAGGGCTTTAAGCTAACTTGGCAGGGGTGTGGGAACCAGGAGAGAATATTAGAGAGGATTACCAGGGTGCACAAAATACTCGGAGAGACGGATAGCATTAGTATAGAGAATAGTAAGTTAATAGGTGGAGTCAGAGTACGGGAGAAAGTCGTGAAGTCTAAATCAGGGTTACTATGCATGTATGTGAATGCACAGAGTATAGTAAATAAGATTGGGGAGTTACAAGTGCAGATTGTGATGTGAATATATGATGTTGTGGCGATAACAGAGACCTGGCTCAAGAAAGGGTAGGACTTGGTGTTAAACATTCTTGTGTACAAAGTGTTCGGAAAAGATTGAAAAGGAAGAATACAAGGAGGGGTGGCAGTATTGGTTAAGTCGAGCATTGTAGTGCTGGAGAAAGTGTGAGGTGATACATTTTGGTAGGAAGAACATGAAGACACAATATAAAATAAGGAGTACAATTCTTAAGAAGGTGCAGGAGCAGAGGGGGCTGGGCATATATGTGTGTATATCATTGAATGTGGCAGGGCAGGTGGAGAGAGCAGTTAATAAAGTACACAGTATCTTGGACTTATTAATAGGGGGCATAGAGTACAAGAGCAGGGAGATTAGGCTGAGCTTGTATAAGACACTAGTTAGACCTCAGCTGGAGTATTGTGTACAGTTCCAGGCGCCATGCTATAGGAAGGATGTGAACGCATTGGAGAGAGTGCACAAGAGGTTTACACAAATGGTTCCAGGGATGATAAACTTTAGCTATGAAGATAGATTGGAGAGGTTGGGACTGTTCTCCTTGGAGAGGAGAAGGCTAAGAGGAGATTTGAGAGAGGTGTTCAAAATCATGAGGGGGCTGGATAGTGTAGATAGGGAGAAATTGACTCCACTTATATAAGGATTGAGAACGAGCGGGCATAGATTTAAAGTGGTTTGCAAAAGAAGCAAATTTGGTGTGAGAAAGAACTTTTCACACAGCGAGTGGTTCAAGTCTGGAATGCACTGCCTGGAAGTGTAGTGGAGGCAGGTTCAATTGAGGCATTCAAGAGGGCATTATATGATTATATGAATAGAAACAATGTGTAATGGTATGGGGAAAAGGCAGGAGAATGGCACTAAGTCATAATGATCATTTAGAGAGCCAGTGCAGACATGATGGGCCGAATGGCCTCCTTCTGCACCATAATAATTCTGTGATTCTGTGAATGAAGGGCAGTCCAAATGTCTGCAGGTTAATATCAGTTCAGGCATGGTCAGAATTCACTAGAAACTTCTTTACCTAGAGAATGGGCAACTCACAATCACATGGAGTGATTGAGGCAAATAGCATAGGTACATTTAAGGGGAAGCTAGATAAACACATGAAGGAGCAAGGAATTGAAGGCTATGCTGATCAGTTTAGTTGGGAGGGAAGAAGCTCGTGTGAAGCATAAACACTGGCATGAGCCAGTTGGGCTGAATTGCCTGTTTCTGTGTTGTATGTTATGTCATTCTACATATGTATCATACACAGGCAGCCTCAGAGCAGGAGAAGTGGCAGCAATGTCGGTCAGCTATGCACAGAGATTTAGATCAGCTGATCTTGATTTAATGCTGAGCTACTAAGGCTATTTCTGACTGGTATTCTCCAGTGTCAAGTTGTGCTCAGTCCATAAATAGTCAGTAAGGCCTGGAGAGCAGGTAAGGCTGGCTGTTCAAGACTCAGAGGCTTTGAGGTGGAAGACACACGCAACTGGGAGAAATGTAACCTGGTCTTCAGACGTATTGTGTAGAATGAGCCTCCAGTGGTGCATCTGTAAGTGATTCCATTATTATCAGTTGTGTGTAGGAAGAGATTATGAGAAGCTCATTCCAACAAGTTGGCACTGTGACAGCTAAAACAAAGTCACTTCAAAAAGTGAGCCTCAGTGTGCTTTTAATTATAGATTGGGATATGATATGTGATCCTTAGCAAATGTGCAACATAGCAGTAACTAGGAAAGAGCAGCTAAACCTTACTTGAAGTAAACGTTGTAATCTTTCTGTCCCCTGTATCACTATTGTGGTCTTTTTTTTTAAAGAAAATGCTTGGCACCTTTGAAGAACTCATGATAAGGGGATGCCAAACCTGGCAATTTGGTGTCAGCTGTGCCTCAGTGGCTAAACCTGTGCTAGGCACTGAAGTATGTGCACGTCCAGGTCCCTCTGCTCCTGCATCCTCTTTAGAGTTGTACTCTTTTATTTTATATTGTCTCTCTGCATTCTTCCTACCAAAGTGAATGACTCCACACTTCTCTGCATTAAATTTCATCTGCCACTTGTCTGTCTATTCCACTGACCTATGTCCTTTCGAAGTTCACACTATCTTCCTCCTGGTTCACGATACTTCCAGGTTTCATATCATCCATAAATTCTGTGATTGTGCACTGTACACCAATGTCTTGGTCATTAGCATATACTAGGAAGAGCAGGGGCCCCAATAACATTCCCTGGGGAACTCCACCAACACTATGAAAGCAGATTATCCGGTCATTATCTAATTGCTGTTAGCAGCACCTTGCTGTGTGCAAACAGCCTGCTGCTTTTCCTACATTAGAACAGTAATGTTTAACATCGGTGTTTACTAAGGCAAAGGACGCCAACAAAATATTAGAACCAGAGATGGGAGAGGTAATGGATGAGGTAAAAATTGATAGGCCAGATGTACTGGAAAGGCTGACTATGCTTAGGGTGGATAAGTCACCTGATGTGAATGGTTTGTATCCCAGATTTTTAAGGGAAGTGGGAGTGGAGATAATGGGAAGTGTGGCCATAATCTTCCAAACTTCCCTAGATACGGGGGAGGTCCCAGAGATTTGGAAAGTGGCAAATGTGGCACCCTATTCAGGAAAGGATGTAAGGACAGTCCTAGCAACCACAGATCAGTTGGTTTAACAACTGATTTGAAACAAAAGTCAAGGAAAGAACTAACAGGCACTTGGAGAGGTTTAAGTTAAATTAAGGATAACCAGCATAGAATTGTAAAAGCCAGTCATGCTTGATTAATCTAATTGATGTTTTTGTTGAAGTAACAGAGAAGGTTGATGAGGGGAATTCTGTGGACATTGCCTATTTAGATTTTATGAAAGTGTTTGACAACAGTTAGAAGGCTAGTTAACAAAATTGAGGCTCATGGAATAGGCAGGTTGGTGTCAGCTTGGATAAAAAAAATTGACTTAAGGACTGAAAACTGTGACTTGTGGTAAATGGTTTTTTGTCAGACTGGAGGATGATAGACACTGGTATTCCCCAAGGATCAGTGCTAGGGCCACTGCTTTCTTGATATGAATACATATATAAAAATGACTAGGATATTGGAATACAGGGTAAAATCTGAACACTTGCCATGACACTAAACATGGACAAAAGCTTAAGACAATACCAGAACATAGATAGGCGAGCAGACAAGTGGCAGATGAAATTTCAAACATGGAAGTTTGAAGTGATGCACTTGGACAGAAGGGACAATTCAGTTCAGCTCCGGCATCCTACAAAAGATGATGGGAACACAGCAAACAACTCCATTTCAGATGGGTAACCTCATATGGCGCACTTTTGCTGATGGCTGAAGAGGCCAATCCTTGAGAGGCAGGTTCTGCCACAGTTACTGCACATGAAGCTACCAAGTGTCATGAGTTGTTTTTGGTGTTAATGTCTGTTGCTAAGCCACTGTAGCCACTGGTCATCACTGGTGGTGTACACCAGCCCACAGGAGGTGTTGCCATTTTCCTGTCATCAGCTATTGACTCCCAGGCACAATAATCAATGTCTAGGCATCTTCATGTCACACTTGCAAGTATCCTTGAAGCAGAGTTTTGGGTGTCTTGCTGGTCATCTGGCTCCTGCTACTTCACCATGTAGAATATCCTTGGGCATGCGACCGTCTTCCATCCCATGACCTGCCAGAGGCAACAAAGCCATTTACATGGAGACTGGGGTGCACAGCTGTTAAGCTCCATGCTCTTTACCTTCATGGCTTACCATGGAGGACTGTGGTTCATATCTTTCTTTTCCTTCCCACGCCAAGTGGTATATGAGGCAGACAAGCACATGCTTATGTCCGTTTCCATGGCTAGTTTTCCTGGAATAGGTCACCAGCCTGTGGCAAAGTTTGAGGGACACAATTCTGCACCAAGCATGGTTGACCAGGAAACTATCCTGCTCTTACTGCCTGCCATAGGTATGTTGGAAGGATTTACAGGTTGATACTCAACCTGTTTGGCTACATTATGAACATACACAGTCAGTCTAACCTCAGTGGTGGGGAAACTATTGGAAGCAATTCTGAGGGTCAGAATTAATCTACACTTGGAGAGGCAGGGATTAATCAAGGACAATCAGCATGGTTTTGTTAAGGGGAGGTCATGTCTGACCAATTTGATTGAATTTTTCAAAGAGGTAACCAGGTGTGTAGATGAGGGCAATGCATTTGACGTAGTCTACTTGGACTTCAGCAAGGCTTTTGATAAAGTCCAGCTTGGGAGACTGATAATGAAGGTAAGAGCCCATGGGATCCAAGGCAATTCGGCAAATTGGATCCAGAATTGGCTGAGTGGCAGGAAGCAGAGGGTGATGGTTGAGGGGTGTTTTTGTGACTGGATGCCTGTGTCCAGTGGGGTTCCACAGGGATTGGTGTTGGGTCCCTTGCTGTTTGTGGTATATATAAATGATTTAGACTTGAATGTAGGAGGGTTGATCAGTAAATTCATGAATTACACAAAAATTGGTGGGATGGTAAATAGTGTGGAGGATAGCCTTAGATTACAGGAGGATATAGACGGGCTGGTCAGATGGGCTGATCAGTGGCAAATGGAATTTAATCCGGATAAGTGTGAAGTGATGCACTTGGGCAGGACAAACAAGGCACGGGAATACACAATGAATGGTAGGACCCTGGGAAGTACCGAGAATCAGAGGGACCTTGGTGTGCATGTCCACCAGCCCCTTAAGGTAGCGGGACAGGTAGATTAGGTGGTTAAGAAGGCATATGGGATACTTGCCTTTATTAGCCAAGGCATAGAATACAAGAGCAGGGAGGTTATGCTGGAACTGTATAAAACGCTGGTAAGGCCACAGCTAGAATATTGTGTGCAGTTCTGGAATCTGCATTATAGGAAGGATGTGATTGCACTAGAGAGAGTGCAGAGGAGATTTACCAGGGTGTTGTCTGGGCTGGAGAGTTTTAGTTATGAGGAGAGATTGGATAGACTGGGGTTATTTTCCCTGGAGCAAAGGAGATTGAGGTGTATAAAATTATGAGGGGCATAGATAGTGTAGACAGGAAGGAACTTTTCCCCTTGTTGGAGGGATCAATAACCAGGGGGTATAGATTTAAGGTAAGTGGCAGGAGGTTTAGAGGGGATGTGAGGAAGAATTTTTTCACCCAGAGAGTGATGGGAATCTGGAACTCACTGCCTGAAAGGGTGATAGAGGCAGAAACCCTCATAATGTTTAAGAAGTATTTGGACGTGCACTTGTGATGCCATGGCATATAAGGCTATGGGCTTAGTGCTGGAAAATGGGATTAGAATAGTTAGGTACTTGTTTGACTGGCACAAACTCAATGGGCCAAAGGGCCTTTTTCTGTGCTGTAGACCTCTCTTTGACCATCAAGTCCTGGAGTGGGACTTGAACCCAGAGCTTCTGGCTCAGAGGCAGGGATGCTACCCACTGCACCACGAGACCTCCCCTGCAGCTCATAAATAACATTTCAAATGAATATCCCTGTTAGTTGGTTATAACTCAAAACTCTGCCAATTTGTTTTAAGCTTTATTTACCAGTGAGACAACAGTCCTTCCCAAACCCCCAGGTCCTGAAATCTAGTCACCAAGCAATCAATCTAAGTGTGATTAGAATGGAATTGTCCCAGTTTCACAGACTGAATTTAGCCCAATGGTGGAGAATGATTTATTCTAATAGATGGGGCCAATAAGGTTACAGGTCAAGAGGTCGGTGCTGTGTTTGGCATGAGGAGAATGTTACAGGTGTAGAATAGGATTAAAAGGTCACCAATGACATAATGACAAAATACAGTTAGGTGTTGAAAAAGAGTGTCAGTTTTATGTCTTGGGTAAATTAGTTCATTGGCCAAATGAACTCTAACTGCACGCCTTCCTATGTTCTCATCAATTGCTTCTTGCAATCAATAATGGGGAGAGACTGATCTAAGAATAAACAATGATGATTTATTGAGACATAGGGCAGAGCACCAGATCATACGTGCTCACTCAGAAACCTCCAGAACTAGACTTACAGTTCCCAATTGCCCACGCTGTACAATGCTGTCACATGATCAGTACACTTGCATTCTCTTAAAGGGACAGGGTATCTCACTTTACCACATCCCTCCCCCTTTACTTAAAAGTACAGCTAACAAGCTTAAAACACATTAACTATTTACACAATAACTATTTACAGATCAAGTCTCTCAGGAGGCCTTCTTTGACAGTTGAGCATTGTAGCCTAGCAACCTCACCTGGTGTTTCCGAGGATTCCTTTTCAGGGGCGGTTGCCCACCATGTCCCTCAGTGGATGATTTCACCATCTTCTGGGTGCAGTCACATTCACTCCTGCTGCCCCTCCCCGTCAAACTGAAACAGATAAAGGGCAACAAGCACAAAGCAATACGGCGATGAGCTACATGATGGGTGAGGAGAAAGAGGAAAGGGAAAAAAAAGTTATTTTTGTTTTTCTTTCTGAGGTCTGTCAATAATTTCTCTTTTTCTCCCTGCGTGTCCTTTTCTTGGGAGCACTGACCCCTATCTCTGTCTTCTCTTTAATTTCACTGTTGGCTGGACTAGACTCAGGCGCGAGGTGAATGTGAATGAGCTCAGTAGTTGGGTTTTCCAACAGCTCTTCTGAGAATTCAGGGCTTTCTAGCTTTAAAATTTCAGAGCTTTTATGCAGCTGCTGCTTCAGCTCTTCCAATTCTTTCCTATTCTCATTAACAGTTTCCTGGGGAATCACATATTGTTGCCCTTCTCAGCTAATTCATTCTGTAACTCGGCCAGAGACAGGCTTCACTCCTTTTCTTCTTCATAACTTTTTTGTGGCACAAATTGGGAGCTGATTGAATTCTGTAGTGCATGAAAGTTCTTTAATAGATTTTCTATTTCCTTTCGAAGGATGCTGACTTCAGCTTGAACTCTGACCTGGTGGAACACTCCTATGGGCTTCTCCTGTTGGGTCTTTGCCTGCTCATTTTTTCTTGCAGCAACACTTCTGGTTTCGAATTGGGAACTTAGCAGGCCCTCAAGATTTATCTCTCCCAGCCAGTTCCTTCTGAGGAGACTCGGTCCCCTACCTGACATTACAAATAAGGATAATTTTGCACACTGCTCCTCATGTTGCATCTTGACTTGACATAACCCATTCACATTTATTTCTTGGCCCGTGTATGTCCTCAGCTTTGTGTCCGAAACTTCTAACTTCAAAGGATAGGCTTCTTTACTCAGATGTCTAAATGTGCGCTCTCCAATGACAGATATTGACGGTCCGGAATCAACTTCCATCTTAATGGGTTGTCTGTTAACTGTAATGACCACTTGGATTGGCTCAGTTCTACCCACTTTGAGCTTATATAATGAACGGACGTCTGATTCTATTTCTTCTGGCTCTTCCATGAGGCATATTTCATGATTTTTCCTTCTGCCTTTATAGTGTTCCTTTAGCCTTTCTCTGCAGTGCCGCCTTATGTGGCCATTGAGGTGGCAGAAAAAGCATCGACTTGTCTGAGTTGTTGTTTTCTCACTGGAGGTCTGGATGTATTTCTCTCGTTCATTCTGTGGGTTTTCACTGCAGTGCCGTTGCTTTTCAATGGTCTGGAGCTAGCTCGCGCCTTTCCATGGAGTCCAAATTTTTGTGCCTTTTGGTGTCAGATTGTCCCTCTCGACCAGATGGACATTTTGTGTATCATTTATAACTTCGGAATTTCTAACAGCACTCTCCATCGCAGTAGCTAATTCTAATGCCTTATTGAAGTCTAGAATAGGTTCGGTAGCAAATGCCTTTGGATAGTATCATCTCCAAACCTGCATGTCAGCCGGTCTCTCAACATATCACTAATGGACATTCCGAATTCGCAATGCTCAGTTAATGCCTTTAAAACGACCACATAGTCAGCTATTGTCTCCTCCGGAACCTATTCCTTGAATTGAACTTGAAGCGCTGCATAGTAACTGAGGGCTTTGGTCTCTGATGGCTCTCTACAATTTTTATTAACTCGTCGAAAGTCTTTGAGACTGGGGTGCTAGGTGACGTAAGCCTGTGGATCAGCCTGTACGTTTTGCTCCTGCATGAGGACAAAGGAATCGCCCTCTTCTTCTCTTCCCCGGCGATGTCATTAGTGGAAAAAAAGAATGGTAGGCGTTCGACATACTGACACCAGTCATCGGAAATGGGGTCAAATGGATTTTCATGCCCGAACTGCAGCATCATGAATGACTGCAAGGGGACTGCACTTCCAATAGGCTTTCCAGGTAATGACGAATTTAGGTTTTTGGCTTACTACAGAGTTGCACTCTCTTTGGGGTCTCTTATAATTTTCTGTCCATAGCTATTTTTCATGTATTTACTAGTTTAAATGTATTGCCGCTTTAAGAACAGTCACCTTTTTGTTTTAAACTCTGTCTGTCCAGCTGTCGGCTTTTATCTGCTGAGTTTCACGCTCTTTTTGAGTTTTTGGCGGGATCCCTGCAATCACGATTCTGCAAGGATTTTAAAATTTTAAACTGCAGCACTGTTTTCTGCTCTGATTTCGGGCTGTCACCTATTTTATAAGATAAGTATAGATGCTCTTTCCAATACTTTGCTCACCCACCTTGAAATTTATTTGTTGTTCTTTATCCTCATTGTCACTTTTATGTCTTGGGTAAATGAGTTCATTGGCCAACTGAACTCTAACTGCACACCTTCCTATGTTCTCATCAATTGCTGCTTGCAATCAATAATGGGGAGAGACTGATTTAAGAATAAATAGTGATGGTTTATTGAGACATAGGGCAGAGCACCTGATCATACGTGCTCACTCAGAAACCTCCAGAACTAGACTTACAGTTCCCAGTTGCCCGCACTGTACAGTGATTCATCAGCGCTGTCACATGATCAGTACACATGCATTCTCTTCAAGGGACAGGGTACCTCACTTTACCACAGTAAGTGCAGCTGGTATTCTAGAAGGAGAACTGTTGCTCCCAGCAAACTTGTGAATCCTGCAAACTTTTTAAGAGGTGTTTATAGTTGGCCCACGTGCCGAGAATATTTATTTGTTGCTCCTTCAGCACTAGGCAAGTGTATTTTATGATGTCAATGTAGCTGCTCCAATGTCACAAAGAGGCTTCCTTCAGACCTCAGTACTTCAGGATAGGCAGTTACAGCATCACTATTAATATTTTGTCAGACATTCTTGACATAACTCAGTCAAAATGGGGTTGCAGGAACTTGATAGTGTGTGATAATGTGACCTCAGACACTTCAAAATTCCTTCCCTTGCAAAAGAAAGCTTTATTTGTTAACTGGGGGAAAATATTCTCATAAATTGTTCTCATATTACAGAGCTTGACCAGTGCAGAATTGAGGGAGCATTCATGAGTACAGAAAAAATAGGAACTGGGGTAGGCCATATGGCTCCTTGAACTCTGCCCCATCATTCAATATAATCATGGCTGATCTGCCTCAACTCCACTTCCCATATCCCTTGATTCCCGGAGACCAAAAGCTGTCTATCCCAGCCTTAACCACACTTACCAATGGAGTGTCACAACCTTCTGGGGTAGACAATTCCGAAGTTCCACAAAGTAAAGAAATTTCTCCACATCTCAGTCGTAAATGATTGACTTCTTATCCCGAAGCTGTGCCCCTGTGTTCTAGATTCCCCAGCCAGGGGAAAGAACCTCTCAGCGTCTACCCTGCCAATCCCATCAGAATCTTGTATGTTTCAATATAGGTTCAATTTATGAGCATCTCATCATTGGACAACCTTCTTATCCAAGGAACCAATCCAGTGAACTTTTGCTCTAGCACCCTCAAGGCCTTTCACATCCTCCCATAGATATTCGACCAAAACTGCACACAATACTCCAAGTGTAGTCCCACCAAAGCCCTGTGCAGGTGTAATAAAGCTCTCTTGTCCTTGTACTCCAACTCCCTTACAATAAAAAGCAATATGCCATTTGATTTCCTAGTTGCTCGATATACCTGCGTGCTAATTGTGTTCCTTGTACAAGTACACCCAGGTCACCCTGAACATCAACATTTAAAAGTTTCCCATCTTTCAAAAAATATTCTGCTTTTCTATTCCTACGACCAAATGAATAACCTCACACTTCCCCGCAATATACTCCTACTGCCACCTTGTTTCCCACTTCCATAGCCTGTCTACATTTCTTTGCAGCCTTCTTGTGTCCTCCTCGCAACTTGCATTTCCATCAAGCTTTGTATCATCAACAAGCTTGGATACATTACTCTCTGTCCCTTACTAAAATAGATTGTAAATAGCTGAGGCCCCACCACTGATCCTTGCAGCACTCCACTAATTACAGGCTGCCTGCTTGAAAATGCCCTGTTTATCCCTACTATCTGCTTCCTGTTTGTTAACCAATCCTCCATCCGTGCTAATATATTCCTCCCAATTCCATGAGCCCTTTACCTTGTGTGTTAACCTTTTATGTGGCAACTTATCGGAATGCCGTTTGGAAATTCAAGTATACTCCATTCGCTGGCCCCTCTTTATCTACCTTACTGGTTACCTGCTCAAAAAATTCTAACAAACCTTTCATGCACAATTTTTCTTTCAATAAACCATATTGACTTGGTCTGATCATACGATGATTTTCTAGGTTTTAAAACTTCCTTAATAATAGATTCCAGTGCTTTTGGGGGGAGATGGTGGCATAGTGGTAACGTCACTGGACTAGTAATCCAGAGGCCCAGTCTATTGTCCAGGAGTTATCCCACCAAAGCAGCTGGTGGAGTTTACATTCAATAACAAGAAAAAAACCTGGAACTGAAAGCTGTTCTCAGTAATGGTGACCAGGGCTCAAATTTTCACTGAGCGGGCGGGCGCATACCCGACCCACTCGAGCTTAAAATGAGGCGCGATAATGTCAGGCGAGCGTCCCGACATCATGGTGCACTCGCGTGATATTTCAGTTGGTGGGAGTTGGCAGTGCACCCACCGACATTTAACAGGTCTATTAAGGCCATTAAAGTAATAATTGAATTAAATTTTTCGCTGCGCCTCCAACCTTATGGTTGACGAGAGTCACATGAGGGGACATGTTTTTAATATCGGTAAGTTTTTTTTTATTTTTGAGTTTAAACAGCTTCAGCTCCCCGAGGCAGCTTTGTGCCTCAGAGAGCTCTCATTGCGCGCATACGCAAACTTCCGTGCTCGCCCTCTTCCATCCCCAACCCCGTCCCACCCCAACTGCAGCACACATTTCACGCTGGCTAGCCAGTTAATGTCAGGACCCAATCGCAGGCGGTGGGCAGCTTCACAACCGCTCCCAGGCCCACCCACCGTGTCTGCCCAACAAGGTCAAAGTCCTGGCCCAGGAAACTATCATTAGTTGTCATAAAAACCCATCTGGCTCACTATATGTCCTTTAAGGAAGGAAATCTGCCATCCTTACCTGGCCTGGCCTACATGTGACTCCAGACCCACAACAATAACTATCCTCTGAAACTGTCCTAAACAAGTCACTCAGTTCAAGGACAATTAGGGTTGGGCAACAAATGCTGGCCTTACCAGCATCCCACAAAAGAAATAACAACCCTGCCAACTGATGTCAGGCCACCTTTCTTACTCATTTCTTGAATAGCAGTGTTACATTTGCTAACTTTCAATTTGTTGGGGCTGTTCTGGCATCGGGGGAATTTTGGGCATTGTCGGAGCTTTAATCCCTCAGATTATGTGTTAAACTAAGAGATAGATCATCAGGAGAGGCACCACATCAGCTAGGCTTTCAGAAGTTGCAGTTGCGTCTAGGAGTTGGAATGGACGATGGTTCCCCTTCACCCTGGCTCTAGGAGCTACTGACAGCTTCCCCTCCCTACCTCTGTAGCCTCCTCCAGAACCTCCAAGATTCCTCAGCTGCCCCAATTCTGGCCTCTGGCACATTTGCAATTCTAATTGTCTCCCCAATGATGGTCGTGCTTTCAGTTGCTGAAGCCTGAAGTCCAGAACTCCCTCCCTAAGCTTCTTCACCTCTCCAGCTCCATATCCTCCTTTAAGATGCTCCTTGAAACCTATCTCTTTGACCAAGATTTTAGTCGTCTGTCCAAATAGCCCCTTGGGATGTCTTATTACTTTAAAGATGCTATATAAATGCAAGTTGTTGCTCTTGTATCTCTTGCTTCTGGGACTAGGAGCTACTGGTGGTTCCATCTGTGTCTAGACCGTTTGGGTAGACTGTGGGGCAAAGGTGACGTAGTGGCAGTGTCACTGGGCTAGTAATCCAGAGGCCCAGTCTAATGCTCTGGGGTCACGTCCCACCATGGCAATGCGTGGAATTTAAATTCAGTTAATAAGCCTGGAATTGAAAACTGCGCCATGAAACTATCATTGATTGTTGTAAAAACCCATCTGGTTTGCTAATGTCCTTTACGGAAGAAAATTTGTCATCTTTACCCAGTCTCATCTACATGTGATTCCAGGCCCACAGTAATGTGGGTGACTCTTAACTGTCTCTAAAATGGCCTAGCAAGACACTCAGTTCAACAGCAATTAGGAGAGAGCAATACATAGATTAGTAATGAAGTGTCATCAATTTAAGAAAATGAGGAGAGGTGAAGTTGCTTTCTGCACAAGACTGCAGGAATGCTTTGCCACAGGAATGCTAGATGCAGAGATCATTGCATCTTTTAAGGGAAAGTTAGGTAAATACTATGGGACAGTGGTATTAGCCTTGGATTGCTCTAGTGCAGGATGATTGGCCAAATGGCCTCCATCTGTCCTGTAAACCTCTATAGAATGACGATTATATTTGTATATCTAACAGCCACTGCTCTCTTATTTAAATAAAACGTACCTCAGGGTGTGAGTCATTTTCAGGTGTTTTGACACAAGGTTCTACATAAATGCCAGCTTTATAATTTTCAATTTAAATTGCCTCTATCTCTTTTTGTGTAATAAGAAAATTAAAGCTTAGGAGTAATGTTCTATTATTTTCTGTTTGTTGAATGAGTTTTTTGGCGAGAATGTAAACATGGAATTCATTCACCTGCTCCAGCTGGAGGTGTAAGATCAGCAAGTCCTGGACTCATCTGAAGGAGGTGAAAGTTATTCTCTCAAACAACAGAGCGTTTTCTCAATTACCGCTGACAACATTATTTAATCAGCTCATAATGCATCTTCTTAATTAAATATTACCATCATCAACCTGCTTCCCAACAAAACAAACAAGGGTCATTTCAAACTTCCTGTTGTAGAGGTGGGGTCTGCACCTTGCTAAAAACACAAAAGCAGAGTTTCACTTTCATTCCTCTGTGTTATATCCAGACAGCCTTCACAACTTGCACTCTGTTTCACACTCTGACAAGGGATGCTGTTTGTCCAGGACAATATATTCTTCTGATAATGATGATTTTCCATTGCGATTCCATCTTCTTTTAATCCCCTTTCTCCTTTCCTTCTCTCCTGAAAGTCCTGCATCTTTTTTGGACCTAGTTCCTTAGGTACCCTCTGGCACCTTGTTCAAATGGTCATTGTTTATTTGTGAGTTAGGCAGGGGGCGGAGATTGTGAAAGGCACCATAGCTTCACCTGATGCTGTCCTTACTTGATGTCCATGTGCATTTCCCAGTCAAAATCACCAGATAGTACAGGAACCATGGTTGATTTCATATCTTTCTAGTCAGTGTAACAGGGTGCAAGGGTGGTGGAGTATGGGGAGTTGAGGTTGTGGGAGCTCGAGCTAATAGTTGCACTTGTTGCCCCCAATTCCTAAGCCAGTAACACAGCCACAAAACAGTGAGTGGAAGCCTATTGAGATTGTAGCTCACATTCACATCACTCAACTGCATGAAAGTCAGTTTTTAATTCAAATGATAAACTAGTTGGTCCTGTAGGCCTCAATTAAATATGACTCTGACTCTAAAGACATTTTTCCATTTTATAGAAACACAGTCAATGAGAGACAGGTCAGTCTCTCTCTGGCAGCCCTTCATGTTATAAATGTTCACATGCTCAAGGAGCTAAAGGTACCATAGGCCCATGTGGGTTGCCAACTCTGGAAGGATACATTCCTGGAGGTTCTATCGCATGATCTCCAGCCTCCAAACATCTCAAACAGCCAAGCATTCGTTTCTCCATACCTCCAATACTCCTTAGAATGAAATTTAAAAAGTGGCCAAAGGTCATTAAGAAAAGCACACCCATTTTTAAATCCTCCCATCAATTTTCTACCAAGGCTGTTCCCAACAGTGTCCACAGGTTTATTCTTCAATTCCCGGAGGCTCCCGGTTAATCCTGGAATGTTTGGCAACCACAGTGTGCCATCTTGTTAAAGGAGCTATTTCCAGGACAGTAACTGTGGGAGATGGGGTTGTGCATTTCCGTGATGCCGCAACTGATCTTCACATTCCACAGCAGAGCAACCAGCACCCCACTTCATAGTGAAAAGGAGAGAAAGGTGTACAGAGGCCACTCTCGCTCCAGCTGGGGAATGTACCAGAACATGTTTAAAACTAGCCTTCTGTCTTCATTCCTTTTGACACCTGTCCGGGGAGATTTGAATTCCTTCAGGCCAAAATCCTGAGCTAGGAGCTGTTTAATTCCTACCAGCTGCTGGAACTGAACAGAATGCTTCTTCTTGTTCTGCTACTCGGTTTTAAGTTCTTATAAAAAAGAACATGAAGGAATAAACATTGTTGCTAAGAAACATATATAGCACAACAGGATGGGATTGGGTAACCTTTACCATGAGGTGCTTTTCTTTAATGTAATTAGCGGAGGCCTGGGAATAACAGGCTGTAATTAAATTGCCTGCAATGTTCCTGGGGATGCCCATAGGTTAAGAGGAAACATGCTGAGAGGTTGAGGAACAGAGCTAATCAGTCAATTTATAGTGCCTGCATTTTGCTAGCGTTTGTCTGCCCATGCATCTAGTGTAGAGTGGGACTTCTATTCATGGGAAATTCTCTTTGACATAAATTTTGTAAAAGCAACAGGAACCGCTTGCATTTTTATGAGTTCCTAAAAAGAGTCATGTTGGACTCAAGATGTTAACTCCGTTTCTCTCTCCACAGATGTTGGCAAACCTGCTGAGTTTTTCCAGCACTTTCTGTCTTTATTTCAGTCTTCCAGCATGTTTTTCTTTTATAACATTACATTTATATGGCACCTTTAGTAAAACATCACAAGGCACTTCACAACAGAGTTATCCATCAATATATGACACTGAGCCATAGGAGAAGACATCAGGACAGACAACCAAAAGGTTGGTTCAAGAGGTGGGTTCTTTCAAAGGAGGAGACGTTTAGGGAGGAAATTCCAGAGCTCAGGGGCAAGGAAGCTGAAAGTCCGGCCACCAATGGTGGAATGATTAAGGGATGCTCAAGAGGTGAGAATTGGAGTACAGATATCTCAGAGGGTTGAAGGGCTGGAGGAGATTACAGAGTTGGTGAAGAACAAAGTCATGGAGGGATTTGACAATAAGCGTGAGAACTTTAAAGTTGAGACAGTGTCGGACCGTGAGCCAATGTAAGCCAGCGAACACAGGGTTGATGGGAAAGCGGAACTTGACACAAGTTAAGATCGGCATGGTTAAATGGATTCTGGTTTCAGGATTTGGTTCTGTGGCAACCTCCTGGCATTAATATCCATCATTTATTTTCTCACTCAGTACAACATTAGTTACAATTTGAGAAACCAGAGATTTGTTTGCTAAAGGAAAATAATGCCATCTCTAAGACTGATTCCTTGACTGTTCCTTAGTTGGTAGCATTGCCCTCTGAATCAGAACACGTGAGGAGCTTTCTCCAGAGTGCTCTCGCACTCCAGAGACCTCAGTACAAAGTCCAGGTTAACACCCCAGTGTAATACTAATGGAACATTGCAGTATTGGAGGTTCAGTCCTTCAGATGAGGCATTAAACCAAGGCTCTATCTAGCCTCTCGAGTGGATGTAAAAGATCGCAGTGTATTATATGGAGAAGAGATCCTTCATTGGCTGTGAAGTGCTTGGGAACTTGCTGAGTTTGTAAAGGGTGAAATTTAAATGTAAGTTTCTCTTACCGTGCTATGGGCTGAGACATTTGTCCACCGACCCCTTGTATGAGGAGCTTGGGTGCTCCTCCCTCCTAAGATAGTGTAGCTGCCATTTCTGAAACCCTGAGACTCAGAATGCCAACCTCTCTGCCTCACTCCAAGCATTTTGCTTTGACCCTGGTAAGATACCCAGCTGCACCAAGCTGCTCTGCTGGTTTAGTGGGACAGAAATTGAACCAACGGATTTGGCAGCAGTTCACAAGATCAGTCCTTTGAGAAAGGTGGATCTCCATTGGAACAATGGCGGGTTGAGTGTTTTACTGTTCCCCAGGCAGCTCAGAGCAGGAAAACTGTTCGTTTGATGCCAGTTACATTCTATGAAGATAAAGATGGCTGTGGAGACCATTTAATAGTCAAAATAGGAAGAGGACACAGAAGAAAGAGAGGTGATCTTATTGAAATGTACAAGATCCTGAAGAGGGTGACAGAGTAGATGCTGAGAGGTTGTTTCCCCTGGAGGGGGGAATCTATAACACAGGGGCACAGTCTCAGGATAAGGGGTTGATCAGCTAACACTGAGATGAGAAGAAATTTCTTTACAAAAAGGTTTGTGAATCTTTGGAATTGTCTACCCCAGGTTCAGGAAGATCCATGGTTGAATATATTTAATATAGAACGTTTTGCTGTCAGGGTATCAAGAGATATGGAGAGCGGGTAGAAAAGTGGATTTGAGGTAGAAAATCAGCCATGATTCTATTGAATGATGGAACAGGCTCAACCGGCCATATGGTCTACTCCTGCTCCTCTTTCTTAAGATTTTATGAACAGGAGGGCTCGAACTATTTATTGTTCCAAGCAGCCAGGTAAATGTAACAGTTTAAACGAAGGCTGATGAGCGGGTTGGTCAACCAGGCCTGCCCCACACCCACCCTTCCCCATACCGCACCAACCCCAGTCCCCTGTCCTGTGTCTGTAAAACCCAGAAGTGGGCAGGTTGGAGACGAGTTTGGGTCGGGTTTCAGATTTTAACAAATTTTAGCAGCTGACCAGATCCCAACGCACCCATTCCAGTTTGCTAAATTTCAGTTCTTTGTTGTCCCAAAAGCATTTGTGTGGATGTCCTTCAGTTGTCCCATGCAAAGGGTTATTTTCTCCCAGGCTAGTCATGGGGGTTTTTATTGAGGTAGAGAGGTTGCTCCTGCTGTGAATACATTAACTGAACATAATGAATAAAACAAGATGAAAGTCTAAATGCCTCATTAAGGCAACTAAGGTTAGGCAATAAATGTTGACCTTGTTTGTGACACCCCATATCACAAGGGTGAATCTTAAGAAGCTTAGAGTAGAAGTAAGTAGAAAGTCCAGGGGCGGAATCGTCCCAGATTTTCACAAAGTGCAGTAGCTGCATTGGCGGCTTTTCACGCGGTAATCGTCCCAGACCCGCCTCATTAATCATGCATTACCAGGAAACTTGCTGTTTGGATGGTGGGCGGACTCTCATTCACCCGCCATGCCATCATGTCGCTTCATCACGCCGGGCGCCATATTTAAAGTGCAGCCGTGCGCACACCTCAGTGCTCCCAGCCCAGGACTGCTGCACAAAAAGCATGGCCCCAAAAGGCAAGAAGACTACAGCCCCCCCCAATTCAGTGACACGTCCCTGGAACACCTTTTGGATGCTGTGGAGGCCCACTGTGGTCCGAGGTTTGTTTGCCTACCTTGCTTCAGGCAGCACGCGAAAATGTTAGCGCCAGGCTTCGCAGGCAGCACCAAAGCACTTTTAGGGGGGCTCATGGGCAGATCTCTACCTATCAGACCAGCAGAAAGGTGGGTGTAGCTTTTCAACAGTTGCCGGGCAATAGCTTGCTTGGGGATGGGGGAGGTGGCCTCAGGTAAGGGAAGAGGCTGCAGGGTGAGGGCTGTTCTGAGGAAGGCAGTATCCCAGGGTGTGTGTGTGGGGGCACATGTTGATCTGTGCAAGTGGCCTTAAGACGGTGAGGTCTGAGGAGGCAGTCTCCAGAGGAGATTACGCCAGATGGAGATGTGAGGGTGTGTGTGAATTAGTAATTGGTAATGTCCCTTGAGCTGGAAGGGGGCGAGATGCCAGTGAATGTGTGATGGGCTTGTGAGTGTGTGAGTTGAGAGTGAAAAGATGGTTGCTTTATCCTGGCAGCACGGACAAGATCATTCATCCATTTTCTGCACTGGATGGCCAACCTCTTTTGAGCAGCATTGGCACTGACCACCTCTGCCACTGCCTCCCAAGCCTGAGTGGGGAGATTGATGGGCCTCCTGCGGTCAGAGTGGGGGTAGAGGGCATCGCGGTGGGCCTCCATGGCATCCAGAAGGCGTCTCTGGGATCTGTCACTGAATCAGGGGGATGCACTCTTCTTGCCTTTGGGGGCCATATCTTCACCAGAGCAGTCCTGGGCTGCAAACATTGAGAAATGTGCGTGTGGCAGCAGTTTAAATGTGATGTCCTGCATGAGGAAGCGGCAAGGTAACGGCGTGGTGGGAAAATTGGAGGCCGCCCGCCTGTGAGATGGCGTGTTTCCTGTGGCTGTATAATTAATGAGGTGCAATTGGGATGATAGGGATTCTGCCCATAGTCTTTGATGTACCAGCTCTCTGGACATATAATTTTATTTCACATGTGGCTGAAGAAATGTAGCACTTTTCAGTTCACCATCGTTGCCATGATCCAAGAAAACTATTTTCATTAAATGCAAACCCTTATGTCCAATTCCTGCTCTGCACTAATTGACCTGCACTGAGTGATGCTGATAGTAGTCATGTTAAAAATTAACCTCAGTACCCGCTGGGCATGGGAGGGGAAATTAAAAAGCTATGGCTTCCTCTTCCTGGTTGTCATCCAGTGATTCCTGCCAGTGAGTGAATTTATCCTGAAGCTGAATTGCAGACATGCATAATGCCCCACTTGGTTGAATGGCCTGCCAACATTGACTGTTGAAATTCACGTATTAAGGTGAGATATTGAGGGTAACTGACAAATTCCCCAGCATGAATCAGCGTCTCCAGCAGCTACAAAACAATTGCACAAAAATGGTTAGCAAGTGATTTAACAAAATAGAAAATTGCACAGAGTCTTAGAAGTTTGTTCATGCAGCATGCCAGACAGGCGACATCGATTCTGCACGGGCAGGCAGTGTGCCAGGCAGGTGACATCGATTCCCCGTGGCCAGGCAGTGCACCAGGCAGGTGACATCGATTCCCCGTGGCCAGGCAGTGCACCAGGCAGGTGACATCGATTCCCAGTGGCCAGGCAGTGCGCCAGGCAGGTGACATCGATTCCACACGGGCAGGCAGTGCGCCAGGCAGGTGACATCGATTCCCCGTGGCCAGGCAGTGCGCCAGGCAGGTGACATCGATTCCCCGTGGCCAGGCAGTGCACCAGGCAGGTGACATCGATTCCCCGTGGCCAGGCAGTGCACCAGGCAGGTGACATCGATTCCCCATGGCCAGGCAGTGCACCAGGCAGGTGACATCGATTCCCCGTGGCCAGGCAGTGCGCCAGGCAGGCGACATCGATTCCGCACAGGCAGGCAGTGCGCCAGGCAGGTGACATCGATTGCACACGGGCAGGCAATGTGCCAGGCAGGTGACATCAAACCCAGCCTGTGACCTTATACTTTCGTGTTCCCCAGCAATCAGTCACTGGCTGGGTTAATTAATTATCCAAAAGCAGTAATTTGTCTGGTGATCTTGGGTCAACAAAGGTCACAAGAAGTGTTTTTATTCCTTTATTGTTAGGAATTGCTAGACGACAAAAGACCAAAACCCATCTAGTTGACCATCTACCATCCTGGTATTTACATAATACAATAATCATGGAGTTGTTAGCATTGTAATCAATCTCTATTCTATTGATTGGTCTACAACAGACCAGGAAATGACACAAGGGAAGCCCCAGTAGAGGCAAGTTTTGGGAAATTGTTCCACCCAAACATGCTCCACTTACCACCAGTCCAGGCCTCAAGTTACTCAGATAACAGAACGTCCCTTGCTGTTTGTGAATACGGAACCTAATGCCTATTGGGATTTGTTCTGGAAATTGGGCTGTGCTGAATGCAGCAGGATCTCTTGACTGACATGCAGCCTAACTAGCAGAAATAAAGGAGGACACCAACAAAACATGCACTTTCGTTTCAACTTGTGCAGATGGGAGGGCCAGGATTGCTCCTGCCAGCTCCACAGCATTAATGTAGACCGATGATGCTCCTAACCCCTCATGACCCGACAGCCACTGCCTTCTGGCTATCAGTGGCCATGTGTGTGTAACAGTTAAGCACCTTCCTGCACTCAAAAGGGTTGGTTTCAAAGTTCCAGTACATCAAGGATATATGCAGGGCGGTAAGTTATGTAAGTGCACAGTGGTTAATTTATTGCAGCAATCAGAATAGCCCAATGACAAAACAGAAGTGACTTTTAGAGTTTGGTCTTCTACTGATTTGCTTTAGTTACAGATCAAATGTAATTCTGGCTCACCGAACAGAAGTCTTGTTGCAAACAGCATTTCACCAGAAATTTTTAACGGGATACAAATAGTAAATGATGTGAAATAAAAACAGAAAACGTTGAAAAGACACACTGGGGTGATTTTCCCGCATGCCCATTCCTTGTTTATGAGGCAAATGGCATTTGAAAATGGCAGGGTGACATTGGCTGCTTCTTGAATGGACAAGTCCACTTGGTGGCATTCTCTGTCTGTGCCTATCAATGGACATCAATTATGCTGCCTCAAACAGGCAGGAGATTGTTTTTATCTGTCCCAGTGTGTGTCCCCATTTGCAATTTACATGTAGAAATATGAGGGAGTGTGTGCCTCGCATCATCCACCCACCCAAACCAGGCGCGGGTGTTAGAAAGTATAATAATTTTCATATTATTTTTCTGGTTTATTGTAAGGTAGATTTATGGGGATGAGTGTAGTTGGTTCTGTCTGTGATCTAATTACATTTGGAGTCAGGTAGACTGCAAGCTTGGAATTATCAAAAGAAGCTAGGTGTAGAATTGTGTTTGAAATGCTAATGAGTAAACATGAATGCTGGCTTAGCAAGTAAGGTGTGAAGGGAATTTGCATTTTTAGACGAGTGAAGGGATTGTTTGAATTTTAAAGGGATGTTAGTTTGTTTACAACTAGCCAGATAAGCAAGGCTAAGGAGCGTGTTTATTTTTCCCAAAAGTTACTGACAATATTGGTAACATGAAAGTTTTTATATAATGGGAAAGGTACCATTCCAAACACATATGAAACAATAGAATTTATATATTAAAGAGAGAGAAACATATATAAAGGAGCATGAAAGGCTATGTGAGGGGAGGTTCATGTAAGATCTAACACCAGTGTGTGAAACAGCCTTCAATAAGCCTCCAGCCACTTGTGCATAAGTCTGTTATGTCCAGTAACTGAGATTGGAGGAAGTACCCACTTGACAGTGGAATTCCAAATGGCTGTGTTAACTTGCTGCTTTGTTTTTAAGTCCAAAACCTATTTTGAACTGTTGCCTTAAAGGGGCTGTGTAACTAGAAGTCAGGTTAATTAGGAATTTTAGGATTTGTTATAGTATTAAGAATTGAAGTCTTATGTATGTGCTTGAAATCTCTTATTTTGTTTATAAATATATTAATTTAATTTTTAAAATCTTTAAAGATCTTAGTGGACTCATTACCTCTGCAGTCAGTGTACACATCTTCTCATAATAAAAACAAATTGCAAAGTCATTATGATAGGGTGGCCAAGTTTCCCTTGTAGATTTGGTCTGCCAGGCACACATCATCTGCCACGTCATAACACGAGGTCTAGCCAGCTTGAGGCTGCTCCAAAAATAGCCTGGAACATTTTGTTGGGGGAGGTCAAGGGGAGCAGGTTGGTCAGTCCAGACTCCTCTTAAATTCTGGATTTTTAGCACCCTGGCCCTCGGTCTGCAAGTTGCCAGCTAATGTTCATTGAGAGTCGGGCAGATTACCAATTGTATTATAACGAGGCCTGCACCATCTTGAGACTCAGGTCTCCTGTTGAATGGTCCGGATGGGCACAGCAGGTGCATCGCTAACTTGCCACTGTATTGGCCATTTGTTTAAAATCACTCTTAACATCAGAAAAGTGCCAGGTTGAAGCTTCAGGTAGAGATCAGTTTATCAAGTTGAAAAAGGGAGTTTAACATGCCAGGTATCCAAAATTTATACAGTTTGTGATGTATCTCCAGTCCAGAATGGCTGCTGTATTTGCCTATATAACAATGGTAAGCAAAATCCAAAAATAATTAGTTGTCCAAGGCACTTGATAGTTTTATAATTTAGAGCAGGGTGTACTGGTACAAGATAGAGCTACCACTAAAACAGTTTTAACAATTAAGTCTGTTTTAATATTAAAAGAACAGCTGTGATGCCCCCCATGGTCAAACAGCCCTTGGTGCTCAAGGACAAGTTCACTGGTCCCACACTCCCAATGAGGAGCTGGAGTGTGTGAGGAAATCGGGCATAATCATAGCACCACACTCTGACAGGAGGGTTGAATTTTAGTTACAGGGTCCTAAACCCTATTGCCACACTGAATTCCAGGCTGAGAACATAGAAGTGGCCATAACAGGACCCTAGAGGAAATTTATGAGGAGGCACCTATTAACAGGCTGACTCTGAGAGCCCTATCCAATGAAAGATGTTGAGCGGGCTCCACAGGAAGAGGACCAATGGGAGCACCTGAAGCTCTGGACAGCCAAATGTCCTACAAAGAGAGATGGGCACTGCCCATGTAGGTAGTTGACAGTGAAGGCACCTCAAGATGGAGGAGCTCTCTGAAAACTTGTAAATAACACCTTGTGGGCCCAATTGCCAGGCCATCATTGCAGAAGGGGAACCCCTCCACAGGATGGCCTGCAGCTGTCACTGTAGCCATAGCGGCCCAGTGGACCCATGCTGGTATGCTTTTCAGGATATGTCTCTGGCCCCCTAGTGTAGCATTGAGAGGCCACCACCATGTTGCCTATAGGCTCCAGCTATATTGGGGGACCTGCTGTCTGGAAAATCCAGAGGGTGTGTGAAGAGTGCCCACAATTGGCACTTAAATTGGCCTCATTGGCTACCTGCTGGAGGGCAGGGTCTAAGAAGCCACCCCCTGTAAATAGGTCAGAGGTGGAACATGCTGGAAGACCAGCACTCCAACCTGTAGCATCAAATTGCTGACATGCCAGGCTCCACCACGGAATGCATATCCAGCCTCGAACCTAGCTCCCTGCTGGGATCAGCAAGTTAATCCATGACTATGAGGCATCATACGGTGAGTTGGCACAGGTGATGGAAGCCTCCCGGTCCAACAGAACTCTGGATGCATCTTGAGCAGAGGAAAATTAGGGGAAAAAGCTCTGCCTCTGGTCACTTCATAAAAGGGAGAGCTGGCCGTTAGGTCTTGTGGCTTTCCTTCTTCATTTTCCAGTACCACTGCCATTTACGTGAAGGTGAAGTCACACAATTTTCCAAAGTCCGGAATTCAATAAGGTGCATTTACATAGCACCTTGAATGTGGTAAAATGTTCCAAGGTGTTTCACAGAAGCATAACCCTATGTAAATTTAGCCAAAGAAGAAGACATGAGGACAGGTGACCAAACTCTCAGCCAAGGAAGTACATTTGAAGGAGCGTCCTTAAGCAGGATAGACAGATGCATAAGGTAGAGTTTGAAGGAGAGAACTCTAGATCTTAGGGTCCAGATGGTTGATAGCTCGACCACCAATGTTAGTCTGGAGGAAAGCATGAGTGAAGACCCCAGAACATATAATATGCAACATATAACAACAATGTTGGAGGAATGCAGAGTCCTTAAAGAGTTGGGGCATTGGCAGTTCACTGAGGTGAGGTGGGTCAGGGCCTTGAAGTGATTTGAATATGGAGATGATAATTTTAAAACAGGGGCATTCAGGGAGTGTGAATCATCCAAAAAAAAGTGTTTGTTAATGGGTCTGACACAGCAAATAAAAGCCGGCTAATGTTTACCCCTGCTGTTTGCTCTCAAAACACTATCACCACACCCATTCTAAGCTGTCTGATTATCACAGCAACCAAACAGAATGCAAAAAGTATAGTTCCAATTTCATTCTATTTTTAATAAAAACACATGGAAGCATATCAAAACACAATTGGCAGAATTTCCTGTGAAACACCCCTATTTGACCATGTCACGAAGGTTCATGTTTTTCATGAAATGTACTCATCTTATTGCACATACACGATCAATGAGCATGAAGATAGGAATGCAGATAGCCCAGCTGAGTCTGTTACTACATATGCTATCACCCTCCTTCCCAGGCATATATTAAACATTTATATATCTGGTGGTGAATGCCTAAATGTCTGGACAGGGAGAAAATGAGACTGTATCTCCAAAAGCATGTGCTGGTGGCACCCACAGGGTAATGACAGCCTGTGACCCACAGTCACTGTAACTGGTGCCATCTATTAATGAGTTTGAGTGTACAGACGTAAATACATTTTCAGAAACAGTTTAACGTTTGTTCACACAATGGCTGTATAAAATAAGCGTTAATTTTCCATGATTTTCTTCACCTAAAAGGTCCCACATAGTCATTATGTAATGGCACCCATGGCCTTCCTGGCCACTCCCAAGGGTGTAACGGGGCTGTTGGAGGTTACTTTTGCACTTGCTGACACTGTATACAACTTCTCACTAAACTCTCTGGGCAGAATTTTGCCCTTGGTGGGTGGGCAGGCCCCAGCAGCTCGGCAGCAAGCAGACAGCCGACTCCCACCACCGAAACGGGGCCTGCCGCCATTTTGAGTGGGTGGGCCAATTAAGGCCCGCCCAGTGGCCTGCCCGACAGGAAGCGCTATGCACTTCCTGTGTGTGGTAGGGGGGAAGGAATCCCCAGCTGTCAAAGTGCACACTGCTCCCTGAGACGAAGTGCTGTCTCAGGGAGATTACTGACAGTCCAAAAAACTTTAAAAATAGAAAAATAAAAAAATTATTAACATGTCCGCTACCCCCCACCCCCCCGGCCCCCCCCGTCATGTGACCATTCATGTGACAATGTCACACGAGATGGGACATGTTAATAAATATCACATAAAATGTATTAAAGTTTTTAAAAACAGACATGAAACCTCATCCCGCCAGTGAATGAGGTTTCATGTTTTACCAGAAGCCCCCTGGGCCTCCTGGCCTGCCCGCTAGCCTTAAGGTTGGATGGGCAGTTTTTTAATTATCTTAATTACTCTGTCAAAGGCCTTAATTGGCCATTGACAGGTCGGCGGGCAGACAGCTGATTTCGCTGTCCGCCCGCCTTCCTAAAAATTTAAAGGGACCGGGATGACGTCGGGGGTTCCTCCCAACGTCATCTCGCATCATTTTCCCGTCGGCGAGCAGGCCCCACCCCCAAATCGCCGACGGGAAAATTCAGGCCTCTATTTCTCCATCCATCCCTGGCCACCATAGATAGCTGCATACTATGGTCTTCATTCGGGAAATTCTTGGATAAGCACTATGTAGTTCAGTTAACAATGGCTTTCATCCTTTTAGAGGAACAATCACTCGAGCTCCCCATAATAAGATACCATCCTGGCTGGTTATCTCATATCTTCTGTGAAAATATGGTTTCATTTAATCAGATTCCTGCTCTTGTGATCAACCGTGAAGAACTTGTTCTCATACTTTGGATAAGACTGCGTCTCAACTTGTCCAATCTCTGATCTGTCTAGCACATACTGGTGATGAATCTAAGAAGATCAATAATAAAATGAGTGCTTGAGGAACTGGAACATCCCCATCGTTTTCTTTCAAAGGCAAATGACTAAGTGCATCAGCATTTGCAATCTGATTTCCTGGCCTGTGGATGAAAGTATACTCATACCCTGCCAGAATCAATGCCCATCTCTGTATTCTTGCTGAGGCTATGGTTGGTATAGCCTTGTCCTCGCTGAACAATCATAGCAAAGGCTTGTGATCCGAAATGATAGTAAAATGAAAACATGTACATACTGGTGAAATGTTTTGACGCCAAAGATGATTGACAGGCCTTCTTTTCCTATTTGTGAGTATCCCTTTGCCGTTGTGTTGTGTGTTCTTGATACATATCCAATAGGCCTTTCTGAGCCACCATCCATTCGATGGGAGAGCACTGCTCCCACTCCACAGGGAGATGTGTCACATGTCAAAACTAAACCTTTCCTTTGCTCAAAATGTAGTAATAGGGTGAATGAGTGCAACAATTGCTTCACCTTTGTGAAAGCTTCTTTCTGTGGTGTTTGCCAAGACCAACGTGGGTTTTTCTTGAGTAGGTATTACAGGGGGTGCCAGTTCTGCCGACAAATTGGGCAAGAAGTGTCCATAGTAATTGATCATCCCCAAGAATGATTTGAGCTCGGAGGTGTTCTTTGGCGCTGGTGCCTCTCTAATGACCCTCACTTTTTCCTCAACCGGGTGGAGGCCCTGGGAATCTACCGTGTGATCTAAATAAATTACTTCTTTCGCTTGGAACGTGCACTTTTCTTTTTTTAAACATACTCCCGCCTGCGAGAAATGTTTCAAAACTTCTTCCAAGTTTGCCAAATGCTCCTTTTCAGTGAATCCTGTCACCAGAACATCATCTAAATAAACTACAACATGGGGCAGTTCCTGCAGCAAACGTTCCATTGTTCTCTGGAAAATGGTGCAAGCTGAGGATACACCAAAAGGCAAACGGGTAAATGGTACAACCCTTTATGTGTATTAATTGTGACAAATTCCCGGGAGGCTTTCTCTAACTCTAATTGTTGATCAGCATGACTCATATCAAGCTTTGTGTAGGCAGTTCCACCTACCAGCTTAGTATACAGGTCTTCAATTTTTTGGTATAGGGTGTCTGCCCAACTTAGCCACTTTATTAACAGGCAATTTGTAGTCTCCACAAATTTGAATGCTTTGGTCACGTTTAAGTACGGGGACTATTGGTGCTGCCCATTCTGAGAACTGCATAGGTTGTATCAATCCCAGTTTCTCTAACTTGTCCAATTTGGCGTCTACCTTTTCCCGCCTTGCCTTCATAAATTGGGGGATAGCGTCTGGATCCACATGAATTCTTGCTTGTAGCCCCTGGATCTTCCTGAGTTCATCTTGGAAAACTGAGACATATTTTTGTAGTAGTTCAGGTAGCCCACTGGCTCTCAGTTGGAAGATCTCAGCTCAATCCAATTTAATATCTTTCAGACAGTTTCATCCAAGGAGGCTTGGCCCCTCAGCTGTTACCACCATCAAGGGTGATTTTACTGATTGACTTCCATACTGTACAGTAACCCTGCTTTTGCCTTTGAATTTGATGTCTTTTCCTGTGTAAGTTTTCAATTTGGCATCTGTTTATTCCAAATTTGACTTACATTCTCCATAATTCAGGTATGTGAAGGTATGCTCACCTATTACCCGTAGTGGAAGCTCCAGTATCCATCTCCATTCTGATAGGTCTATCATTCACCCTCACTGTTACATAGATTGGATCTGTTCTTCCTACCTTTAAATTATACAATGATTAAATATCTGAATCTGTTACTTCAGGCTGTTTTACGTTATGGATCTCCATGGGGTTTTTCTTTTGATTGAAAATCTGCCTGATCCTATCCTTGCAATGTCTCATGCGGTGTCCATTTCGATGACAGTGAAAACATTCAATTTTTGTAAACTTCCATTCTTTACAAGGTTATCTGCTTCCACCTCTGTTACTATTATTCCATGTTTTCGCTGCTAAGTCATTTCTTTTTATTTGCCTGCAAGAGGTGGCTGCTTCCCACTTCTCAGCTGTGCATTTTCAAGCCTTTTGTGGCTGGGGCTTCCCACCCAATATGGAGAACTGTGCCATTCTACACTCCTTGTATGGCTTCCCAGTCCCTCACTGTGCTTTCCATGGCCAGTGCTATTTCTAGCACCTTCTGAAAATCCAAAATTTGTTTCAGACAGTAATCTCTTCTGAATCGTATGTGCATTTATACCACACACCAAACAATCTCTAAGTATATTATTTATAGATGTACCAAACTCACAATATTCTGTAAACTGTTTCAGACTTGCCACATAACAAGCAACTGTCTCCCCTGGGGCTCTATTTCTTGAGTTAAATTTGAACCATTGCATTGTTACCGGGGGCTTGGGCTGGTAATGACTCTTTACAAGGTTCACCAAGTCATCAAAACTTTTCAAACACGGGGGACTGGGTGCCGTCAAACTTTGAATCAATCCATAGGTCTTACTCCCACACATGGATAAGAGGATCGCTCTCCTCTTCTCTTCCCCCGCAATGTCATTAGCATGGAAAAAGGACGCGAGGCATTCAACATAATGAGGCCAATCATCCTCATTTGGGTCGAAAGATCAGCTCTTCCAAGCTGCAGTATGCTTCAGGGGGACTTCTTCAATTTACAATTCTATTTACAATTACCGTGCGAGGTACGGCCCGCTTTTGGTCCATTTGATTTCCTTCCTCACGTTTTCTTGCTTTTTTTCTTGTCCTTCCTTGTTTTTTCCTCATCGCCAGTTTGTTGGATCCTGGTTAGTAGTTTAGTTGGACTAATGGATCCAGGTTGCACGCTTGTCTCAGGATGCCAAGTTGGTACCATAGACAGAGTGGATCAGCAGACAGTTCTTATGTCGAATACATTCTATTTATTTACAAAGGAACTCAGCAGCTACACGTGTGTGCTTACAACTCAAACCCTGTCTCTACATTACAGAGTCTAACTCTGTACTACTCGCTACTGATTACTGGCTACTAAGGTAGCTTGCGCTACTCTGCTATTGGATGCTAAGATTATGTGATCTTCCATTATAATATTCTTCTTAAAGGTATATTACACATCAGATTATCACACCCACACTGTTTCTTTTAAACAGACTGGGTTAGATCATCTCTTAGATTCAATCTGATAAAGATTTGGATTACAAATATTTGTCATGACAAACCTCATCAGGTGTAGAATTCAGAGCAAGACCAGCTCCGAGCTTTCAACAGTTCCAGGTGGCACTGGTAATTAACTAGCGTGCCAGCACATGATCCATTTGCAATCCCCAAGGAGATGCTTTTGGCCTGGCAAAAACATGCTCCAGTTTTAGTACTGAGCACATTTTCTCCTTATTTGTGCCTTTGTTCCTGCCCAGGTTTTTTCAGCACTGAGGGTTTTACGTCAGTGGGTCTTAGCTGAAGTTAGGCAAGGAAAAACAAGAGGAGCGTCAGCATGGAAATCTGGGATCGTTCTCCACAGAGACAGTTTAGGGGAGCTTTAGCTGTTCAGTGGTGCGAAGGGTTTGTTAAACTAGGGAGAAACTGTTTCCACTGGCAGGGTGGTCAGTGATAAAATTTAAGGTAACTGACAAAAGAACCAGAGGGTGGATGAGGAGATTTCTTTTAACGTAGTGAATTGTTGTGATCTGCAATGCACTACCTGAAAATGTTCTGGAAACAGATTCAATAATAGTTGTCAAAAGGAAATTGGATAAATATTCAAAGTGTAAAGGAACAGCAGGGCAACTGGGGAAGAGTGGGGCAATGGGACTAAATTGACAGCTCTCTCAAAAAGCTAGCATGGGCAGAGTAGCTTCTTTATGTGCTGTATGATTCTATAATTCTATGAAGTCTGAAAACATGTGATATCCACCTGGAAACTATCGTGCACTTGAGTACAATATGTACACAAGAATTTGATTTTTGATACTCTAGGTAAAAAAGCAGCAGCGATTAATCTCAAAAAATTTTGGTAAGTTTTGATTTAAAATAATTGACAGGAGGAGCTGTCAGAGATGTCAGAGAGTTTCCTGACAGCAGGTTCTTTTGACAGCACTGAAGGGAAATCCAGGAAGGTATTTGGCCCACATTAGCTCCAATGTTCCCTCTAAGCTGTGCAGATGTGCGACCATCCAGCACTCACGAACATACCATGCAGTGCAACAAGCAGGCTGTGCGCAGCAAAGAAAATGAAGAACTTTGGTCATCTCCCCATCTCACTGTTTGTTGAATTAATCTGATTCTCATGCCCTCACCTTAATCTGGCTGGATGCATTCCCATCAACATCCTGGGTGTTACCATTGATCAGAGACTTAACTGGACCAGCTATACAAATACTGTAGCTACAAGAGCAGGTCAGAGGCTGGGAACTTTGAAGCAAACACTCACCACCTGACTCCCAAAGCCTATCCACCATCTACAAGTCACAAGTTAGGAGTGTGATGGAATACTCCATATGCATGGATGTGTGCAGCTTCAACAACACTCAAGAAATTCACCACCATTCAAGGCAAAGAAAGCTACTTGATTGCATCCCATCCACTACATTAAACATTCACTCCCTCCACTACAGGTGTACAGTAGCAGCAGTGTAAAGCAGCAGTAAAAGATGCACTGCAGCAACTTGCTAAAGGCTCCTTTGACAGCACCTTCCAAACTCACATCCTCTGCCTTCTAGAAGGACAAGGGTCCCAAAAACATGGGAACACCACCACCTGGAAGTTCCCCTTCAAAACACTCAGCATTTCCCTTGGAAATATAATGCCGTTCCTTCACTGTCATTGGGTCAACATTCTGGAACTCCCTCCCCAGTAGCACTGTGGGAGCATCTATTCCACATGAGCTGCGGTAATTCGAGATGGTGGTTCACCACCACCTTCTCAAGGGCAATTAGGGATGGGCCTTGCCAGCAATGCACAGCCCAAGGACAAATTTTAAAAATGTGTTGTTTACTCTTTGCCCGGATATGTTCTTTCAGACAGCTGTCCCACTGGACCGTTCACCAGTTTTAACTTATGCCTCTTGTTTTAATATTCTGGTCTATCTTGAAGTAGTGCTGCAGATTAATCTTCTCTATATAGTTTAATATCTTCAACATTTCTATATAAGGCTTATTTTTGCTTGCTTGCTCAGGACTAAAGAGCCTTACTTTCTCCAGTGTTTCCTCATAACTAAATCTTTTGATCCTTCTTCGCACTGTCTCCAAGGTTTGAATTTTCCGTTGATGAGTGAGAGATCAATATTGAACACAGTATTCCAGGCGTAGTCTATCCAACATGCTGTCCAGTTTTAGTATGACATCTCCTGACTTATATCCAACCAACCTCAAAATATAATTTAGCATCTGTTTGCTTTTATTGCTGTTACGTGTCAAATCTCCGATCATCATGCGCTCCTTTTACCTTTAGCTGTCTCTACACGATCCACAGTTTTGGTGTGCCATCTGTATTGAATTTCATCTTCCACTGTTCTAGCCAGTTACATTTCATCAAAGGTTTATTTATTTCAAAACCAACATCCTTTGCAGCTAAGGGCTGAGTTGAAGTAAGGTTTACAATCAATCATTCCCAAGTTAAATATAAAATACAAAAAAAAAGATAGAAAGAACAGAGTCGAATAACATACTGATCATCAGGTCAGGGTCTTTATGCTATCAAGGTTCAAAGTTTAACAATCCTTAGAGTTTGTTCATTGTACAGTTGAGATATGGCATTGGACCGTTGATGAAATGGAATGAAATGAACTGCCAAGAACACCCTCATATTTTTCTATCTTTAAGTCTGTCGCTATCTTGCCCTGTGGGCCAATTGGGGTCTGATTGATTGATTGATTACATGAGGGACTGACTAGTTTTCCTGCATGTGCACTGAGGGCCTCAACCTAATGGCACTTGCAACAGGCCCTCTGGGAATGTCCAACACCGCTTAGTGTCTAGAAGCACTGCAAGTATACAACCACTCTGTGAACTGAACACAATGCAATGCTTTTTTTAAAATCTAAATCGGTATTGTCGCTTAATACTGGTTGATCGCAGTTGATGATTTTGATGATGATCCACTCCTGTGGGTCTATGTGTTATCCATCATGACAGGGCTGTTAGAGCAGATCCAGATGTTTGGACAGCAACATACACTCTCTGTTATTGCACCTACAGAACTGGTTTGTTTGCCAAGGGTTTTCCACCTCTGCACTGACCTGCCCTCAGTTTGCTGTCCATTTACAATGCTGTCTACAGCCTTCAGAGATTAGGGGGACTTAATTCAGCAAATGAGGTAGAAGTGCCATGAATTTTTGCACCTGGAGTTCAAATCAACAGCAATTTGCTGCTTTTCCAAGAAAAAAAGTCATTTTCTGTCCTGATTGGAAGCAAGCACTTTCATTGCAAAGTTTTTAAAATCATTTTTATTTTATGAATATACCTTTCTCAACGATTATGCATTGAGAATAGTTCAGTTGTTCCAATCTGACTGTTACCACAAACATCTGTGGAATTATTTCCTCCAAAATTCAATAAATCAGCTGATAATACCTAAGGCAGATGGAGAATAAAGCTTCAGAATGTGCCATCTGAGTCAGAGCAATTCTAGATCCTCAGCATACAGGGATCTGCCACACGTTGTTCTTCCCGTCTCTGCCTGGCCCATACAGTGTACACCCCGATGGGCCACAAGCAACAGGCCTCTCTCCACTGCCAATGTAACATTTAGTGCCACAACCCAATTTCTGTCCCTGGCTCCAGCATATTGCAAAGAGGTGGAAAATACTGTGCGAGTCATAATTCTTGTGCATATTTTTACTTTGTTCCCCTTGGCACCTCTGAATGCATTTGAATATGTCAGGGCTTTGGACAATGTTAGACCCACCCCCAGGTGAGGTTCCCCAAAGTTGTTGACCCAGGCGAGACCCCTCAATTTGTCAACATCTGGCTGGGACACCTCCAAATTGTTATGCCCCGAGTGAGGAGGGGTGAACTGGCTCCCTGTCTTTATTCAGCCCAACACCCACCCACCCACCCCTCCCCCGCCCTCTTCTGTTGTTTGCAGCAAGATTTAATCCAAAGAGGATTCCTTTCATGGATACTTTTTTCCCAGGCCCAATCACTCTGGTTTTGAAGGAGCTGATTTGATCAGACTTTCTTGAGTTAAAGGTAAGGGTAAGTTTATTAACTACTAAAGGCAAGAAAGGATGAAACACATGCATATACAGTCATACAGTTTAAAAATAAGAATTTACCTTGAAGTAAGTGTGTGTTTGTGTGTGTGTATATATATATATATATATATATGTACCGGTGGACGAATAGTCAGTTTAGAGGTTCCAGTGGTGTTGAATTCGGTCAAGAGGGAGAGAGATTGGGATACCTGCAAAAAATGGTGATTTTTCAGGGGCACTGTGTATGGCTGTTACGTCTGAGTCAAACTTCCAGCACGTGCCCTCTCAGAATACCCACCAACAGACAGACACTGGGGCAGCTTTTCAGCTCACTTTTAATCCCTTCTTCTTTATATCTCAAGTGGGAAGCGAATTCACGAATCTGTCTGGGCATTGCTCACAGGGTTTCTGGATGAGGTGAGATGATATTTATCTCCCAATATGTCCCACTGTCTCGACCGGAGGCAGCAATTAGTTTCTGGATGTCTTTAGAAGTACCTTGTTTGGTAACAGGGCAGGATTCCATTACCTCTTAGGGAGTCACCCTGCACCATTCCAGCCAGTGGGCTCGTGTGCATTTTTAAAAACTCAGATCTTATTTTTAAAGTCCAATCTTTCCAGATGCAAATCAGTGTTTTTCCTTTATTATCATGACCATAGAAATGGGGACATGGAAAAAGGCAGGTGGAATTATCTGCTCGAATGTACTTGTCATCCCAGTTATGCTTAGGGTTGCCAACCCTCCAGGATTGGCCTGGAGTCTCCATGAATTGAAGGTCAGTGGCTGTGTACAATCCTGGAGAAAAATCACTGGGACATTAAAAACATTGGGACTTTTTTGTCATTTCTTTGAACATTTCTATTTTCCAGATATAAAAATATTGAAAATGGGAAAAAACGGTGGTTTGGCTGACAGTCAAGCATCAACCCAATTGGGATATGAGTCTTTTTGCTTTCCAATTGGCATAGGAAGGCAATGCGTCACAAAGATGGATGTGGTGGCTGACTAATGGCTGGAGCATGGGAGCAGTCATGTGATGAAACCTCCAGGAATATATTTAATCACAGCTGGCAACCCTAGTTAAGCTGGAAATCAGTGAGGGATGGTTGGGAAGTTAGGTCAGAGGGCACACTAATGAATAATATTTGAAGTAACTGTGACAGGAAGTAAATGTGATTCTTACAGGGAGTGCGCACTTTAAGCAGCACTTAATCTTTTATTGATAAATAGAAATAGGTTCAGCAACTTTTTATGTCTTTTTTAGAAGTATTTTCAATCATGCACTTCATATAACCCAGCAAGACCAAAGAATTAAAATAACCAACCCTGACACTTTGCCACATAACTCTGCCCTTCACTGTACTGCAATGTAAACCTCCAATCCAGATGCCGGCCTTTGACCTGTGTACATTGACCTTTATATTGGACACTGACAGCTGGCTTGTAAAACTGTCCCTCTGCACTGATTCAACGCTGATCGGTGCTGCTGTCCTGTTACCAGTCAGACTTGAAGAAGTCGGCTATATGACAGATCCATGACTGATGAGCAGTTCCCATATATGTGGATCAACACAGACGCAGAGGCTCATGACCAATTTACTGAGTCCTGGCATCTTATTTAGGCATCGGATCTACTTTGAGTGATGGCTCAGCCTGCCCATGTCATTCACTAAACATTCAGATAACATTTCACTCAGGCGCTCCTGCAAGACACAGGCAACATAAATTTAAAAATTTTTTTTACAGAGCAAGAATTCCATAATAGTCAAGTTGCTATGGTTCCATTGAACAGCCTCTAGTTAAAAATTAAGTATTTTAGTGATATCAATGCAGGGCAAAGTCAGTTAGTAAAACTGACTTCAGGAACAATACGGAATATTATCAATGCCTATGATCCCACTGTAGGAAAAGCATGTTCATTGCATGAGTGTCACGAGGCTATACTGTTAACATGCAGTAAGTTGCTGTTCCCCAATATACACAGTTTATCTTCATAATATGGTTGTTATTTTATGAATAGATAGAAATAGCCTTCTGCACCAGTAAGTCAAAGTTTGATTCTCAAAATTGAAATCTCTATTATTAGTCAGATGGGAAAGTTTAACCATTCTTAACACATTGGCATGGGAATAGAGCGAGAGAGAGAGAGAGCAAACTGGTCTGTTCCTGACTGACTGCAGCATGAAGCCTAGAATCAGAGAATGCTACAACTGTCTGATCTTTGTATCTCGGTCGCTGTTCCCTGTGTTCCCCTGCCCTCCACTGCCCTTCCCTTTGCTGTATTGTGTGCTCTCCCATGCACTCCCCTGTCGAGCTCCTCCTATTGCCATGTCTGCTCTAGCCTATGCTATCCTGCCTGCCCTCCTCTCCCTTGCATTCTCCTGCCCTGCCCTACTCCTGAAGTTGAAAGCTTTTACCCAGTGCCAAATGGTGTTGAGAGTGCATTGGCTGGATTTTCAAAAAGTTAAAACTAGGACACATTTGAAAGCCTGGGTGAGGCCGGGCTCCATGATGATTGACACGCTGAGTGACCAATGGGAGGGGCAGTTGACAGTAGGAGATCATTTGACAACATCTCCCGGAATGTATCCAGGCAGACTTGGCAACACTACAGACACCCATTAGACAGCCGTTAGAAACCACAGACTTTTGTTTCAGTGACGTTCCTGCTTCATTTTCTTTCATAAAAACTGAACCAAGTCTTTATTTGGCACGAGATCCTATTTTGAGAAGAGCAAGGGAGTTATCTCTGCTGTCCTAACCAATATTTATCCACAATCAACATTACAAAAACAAATTATCTAATCATTGTCGTATTGCTGTTTGTGGGAGCTTGCTGTGCACAAATTGCCTGCCATGTGTCCTACATTACAACAGTGACTACACTTCAAAAAAAGTATTTTTAAAGCGTTTTGGGGTGTCTGATGGTCATGAAAAGTGCTATATAAATGTAAGTTGTTATTTTCTTTCTATAAAGGGATTTAAGTACTTTCTCCTAAGGAAGCAATGTAAAAAACACATTTGTAAATCTTACTCTGGTCTCTGGCAGTTCTTAAGATTAGCCAATAAGTTCATAGAAACTTAGAAAATAGGAACAGGAGTAGGTCATTCGGCCCTTCGAGCCTGCTCCGCCATTCAATATGATCATCGCTGATCCTTTATTTCAATGCCATACACCTACTCTCTCCCCATACCCCTTGACACCTGTAGAGTCGAGAAATCTATTTCCTTCTTAAATATATTCAGTGACTTGGCCTCCACAGCCATCAGTGGTAGAGAATTCCACAGCTTCAGTCCCCTCTGAGTGAAGAAGTTTCTCCCCATCTCCGTCTTAAATGGCCTGCCCCATATCCTGAGACTGTGACCCCCTTGTTCTAGGCACCCCCATCCAGAGGAAACATCGTCCCTGCATCCAGCCTGTCCAACCCTGTGAGAATTTTATACAATTCAATGAGATCCCCCCTCTCATTTTTCTAAACTCCATTGAATACAGGCCTAGCCAGGCCAATCTCTCCTCATATGACAATCCTGCCATTCCAGGGATCAGTCTGGTGAACCTTCGCTGCACTCCCTCTATGGCAAGTATATCCTTTCTTAGGATAGTAGCTGGCTTCCTGTTTTAGTTTAAAATTAAAAATTGCTATTCCATCTATTGGTGTTTTTGGAATCGTCTTCAGAACTCTAGAGTTCATTGCTTTTAGGAGAGGTCAGCACTTCCTTATTACATTATGATGATCTGAAAAACAAATCTATTTTATGTTTCTATCACACCATTTTATATTAAAGTTAACTTGTTGGAACTTTTTATAAACAGGTTGATTATGTTAAAAAGCTGCTGTCAAGATTTGGTTAATATCAAATTTAATAGGTTCATACATAAAACGACATTCAAGTTAGTTAGTAGCTAAATCCCAATGTTCATTGGCTCTCTCCGATAACCAAGAAAGCTTTGCCTTTTTGAAGTGTTGTCTCATTATGTAGAGGGATTCTGTCTCCTAACATTTAGTTTATGACTTGAAGGGAGAGGCTGAGCAACATTGATTATAATCTATGTAGTTATGAAGGAAGTTTCTCAAAATCCAGCTACTTCTTTATTTGTGCTCCCAGTTCCTTGTTAACAGAAGGGAACCAAGTGCCTACCAGTGGGCGAAATTCAACTCCATCTACTAGGGTTCGAAGAGTACTCAAGTTTTAGGGCTGAATTTTACGTCCCCGTGGGCAGGCGCATGCCCGACCCAATCGGGTGTAAAATCGCACGAGAAGATGTCAGGCGAGCGTCCTGACATCATCGCGCACTTGCACGATATTTCACGTTTCTGACTTTTGCATGTGCCCTCCGACAACTAAGAGGGCAATTAAGCCCATTAATGGTGCAATTGTCTCCGAGTTTATTTTTGTGGCCCGTCCAACCTTACGGTTGATGGACGGGCGAATTGACTGGACGGCCTTTGCATTTTTCATCAAACCTCATCCAAGGGCGGGATGAAATTTCCATTATGAAATAAAATAAAAATAAATATCTGTGGACAGCATTTTTATCAGATATGTTTTCAGGTGATTGACTGTGATACATAGACTTTTTTTTTGCAGCTTTTGAAACCTTTATTTGAACATTTTCAGGTCTGCAGCTCCCTGACGCAGCTCTATGCTTCCAGGGAGGTCTCTCGTTGTGCTAACCTGTGCCTGTGGAAACGTCATTGCTTGCCTCTTCCCACCTCAGCAGCGCTGCGCTTTTCAACGCGCGTTTCATGCTGGCTGGCTGTTAATTGGTCAGAGATTGTGGTCAGAGGTCCGTTTCCCAACTGCTCCCGGGCCTACTGATCGCATGCACCTGCCAAAGGTAAAATTCAGGCCTAGATATCTGTATCTTGAGATTATATCACAAAAGTGATGGGGCTGAATGCCAGAAAATATTTTTGTGGTCGAACATAGTTGGCTTTCTCATGCAGCTGTCACTGTGAGCTCTGCACTCACTAGTCATTTGGCCTTTGTACTGCCACAGTATTGGCCCAAAACAACCTGTACTGGGATAGTACCGTAACCAATATTGTAGATAAAGCGTTAATGGTTATGTTAATTAGATAATGATGTTAACAATGATGTAAGCATGATATCAGGGGTTGGTGACCAAGAGACTCCAAGGGTGCAAGACACAGAACAGTCTGTGCCCAGAGAACAATGTACTTGCCATGAGGTTTTGTATGTAAATAGTTCCAAATGGTTTGAAGAAAAGCTTAATGTTGACTATCCCCAAGTCACTCATGGAGTTAGAGAAACCATACTAGCCAGAAGCCAACACAAGTACAAAGGAACAGGACAAACCAAATATCAGATTAGAAAAGTCACTGCTTCAATTATCATTTGCTGCAGGTGTTCCCCTGACTGAACAGGAATCAAACATTGGGACCCAGGAATGTATGGCATCTGTGTTCTGGCCCCTTGTACCTGGTTGATTGGGCAGGAGAGTGTGGGGTCTGTCGGGCATCATAACAGCCTTACACAGCAGCAGATACAAAACTGGGTGACCATTTCAAAGCCTTGTTTATTTCATGGACGCTTACACAAGATGTCGCGATGGGTTCTTCTACTTCTAACAATAAAATAGAATTTTCAGCCAGCCAGAAGCAGGGAACCAGCAAGCGTACCTGGAGTATGAAGAACCAGAGCTGCAAGCAGGAAAGCATGCGACGATCTTCAGACCTCAAAACGAGAAATTTAGTTGGGTGCCACAGCTCAACAGGATTTGCCTGCCACCGCCCCTCAGTGCTAATTGGTGCTAAACCTCTACAAGTGCAGCTTCAGTTGGTGGACACCGCCGTCAATCTCCTATCATCACCCAGCTGATTTCCTGGATGGAATGGGAGGAGCGGGGTAAAGGGGGGTGCGGGGGGCTTCAGCAAAGCCGAAAACCCGGATATTTGAGCAATGCGGAGATAACTATCAGGACACCAGCACATTTAGAGAGAAACCCGGACTGTCCTGTTTAAACTGGGGTATCTAGTCACCCAAGTTGAGAGTGATCACACAAGAATAGGACACAAATTATATCAGTTTCTCCACAGCCTTCTGGGCTCAACATTAAAGTTAACAATTTTAGATCATAAACTCTGCCTGCATTTTATTTCATGTATTTTTTCCCCCACTGGCTTGTTTTCACTCTCTCTTGTTTCTTGCTTATTCCCTTCACTTTGCATTTGGATGACTGCCATCCAGCTATTCACACCCTCATCCAGATACATCTTTTATTTCTTTACCCACTTGCATTCCTTTTATAGCTTTTGTACTATGGACCTTCTTACCATTTAATCTGTCTTGCTCACAGGGACCTTCCCTTTTGGTCTTCCCCCACCTATTCCCGCTCCCCCCTGCCTTTCACTTACTCAAAACCAATACGTTTCTAACTTTCCTCAGTTCTGTTGGAAGATCATCAACCTGAAACGTTAACTCTGTTTTTCTCTCTGCAGACGTTGCCTGACCTGCTGAATGTTCCCAGCATGTTTTGTTTTTATTCCAGGTTCCCAGCACCTGCAGAATTTTGCTTTTGTGCCACTTTCATTGTGTAGTTTATGCTTCTTGGTGACTTCACAAGAGATCATCCTTTCCCCTTGGGAAGAAATGTGGATTTTTCAACCAGATTGGTGCATTGATTCTTAAAAGCTTGTCAATTGGAATGACTCAGCTAGCTAGCTTTTAAGGAGAGATATCCCTACCTGGACTTTGCAGGCCTGTTCCTTGTCATTCCCATGTTCTCAAAGCAAGAAACCCATCAAGCTGTAATAAGTTAACAGGTGGGCATGTTTCATACGGCTGAGAGCTTGGCCATTACAGATTATCCATCGTCCAATCTGTTGCCACGTTCTTTGCATTATAAATAGGTTATGATCATTTCAAACCAGGTTTTATATCTCATTTATCAAGTGCTATTTCAACGTTTCATAAATGTACATCGATCAAGCGAATCTCATTTCAGGTCTAATAAAAGGAATTTAAATAGATAAGCAGAGCCAGTGGGCTGCTGATTCATTTGATTCTGTTACTCTTTAACCAATAAGGCATGTCCTCTTTGGGTTGAAGGCAATTCACCAGGGGGAATATTCTTGGCAGCAGTTTCTTTGAAGGTAATTTCTAATGCAGCCATCTGCTCCCCTTAACATTGACTCTCTGAATATCTGCATTGCCCTTTTTGCGCAAAGCAGACAGGGAGAGCGGCTGCTGCTAGTACTTGTACCGCAATTGGTTTTATCATCAGGTTTGTGCATTCTTCCATCTAAACGAGAATCTCTGAGGCGAGCACTGATGCGAGCAATGAAAGGCTGACATGAAGAAAGGGAAGTACCACAGAGAAAGATCTTGAGTGCCTACATAGTCGCACCCTCATCCTCTATCAACTACGTCTTAATGTTATTCTTTTTTACCCAGAGGTCTGGAATGCACTGCCTGGGAGGGTGGTGGAGGCAGGTTGCCTCGCATCCTTTAAAAAGTACCTGGATGAACACTTGGCATGTCATAACACTCAAGGCAATGGGCCAAGTGCTGGTAAATGGGATTAGGTAGGTAGGTCAGGTGTTTCTCACGTGTCGGTGCAGACTCGATGGGCCAAAGGGTCTCTTCTGCTCTGTGATTCTGTGTAAGTCATCGTTGAAATGAACTGGCTAATAGTTAATGGGCAGAGTATTTAAAGGCTACCTAATGTATTTTTTTATTCTTTCACGGGATGCGGACGTTGCTGGCTAGGCCAGCATTTATTGTCCATCCCTAATTGTCCTTGAAAAGGTGAGCCACCTCCCTGAACCGCTACAGTCCACGTGGTGTAGGTACTCCCACAGTGCTGTTAGGAAAGGAGTTCCAGGATTTTGACCCAGCTACACTGATGGAACGGCGATATAGTTCCAAGTCAGGATGGTGTGTGGCTTGGAGGGGAACTTTCAGGTGCAGGTGTTTCCATGCATCTGCTGCCCTTGTCCTTCTAGGTGGTAGAAGTTGTGGGTTTTGAAGGATCCTTGGTGAGTTCCTGCAGTGCATCTTGTAGATGGTACACACTGTTGCCACTGTGCGTCGGTGGTGGAGGGAGTGAATGTTTGTGGATGGGGTGCCAATCAAGCGGGTTAATTTGTCTTGGATCTTGAGTGTTGTTGGAGCTGCACTCATCCAGGCAAGCGGAGAGTATTCCATCACACTCCTGACTTGTGCCTTGTAGATGGTGGACAGGCTTTGGGGAGTCAGAAGATGCATTACTCACTGCAGAATTCCCAGCCTCTGCCCTGTTCTTGTAGTCATGGTATTTATATGGCTAGTCCAGTTCAGTTTATGGTCAATGGTAACCCCAGGATGTTGATAGTGGGGGATTCAGTGATGGTAATGCCATTGAATTTCAAGGGGAGATGGTTAGATTCTCTCTTGTTGGAGATGGTCATTGCCTGGCACTTGGGTAGTACAAATGTTACTTGCCACTTATCAGCCCATGCATGAATGTTGTCCAGGTCTTGCTGCACTTGACACAGACTGCTTCCATATGTGAGGAGTTACAAATGGTGCTGAACATTGTGCAATCATCAGCAAACATCCCCTTCTGACCTTATGATAGAGGGAAGGTCATTGAAGATGGTTGGGCCTTGGAAACCCTGAGGAGCTCCTGCAACGAGGACCAGGGGCTATGGTAATTGACTTGCAACAACCACAATCATCTTTCTTTGCACCAGGTGTCACTCCAGCCAGTGGGGAGTGTTCCCCATGATTTGACTCCAGTTTTGCTAGGTGTTCTGTCCAAGGGGCATCTCCTGGAACATGACTTGTATTGTATAAACATTTTAGCCAAGCCCACATAAAGGTCTCTTAGGCGTTACATCTGCACCAGCCACTCTGGATAAAGGCAGAGCTATTTGGGACTTGTCATCTCCAATGTTGTACTAATGGTTATTCAAGTACCTGCCCAAATCACAATGGGTGATTGTTAGCTGAATAGCTCAATCTGAAGCTACCTGTCACATGACCGAGACTTGAGCTACCTGAATTCCTTTAATTTTACAGTTTTTTGAATTTTAACTTCAGTTGCGTTTTAATGTCTGAAGAGCACCAGACTCCAGGCTACCAGCCTGCCTTTAACCTCCACCTCTCTCCAAGTCTGATCTCCAGAAAGAATCCTGTATTTCGCCTACAGAATTAACTAATATCCAGGATATGAGAATCCTTTGCTGCATCTTCAATTGACTCACCCTGCAACCGAGTTCCTAGGATCAAGATCAGGAATTCTGCCAGAAAAAGCCACCTGAAAGAACCTTCCTTGGACATTGATTCTGGACACTGGACTCACGTGAAACCATAAATCTTATTTTTATTGTGGCTTTTGCCCTGAACCCCATTCCTTCCCTTAACCCTCTTTTATTTCATGAATGCAAAGAGGGGTGGATGTTGCGAAATCCCTTCCCACATTTTTTGTGTGTGAGTAAAATAAACCAATCCCTCTTAGTTTACCTTATCTTGAGTTTACTGTGGGGTTATTAATGGAGGATTGGTTAACTCCAAAATTGAAGGTTTGGGGAAATCAAAAATTAAAAACACTTTTCTGTTTACGGATGGGTAGTGAGTGAAGAAATCAGGCTGTTTAGATTAATGACTATCCTGTCCATAACAAGCAATTGGGGGCTCATCCAGGATAACCCAATTCGAATTTGGCCAGAGTCCAAATTTTAAAATGAGCCTGAACTGGATACTGAAAGAAACCGATTGGAAGCCAAAGAGAGAAAACTCAGTGGCCAAAATGACCTGCAAGACAAATACACGTACCGTAGCAAACTCTGTTAGTCTTACATTAGAGCAACATGGTAAGTTATACTCCAAAGATGGGCATGGAAAAGGAAATACTAACTACTGAAACCTTAGTCTCCCCAAGTTGGGGACAACTCAGATTTGTAGCTTAGAAAATACAGGTAAAAGTTCCTCATGAGGCCAAAAAGCCTGAGGCACTCCAGATACTTTTGGAGAAGTTAGACCTCAGGGCCTATCCAGACAGATAGAAGAATCAGAACCAAACACTGATTGGAGACCTGTATTCAAGATAATTACGCCAGCCACAAACCGGCTGTTAGAGCTGGAGAGGAGGAGACTAGAGAAAGAGTTCCTGAAAAGAGAGCAAGAGAGAAATTGGGCTCACCAGAAAAAGATGCTGGAGATAAAATTAAAGGCTCAAGAAGCGGAGAGGGAATTCCAAGAGGAGAGGGAAAGGAGGCAGAGAGAACTAGCTAGATTACGGAGAAATGACTTGGTGAGGTCCCAAGCACTGCGGCTGAGAACCCAGGACAGTCCAGAGAAGTTGGGCAAACCAAACGATTTCTGCAAAGCCCGGCAGTGTGGCAGGAGGCTAAAAAAAAGTTCAAAGACCCTGCAGGGGAGTGAAAGAACCCATCAGGGATAAGGTGGCTCAGGAGAAGCTACCTGGATTTTAAAAGGCTGAGATTAAGCCAGTAAAAGTAAAAGAGGCCAGGAAAATGGATTTCAAAAGAGATGAAGGGAGTGAGCCAGAGACCAAATTGGCAAACACCTTCTTTGCTAAATTAAACAGGGAACAAGGCCATTCCCAGGCAGCGAAACTGATAGTGAGGGAGCTGCCTCACACAGTCAAAGAGCCACATGGCAGAGCCATAGAAGCTAGCCAGCCCTATGTGAGCCAGGGTGTCCCAGAGGACATGGGATCGAATAGGGACCAGCCCACCCCTACAGTAACTACACTGGGGAAGTCATTACCCTGTGAGCAAGTCCAAAAGGCAGAGCAGGTGTTGCAGTTAACGCCGGGCCATCCAAAACAGGCAGACAGTGCTGCACTGAGGAGCCAGGGGGAGGAAAAAGGCTGGAATGGCAGTAGCAAAGGGTGGAGGCGATGCAGCCAAAGAGGGGTGAGCAAAATCCTTCTCCCGGGGATAAATGGGGGCATAGAAAGCCCCCAGACTTTAAAAAGAAAGGAGCCCATATCCCTGCCGGATGAGCAGGAGGTCTGGCTGTCTGAAACCATCTTTTCAATTTCAGATGAGGGATAACAAGAAATTCCCCGAATAGATGCTCAGTTGCTGAGAAAACTACCTTGCCCAGATTTAAACCAAAAGGAGCCGGCACCCCTGCTGGGTGAGCATGAGGTGTGGCTAGCCCACACCATCTTTCCAAACTTAGAGGGGGAACAGGGAATGTCCCAAGTAGACATGCAGATGGTGAGGGAGATGCCTCACCTAGTTGATGAGCTGCAGGGCAGTGCAGCAGGAGCTGGACAGCCATTTGAGGGCAGTAGTGGCCCAAACAAAATGGGACAGTTTGGGAACCAACCCCTCCCCAAAGTAACAGGTCAGGGAAAGACAGTAACCTCGAAACTTCGCCCCCACCCTTGGGACTACCACAAGGGGAGTTCAAGTGCAAATAGAACCAAATTGAACCCAGAGCCCAGTCAACCGGTGAGTGTCTGCCAGGCGTTGGATGCATCTGAGGGTGGCCAGGAGGGGTTAAGTGAGAAGGAAGCTTCCCCAGTTGAACCCTCAGCCGTCAGTCTGGCAGATCCAGAGTCTCAACCCCCCCAATCAGCAACCCTGCCCCAAGAGCAGTGGGAGGATGTGGCCACCCTGCTTGGGAAATTTAGAGAGGTTCTCAGGGGTCCTCTAGAGGTTCCCCCACCAGCAGTTCATGACATGGATGTGGGAAAACCCCCACCGATACATTGAAAGCACTACCAGCTGAGCCCCAACCAGCTGGCCCAGGTCAGGCAGGGAACCCAGCATCAGCTATCTGATATAGCTGGAGTTCCCCCAATACCCTGGAGTTGGATCTTGTAGTCTTTTAACCAACAAAAGAAATTACTCACATTGGCTGACCCCCCTGTCCCAAGTGTAAACCTTAAGAATGCAGCAGGGGACTGACATTTCCCCCTGCTAGATGTGTGTGTTTGTTTTTTTCAGGAGAGAATGAGAGAATGCAGGTATACTTCCTCACTTCCTCTTCTTCCTTCTTAATGCCCCACATATAAAAAAAAAACGAAATGGAATTCATTTTGTTTTTCTACAGCGGGCAGGTGTGGCCCATCCAGTAGACAAAAAATAAATAAAACATATATCTACATCAGCCTGGCTACTTTACAAAATTTTTTCTTCTGTTTTTTACAAAATGGACAATTGCTGGGCTGATAAAATGGCTGCAGTTGATCACGTGCTCGTAGTTCTGGGAGATTCTAAGCTGTTCCAATGGACAAAGGCTACCTCATCAACTTCCTGAAACGTGGCTTGTATTACATAAACATTCCAGCCAAGACCACAAAAAGGACTCATGGGTGATATGCCTGCACCAGCAATCCCTGGACAAAGGCAGAGCTGTTTGGGGGTCATCGTCTCACACTACAAATGGTTCTTCAGTTACCTGCTCAAAACACGATTGGTTTTAACAAGGGGTCTCGTCAGCTGAATAGCCCAACCTGAAACCACCCTGTCACATGACTGAGACTTGCGGTGTCTGAATTCCTTTAATTTTACAGTTCTTTGAATTTTATCTTCAGTTGCGGTTTAACCTCTGAAGGGAACCAGACTCCAGGCTAGAAGCAAGCCTTTGACTTCCATCTCTCTTAAAGTCTGATTTCCAGAAAGAACCATGTATTTTGCCTACAGAATGAACTAATACCCAGGATACAAGAATACTTTGCTGCATCTTCAATGGGTTCAATTTGCAACTGGGTTCCTAGGACCAAGATCAGGAATTCTGTTAGAGCAAGCCACTTGAAAGAACCTTCCTTGAACATTGATTCTGAACTCTGGGCTAACGTGAAACCATGATTCTTATTTTTATCATGATCTTTGCCCTGAATCCCTTTTTTTCCCTTATCCTTCTCTTACTGTATGAATACAAAAAGGGGTGGATGTTGCGAAACCTCTTCCCATGTTTTGTATGTGAGTAAAATAAACCAACCCTCTTAGTTTATCTTATCTCAAGTTTGTTGTGGGGTTATTAATAGAGGATTGGTTAACTTCAAAATTGAAGGTTTGGGGAAAATACACCATCACTAATATAGGGGGGAAATCAAAAATTAAAGACAAGCCACTTCTCTGTTTATGGACGGGTAGTAAGTGGAGAAATCAGGGCTGTCTAAATTAATCCCCTTCTGGTCTGTAACTTAGGGCTCCATGATGCCACACTCGGTCAAATGTTGCCTTGAATTCAAGGGCAGTCACTCACACCCCATCTCACTATGGGAGTGATTGAGAGTGGCACAGAAGACCTTCATTAAAATCATCAAAAAGTGAGCTTAACCTAAATGTTCAAGCAGCGGAATAATAACCTTGCAATGATGGGTGGCATTTGCATTAGTTTCTGTATCAGGAGGTTTGTCTGCAGCTTGGCATTACCTTTTATGTAAGCAGAATGTTCCTGTACAATGTTGCACAGCTCTGATGGTAAGTGATGTCAAGTGACGGACAGCTCTCATCCCACAGAATCGCTATTGTGCAGAAGGAGGCCATTCGGACTATCGTGTCTGCACTGGCTCTCCGAATGATGATGCACTTAGCCAGGCTTAATTCTACTAATCCTTTCACTGCGAGACACTGATGTTAGCAAGTACTTAGACAGAGTTGCAGTGTTCTGTGAAGGTAGGTATGTTAAGTTTTACTAACCTTCCCTTATTTAACAAGTCAGTGAAACCATTTTTTAAAACTGACTTTTCCATCGCTCCTGTGGTAAAAAATTAGTATTTCAAAATGAATTTTGGTTGAGACATTTCCATTTTGTAGAAGATGTTTGACTATTTGAAGCTTGACTTTGCTTATTGTGTATTATTATTTATGGGATCTGTATAAAATGAATTTAAATAGGTGAAAATGGAAGTAAGCCTGTGACACTGACTCTCTGGGGAATTTTTAAGTGTGGTAACCAAATGAAAAATAATTGCTTCAAGTGTTGTCAATCCTTGTGTGTCAAAGTCTTAATTATACATTAGTTTGAGCCATTCAGCTTGCTCAGAATGGACTTGCATGCAGCGAATCTTTAGCATTGCCAGGAATACGTCTTCAATCTAAATATATTTTTAATGTCATTTAATACAATGAAGGTAAGGGTCCTTGTTAATCTGGTAGCACGGGGGCCCTTGTGCTGATTTCTTTCTGGAGTTCCCAGTGTCTCTTCCACTGATCCAATTAATATATATGTGATTACTAAGAAATGATGGGAGTACATGAACACTTGGCAGGAGTCTACACTTCAAATAAAATCAAAGTGGATCTTATTGCAAAATCACTTGTTTTTCCCATCTCTAATTTTCTTCCCTGCTCTCCCGCAGACTCTGAGAGATGTAAGGGTTTGATTCTACAAAAGCCAGCAGCCCTCTGTTATCCAACCCAATTAACCTGACAGCATGTGCTCGCAGGTTATTTTCCCAATATAGGGAGGGGGAGCATCACAGCGGAGCCCAATCCTGTCCTCCACTGATATCCACACGGCCACAATGTTAAAGGATACATTTTGTTAGGTAAAGATAGCAATGGCAGGAAAATTGAGTTGAGGTACAGACCTGCTGGGAGGAGGCCCTGGGGTGCAGTGGGTAGTGTCCCTGTTTGTGAGCCAAAAGCTTGGGTTCAAGTCCCACTCCAGGACTTGATGGCCAAGGAAGATGAATTCATAATGTGGCCAAACAGGTTGAGTATCAACCTGTAAATCCTTCCAGCACATGCCAATGGCAGGCAGTAAGATTGGGAGAGATTCCTGGTCATCTGTCTGATGGAAAGAAAGTTGGAGATTTATCCATAGCTCCAGACTACAACATGCATGTTGTCAGAACAACTCTGACTCCCTGGGCTGGATTTTATGTCACCCACTCCCCAGTCAGAGTATTGAAGGTGGTTGGGGTTGGGGTTGGGGTTGGGGTGGGGTGTGGGGGATGGGGGGTGCAGCAGGTGGAGGAGCTTGTCAAATAAAGCAGGTGGCCTTCCTATTGTGTTCCTGCCCACCCCTGACTTCTCCTATATTACTGTGGGCAAGGAAGGCATCAGGCAGCATGCTCTCCCTTAGGCCTATTGAGGCCCTTAAGTGGCCAATTAAGGCCCTCATCCCACCTCTGTTGCTATTTTACTTGTGGCGGGGGAAGGCAGAGGCCAAGTGGGTAGCCTGGCAGTTTTCACTGTGCGGACTGCCATCAGGCAGCAAGTGGCGGGGAGAGGGGAGCCTCCTTTGGGGGTCCTCCATGCCCATCAAAGGCACACACCCCCAAGATCATATCCCCTTTAACCTTCCCCCACCACCCCCCCAGCCTCTCAAACACACCCTCCCCATTCCCTCTACTCCCCACCCCTTACTGGGGTCTGGCAGCCAGGCCCAACCAAAATGTTAGACTCCCCTTTAAGTCTGGGCTCCATCAGTCTTCTGCCTCAGGAATTGCCTGTAATCCCAGCAGTGGCCACTGTCCGAACGTGGCACTGCTGGGGCTACAGAGCTGCTGGCCAATCAGATTGGTCAACAATTCTCTAGGGCGGGACGTCCCTCCAGCTGGGGGTGGAAGTCCCACTCTGACCCATTTAACGCTGCTCCCAGAGTAATCTCGCTACAGGGCAGCTAGGGTCTCGGGTGGGCAGGCTGACAAATGATTTTCCTTTTGGGGACATGGGGAATACGGAGCCCTGTAAAATCAAGCCCCTGAGTGATCTGTAACACACCTACCACCACCACAGATCCACCATGATCTAGTTGATGGTGAACTAAGCCAGAGGGGCTAAATGACCCACTTGGGTTTCTAATGTTACTATGCTAAGGAGCAAGAACTCTCGATGAATTTGTCCTCCCAACACAATGGAGGTCAATTGTGATAGTCGACTATCTGATCTAGTATGATTCAAGCCAATTGGTGAAGTTGAAACTGAGACACAGAGCTTTCCTTTATTCAGAGAGTTTATTGACTTTGTTCAGACTCACAGCTCTCCTCCCAAACTATCCAGTGTGCCTGCTGTCCCCTATTTTATATGTGCTCAAAGTACTTAATTAAACAATGGCGTTTACCTGTGTATCCAAACAATATAACTAACATAGCAGACCTGATCACGGCTGAGGTCAGCCAACTCAGCACAGATTAGAATCAAGTCTGGGTCCTTCCTTTTCCTTAGTGACACCATTGGAAATTACCTTGGTGGGGGGATGAGAGCTGGGGGCTGGGGGGAGGGACAAGGCATTTTTAGAAATTCCAGTAGCACAACCTATAATATTTACATCAATTGAAATGAATGGATGGTGAAATCAGTGTCTAGAGAGCACTGGATTGTAATCTGTTCCAGTACAGCTACAACCTGGCATTGAACTGACAATGTGGAAAATTGCCCAGGTATGTCCTGTCCACACAAAGCAGGACAAATCCAACCTAGTCAATTACAACCCCATCAGTCTACTCTCAATCATCAGCAACATGATGGAAGGTGTTACTGACAGTGCTATCAAGTGGCACTTACACAAAAATAACCTGCTCAGTTTGGGTTCTACCAAGGCCACATGCCACCTGCCCAAAAATGGACCTAACTGGAGTCAATGGGAATCAGCGGGGAAACTCTCCACTGGTTGGAGTCATACCTAGCACAAAGGAAGATGGTTGTGGTTGATCGATGCCAAACATTTCAGCCTAGAACATTGCTGCAGGAGTTCCTCAGGATAGTGTCCTAGGCCCAAGCATCTTCAGCTGCTTTATCAATGACCTTCCTTCCATCATAAGGTCGTTGTGGCGATATTGGCTGATATCTTCACAGTGTTCAGTACCATTCGTGACTCCTGAGATACTCAACCAGTCTGTGTCCATATGCAGCAAGACCTGGACATCATTCAGGCTTGGTCCAATATAATATTCATGCCAATGAATTATCATCTTCAACAAGAGAGAATCCAACCATCTCCCCTTGACATTCAGTGGCATTACCATTGCTGAATTCCCCACTATCAACATCCTGGGGTTACCATTGACCAGAAACTGAACTGGACCAGCCATACAAATACTGTGGTTACAAGAGCAAGTCAGAGACTCAGAATTCAGTGGTGAGTAACTCACCTCCTGACTCCCAACACCTGTCCACCATCTACAAGACACAAGTCACAAGTGTGATGGAATACTCTCTACTTACCTGGATGAGTGCAGCTCCAACAACACTCAAGAAGCTTGACACCATCCAGGACAAAGAAGCCCGTTTGATCAGGACCCCATCCACCACCTTCAATAATCACTCCCTCTATGGCAGCAGCGTCTACCACCTACAAGATGCACTGCAAAAACTCACCAAGGCTCCTTCGACAGGACTTTTCAAACCCACAACCTGTACCACCCAGGAAGACCGAGTACAGCAAGTGCATGGGAACACTACCACACCCGCAAGTTTCTTTCCGAGTCACACAGCATTCTAACTTTAAACTATATCGCCATTCCTTCCCTGTCACTGGGTCAAAATCATGGAACTTCGTCCCTAACAGCACTGTGGGTATACCTACACCACATGGACTGCAGCAGTTCAAGAAGGCAGCTCACCACCACCTTCTCAAGGGCAATTAGGAATGGGCAACAAATGTTGGCCTGGTGAGTGAAACCCCCATCCCATGAAAGAATTTTAAAAAATCTTTCTTAGAGTGTGCAAAGCTCCTGAGAGAACACCCAGCGAATCAGGGAGGCATTGAGGAGATCTCGGCTTCATGGAGTAAAAGCTGATAAACCACTTAGTAGTGAGGCGGCAGCACGGTGTACATGTCTGTCCATTTTTCTTCTCATTGAAGTCAGTGGAAATCAAAAAGGGACGAGATATAAAACAGGCTGTGAACTCGCTACCACCGGTTTTACACAATTACATAAAAGCAAAATCCACCTCAGTTAGACTGCAGGGTCTCCTTGGATTGGGAAAGGGAGAATCGGCCACAATTCTTACTTCTGATCACTCATCAGTGACATCTTTTAAAGCATAGCCTGCCTGTGGAAACCAGATGCTGACAAGGGTTGGTCTCGGGTGTGATGCCCTACAATTGAATAGCTGCTGACAATAGTTGTCTATGTTCACAAGCAGCTTCCTGTGAGGGATTGTGCCTCAGCAATAGCAAGTGTAGCATCAACCATTCTGAAAGTGGAGTGGGGGTGTGGTGGGAGGGTGAGGAAGTGATACTGGAAGGGACAAACAAAAATGGAAGCATGTAAGCAATGCATCCCACATCTCGACAGAGGGATCACCCAAAGACCCAACCCTTACACCGACCTCCACTTCACGCACACAAACCCAACCTCGTACCTTGCCTGTAAGCAATGTCATGGGAGTTCCACAAGGAATCATGAAAGAAGTTACTTAAAGAAAAAGGTTTCCGCTGACAGGAAAGTGAGTAACCAGAGGACAGAGATTTAAAATATTTGTCAATAAAACCAGAAAGGAGGTGAGGAGATTTGTTTTTTGCAGGCAGCAATCTGTTAGGGTCTGGAATGCACTTCCTGAAATGGTGATGGAAAAAAATTCAATAATTGCTTTCAAAAGGGAATTGGACATTTACGGTACATACGTAAAAAAAGATATATTTGCAGGGCTATAGGCAAGGAGTAGGGGTGGAGACTAATTGGATAGATCATTTAAGGCATTGATACAGGCTCAGTGGGACGAATAGCCTCCTATGTTGTATGATTCTATAAATTTACCAAATAACTTCTTAGTTCCTCTAAAAGAAAAAGAATTTTCATTTATGAAGCGCCCTTCATGTCTCAAAATGTTTTACAGCCAATGAATTATCAAGTGTAGTCACTGAGGTAATGTAGGTAAACACAGAGCAAGTTCCCACTGGCCACAGTGAGGTGATAGTTGATTATTAATGGAGTTTGTTGAAGAATAAATATTGGCCAGGACACAATCTTGTTCTCTGCTCTTTTTCATCTCATGCCATGTGACATTTGAAGCCCGCCTGAGAGGGCTTTGCCTAATGCCTGTCCCTTCAAGTATCGCTTCCTCACCCTCCCACCACACCCCCACTCCACTTTCAGAATGGTTGATGCTACACTTGCTATTGTTGAGGTACAATCCCTCACAGGGAGCTGTGTGTGAGCATAGACAACTATTGTCAACGGGGAGAAAATGAGAGTAAAACTTGTAGCTGTATTTGAGTGATTTGTTGCTAAATATCCTGATTTGTTCAAACTGTTCAGGTAACGCTGGGTGAGTGCCATCTGAATGACAGGCACCTCCCTAGAAGGAGGGGAGAAAACAGTCAGTTGAAATTATAATATTTAAGCTAGTGGTAAATTTAAATTAGAAGTTTAACTCAATAAAGTCAGTCAATGTTCTAAAGGACATAGCTATGACCAAAGGTGTCAAGTGGACCAGTAGCAACTGAGTTCTTATTCTCAATGGCCAGCAAGGTGTGTAGGAAGGATCAGAACATTTATAAGCAGGCAGGCAGAGTCTACCCAGGTGAAGCTGCAGAGCCAGGAGGTCGGGAATGCATCAAAATTCAAACTTACTTAAAGGCTGTGCAATGAGCAAGGGTGTTCCTCTGAACCAAACTGAACACTGCTTCCTGCCTTAACATCCCCCATCCAAGCCTCCTGTTGCACACCTAGGCATTCAGAAGTAAAGTGTGCGGTATGATTGGGTACATGCCCCTCCCACTCTGAGGCTAAAGTCTACATCCACCTTTAGGGAAATGCAGTACCAACAAACACTTCCAACAAACCGCACAGCATACAGCGTCCGACATCCGCACACAACCTTTCGTTTTCTGTTGCCCAGAACATGAACAGGATGGGTCTGGGTGTCACAGGACGCAGGAACATTTGGCAGGTATCGGCGAGAGGAAGGGACGAGAGTTTTGATGTGTCTTCTGCGAGATACTAGAGTTGTGGCTCCGCCAGTCATCTGTACCCTTGTGATCTGTGCCTGTCAGTGAGGGCTGGACCTGTGTCAGGAGAACCTGTTTGGTCACATTTCCGCTGAGTGACAAGTCTAAAGTGACAGTTTCGTAATCTGCTGTGGGTGTGTGGGATGATTCTGTTTAAAAACCTGCGGCAGGGAGGCCACTGAGTGAACCTCCTGTTTGCTGGCGCTTCCTCGGCAGGGTAGATGTGAGAAGCTCTCCCGGGAGCCGAGGGGAGGAGAGTTGCTCAGAGCCACCGAGAGTTGTTAGCGCTGTGCAGTCGGATCGCCAGGCGAACTGCCCTCAACCTCACACCGCCCGATGGCTACAGGGGCAGGAAATCTCAATTGACCGGAGCCGAGAGAAACCATCAGATTGTGAGTCAGTTCAATTTTTGAAAATGTTCCAAGCCTCTTTTAAGGAAGACGAAAAATAAATATTTTTAAGAAAAATTCCGGGAGCATAATCAATGGTCAGGAGTTTACAAAATGCTGCAAGTTTGCCACAAGTGACTTTTCAACTTCAAACCTACTGTATTTTTAATAATATATTAAGTTAGAATTTTGATGGATTTATTATCATATTGCCTGTTCTTGCTTGTGGTTGAGCCTCTTGGATACATTGTAAATTGATTTAAGAATCAATTCTTTATCCCTGTTTCAGATGTGTTTTTTTTAAACTACTCGTTCGACTTTTACTACTTTCTGCTGATGTTTTGCTTCTGAGTCAGTTTCCTGCTGGACTATTGGGTTACTCAGTACACCTGGAGGTAACAGCTCGGCTGGAAGACTGAGTCCGTTTAGTCAGTGTGCAGAATTAAGCGAGTCGTTTAGGGAAGCGCTCAGCTCAGCAAAACCTACAGCAGGCAAAGGAGGAAATGTGATTTTCATTATGTGGGCGGTGGCGAGTGACACTGCTCTTTGTAGGTGTCTGAGCTGAAGCACGTGGTAATTCAGAAAGCTGGGATTATTCGCTCACTTTCTCATTTCTCCACTCCTCTCCTCAAGGTGCTGCCTCTGGTCAGGGGGCAGTTCCACTAGATCCAAAAACCAGCCAGTGGCTCATGCAACAGGATTTTTAAAAATAATAATTCTCAGCATGTCGGTGTGCCTGGCCGGCTTGGCATTTATCGTCCATCCCTCCTTGAGTCATCTTGGACTGATGCAGTCTTTGAGGTGAAGTCGCAGTCATAACGCTCTTGGCTTGGTTCAGTACAATTTTCTGCAAGGGGATTGTAGGGGTTGGGGTGGAGATGGGGGTGGGGTGGTCAGTTAGCTCAGTTGGCTAGATGGCTAGAGTGTGATGCAGAATGATGCCAAGGGCATGCGCTCAATCCCCGTACTGGTTGTGGTATCTCTTGGAGGCCTTGCCTCCTTGCCTTGCCCTGGGCTTGTGGAGTGGCACCCCTCAAGCTACAAGTTGCCAAAATTGACCCCCACCCCTCTCTCTCTCCCTAATGGAGAACGATGCCTATGGGCGTTTGGGACTATGGCTACATGACATGACTGATGACAACTTTCTGCTGAACCAGGTATTGTCCTTGACTGACAGCTCACACAAAAGCAAACCCTTGCTGATTTGCTCTCCTCTCAGTCCACCAGTGCTAAACCCTATTGTACAGCTACAATTGTAGGTCCAGCAAAGAGCCTGGTCCAGGGCTCAAACCGGGAACTTTCTGATCTGCATGGTACTGAACCATTGCAAGCATCACACATGCTCAGAGAACTACCCAAGAAAGAGTCTTTAAATGGATCAACAACTGTTATTGAGATTCCCCCAAGATCAGCCGATGGATCTTTGCACAGATAATATATAAGATATATAATATATATATTTTATATATATATCCAGCATTAGTCAGTCTTTGGTGGAAAGATTGAGCAAAGTGTATGCAATAGGTGGTTGCTTTGGTATACCCCTGCTGAAGCTGAATTTCAACACCCCACCCCAAAACCCGGCCCCACTCCCATCCACCTCCCCCCTCGCTGCCCCCAACTTTGTTGATCTGGATGATCTTGGCCAAAGCCACTGTCATTTATCTCAGCACTGTCTGGCTGGGAAGGGGGCAAATCAGTGTCAAGTTCTGCTCCCAGTTGTGACCCCTGCTGGAAGTGTGGACATTGGGAGCAATGTGATGCCCCTTGTGGTATATTCTCCTGCCTCACTGTCAAAGCTCGGACTTGACTAATAGCCACTTAGCTGATGCAGAACGGATGATGGCCATCTGAGGAACTAGAGCCTACCAAAGACTCAACCTCCAGGAGAGGAGAAAATTAGTAATAAAAATATAAATATGGATAATTGGCTGAGCGGTCCGTTATTTAAATATAGAATAATGATTAGCAAATAATGTATTTAAGACAACAATATAATTGATAGGAGGCCCAGTGACGACATAAAAGGTCAGAATAAAACTGTACTAGATTATTAATGTCCTGTGACTCTTGGTATTAGGTTACACCCTTGTAATTACTCCCTTCTGTTTGCCGTTATGTAAAATATTTGTTGCAAAGTTCAATTTGTGTCACTTAGTGTGTTTGCTTTCTGGCTGCTCTCCTGCCTCCAGGAGTTGTGCAAGGTAAGGAAAGTGCCAAACAGTTTTGTGCTTCATTTGGTTTTTTGTGCTGAGATCCTAGGCTGAATTTTGTCAGCCCTATGGAGACAGGCTGGGAGGTGGGACAGCTGGTAAAATGGCGGTGGAAGGTGTGAAGAGGAGAGCCTGATGTCCTTCTGTGCCTTGGATTGTACCAGCAGCAGAGCCTCAGAGGCATGGCTGTCCACTGGATGTTCAATTGTGGCCACTTAAGGGCCACCCCCTACCTTGCTGGCATTTTACCGGCATCGGGAGGGGCTGCCACCACATGATGAGACCACAAGGTAAGCTATGGCAGTCTCCCAGTGGGTTCCTGGGGTGGGTGGGTATGGAGGGGTCCCTCCTTTATGGCTACTCCATGCCCCCCCATGGCATTGGCCATCACCGTGGCAATGGCACCACTGCTTGAGCATCCCCCAATCACTGGGGGCTGCCTCCCTGGTTACATTAAACTCAACATGGAGGTACCTCTCCTTAACTTTGCTCTTTTAGCAGTGGCCACCTCTGACAGTGGCATTGATGAGGCTGCTGAGCTGCTGTCCCTCCGATTGGGCTGGCAGCTCTGAAAGAAGGTCCATCATGATCAATTGGACAGCGGCCCTGGGGGTGACCTTTTAATTGCCTACTGCCAGTGAAATGCTGCCCATGGGTCCCACTGCCTGTCGGTGAGGGGTCGCCTCCCATTTTTGTCCCAGCCATGGGACTTCTTCACTAATGGAAAAATTCAGCCTTGTGCAGAGAAATATTCCAACCCTGTCAGTAAATGATGATGAATGACAGGCAAAGTACGACATTGTTAAGTGTCAGCCATGGCTCAATGGTAACCAGAAGGCACTATTTGAAGAAAAATCAGGGAGTTCTCACTGGTCAGCATGTATCCCCTAAATCAACAGATTATCTGGTTACTGTCAGATTGCTGTTTGTGGGAGGGGAGCTTGCTGTGTGCAAAATGGCTGCTGTGTTTCCGACATTACAGCAGTGTCTACACTTTATTAGTGGTAAAGCCAAGGCTGTGAGAGGCACTCTATAAATGCGAATCTTTGCATCTTCCTTGTCTGACTGCCCAAAGTGAATTTCACCCTCATGAAGAAAAGTTGAACCTTGGTTCTCGTCAATTTGCTCATATCTCAAGTTGCTGATACTTTAGATGTTCTGCTTTAGGAAGCAGTAAGTCTAAAACCAGTCTTCCCCAAACTTCCAGAGCACCACTTTAGTGAGTTTGTGTACTGGACAGCTGACATCAGTGCAATTACCATTTTGAGAAGCATTAAGGTGTTTGCGAAACAATGACAGAAAAATGCTCTGTAGCTTATTAGAGAGAAAATCCATCCCCTTTAGCTTTTGAATCATAACTTTCTATAATCAATTGTAATTGATGTATTTCTGTTAGCAGTGCAGCAATTCTTCTGATCCATTAATCAAGTTTTGTTACACTAAAAACCCACAATTTTTTTGTGTTAAGGAATGCGACCTTTCTAACTTTAAAACAGTAAACAGGGTAATGAAATAAGGAAGAATAAAATTAATTTAAGGCAGAGAATCTTGGGTTGATGTTCATGTGTTTAAAAAGTGAATTCTTGCTTTGAAGAAAAGGTTTATATAATATACTTGACTCATATATTTCATTCAGTTATAAACTGTTTGGCTCTGTTCTTGTAACTTTTGACATGGTTTAAACCTCCTCCAGTGGAACATGGAAATTGTACATAAGTAAAACCAACATCAGGATCAAATGTAACACAGACTATGACAATTTCTAGTGCAAGACTAATGACCAACTAACAGTTCTGCTTTTCAGACTGTTGACTTCTTAACACACATACAACAGGCCATTAGACTCATGGATTTTAGATAAAGGCTTGCATTTATGTGGCACCTTTCAGAATGTTGGAGCTCAATATCCAGTTATTCTGTTTTTGGTGGCATTGATTGAGGAATAAACGTTAGAATAACCCTAATGTGTGGCTGTTCTTCACATAGTGCCGCAGAATCTTTTACACCCTCCAGAACAGCTGGATGTGGCTTCAGTTTAACACCTCATTGAAGAAGCAGTGCCGCTGACAACGTGGTCCTCCATCAACACTGCACTGAAGTCTTGGCTTAGGTTAGCAGGGCCCATAGTGGTGATTAAACCCACTACATTTTGAATCAGTGGTAAGAATGCTACCAACTGAGCTAAGCTGTCATTTCTGAAAAGATGTAAGGCAACTCAAAATATAACTTGGCTTGTATTATATATGTTTTATATGCTTTGTTACATGATTTATTTTATGAATGTTTAACTCATCTTTATCACATTTAATAAATAAATTAATATCTATATCCAATACAATTGTGGATGAGGGAGTGTTATATGAGCATATGATACATTGGAACACTAACAGGACAAATAGTAATATTTAGGCTGGTATGAATATTTCCCTATCAGCATTTGCAATATGTAATAGAAATTCTTCCTGCAAGTATTTAGTCAATGCCAGTTAATTATTGAGAAAAATTATGCGGTCTTACTGAGTTCAGTTAGCAGTGGAAACAGGCGATCAGGACTACTGAATTGATAGGAATTTGAGAGAAGCAAGACATTGCTTTCTGTGTCGCACTTTTGCATGTTAGTCAGAAGGTTGTGGGTTCAAGCCCTACTCAGACTTGAGTATAAAATCTTGACTAGCTCTAGTGCTTTGCTGTGGGAGTGCTTCACCGTCAGAGATGCCTACTTTTGGAAAAGATGTTAAATCAAGGCTCATCTGCCCTCTCAGGGAGATCCTATAACACAGTTTTGAAAACTGGAGGGGGGTTCTCCCTGGTGTCCTGGTCAATATTTAACCATAACCAATATCACAAAAGCAGTTTTCAAATTATTGTCACATTGCTGTTTGTGTGAAAATTGGCTTTATAACAGTGACTATACTTCATTGGTTGTAAAGATCTTTAGAATGTCCTGAAGTCACGAAAGATGCACTAAGAGAGTAAATAAGCAGTCTGTAACTCATTTAAAACCCGTAAGTGATTTGCTGAGCACCTGGAATCATAGAATGATGCAGCATTGAAGGAGGTCATTCAGCCCATTGTACCTGTGATGTCCCTTTGGTAGAACGAACCAATTATGTCTACTCCTAACATTTTCCGACACCCATTTCCTCCATTCTTATAATGATTGTAGCCGGCTTTCTCCAGCAGTACTTCATATAGCAAGGCTCCGTGTTTTAAAATATTTGTTATGCATTTTAGTTGGCGGAATATCAGAACTTTGAGCATTGCAATGCAAACAATTCTTTATGATTTGATATTAAATATTCAGAATTTTTGCAATAATGCATATTGGAATTCATGCCAGTGAGTTTACATTCTGATTATTACTGATAGTAAAGGTACACTTTTGTGGAAGTTTGAGGATGTCAAGGTAAGGGATGTCCATCCTGGTACCTGTTAACACTTCTAGATCAGGTATTGCATAGGGCGACCCCTCTACTGAGCCTCAATCATATGCATGAACCCAAGCCTCAAATGAGCATCTACTGCATCAGTGTGAATGTTTCCATTTGCTGTACCAGCCATTATGGTTGCAATGTGAAGCTCTAATAATTTAATGCCAACTTGTTTAACACCATTAGCTGTTCTGTACTGGAAACTCATGGCCCACAGGAATTGGGCTGGGACTCTGCAGACTTTTTTCACCTAAAACTCTTGTTTTAAGAGAGCAGACTTTTGACCCATCAGTTTTGGGTGGATATTGGAAAAGCTCAGGTCCCACACATTTTGCTGCCCAATTCCAGTTATTATATTGGTATATGGAAAAAGTTGTGTACAATAAGGAAGTTAAATATACTGAGTGGATTTGAGGAACACAATGGGTCAGGACCTGAATTTTCCCATCTTTAGTATATAGTAGAAAGCTTTTAGGAAGTAATGTATGCCAGGAACAAAGGGACCTTGGCATGTGTGTCCATAGATGTCTGAAGGCAGAGGGGCATGTTAGTGGGGTGGTGAAAAAGGCATAAGGGACACTTGCCTTTATCAATCGAGTCATAGTTACAAAAGTAGGGAGGTCATTTTGGAGTTGTATAGAACCTTGGTGAGGCCACAGCTGGAGTACTGTGTGCAGTTCTGGTCACCACATTATAGGAAGGATGTGATTGCACTGGAGGGAGTGCAGAGGAGATTCACCAGGATGTTGCCTGGGATGAAATATTTAAGTTATGAAGAGACATTGGATAGACTTGGGTTGTTTTCGTTGGAGCAGAGAAGACTGAGGGGCGACCTGATCGAGGTGTACAAGATTACGAGGGGCACGGACAGGGAGGATAGGGAGCAGCTGTACCCCTTAGTTGAAGGGTCAGTCACAAGGGGACATAAGTTCAAGGTGAGGGGCAGGAGGTTTAGGGGGGATGTGAGGAAAAACTTTTTTACCCAGAGGGTGGTGACGGTCTGGAAAGCACTGCCTGGGAGGGTGGTGGAGGCGGGTTGCCTCACATCCTTTAAAAAGTACCTGGATGAGCACGTGGCACATAATAACATTCAAGGCTATGGGCCAAGTGCTGGTAAATGGGATTAGGTAGGTAGGTAGGTCAGGTGTTTTTCACATGTCAGTGCAGACTTGATGGGCCGAGGGGACTCTTCTGCACTCTGTGATTCTGTGACTCTGTGAGGTGGTGATCAATGTGTATGTGGTTTATGAATGTGACAGCACTCTGAGTGAAACTGTTGATTAACTCTTTTAGAGTCAACCAAATAAACTAAGTTATGTGGACTCATTATGGCTGAATGTTAGTTAGATGGAGATCATTGTTAATGATTTGTTCAAACTCTGGAGAATTGCTGTGTTGGTAGGGAGGAATGTACTACTCATTGTTGTGATCTCTGGCTATTTCCCATTATAATAATCACTCAATGTGATTAGAATGGTGGCTCAGTGAAGTGAGCAGAGGTGGTGTGCAAAATTAGATTTCAAATTTTAATCAATCAAAAATGGAATAAATTGTTTAATTAACTTTGGGAATAATACAGGCACAGTGAGCCAGATGGATTCCTTCAATGCTGTATCATTCTATGACTCTATAAGCATCATAATTTCTATCCACCAATTTCTTTTGCTGCTTCAGATCATTACCCATAGTAGAATAAAGACGCAAACTGATACATTTATCATTCACAGCTGTTTGTGCATCATAAAATACACTGCAAAATCCATTGCATAAATCACACGTTCATACACAACGTTAATTGTACTGGGGATATCTAAAATTAGAACTTTACGGTAAAATGAATTAGTTGTGGCTCATTCAGCAAGAAATTGAACTGATATTTCATTGGGAAGTTTTAATGACTACAGGCAAATTTCACCCAGAAGTCTGTGACTACAAGAGAGGAGACTTTTGACTTATCAGTTTGGGTGGATTAAAACCAAAATGTTGGAGAATCTCAGGCCCCACACATTTTGCTGCCCAATAGCAGTTGTTATATTTACATTATATTGGTACATGGAGGAAGTTGTACATGAAAAGCAATATAAATATACTAAGTGGATTTGAGCAACACAGTGGGTCAGGACCTGAACTTTCCCATCTTTAGTATACAGTGGAAAGCTTTTGGGAAGTAACGTTTATGCACAAAAATTTAATAACCATTACTATAAAAATAGCCTGTATTCATCAGGATATAATGCTGATAAATATGTTTGGTGTTTCTATAATGGTGGCTGCATTCAGTGAAGATTTATCTGTTAAAAGAATGAAGACTGTAGGAGTCTGTAAAGTTCAAAATAGTTATGATGCGATAGTTTTGTATGGAATTCAGAGATTAACTTGGCACAGTCTGGGCTGTGGAGAGAGCTGGTCAAAGGCTGCCAAACTGATTGCATTTTGTTTAAAAATCAGGATCACGTTCCTCAAATGGGAGAATTGGTAAGGACACTCCCATGTGGGACTGAGCCATGAAGAGTATGAAGGTTCCTCAAAAGAATCCCTGACCTGGACTAAGTTAGCAGATTTCAGGAGCATTGCTAACGTTGACATCTGCGCCAAGGGTTCATGGTTCTTATTACTGCGCTGTGATTCTTGATAAAAGGCGTCATATGCATGATCATCATATGATGCCCCCCACAGAAGACTAGCCTACACTATCTGGACGTGGGTATAACACTTTCAATTGAATGATGTATGAAAGGTCTGGCAGTGTTACATTGTGAAGGTTTGTTAACTGCATTGTTAAGGTTAAGAGAAACAGGTGATGGGTATTAATTGTCTTTGAACACATAAATAGGGAATCGCTGGGACATTGGGTTGTGTGGGAGAAAAGCTGCGAGACTAAACGAGTCAATAAAATTTCTCAATAAAGAAAAGTATTGTGTCTTGGTTCCTGCTTCACAACCGCCTGGGATCCTATTAACAAGCCGTCCCTATGGAAGAATAGCCCATTAGTCTATACCTTCAGACTAGAAGAGGTTGAGAAACTCTATTAAACTTGAAGTTGTGTTAACTAAGATTGATACTCCCTCTCTCTCTTTTATATACCACTGAAAAAGATCCTTTGATTTACCATTTTTTCTTTTTAACAGCAAATTTCTATTGGAATATAAATGAAATCTGTGACTTATTTGGAAGGGATACTCATTAAAACACACTTTGGTTATGTGATATGCATTCCTCCTACTTATCCATGTATAAAATGTATGTAAAGAATTAGAGAAATTGAGAAAGAGAGTATGAGCCAGAGAGAGAAAGTTACCATGTGAGGAAAGTGTAGGAGAAATACAGAGAAGGGGTATGGAAGACACTCATGGAATTAGAAATGGGGAAACAAAGAGGCACATGATGTGCAGGTTTTGCATGGAATTCAGAGATGAACTGTGCTCAGTTTAAGCTGTGGAGAGAGCTGATCAAAGGCTCCCAATCTGATTGCATTTTCTTTGAAAATCACAATCAGGTTCCTCAACGGGCTAATTGGTAAGGATGCTCTCATTCTGCTGATAGGTGTTTCTTTCCTTTTTTAATAACTGCTTTTGGCACCTATCTTATGTCGAGTTCAGACCAACGTTTTTACCGATTTGTGTCAATTACTCTTAGTATTTGGGACCTCTTGAGACTAGAGAAATTAACTTGAAGCATGAGGGAAGAAGAAGCCTAGCAAAATATTAATTGTGCAAAAATACAAGCTTATATCACATAAGCAGGAAAATTTGAATAATTGAAGGTAATATCTAATCTGGTTGATGTAAAATGGTTGAACATTGCCCTTGTGTTTTGTGTAATCTTATCCATTCAATACAATAACAGCTTCTTTCTTCCAATCCTTATACTCATTTATTTTGTTGGCTGGGGTAAACAATCAGGGACCCTGTTGGGAAAGGATTCGTTAAAGCTACACAAGACATCTGGTGGTATTTTTCTTCATTCTACTCATGGTGGATCAGCTGAGGATCAAAACTTTTTTGATGACTTATTAGCTGGGATGGAGTAAATTGGGTACAGGAAGAGAAATAAGGAAATGGAAAAAAAAATTAATAGAGAGCAAAGAGACAAAGAAAAAAGTAAGGGTTTTTTTAATTCAACATTTAAAATTTTTAAAAAGTTGTTAAGATGATATACTACCTGTTGGAATGAGACTTCATAGTTTAAATTGTTCTCCTCCTGGGCTGGAGAGCTTGAGTAAATCTGCAGGAACATAAATCTCCTCAGTAAAAAGGTACTTGTGCTGCTAAGTAGAACTATACTTATTGCTTGTACATGGCAACTGACAGTGAAACTAGTCTTTCTAATCCCATTGTTCCTCCAGATTAGCCCGGCAGCCATTCTAGCAAGTTGTTTACTGGTCTACCCCATTGGTAGTGTCAAACCTGGTCTTCAGGGGATTTAGTAGTAACAGTTAATATGGTGACGTGCTTTCACCTCTGGAACATGGGCTGAATTCAAGCCCAGATTGTGATGAATTTAATTTTGTGATAGTGCATTTAAATTGTTCAATGGTATGCCATACAGTTTCCTTTTGTAGGATGTTTGAGCTTGGTAATGGCACCTATCTTTGAAGACCCAGAAAATTGTTCAATAAATGTTCAGTCTGCAGAAGTTAATTTTTCTTCAGTGCAACTTGTGACCTTGTATTTCAAAACCTGTCTTAAAAGCAGGCTTTATAATATTGGTTCTGATGAAGAGTCATATGGACTTGTTAACTGTATTCCTCTCCGCAGATGCTGTCAGACCTGCTGAGTTTTTCCTCAATGAAAAATAGTGGGAACGGCACAAGTAATGTTAAAAAGATAAGCCTCAAGGCTTTGTGCCTTAACGTGAGGAGCATTCACAATGAAGTGGATGAATTAACCACGCAAATAGATGTAAACAGGTATGACATAGTCGGGATTACGGAGACATGGCTGCAGGGTGACCAGGGATGGGAACTGAACATCCAGGGGTGTTCAGTATTTAGGAAGAACAGATAAAAAGGAAAAGGCGGTGGAGTTGCATTGCTGGCTAAAGAGGAAATTAACGCAATAGTGAGGAAAGATATTAGCTCCGACGATGTGGAATCTGTATGGGTAGAGCTGAGAAACACTAAGGGGCAAAAAATGTTAGTGGGGGTTGTTATAGACCCCCAAACTGTAGTGGTGATGTGGGGAATGGCATTTAACAGGAAATTAGAGACGCATGCAATAAAGGGACATCTGTAATTATGGGTGACTTCAATCTGCATATTGATTGGACAAATCAAATTAGTAACAATACCGTAGAGGAGGAATTCCTGGAGTGTATACGGGATGGTTTTCTGGACCAATACATTGAGGAACCAACTAGAGAACAGGCCATCCTAGAATGGGTATTGTGTAATGGGAAAGGAATAATTGGCCATCTAGTTGTGCGAGGCCGCTTGGGGATGAGCGACCATAATATGATAGAATTCTTCGTCAAGATGGAGAGTGACGTAGTTGAATATGAGACTAGGGTCCTGAATCTTAATAAAGGAAACTACGATGGTATGAGGTGCGAGTTGGCTATGATGGATTGAGAAACGTTACTTAAAGGGATGACGGTGGATAGGCAATGGCTAGCTTTCAAAGAGCGCATGGGTGAACTGCAACAATTGTTTATTCCTGTCTGGCACAAAGGTAAAATAGGAAAGGTGGCCAAACCATGGCTTTCAAGGGAAATTAGAGATAGTATTAGATCCAAGGAAGAGGCATACAAATTGGCCAGAAAAAACAATGGACTTGAGGATTGAGAGCACTTTAGAATTCAGCAAAGGAGGACCAAGGGATTGATTAAGAAGGGGAAAATAGAATTTGAGAGTAAGCTTGCAGGGAACATAAAAACTGACTGTAAACGTTTCTATAGGTCTGTGAAGAGAAAAAGATTGGTAAAGACAAATGTAGGTACCTTACAGTTAGAAACAGGGGAATTTATAATGGGGAACATAGAAATGGCTGACCAACTAAATACATATTTTGGTTCTGTCTTCACACAGGAGGACACAAGTAACATACCAGAAATGTTGGGGAACACAGGGTTTAGTGAGAGGGAGGAACTGAAAGAAATCAGTATTAGTAGGGAAATGGTGTTTGGGAAGTTGATGGGATTGAAGGCCAATAAATTCCCAGGGCCTGATAATCTACATTCCAGAGTACTTAAGAAAGTGGCCCTAGAAATAATGGATGCATTGCAGTCATCTTCCGAGATTCTATAGACTCTGGAACAGTTCCTATAGATTGGAGGGTAGCTAATGTAACCCCAGTATTTAAAAAGGGAGGCAAAGAGAAAACAGGGAATTATAGACCAGTCAGCCTGACGTTAGTAGTGGGGAAAATGCTAGAGTCCATTATAAAAGATTTAATAGCTGAGCACTTGGAAAACAGTGATAGAATCGGACAGAGTCAGCATGGATTTACGAAAGGGAAATCATGCTTGACAAATCTACTGGAATTTTTCGAGGATGTAACTAGTAGAGTTGATGAGGGGGAGCCAGTGGATGTGGTTTATTTGGACTTTCAGAAGGCTTTCGACAAAGTCCCACATAAGAGATTAGCGTGTAAAATTAAAGCGCATGGGATTGGGGGTAGTTTATTGAGATGGATAGAAAACTGGTTGACAGACAGGAAAGAAAGAGTAGGAATAAATGGGTCTTTTTCCGAATGGCAGGCAGTGACTAGTGGGGTGCCGCAGGGATCGGTGCTGGGACCCCAGCTATTCACAATATATATTAATGATTTAGATGAGGGAACTAAATGTAATATCTCCAAATTTGCAGATGACACAAAGCTGGGTGGAAGGGTGAGCTGTGAGGAGGATGCAGAGATGCTTCAGTGTGATTTGGACAAGCTGAGTGAGTGGGTAAATGCATGGCAGATGCAGTATAATGTGGATAAATGTGAGGTTATCCACTTTGGTAGCAAAGACAGGAAGACAGATTATTACCTGAATGGCTATAAATTGAGAGAGGGGAATGTGCAACGAGACCTGGGTGTCCTAGGACACCAGTCGCTGAAGGTAAGCATGCAGGTGCAGCAGGCGGTAAAGAAGGCAAATGGTATGTTGGCCTTCATAGCCAGAGGATTCGAGTACAGGAGCAGGGATATCTTGCTGCAATTATACAGGGCCTTGGTGAGTCCACACTTGGAATATTGTGCGCAGTTTTGGTCTCCTTATCTGAGGAAGGGTGTTCTTGCTATAGAGGGAGTGCAGCGAAGGTTTACCTGACTGATTCCCGGGATGGCGGGACTGACATATGAGGAGAGATTGAGTCAAGTAGCATTATATTTGCTGGAGTTCAGAAGAATGAGAGGGGATCTCATAGAAACCTATAAAATTCAAACAGGATTAGACAGGGTAGATGCAGGAAGGATGTTCCTGATGATGGGGGTGTCCAGAACCAGTGGTCAGAGTCTGAGGATACGGGGTGGACCATTTAGGACTGAGATGAGGAGAAATTTCTTCACCCAGAGAGTGGTGAGCCTGTGGAAATCGCTACCACAGAAAGTAGTTGAGGCCAAAACAATGTTTGTTTTCAAGAAGGAATTAGATATCGCTCTTGGGGTGAAAGGGATCAAAGGATATGGGGAGAAAGCAGGAGCAGGCTATTGAGTTGGATGATCAGCCATGATCATAATGAATGGCGGAGCAGGCTCGAAGGGCCAAATGGCCTACTCCTACTCCTATTTTCTATGTTTCTACGTGGGACCAAGTCATGGCTGAGTGAAGACCAGTCATGGCTGGTTTTGACTTTTGTCTATTAGTCTATAAATAAATATGGTTTATATAATACAAAGGAATTGATCTCTATTTCTATTCTCTTTTGTATCTCATCTTATATTTTGCGATATATCATTATTTTACTTATCTTTAATAATCTTGAATTGTGATTTCTTCAGTATGCTTTCATTCTGATCTTATACTTTCAGCAACTTCAGTAAGATGCTATGAAGTACAAGCTGATTCTTTGGTTGACAAGAGGTGACTCATTTGGCTGAAGGTGCTCCCTTGTCATGAGGTATTTGTTGCCTCTTCATAGCCTGGAATCTTATTCCTCCAGCCCAGTACTGAGGGAGTGCTGCACAGTCAGGAGTGCCATCTTTCAACTGACACCTTAAACCAATGCCCTATCTGCCCTCTAAGATGGACATAAAAGATCCCGTGACACTATTTTGAAGACGAGCAATGGAGAAAACCTCAGTGACCTGACCTGTATTTATCACTCAATCAACATCACAAAAACAGATTATTTGGTCATTATCATATTGCTGTTATTGGGAGCTTGATGTGTGCAAATTGGCATGCCACATTTCCTATACTACAATAGTGATAACGCTTCAATAGTACTTCATTGGCTGTAAGGTACTTTGGGATGTCCAGTGGTCATGAAAGGCACTATATAAATGTAAGTGGAGGTCTTGTGGCACATTGGGTAGAGTGCCTACCTCTGAGCCAGAAGCTCTGGGTTTGAGTCTCACCCCAGGACTTGATGACATGGAATGGGCATTCATGGCGTGGGCAAATGTAGTCTAAGGGTATCTAGCATAGCAAGGGTTAATGTGGGATTGGGAAACAGTACTGCCCACAGTGTGATGTAGAGACACATGACCTGAATCTAGAGAGAGTTGTGGACTGGTCAGAGACCTGTGCAGAAACAAGCATGGAGTTAGCTCATAACTTGGGCTATACCCTGTATATATGTACATAGTTATGTGTTATCAATAAACAGTTCATGATCAACCACGCAAGACTGAGAACCTCTTTGTGATACCTACTGAACGCACAACACCAAGAAAATTGATGGTCAACCTGTACATCTTTCTGGCAGGCGGTAAGTGCGGGAGAGTATCCCGGTCAGCCAGAACCTTGAGGTCGCTGCAGCGCAAAAGTCTCCATGTGCAAGGTCTTGCCACAGGCACGTGGCAAGCCTCCTCCTTGCTTTGAGGGACTGCTAGAGAGAAATGCAAGTGATTTTTTTCATTGGATTCAGCTGTCGATTTTTCTGTTTTTGATTAAATGCGTCCAGTCCTTTTAGGCCCTTCCAAGAGTTAAGAATGTGCATCTGCTGACCAGTGATGATATAGATAAGGTCATTGGTTTAAATTTGTTCTTTGCTTGGTTTTGGTCATGATGTATGTGTGGTATTCCATAAACACCATGGACTATGTGAATTCGTTTTGGAAGCAAGTATGTTTGGTACTTTGCAAGGATGAAATCAGATGGGCTGAATGGCCTACTTTACCTGAATTAACCTTGATCCTTCAATGGTTTGAGGTTGCCTCCTTCTTTGATCCTGCCTTTTTGATTTTTGGAGATGTTCAGGAGAAAAGTGACTCCAACACCTTTTGGCTCTTTTGAAACTGGATTTTGCTGTCAGCAAATTCAAGGTTATTTATCAACTACAGAGATAAAACTGACGGTGAAAAGATCACAACACAGGCTATGAAAAAGAGTTGAACAGGTTTTTGACGAGAAAAACTATCCATCAGAGCAGTTTAATATCTCCAATCTCACAAGGATTTGTTCACACACCACAACCCAAATACAATTACGAAATATTAAATTTTGAATTTTTCAAATCATGAAGGACCTAGATAACATTTTGAAATGTGCTTAGGTATTCGTGCCTGAACAAGCTCAAAGAAAAGAAACACTGGAAATCATGTACTCTGCTCAATGCATAGCAAATTGTCTGAATGCTGATGTGTTTATACATGCAATTGTCTGCCTGTGTTAAAATATGTGTGGTGAACAACACTGTGTCAATATGATTGAGACTTTAACCTGTAGGCAAATGGACAGCATGGAGCTTCAGTCTTCAGAGAACTAAATCTTCCTCTGTTAAAGTTTCCATTGTCTAAAGCACCTCCACAAAATCATAAAGGGACTCTACCTCTCTTTCCCTTTCCTCTTAAATCCCCTCATAAAATTTGAAGAATTCATGTGATGTTAAAGGTGTAGATCTGCTAAAGTAATGGGAAAAAAACATTGGGACCTTTTTTAAGATTACAAACCAGCCATCTACAAAATCCCAGAAGTGCATTTCCCTGACTCCGGCTCTTTGGTGCATCTTACAAAATAGTGACAGACTGGATATGAGCTGGTACATTAGCAATGAGTTTAACCCTGTGATAACTGAACCTTACAGATTTGGAAGATCCCATCTTCAATTCCTGGATGTGCCAAGTTACCCAGTCTCGGTTGGAATGAAAAGAGGTGTTATAACTGCTGTCAGTTTGGGACCCGAAAACCAGTCAGCCTCCTCACTCCTGATCACTATCTAGTGACTCCTGTTATCTAGCTATTATTCTGAACATTACTCAATTAAAAGCTACTTCCTTAGATCTGTTTTAAATTTACCATTCACTAATTTGCATCCTCTGATCTTTCCATTCCGCCTTAATTTGAAGAATAACCTGGGTTTACTTAATCTGTTACTTTTAATATTTCTTAACTTCCTTCAGGCCTGCCCTCAACAACCTTCTCTCTACACCATGGCTTAACATCCAATCCTTGCTTGTCACTCACTCTAATACTGCTTAGGGTAATTAGTAGGCAGATATTTTATTCAATATAAAATAAGAGAGTTCTTTTAAATAATAAATACCTTTTAAGATCTAGTCGTAGAGTGTTGCCTTTCATCCCACCAGCTGGATTTGCTTCAAACCCAAGTGGGTCTGATCGGACATGAGAAGGAGCCTTTGATCTGGCTAACATGGACAGTCACGGTATCATTTCAAACAATCTGCAGTTTTGTTTCTACATGTCTTTTTTTCTACATGTGTACCTTGGATTCCTAGGATCTGAGGTCTGGAACTATATATCTGCTATGGACTTCAAAGGAGTTAATTTTCTCCAACATACGTACAGTTTCAGAATTAAGATTCTGGAAATTCAAGTTCCACAGTTGTGGCCAAAAAATTGGTTTGCTGTGAACAAATGAACAATTGCTCATCCCTATTTACCTATCTCGAAACATCCAGAATTCTGTGGCCCAAACTCCCTTGCTCAATGAATACCATGCACCTTCCTCTGTTCTCATCCGTCTCCAGCAGCTTCATCAAAATCCATTTCAAGCTCTTTGTCCTTCATTTTCAAATCCAAATACAGTTTCCCCCATGTTCCTGAGGGAGATTTTCCAATCCTATGTCCCAGCCTCATTCCTCCCTTGACTGTGGGCCTGGTTCCTTGCTCCTTCTCTCCACCATCTGATGCCAGTTTTTAGCCACTAAACTTCTGGAATTCACTTCCCAAATCATTTTGCCTTGCCATCTTTATATCCGATTTTTTAAAAAAAAAATCCTCTTAAAATTTGAGATAGATTTCAACTTTTACTGTTGGCTGGGAGAACTGATGGCAGCAGGTCAGTCACCTGTTAAACATCCTGCTCAATGTTCTTTTCCATTGAAGGTAATAGAAAGGTATAGCAGACAGGCTGTATAATGGGCAGATGATTCACTATCACTAGTTTTCCTCCAGATGGTGAAAGTGAAAATATACCAACGTATTTTTTCAACCATGCTTTCAGCTTTTCACAATTGCTCACTCCCTATTTACCTCGCTCTCAGAAACCCCTTTACTGGATGGGTACTCTGTCAATATATGTTGTTGAGCCCTTTCGCTTGTTACAACAACAACTTAAATTTATATCGCGCCTTTAAAGTAATAAAACATCCCACGAGACTTCACAGGAGCATTATAAGCCAAAGTATGATAACGAACCACATAAGGAGATATTGGGTCAGATGACCAAAGGTTTGGTCAAAGAGAGAGTTTCTTACAAGTGTATTAAAGGAGGAAAGCGAGGTAGAGAAGCAGAGAGGTGTAAGGAGGATATTCCAAAGCTAGGTGCCTGGGCAATTGAAGGCACGGCCACCAATAGTGGGGCAATTATAACTGGGAAGGCACAAGAGACCAGAATTAGAGGAGCGCAATCTCTCAGAGGGTTGTGGGGCTGGAGGAGGTTAGAGATAGGGAGGGGTGAGGCCGTGGAGGGATTGAAAACAAAGATGAGAAATTTAAAGCCAATACACATTTCTTTAAAACTGGTGGCAAGTTTCTTTCTCCTGCATTGCTGGTGCTCATGTTTTATACGCAGTACTATTTTAGCCTGCTCATGGCCTGTTGATCCAAAAACCTCGTTAACAATGGGGAGTCAAAAGCAGCACTTGACACCTTCATGTCACTGGGAGTCTTCAGTCTCTGTTCTACTGTTATTTTTGAAGTTTCAAATATAAATGACCTCAGCACTGCCATTTAACCTTGGGAATTTGGGAGTGAATCCAGCTCACACAGATGGGAGAAAGGTTTGCTTGGGTTAGCTCTCCACAATTCAAAGGAACTATCTTTAAAGCCCTTTAAGTAGCTTATTTCCTCATTTATGTGGAAATAAACTGGGCGAAAGCACAGTCAGGTGAGTTCTCTGCTTATTACTAAGATTTCCAGTTCCCTTTCTAATTACCAGTGAAGGGAGAGGGGGCCCTTTGAGTGCCAGTCTCCCAGACATTGGCATGGAAGCTGGCAGTCAGCAGCACCTACAGTCCATACCAGAATTCACTTTCTATCCTTGTCAAACAGCAACCACAAATATTATGGATTCTAAAGGATTTAAGATTTTTTTCCAATTTAAGGAAACCAGGCCAAGATGCAATGAGAGATAGACAGTGGCCACACTACTAATCCCCCCCACCATCCCCCCCCCACATTGAGCAGGATAGGGTGGTGGGGGGAAATGGGGCAGAATTAGAAGTGAAATACATGAAATGCACCCTGCCACACCTATCATTTTACACCTGCAGACATTGGGCCATACAAATTTTCCACCGTGGCAAGGTGGCATGCTTAATTAACAGTGTAATAGGGCGCTCAACTTGAAATTTATTGTTGCTGCACAGCTTTCCAAGGGGTTGGGAAATCAATAGTGAAATAGATGCGGGGCTATGGTAAGTGGCTGTTTCAACACTCCTTGTGGACCAGAAGGAGCGGGAGTACCACCACCCAGTCCCTCAAGGGAATCTTTGGCTCCCGCCCAGCCCCAATTGTTAGCCTCCCCAATATTGATCACTGGCCTCTTCATGACCCCCTCCTCTTCCCTTCCCCCTCCTGATTGCTAACTACTCAATTGGACCTACCCCCCACCCCCTAACCTGATTGCAGGCCTCTTCTATCCCAACCCATCCCCCATTCCCGATTGCCAGGGACAGTTCCCAATGGTCTCCAGCTACTGCATTTTGCAGCTGGTGTACCTCTCCACCAGCTGACCAGACCAGTCATTTGGCTGGCTGATGGGTAGGAGTCTGAACTACAAAGTGCTAATGAGGTCGTAACATTAGTATTGGCACCACCTCTGTATCCCTGGCCTTGCTGGATTCTTTAGCTGTTTCTCACCTCCACCTATCTCCCCATAAGTATCATGGCCCTTGAGATTATGAGAAAATTATGAGAAAAGTGAGTGAAAAGGCCAGAGACTCATGTCACCTTCATTTGCTACTGGCTCATGGCCCCTCTACACTGTATCCCATCCACTGGCCACTCATTTTGTTCTGTATGGCTGGAGTAACTGCCTCCCTTTCTACTCAGTCACCTCACTGCATTGCTCCTTATGTAATCCTGCCAACGAAAGCCCAATCATCAGATTCTCAACACATGGAGATAAATGAGCAAATCTCCAGAAAATATTTTCAAAATGCTGGTGAAAGATTTAGCACAAAAGGACCAACAATTTAGCTTCTACCTTTCTGACTGCCTTTCTTGCTCACAATCAGAAGCAATGCATATCACGTAAGCATCAGAAGATGCATGAGTTTAGGGAACCTCGATACAAGGCACTTGAGACCACCTATAAAATCTAGCCTTGTAACTGACCCAAATGGCTCTAGCCCATAAACGTTTTATTGATTCCATATGGAGTGTGCTTCAGTGTAAAGATTGGCAGTAAGCACTGTGCCAGGCAAACAAAAGGTGATCTATTTAATTTGTGCTATACTTTAATTGAGAGCAGTGCTTATTGCCAATGTTAGACTCTGACTGGGTAAGCAATGCTATTCTACAGAACTTCTCTCCTTCACCTAGATAAATAGAAATAAAATGACCCAAATGGAAGCTCCATTATAAAAACACACATTGGCCACACTATAAAAAGACACAGAGAAATCAAAGAGCAGGAAAACATGCCTTCTGCCTTGGGAAGTTTCCTGCTTGTGACCATACTCTCTTCTGTCCATCTGCCCTCTCCTTGCCTTCATTATCATTTCTCTCTGTCTGCAGGATTCATTTCTTTTCCTCACACTAAGCTTAAAATTAAAATTTTCTATTCTCTTTCTTATTAACAGTGAGAGGAGAGGGGTCTTTTGAGTGCCAGTTTCCTAGGCATCGGCGAGAAGGCTGACTGCTATTGCTCTTAGTGCCCACGAGAACGTCACTTTCTACCCAACCTTTCTGCCCTTCCCAACAGATGTCACAAACATCATGCATTCTGAGGAGAACCAGCTGACAGAAGCTCGGGCAGAATGCATTGCCAGGTTCAAGGCTCAGAGGCACCGAGGCTTGGCCGAAAAAATCAGCAACCTCGCTGAAAATACCATCGTCATTGCCAAATGCTTGAGGAAGGAGAAGGAAAAGGAACCTTTGGAAAATAGACATTCTCTTCCAGAAAGATCCAAGGCACTGGAGAGCTTTGTGAGCAAATCGACTCTGCACGTTCCTTTCAAACTCCGGGGATTAAAGGGCACTGAAATTCCGAAAGAAATCGTTTTGCATAAAGACAGTGGGAACGCCATGGAAAAGGAGGGTTCCTTGTGTGTCCAAAGCCGAAACAGTAGGAATGAAGTTTGGGCAGCAGGGAAAGGGCTTGGTGATTCTCATGTTCAGGAGATTGATGGTTGCTACAAAGAAAATGTGACTGTTGGTTTGGAAAAATCGCTGCTTTTCCCACAGCAATCGTCTATTCTTGAGACCCAAATCACAGGTTTACCTCCACGAGTGAGGTTAGTATTTGTGTTTTTAGTTAATGCATGACTGATTATTCAAGTTGCTGAGGGATCATGTGTCTCCATGCAGTTAAACATTCTTGGAGATTGTTGCCATTTATCTCATGCTGCCTTTGTAGTTCTAAATGGATAGAGCTCTCCTTTTACTGATAGCTAAAGAAAATTGACTTTTACTTTATTCCATGTCTGTCTGCAAGAGAGTATGTTCATCTCAATGAGTTATCCAGTTAGCTCTATTGGTTAAATACTGAACTGGAGGTTAGTAAATTGTCGGCTTGACTTTCATCAGAGCTCATTCAGCATTTTAACCTTCTGAGACAGATAAAATGAGCATCACCAGAGAAAGCAAGGGATTACATAGACTGTGCAGTCCTACTGTCATAGTGGGATGAGAACGTCAACATCTCCAAGTCTCACACTATCCTTGCCTTGCACTCTTCGTTGTTACCAGGTTAAAATCCTGCAACTACATACCTAACAGCAATGAGCAGAATTGGCCCAGATTTGCACTAAGTGCGGTAGCGGGCGGGTAAATGATGTTTTACCTGCCGGATGCAATGGTGGCTTCACACGCCGTATTGCCCCAGATCCCCGCATTAATTGTGCATTCCCGGGAAACATGCCGTTTCCACGGCGGGCAGGCTCTCATTCGCCTGCTGCGCTATCACCTCGCCGCTTCACCGTGCCAAGTGCCATATTTAAAGTCTAGCTACACGCACATCTCTCAGCGATTCCAGCCCACGACTGCTGCAAAAAAGACATGGCCCTGAAAAGCACAAAGACTGCAGCCCCCAGGTTTGATGGCACATCTCTCCAGCACCTTTTGGACGCAGTGCAGGCTCACTGTGATGTCCTCTACCCCAGCTCTGGCCGCAGGATGGGCAGCAACCTCACTAATCCAGCTTGGGAGGCGGTGACAGCGGTGGCCAGCACCAATGCCCTGCAAAAGAGGATACCCACCCAGTGCCACTACAGGATGAATGGTCTCATCTGTTCTACCAGGGTAATTCACTCTTCTCATCACTCTCAACTCACACACTCACAAACCCATCGCACTTCAAGGGACAACACCATTAACTCTCACACACACCCACACATCTCCATCAGTCTCAAACGCTCTCCAGCTCACATCCTCATCCTGTCCATGGCTCCACTCACCACACAAACATTCCACGCAGAGCCATGTGTCCTGCTCACACTCTCTCCATCTGTTTTCATGCAGGAGAAGCTTGCTCACATCAGGAGGGAGAGGTCCCAGACCTGGGGGTGGAGTGGCCCACATTAGGCCCCTCACTCGCTTTGAGGAGTGTGCCATCACGCTGACTGGTGAGGACATGGAACATTCCTGCGGTAACAGTGAGGTCCACAGAGAACACCCTCATAAGGATCCCGCACAACATCATCCCTCTCTCAACGCAAATTTGAGTGCTCTCTCTCCTGCTTTTGACTCTGCTGCCTGCACTACTTATTTCTACTTTGGTTCACAAGGAGCTCTGCCAAGTGACCGACACCCTCAGCCAGCCATTCCCTCAGCTACATCCACATTCTCGCCTCCAGCCAAGAGGACACCTCCTCCACTGAAGAGCTGGGAATAAGCAGCCTGGAAGACCCATCACAGCGCTTACCCACACCCTGCACCAGCGCAGAGACACACACCTCGATGGGACCTAGATCTAGAGCAGGCTTGGGTTCACAATCTGGTGTTCACCGCACGGACACATGTCCGCAGTAGAAGGAGGCAGATTTGGCCAAGTTCCCTGGCACTCGGAGGACTGCTGGGGAAGAGGTATCTGTGAGGTCCGAGTCAGTTGACAAGCCTCTAGATTTGGCCTTCCAACTCATCATGGAGAGTCAGCAGGAGGTGTGGGAACATTACACAGAGCTGTTGGAATCCCTCAACACAGCAAGTCCAAGGAGTGTGTCTGCCTGCTCTCTGATGAAGTGGTGCCCACATGTGAGTGTGTGGAGGTCTCCATGGGGAGGATGGCGAACTCCATGGAGACCCTGGTCCAACAGAATACGGAGATTTGTGCAGACGTGCACTCCATCGCGGGAGCCGTGGATGAGTTCCTGCAGTGGCATTGAGAGGGGGAAACGGGGCACCTCGACATCCCTCCAGGTGCTCTTTCCCCTCATGGAGTCAGGCTGGGTCCCCGAGCACCCGAAGGGAGGGGGAGCAGCAGTTGGACACCCCTGGGACATCTACTGAGGAATTTCAGAGGCTGTACTCTCCCTCCAAGTCCCCTTTGCCTGTGAGCCCCTCAACCTCATCCTCTGTTAGTGCAGAGGGAGCAGCTGGCCAACGAGTGATTCTGGAGGGAGGAGTGTGAGTGTGGCAGGGTCTTTCGGAACTGCATGCAAGCACTCTCCCATGCACGTGGATCCTTCACGTATCACACTCACCTCAATGTCCTGAGCATTTTCAATGCTGTCTGCTGGGGTTCGCTTTCAGTTGTCCATCTGAGTTGACCTACATCTCCGCCCACCCAGTGATCACACCCCCATGCAGCACCTGAACTCGCCCACCACGACTCTCATTTCACTTTCGATTTGGACAGCATGGTCTGGATTCAGTTTTTCGTGTGCTCTCCCATCTTTTTCCCTCCCTCAGTCGCTCATTTCCTTTTCCCCATCACAGTTGACCTCTCTGGCATCACCTTCCACCTCCCCTCCGTGACCTACCAGCCACAACCCTTACCTTTCGAGGATGTCCTGGTGAATGTGCATGTTCCCTTCCTTCCCAAAAATCCCATCCCCATCCACATTCACCTCCCCATCCTCCTCCTTCCCACCTCCAGGGTCCGTGCCTGTTTCCAAGTCCCCACCTAACCATCCTCATCCTCCCTTCTACTGCTACCATCGAACCTTCACCCTCCCACCCCTCTGGCCTCAGTCATTCTCACCATTCCCTCGTACCACACCCACCCTTAGCTCACTCCCCAAGAGGCAGTCACAGACCCATCAGAAACCTCCCTTGCACGTTCACATGGACATACCCCCCCTCCAGACCCCTGTCCCCCCGGAAGCCTCCCCCCACCCCCTGCTTTATCTTCCCACTTCCCCCCCCCCACCACCTCCCCCCCCCCGCCCGCCTAGTCCCTCCCCCTTACTGACTACCTCAGGCACCCTTACTTCTTCAGCCACCCTTAGTCCTACACCCCCTCCCACCAACTCCTTCATCCAGCCTCACCTCTTCCTCCAGTCTCACTTCTTCCTTCAGCCTTGCTCCTTCCCTCTTCCTGACTCCCTCAGACACCTTCAAATCTTTCTCCAGCTTTACTCCTTCCCCCTTCCTGACTCCTTCCTCCACCCTTACTTCTTCCTCTACCCTTATTCCCTCCCCTCTGCACACTCTTTCCTCCTTCCGGACTCCCTCCCTTCTCTACACTCCTTTCTCCCGCTGGACTCCCTCCCCTGTCCGCGTTTCTTCCCCTCTGAACTCCTTCCTTTATACCTTCCACATCCCCATACACATACCTCCCCAGTTGCCATCTTCTCCCCCGTTACCCCCTCCTCCCTTCCTCCACAACCTTAACCCCCACCGACACCTTCATTCCCCCACTCCCAACCCCACACCCTCGACACCTTCATTCCACCCCCCCTCCAACCTCACCCTCCCTCGAAACCTCTTCCTCTCCCAGTCAATCTTAGACCTTCCTCTCCCACCCCCTTAACCATGTGAGCATCAATGGTGACTTTCCAACTTCTGTGAGCTGCTTCTCAGCAGATCCATGTCCATGAGAATCCACCCAGTGTGCCATGGACATTCCTCCAGGATCCCGTTGCTGTCGGGCTCCAGCATCTTCTGCTCCTCTGATGTCCACCATGTGAGCAAGGCTCTGGTTGTAAGTCCCGGCTTTTGCATGTTACAGTTGTCAAGGCACGTTCTGCACCGGCGTGTTTTCCTGCTGACATGGGCGGACGATCCAGCCGGGAGGTGGAGTGGGGGGAATGAGTCCGGTGGGCTAGCCTTATAATGATATGCCGATGTATTACAATGAGGTTCCTGATGTCGGATGGCGGGAAACGCAGCCCGTTATCAACGGGCGGGGCGGACAATCACAAACTGGTTTCACGGCACTGTGAAACTGATTTTTGGCCTTCCCGCCATATTGTCTGCTCACGCCACCAATTACACCCAACGCCAGTGGGTGTGGAACATCCTGGCCATTACTGGAGCGTCATCATCACATGGAATGCAATTGTTCAAATCGATCAATTTCTTCTCAACTATGGTATGAGAAATAAATACTAACCTTGCCAGTGATGCTCACATCCCAAAGAATTAATAAATGAAACCTATCTGTCCCTGGGTACCCTCATCAGCTGCAAAAGAAACAAGAATTCAAATACCTCATGCTACCTTCTGGTAAATGTGTGGCTTTTGGCCTGTTAATCTGTCTTTCCTCTTTTTCTCTCTCTCTTTCTCTCTGTCACTCTCTCTGTTCCTCTCTGTCGCTCTCTGCCTCCCTGTTCCTCTATGTATCTCTCTCTCTATCTTTGTCCCTCTCTCTGCCTCTCTGTCTTTCTCTCTCTGTGTCTCTCTCACTCTCAGTTCTCTGTTTCTCTCTGCCTCTCTCTCTCTCTCTCTGCCTCCCTGTTCCAAAATGTTTCTCTCTTTATCACCGAGTGTTTCTCTCCCTGACCCTCTCTGTCCCTGCCTCTCTATTTTCTTCCTTTCTCTTTCTGCTTTGACTCTGTCTCTTGTTTTCTCTTACTCTTTTTTTCCTTTCCCTTTCTCTCTTTTGACTCTACCTCCTTCTGCTGTTTCTCCTTTGGCTTTCTCTCTTTGTCCTTCACTCTCTCTTTCTCCTTTCACTCAGTCTCTCTTTTGCCTTTCACTCTCTCTTTCCCTTCCTCTCTGTTACATTTGAAACGTAATTGACAATGTCCATAAAGAAGAAACAAAAGCCTCCCATCATATCACCAACGAAAAGCCTATTGCATTCAACAGGACTGATACAGGACAGATGTCTGTCAAAGGAATATAAACCTTGTGTAACAGAAATCTACACACATTAATCATTTTAACATTTTAGTTGTGTGATGATATTTAATATCATGCAGCTTTCGTTTCTAGTTGTACACGCAAAATACATTACTTGGAGTTTAATTGTGAAGGACAGGTGATATAATTCATTGGAATGTTAATCTTTCATTTCTACCAGTGTTAGACTAATACTTTCCAAAGAGGTTCTTCCAGCCATGTGTAACGTCTGTGCAGCTTGAGCTGTTAGTCAGGTGCCACAGGTGATTAATGTCCCAGTGGTTTTATATATCTGGTTCTAATCCAGAATTCACTGGGGAGCTGTGAGGGGGAGAACTCTGTGTAAAACTGCCCTTGGCATCAATTCTCCATTTCAAATGATCTGGAATGCAAAATGTTGAGAAGGTAAGGAGGACCAGTTTAATAAGGTCTCGGTTATGCTACAAGCCATCAAACTTAGGTTGCTATTAAATTCTACATAGCAAATTCCATTTGTTTTATGTTGTGCGAGGTGCAGGATATCAGGATTGGGGGGATGGATAATGATGCGTTGCAGACATCCAGTGGATGTGGGCATCAAACACTTGTTAGCCTGTTAGCTTCATGCGAGTTCATTCGATGATGGTAAAACAATATTTTCACTCGTTTAAAGTTTAATCCTCGAAATAAGGTGAAATACTTTTTAAAAAATCAAATGAACCTGATTCAGGGAAACGAGATCTATCAAGTATACAGTCCTTGGGCTCAAACTTCGCAGGTCGTATCAAACTCCTGTTATAATTCATCACCGTTACTACTTTTCTAAGCCTCAAAATTTATCAAAATATCAACATATGGTCAACTCCACAGAGTTCTAAATACAGAGTAGTGACTAAAGGGTGATCTACAGTGCTTCTGATTGACAAAGGTAAGGATAATCATCTCCCACTTTACTGTCATCCTCCATTTTCTCAGCCTTCTTATTTCTTCCTGAGCTGGATTTTACGGTTCCCGCCAGGAATGTTTTCGTGGGGGCGGGTGGGTGGGGGGGCATATGGAATATGCCAGGTGGCTAGTCCACCACCTGAACGCCTACTCCCGATGAGGTAAGGCGCCCGCCCACTCTTAGGCCTATTGAGGCCCTTAAGTGTCCAATTATTTCGCACTCAAGGTCCTCAATCCGCCTTCACTGCCATAATACACTTGGCAATGGAAGGCAGCGAGAGTGAGAAGGACCTCTTTTCAGTCAAGCTGGTGAAAAGGCGGGAAGGAAGTTGGGGGGGAATACATCATTTGGAGGGTGCCCTGTGCACCTTGGGGATTCCCCCCGCAAGATCATTCCCTCCCTTTGTGCCTCCCTACCTGGCCAGCTCTAAAACCCGCTCCTACCCTGCCTCCCTCCTTCCCTATGGTGCTCAATCCCTCCCCGTCCTAAAAGCCTAGAGCCTATCTCGGTCTGGTCTCCGTGATCTTCTTACCAGAACCTCCTTGCAGTCCCAGCAGCACCCACTACTGAGTCCTGGTGCTGCTAGAACTGCAAGAATTGACGGTCAATCTGATTGACTGGCAGCTCTCGAGGGAGGGTCTTCCTTCCACTGAGGGGTGGAAGTCCCTCTCTCTGCTTGTTAAGCCTCCCTCAGTGTGTTATCATGGTGGGGCAACCTTATCTGGTTTGAGACTGACTTTTCTTCCCGGGAGCTGAGCATTTTGCAGCCTTGTAAAATCCAGTCCCCTAAGTTTGTCCAATAAGCCTAAAGTTAAATTTTGGGTTCACTAAGTAAAACTTCAAGAATCTGTCAAATAACTGGGTTACAATTCCCAGCAGCAAACACTGGGTTACAATTCCCAGCAGGAAGCGCTGGGTTACAATTCCCAGCAGGGAACGCTGGGTTACAATTCCCAGCAGGGAACGCTGGGTTACAATTCCCAGCAGGGAACGCTGGGTTATAATTCCCAGCAGGGAACACTGGGTTACAATTCCCAGCAGAGAACACGGTGTTACAATTCCCAGCAGGGAACACTGGGTTACAATTCCCAGCAGGGAACGCTGGGTTACAATTCCCAGCAGAGAACACGGTGTTACAACTCCCAGCAGAGAACACGGTGTTACAATTCCCAGCAGAGAACACGGTGTTACAATTCCCAGCAGGGAACACTGGGTTACAATTCCCAGCAGGGAACACTGTGTTACAATTCCCAGCAGGGAACACTCGGTTACAATTCCCAGCGGAGAACACGGTGTTACAATTCCCAGCAGAGAACACTCGGTTACAATTCCCAGCAGAGAACAGTGTTACAATTCCCAGCAGGGGACACTGGGTTACAATTCCCAGCAGGGAACGCTGGGTTACAATTCCCAGCAGAGAACAGTGTTACAATTCCCAGCAGGGAACACTGGGTTACAGTTCCCAGCAGCAAACACTGGGTTACAATTCCCAGCAGGGAACACTGGGTCACAATTCCCAGCAGCGAACACTGGGTTACAATTCCCAGCAGGGAACACTGGCTTACAGTTCCCAGCAGGGAACACTGGGTTACAATTCCCAGCAGGGAACACTGGGTTACAGTTCCCAGCAGGGAACACTGGGTTACAGTTCCCAGCAGGGAACACTGGGTTACAATTCCCAGCAGAGAACACGGTGTTACAATTCCCAGCAGGGAACACTGGGTTACAGTTCCCAGCAGGGAACACTGGGTTACAGTTCCCAGCAGGGAACACTGGGTTACAGTTCCCAGCAGGGAACACTGGGTTACAGTTCCCAGCAGGGAACACTGGGTTACAATTCCCAGCAGAGAACACTGGGTTACAGTTCCCAGCAGGGAACACTGGGTTACAATTCCCAGCAGCAAGCACTGGCTTATGATTAAGATGTTGCTGATTTCCCCTCCCTAATTCAATGGTTTCAAATATTTGGGTCCACTAAACGTGATGTTTTAAGTTGTTAAGACCTGTGAGGGAATCTAAAACTGAGGAACATAGAGAGAAGAAAATAAATCCAGTAGGGAATTCAGGAGAAGCGTTTTACCCAGGGAGTAATTAGAATGTGAAATTGACTACCACAGGGAGTAGTTGCGGCAAATAATGTAGATACATTTAAAGGCAAGAATAGGTTAGGCTGATGGAGCTAAATAATGTAGGTTGGGAGGAAGCACATGTGGAGCATAAACACTGGCAAAGACATGTCAAGCCGAATGCACTGTTCCTCCACTGTAAATATTTTGCAACTCCTCTCCAGAAGCCCAGCAAAGCTCTGATGGTAAACTTTTCTGGTAGATATACGCTACAGGCACCAGTTCACAAAGCGCCAGTGGTACGGAAGGTCTCCTGTTACGACGGCAGTGGCTCACGGCGCCCTGAGCTGGCAATGGTGGACACGCGGGTCTCCGTGGGTTGTCTGCGCAGCACTTTCCTGGGGAAGAGCAGCAGCTGCTGCGAAGATAAAGTGTAGGTGCCGAGGCTTGCTCTGCGTTCCACCTGACTTACCCAATTGCTAAAATACACTTAGGTTCTGAGCATTAATCCAGAAGAGCTTTGTTGGTTTGTTTGGCTGATGTTAGAAGCCATGTAGAAAATAGTCTGGTTCAGCCCTTAGTGCCTTTAAACATAATGATCGGGGAGTTTTGTGGTTTTCGAAGTATTTATTCACTGAGGTCAATGCATTCCGGAGCACGGTTATTCAGTAATTAAATTCCAGTTTTCAGCACAACTTTTGTTGCCAATTTTGGTAACAAAGGAAGCCCAGAGCCAGCAATCAAGTATTGCTGTGTCTGCCTTACAACTGCACTACATTGTGCCTTGCTGCAGTCTGGTACGAATGCAGAATGTAGTTGTGGGGAGTGTTGTTCAATATGTTGACAATTAGCCTCATGAGGGAAAATGGGAATCCAGATGTGGCCAATTGCATTTCTAATTAGCATACAAAAAATTAGTACTAGACACCGTGGTTGGGCATGTAATCTTAACACTCATACGCATGGCGTTTGCATGTAGATTTGAACCTTTTCTGTGTGTTTGTCAGTAAAACAAGCGTGTGAGTATTTTTTCATTGATGTGAGTGCTTTACTTCCTTAGTTACTGAATGGTGGCAGATGTTTGTTAGGTAAATGTATGCATGTGTGAAATACATTTACCTGTATTGTGTGCTGATGGGTATTTGAAGGCATGGGGGATGGAGTGGGAGAGCGGAACTGACTGGACTGCTCTGCAGGGAGTTGGCATTGACTCAGTGGGCCAAATGACCTCCACTGTAAATGACTATGACTATGATACTGCATTTTCTATTAAAACTACTGCAGGTGGTTAAAACAGTGTCACCCTAGCAACACCTGTAGCTAATATTTAGGGATCCCAACATGAGTCGCTAAAAATAACAAGTATTCCTACGTGTGATCTTGCTAAATCCAATAACTCAGAAGCATCTTTAAACATGAACAAAGTTAGTGGCCACCTTCCACCCCAAGATCCTTGATGCACTATGACTGGTTCTGGAGTAGGTATTAATCTGCTGTAACAGCTGGAAGAGCTGGAGAACTGGTGATCTGAGCTCTTAACAGATTCCAGGATCCATAATCGACAGCTTTATTGATCTGCAGCAACTTTGAAAAATGGCTTTTGAGGATTAGCCTGTAAGGGAGGGTTGCATCAGTGTCCCCTTTTTAGCAGGTACACTGTTCTTAATAAAAGTCTTTGATTTAAATTGAGCAGATCTAGAATTAACTGGGGGCTGGTGTGAGAGTTGACAAGGTTCCTTGTTCTACAGTTGGAGTATTCAGGGAGAGGTAAAACTAATGTTAATTAACTGCAATGCAGCAAGAGACTTCCCTTTCCCATTCCCCCTCTCCCTTTCCATGAAGACACATGAGCAGTGCCAAACTCAACATGTCTTCTGATTTTATATATAAAATGCTACCGGATGTCTCTGCTATCCTAGGGCTCACCTCACACCATGATTGGTCTCATCTCATTGTCATCACTCTTCTCCCTATCCAGACCTGGATGCCCAAGGGTTAATTCAGTGTCCCAGATCACCAGACTTTCTCCATTGGCTATCTGGTTAGCAGCTGTGGGATGTCCATGTGACTGTGCAACTCACAGAGGCCACGCTAATAAAGACCCAAGGTCCAAAGTGTCTAACGCTTCGCTACTGGGACCAATGGATGGGGTCAGCCAGTCAAAGATCCAAATCTATCTTAGGAAGCATAAATGTAAGATAGTCACTAACAAATCCAATAAAGAAATTCTTTACCCAGAGTGTGGTTGGAATATGGAACTCGCTAATGCAGGGATTAGCTGAGGCGAATAATACAGATACCTTTAAGGAGAAACCGGATAAACACAAGAGGGAGAGAGGAGTAGAAGGGTATGCTGATGGGATTAGATGAGGTAGGGAAGGAGGAGACACAAGTGGAGCAACATCAACATGAAATCTGTTGTTCTGAATGGTTTCTGTGTAAATATTCTCTTTAATTCCATGTCATTCCCTCCAGCCAGAACTTGCTGGTTACCCAAGCATCATAATTTATTTATACCAGGATAAACACACCAGAAGGTGCCCTACTTATTATTCCCACTCCCTTACTACTATTTTACACAGTGTCTATCAGGATCCCCTCCCTCCACCTTCATTTTTATCTGCTCTTCTTATTTTCTCCTCCTTCTCTGTTCATTGTTTTCCCCTTTGTGCTGGTGTCTCTCTGACAATAATGGGGAAGTGAGAGGGTAGGTTATGACCAGAGTGTGACAGGGAATCTCTTCAAGGAAAGTTCACAAGGAACCACTTGTGATATGACCTTCAAACTAGGCCAGGCTCTCTTCATAAGTGTTTCTGTCAAGTGCCTGTTTGAGGAAGATGTGAACACTGCTGAGTAATGCAGAAAAAAAATTGAAATGTAGAAGAACTAAAGGGAAACAGTTGTGACAATTGACAACATAATGAGAGACCTCCTCGGGTACAAATTGGGAAGAATCTCTGGGGAATTTTTGGAAGAGGGATCAGTAAACAGATAGGGACAGCGAGGAGGATGAGAGTTCTTGATCCCCACAGTCATTCCGCTCATACAGCTTGGGTGTGCAGGGGCCTTGGTTTAAGTTACAATGAAATGGCAGAAAGGAATAAAAACAAAAAGCTAAAAGCTACTGCGGATGCTGGAAATCCAAAACAAAAACAGAATTACCTGGAAAAACTCAGCAGGTCTGGCAGCATCGGTGGAGAAGAAATCAAAAATCCGGTTCTGCCGAAGGGTCATGAGGACTCGAAACGTTAACTGATTTCTTCTCCGCCGATGCTGCCAGACCTGCTGAGTTTTTCCAGGTAATTCTGTTTTTGTTTTGGCAGAAAGGAATGACTGGGAGACTTCAACTCAATGACCCTTTGTTTCGGCTTTGCTAAGGTATACAGTGACGGGTAGTTTTATACAATGCAATTGATTGTTTCCATTCATAGCTTGGCTTCCTTAACCCATGGAGGCCTGAGTCCAAATTTTTGGAAGTGTAAATGTTGAATTCTGTTCACCCACCTGATACCTTCAGTTACACACTCAACTGCCAGAACAAGAGTCACTTTGATGCTGTACTTTGTTCATGTTCAAACCAGCAGCAGATCCAGGTCAATTAATCCCTTCCTTCTCTCTGCCTTTTACTTTGCTCACACTGCAAATTTCTTTTCTTTCTCGTTCATGCTGTCCATATTTTGTTCTCTGCTCTCTCTCTCTCTCTCTCTCCTGAACCAGTGGTGATGATGCTACCCTGACACTGAGTCTCGATCTGGCAACAGGGCCTGGCTCAGAGGTGCGGAGGAGGACCAGGCGGTACATTAGCCAAGGCCTGAATCGCAAAACGTCAGACCGGTTCAGGACACAGCCTCTCACAATGACTGAACGGTGAGGTACAAGTGGGCAAGAGGCTGCTATATAATTGTGGCTTGAATGTTTACTTTCAATTAAGAAAAGCAATAGAGCAATGTTTTAATCCAACTTTCCTTCCCATGATGAATAGTCGCTGCAATGCAGAAAACGTCAGAACTGAGTGTTGTACGATATTTTTAACCACATTGGAGGAACTCTGACATTCTATCTGATTTTCATCTCTCCACCAATTTCCTCGCAGCCCCCACCGCCTAGTTTCTTAAAGATGCTGGTTCTTGCAGGGCTGCAGGTTCACGTGCAACCCTAGATAGTGCACGTTGACAACCTATTCAACTGTTGAGGCATCACAGTCATGCCTTATCCTAGCCTACATGCAGATATGGATACTTACCAGTTTCTGGACTGTGATCATGAGCAGGAACTCTGCTGGTCACCATCATGTCCAAGGGATTTTGTTATACTAGTTATAGCACCTCAGCTCCTGCCACACTAACATCAACTAATTCAGCACTGCCAGGAAGGTGAACTGAGGACTTTCCAGTCTGTGGGGCGGAGTGATACACTGAGCCAGTTATCCATCTCATGCTGTAACAAGCCCCCAAGCTAACCTGTCTAACTGCTTACAATGAAACAAGCACTGGAGAGAGAAGTTATGTGATGAAATGATTGTCAATCTGAGCTTTTGTGGCATCTCGCTGAACAGATGACTGCTTGAATGATTGTCCGGGAATAACGTGGCAGGGTTTATATGGGATACTTAAGCCCCAATTTTAACTCAAGTCTTCCGGCAAGGACTGGCTGATGCCAATTTGATGATCCATCTGATACTTTATGCTGGCTATCTGTACACTTTCTCAAATGTTAATCAGAAAAGAAAACACATTTTTGATTAGCCCCTGCTGTAGAAATAGCTGCAATCATAAAATTAGAGCTAGACCAATGAGGACTGAAATCAAAGCACTCAGTTCACACAGTGGGCATTGGAAATGTGGAGCTCTCTTCCCCAAGCTATCTTCATCTTAGGCAGACCCTCGAGACCGGGGTGACTTACATCAATGGGTTCTGAGATGGCTGATAAGTCCAATATGCGACCTGCAGACTCTGCCCCATGTGGGGCAGGTGGTGCTTGAAGGGTTGGGTAGGTGGGTTGTTTGGAGGTTTGTGTGGCCCCCTGACTTCACCTCTGCATGTTCCCAATGAAGTCCCTCGATGTGTTCAGTGCCTCCCTGAATGAACCTTCTCCATTTTGATTGGTCACAAGCCAGGGTCTCCCATGCGTCCGGTGGGGGGGGATGTTTGATCTCTCCAGGGATGCTTTGAAGAAAGCGTTTCCACTGTCCTCCTGGGAGTCTCCTGCTGCAGCCGAGTCCTGAGTAGAGCAGTTGCTTTGGGAGTCTGGTGTCAGGCGTACAACAACATGTCTCACCCAGCGAAGCTGATTTTCAGTGATTAGCGCCTTGATGCTGGGCAAGTCAGCTTTTGAGAGGATGCTGCTGTTGGATTGCCTTTCTTGCCACTGGATTCAGAGGATCTTGCGAAGGCATCGCTGGTGGTACTTCTCCAGTGCTTTAACGCACCTGCTGTAGGTTGTCCAAGTCTCCGAAGCACTTGGACAATCCCCAAAATATGATGAACGTGGGCTCATAGAAAATTTTCAAGACTGAGATCGATCGATTTTTGTTGAGTAAAGTTATTAAGGGATGTGAAGCAAAGGCATGTAAATGGAATTGAGACGCATATCAGCCTTGATCTAATTGAATAGTGGAGAAAGGCTCGAGGGACTGAGTGGATAATTTCTGTTCCTATATCCATATTTAGTTGTTAAAGTTTCAATTAACTTCCAACATCAGCAAAGATCAGAAACTGAGCCGCCATCTCTAATCCCTGCCCTTCATCCCTGTCTGCAATAGAGCTGATAGAAAGATAAGAGACTAGATGGCCTGGTGTGTTGTGATTCATCCTCTGATTATACATGGAGGGTGATTTTCACTTGCATGTCTGTGTGAAAAATGTTGTAACTTCCAAGTACAGAGCAAGCATGGCCCAGGAGCACAATGAAAATTGCTATCATAGGTGCAAGAGTACCAGACTCTAGTACAGTGTCACAAACCTTCCTTTTGTCTTTGTTCCACCCACCCCCCTCCCCCTTTGCTCAAAGCCTATTCAATTTCTAACTTTCCCCACTTCTGATGAAAGGTCACAGGTGTGAAATGTTAACTCTCTTTCTCTCCCTGCGCAGATGCTGCCTAATCTGCTGAATTTTTTTTCCGTCATTTTCTGTTCTTATCTCACCTACGGACATGTAGTTTGTAAAGATTTAATTATCAAACTGAGATTATGCTGTGTTGGGGAAAGATATGAGTTTTGTTAATTTCCCCATAACATCCTTCTGCACAGTTTGTATCAGTGCCTGATGCTCAGTATCTCTCTCCTTTTCGATTTTACAGAAATTCAGTGCTGAACGCAAGCAAGGGAGACACAGAGGGTGAGTACCACATCTGAACTTCCACCCACACCCAATCAACTTGAAATATTGGTGATGTAAACACTTTATAAAAAATCTAAAAAAATTGAGGGCAAATTGTTGCAGGTAATTGCAGAGTGGCCTTTAGACAGTTTCAAACAATAACCTGTAGGGCTGATTTCTGACTTTGTGCCTCTGGTAGGGAGCCAGCCACAAGCATCAGGAACGTGGCACCCTTGTTCCTTTACGACATCTTTCTCTTTTCACTGAACTCATGTAGCGATGTGAACATTGATGCATTGCTGCATATTTCAACCTCCCCTTTCTCATTCCCCCCCTTCCCTGAGGGAGTGATTCACTTTGTGCCTCAGTCCCAATGTTGGTAGCAGCTTTGCTGGACCTCAGATACTTTACACACGAGCCTAGACTATGAGTTGTCAGAGGCCAGCAATTGGAACCCTGCCTTTTTTGTTCTCCCTCCCTAATTCAAGGACTATACTGAGCCTAACTGAAGCCCAGCACAGACTGAATGTAGCTTTTGCTCTCTTGCCAATTACTTTAAAATTGTGCTCTCTTGTCCTCGTTCCTTTCATGAACAGGAACAGTTTCTCCCTATCTACTCTGTCCAGACCAGAAAAAAATGTTCCGCAGCAACATGTTAAAAGTAAAACACAAATTAATTGTTAAATGGATCCTAGCTAGATGGTGAAGTATGAACTAGACACAGATCATTTTCTTGACAGTAGGCTGATTCACAGAATGCAGCATTACAGATCTCTGCCTCCTACCTACCAACCTCTCCAGTGTCCCAGCAGTCCCCTTTTATACTCTTTTGAGTATACCAATACAATAAACAAATGAGCTAATAATCAAATTAGTTAATTAACAGTCCCTTAAAGGGGCACTGTAATAAAAAATCAAAACTTTAAAAGAAACTAACTGAATTTAGATTCCATCAGCTGCTGTAGCAGGATTTGAACCCACAGCCCAAGGCCTAGGTCTCTAATCCAATGACATTACCAATGCATCGCTGTCTCCCCTATGGCCATCCCTTTTTATACTCTTTTGAGCAGAACAAAATAAAACTAAATAACTAATAAAAGAAAACTGAAGAACCGCCCCTTAAAAGGGGCACTGTAACAAAAGCAAAACTTCAACAGAAACTTATCAAATCAAACTAAAATGTCATTGTTGGGGGAAGATAATGAACTACAGAACGCCTTTTTATTCTCCTTTGAAAAACCAGTGACCCAATAGATTAACCTAATTAACAAGGGTGACAAGCCCAGAAGAGACATTAAATTCCACGAGCTACCATAGCAGGATTGGAACCCACATCCCCAGGTCATTACCCTAGGTTCATATCCAATGATATTACCTCTACACCACTGTCTCCCCAAGTCTTTCTAATCTGTGTCAAACATAATTAACTAAGCAATACCTACCACCTTGTTTATCCTTAACTGTAGAAATATAATTGACATAACATTAACATTAATGTTTTGGATTGAGGAGCTTTAATCAGAACAGGTGAATTTAGTGAATTTGACACCTCCTTCCTGCTTTTGCCCTTTAATTCATTGTTGTCGTCATGCCAACCTGATAAACCTTTACATTCAGGGTTCCGGTGCTCTAGTGATTTCTTTTCCATCTCCAGCCCTGCCCAAAGGATTGTATTCACGGGTAATCCCTCATTTCCTGTGAACCAAAACATGACCTTATGCATGGAGTAATGCTGACGGTGCAGTCTAAACAATGAGCTTCTTGTGCTATTAATAAGCTCACTGAATAGTGTGTGAGATACCTCAATGGTAAAATTAGCAGAAGCGAGAGCAAATTTAGGGGATTTAACTAGTCGGCAAAACCTCACTTGCAGCTCCTGCTCCAATAAATTAATAATATCTCAAGAGTACTCAAGTTTATTTAGAAATAATGTTTAATTGGGTCCAGCATCAATAAGTTTATATGTGAAATCAAGAATTCATTGGGTACTCCTATTCATGTCCCTGCTTGTGAAGTACCTGACAGAGGAGGAATCCACACAATGGCCGGGATTTTCCGGCCCCATCGTTGCGGAACTCACCGGGGGAGATTCAATGGCCCGGCCAAAAGTCCATTAACTTTCGGCAGGGCCGGACAATCCCAGCAACAGTTATTCTCACTAACAGAATGGCGAAAGGACATCTTGTACAATACAACTGTCACTCACAGTAGAGTTTGAGAGCCACCTTCCAAAAATTCCATTGACACATCTGACAGTGCAAACAAGGCCTTTGATAAGGTACCACATGGTAGGCTTATGAAAAAGGTTAGTGCCTGTGGAGGCGGGACAAATAGCTAATGGGTAGCAATTTGGCTAGAAGATAGAAAACTGAGAGTAGGCGTAAAGGGTATTTATTCATGTTAATTGGAGGAAGGTGGAAAGTGGTGTTCCGCAAGGCTCGGTGCAGTAACCACTGTTATTCACCAGTTACCTTAATGATTTGGACTTGAAAACAAACAACTCGCTATCTAAATTTGCAGATGCAGCCAAACTATGGGTGAAGCTAACATGGAGCAGGGTTGAGACAAAAGGCAGGAAGACATTAATAAACTTGTAGAATGCGCATTTAACTGGCAAGCAAACTTCAGTATGGATAAGTGTGAGGTGGTACATTTCAGTAGGGAGAGGGAAGCCACATACTTCTTGGCTAAATGGGGTAAAGGAATAGAAGGATCTGGGAGTATAGATACATGAATCATTAGAAGTAGCAATGCGGATTAATAAAGCTATTAAAGATAGAATTGAAAAGCAGAAAAGTTATACTAAACTTTTATAGAACCTTGCTTAGACCACACTTGAAGTACTGTGAGCAGTTCAGGTCTCCATATTATTTTTTCATTCGTATGGACAGGGAAGCAGTTATAATATGTTAAGGTTAACAATCCATTCTATGGCTTCAGCTGATGCAGTGTGAATGGATGTGATGCCACCAGGAATGGATGTCTCAGGGCTGGAGTTCAGTATGTGGGCGATGCTCTGACTTGGATGGCCACAGTCACAATTTAAGCTGTTCCTCATGTTCCACTTGTGGAGCAAGGGGCCACATCCTCCCTGGCCCGTCCTCAAGCAGTTGAGGGTTGTCCACATTTTCCATGGAAGGCGGAAAACTGGGACTTCACCGCTGGCGTCTATTACCAAGGTGCAGTTGGTGATGTTTGCGGTCAACCAGGAGGTGCACCATTGAGAGGTGGGGCTGACGTCAGTTTGTAGAGTATGGAGTGTGTTCTAGTAGGGATGACAGGGTTTCAAACGAGTGTGTGGGGGTTTTTTTTTGAGGTCCTGTGTCAATGTAAGTTCTTTGTTAGCTGTCAGCCATTGGTATTCTTTGAGGAGGATGTTTTCCTGTGAACGCCAGGACAGTCAGTATGTGCTAGCACAGGAAGGCACTCAAATTGTGTTGATTTGAATGTCCCAGAAATAATCCTCATGGCTTCCCAGAGGTGAATATCGACCACATTTCTGTGGCCACTCCTGAACCAGATTGAGCAGCAATTGTGTTGTTGGATGGACCAGGGCGGGTGAAGCAGTGCGAGGTGTGTTGACTCTGCTGCCCCAGGTGGTACCCACCAGTTTTCGCAATAGATTCACCCTCGTCTTGACCTTGGCTCTGGTGTTCTGGAGGTGTTGCTGGTGGGTCAAGAGTGATTCCAAGTTATTTTGGAATTGGGTCATGGGTGAGTGGTTGGCCACAGAACTGGACATGAGGTTCCTCCCTGGACTTCGAGTTGTTCAGGTGGAAAGCTGAAATGACAGTCTTGGCAGGATTTGCTTGAAATCTCCATGTTGGCTCCAGAGACCATGGGTCTTCAGTGAGTGTTTTCTCAATGTCCTGGAGTTCTTTAGTTTGGAAAGCCAGGGCCAAGTCGTCAGCATATGTGAAGAGCCTTGACATTGTGGTAGGGAGATCGCTGGTATATATGTTGCAGAGAGCCGGTGTGAGGACTGAACCCCGTGGAGCCCATTTTGTTGGGAATGTGTGGGCAGCTGACAAGGAGCTGTCAGTTGCTAATCGTGGAGTTGATTAGTTGTCGGGTTTTCACACAGCAGATGATTTTGCAGAGTTTCAGCAGCATGCCTGTGTGCCTCACTGTGTCATGGGCACGGGATAAGTCAGTAAAGACAGTTCCTGTCTTCAGATCTTTCTGGAAACCCGCCTCAATATATAAGGTCAGTGTCAGGACCTGTTGGGAGCAGCTGTGGCCTGTGCAAAAAGGGTGTTCCAGGACCTTATATGTTATTGAGAGCAGGGCGATGGGGTGCTAGATGCATGAGTCATCGAGACCCTTCCCTGACTTGGCAATGACAACTATCTGGGATTGGTGCCGGAGGTTTGGAATGTTGCTGTGCTGTGAATGTTGGTAAACAGCTTTGTTCGCCACTTCCTTCCCTGTGATTCAATGTTCTTCTGGAATTGTGGGTAAATCCCATCAACTCCTGCTGCTTTCCCTGACTTGGTTGCTGTCAGGGCGCCATCCACTTCCTCTTGTGTGTAAAAGATTGAGAAGTCTGTCTGCTCTGGAGCAGTCTTGCACCACGGCTGTTTTTACTGCCCACTTCCCCGCTTGCTGGTATCTTTGAGTTTATTAGGAGTTGTAAAGTGACAGCATCAGCATTGATTCTGGGTCACTGGTGTGGTTGTTGCTCAGCTGCTCCCAGGTGGTGCAGGAGTTTCCACACCTTTCAGCTTGAGTGCGTGAAGCCAATATTCTCCGTTGTTATTATCCACCATCTTATGAAGCGTCCTTCATCAAGGGACCAGAGTAGTGTTGTTGCCACATTGGGCTCTTCATTTTCCCTGTGCAGTGCCAGCAGCCATTCCCTTTCTGAGGTCCAGCAGGGATGGAGGTTTTCTGATGGGACTCCATGGTGGTTTCTAAGTCTCTGCTGTAGACATCCCAGTTGCCCTTCTGCAAATTTTAGCTTTGAGTTTATGGATGGTAGTTTGAGGCCAATGCAAGTGGGTGATGTAGGACTGGGGTAAGATGGACAACACTTGTTGGGAGCGGATCAGCGATTGCTCATTGCTGCCAGTGGTCATGAAGCAAAGATCAGTCCTTCTTCTACCTGGAGGAATGGAATGTCCCAGGCTGCTTTACATCATACCCAAGCTTCAGGTCATGCACAGAGCCCCAGTCTGACAGCAGTTATCCCATGGCTTTGTTGCTGAGATACCCCACATGTGAGCAGCTGTGGCCTGTGCCAATGAAGACCTATCCTCAACAAAATGTGAGCTACTTGCAAAAGAACTCTCTGACAGGAATGTGGACATAGTCACCCTGCAAGAAACCCATCTCGCAGACCACTCCAGCCATCAAGCTCACATTCCTGGGTGCCAACTCACTGCAAGCAGGGATAACAAGATATACGGCCTAGCCACCTACATCAAAGAAAGCCTCACCAAAGGTGCTGAAGACTGAAAATCAGATGTCCCCTACTCCATCTCCATCAAAGTAGGATAAGCTGACCCTCACAAATGCCTGCAAGCCATCAGATGACCTGTGGCCCAACATCGTAATGCAGCCTGCAGCACAGCCAACCATCCATATTGTTCAACAACATCGTGCGTTTATATCATGTTTTTCATTCCACTGGACATCTCAAAAATCTTTACAACCAATGAAGTACCTTTTGAAGTGTGGTCACCGTTGTAACAAAGGAAATGTGACCGCCAATAAGTGCTCAGCAAGCTCCCAGAGACAAGATCGTGACAATGAACAGATAATCCATTTTTTCTTTTGGTGGTTGAGGGATTAATGTTGTTCAGGACAATGGAAATAACTCTCCTGTTCTTCTTCAAAATAGTGCCTTGAAACCTTGTGCATCTACCAAAGTAAGCAGATTAAATTCAATTCATTTCAATCCAAGTCACTTCTATTGTCCATACGGTTATTTCTTTTGGGTACATTGCTTGTTCATTTAAAAAAAATGTCTCAGCTTAACATCTCATCAGAAAGAAAGCATCTCCAACTATGCAGTGCTATCTCAGTACGGCACCAGAGTGTCAGCCTTTATTTTTGCTTAAGCCCAGGAATGGGACTTGAACTCAGAGCCTTGGGAATGCTGAGGTGATAATGTTACTAACTGAGCCATCGCTGACATGGAAAGTAAATGCTAGACAAGGCATATAAACAGGACATATAGAGGCACTGGAGACAGCACAAAAATATTTAGCAGAGTGATACCAGAACTGAGAGGTTGTACCTATCAGGAGCTAAGGCTCTTTCCCCTGGAAAAGAAAAATAACAGCTGGCAAGACAATAAACAATGCAATTAAATAAGCTTGAAGGGTTGCAAAGAAACTTCTTTTTACTATATTAAAGGCATTTCTGGACTGTTTTTCTTAAATTTCCTGTTAGCTGTTTTGTTTATTTATACATTCCCACACAATTAATGTGTTTCCCAGTGGGAATTTCCCAATATGAGATGCTGGGAAGAAATGAGAATCTCTGAAGGAATGCCAGGCACCCCACCCAGGTGGTGATCTAATACCCACATCCAAAGGTGACCAGATCTCCCTATAGTAAGTGATTAGTCCAAGCAGAGGTTCCAGTTCTAAATGTAAATTGTAATAGCGACCCCAAAGTGCGTGTGAAGAACAGACTAATTATTTTGCTGGATGGTTTATCAGATGAACAACATGATATTGCATAGAAGAAGGCATATCAGGGTAACCATCAGCCAGTGCTGCATCCACCAAAATGCCATCAAACTACCTACAGGTATTGTTTCAGCCACCTGATTGCGACCATGGGGAAATGTTGTCACAGAGTCTGATACAAACCTACCCACCTACTTGCTATAAGGACATCGGCACAGCTTATAACAGAGCTGTGGTCTCAAGGAGGGGGGTGTCCTTTGGTTTCATTTTTTTTCTTCACTTGCTAATACCCCCAGTCCTTCTACCTTGTCAAAGGTATTAATGGGTTGAGATGCCTTTTGAGACTTTCTAAAGGTTTTCATAATTTTTGTCTGCCTAAATTAACGCTCCCCTTTAAATTTCACTCTATCTTTAAATTCTACATGCGCATAAATTTCCTCTCCTGCTAAGATGCTGTGTACACCTGTCCCAATCTGCACCTGCCAACTCTGATGAAATGTATTCCTGGAGGTTTCCTCGCATGACTTGCTTCCACACTCCAGCCATTAGTCGGCCAACACATCCATCCTTGGAACGCGCTGCCTTCCAATGCCTATTGGAAAGCAAGAAGACTCATTACCCAATTGGATGATGCTTGACTGTCAGCCAAACAGCTGTTTCTTTCCCCCCACTTTCAGTATTTTTATATCTGATAAAGAGAAATGTTCAAAGAAAATGACAAAAAAAAACAAATCTTTCTTAACGTCCCGATAATTTTTTTTCTCCATGATTATACACAACAGTGTCCTGGAAATTGATCTTCAATTCTTGGAGACTCCAGGCCAATCCTATAGGGTTGACAAGCCAAATCTGGATCTTGAACAAGGAAATTTGAGTGTTGGTTCCACACTACCACTGGGCACATTTAAAGCTTTTTAGCCTGAACTTACTCAGGGAAGGAAAACTAGCCTCATTAATGAGATCTACATTGCTTCCCCTTCATTCCCCCTCACATATTAAAAAACGCATATGCTTCATGTAGGATTGATGTGTTTGTCCCTTCAGTAACCCTGGTCATGGTTTCCTCTTATAGACGATGAGAAGATGGATGCAAGATCGAAGCTGAGTGTGGCTGCAAAGATGTCACTGTTTAAAGTAGGTGCTGGTTTGCAGAATATTCACCATGATGCAAGGAGAATTTAATACCTTATCCCCTGTTCATACCTACTAGTGGAGTGTGGGGCATATTTGGAATCTTTCACATTTTTATGAATTCTGACTGCTGTTGTTGGGAGTGGGATAGAAACCTTTGTTGCAAAATCTTAAAAATACAACCATTGAACTAAACAGAGCTTTCAAAGGGGTTAAATTCAAAGTACAGCAGGGAGATGTAGATTAACATTCTGATTGGATGTTTAAAGCAGTGACAATGAAAGCTAGCTTGGACATTTCAACAGTTGTTCATGACAACTTTGATTGAGTTGATTTAACTCGGTCCATTTCGAGACAGTTACCAGGCTCATCGGATGAAATTCCATTTCTTGGGGTCAGAAATAACAAAAAGAATAGAAAAGAATGTGTCAGGCCAGACAAGTCAAATGCAGGCTGCAAAATGCATAGATGTTTGCCTGAGTTGGAATTAAGCTGTAGCAGGTTGGCTTTCCCAGCTGAATTGTTACTCGAAAGAAATAGAATGAGGACTTATGTGTAGTCTCTTTGGGACAATGTGTTGCACAGGGAATCTAATGCTAGGATTATGCCTGTTTATGGAGAATGATTCTGTTTCTTTTTATTCTGCCATAATGCTTGTTGTATTTCCATTAGGAACTGGAGAAAACATCCCCTGCGGAGTCTGTTGCCTTGCTGCGTCCTCGGAACAGTAACGTAGCTATGGAGCGCAAACTGCGACGATTGCAAGACCGAGCTCGGACTCAGCCAATCACCACGGAAGAAATGATGGTGGCAAACAGGTATGGGATGGATAGAACAGGGGAAAGTTATTTATTCAGGGTAGTCTACTGAGCATGCACCGTGGCAGGAAACCCTGCCTGCCTTTTACACATTTCACACCTTTCCAGTGTGTGTGTGAGAGAGAGAGAGACACAGGCACGGTTTGTGCTACCATGCATACTCCGAAGGCATCTATAAAGGAATCACAAATGTTTACAGTGGCACAGATTTTGCCACCAGAGTAAGAGTGAGCTGAATGGGGCACGCCACTGTCAATGTGTAACTCGTCCAACAACATGTAGCATGGAATAGGTACTCCATGAATAGGGAATCGCCATCAGTTACCGCAAGAATTGTGCTGCTCCCTGTTAGCCTCACAAAAACAGCAGCTCACCCTTATGAGGGGTAGTGTCCACTTAGCTCTCTCATCTATAAGTTTAGAATGTTGTGGGTTAAAGCCCCATTTCAGTTGTCAGGACATAACTTTGGTCGACACTCCAGTGTTGTACTGGATTGCCAGAGGTGGTGTTTTTTGAACGAGGCAGTCAACCAGAAACAACAACAACTTATGCTTATATAGCACCTTTAACATAATGAAACACCCCAAGGTGCTTCACAGGAGCATGATAAAATGAAACATGACACTGAGCCACATGAGGAGATATTAGTCCAGGTGACCAAATGGTTGGTCAAAGAGATAGGTTTTACAAGTGTCTGAAAGGAAGAAAGCGAGGAAGAGAGACAGAGAGGTGTAGGGAGGGAATTCCAGAACTTGGGGCCTCGACAACTGAAGGCACGGTTACCAATGGTGGAGCAATTAAAATTGGGGATGCACAAGAGGCCAGAAATTGAGGAGCGCAGATACCTTGGAGGGTTGTGAGGCGGAGGAGATTACAGAGATAGGGAGGAGTGAGGCCGTGGAGGGATTTGAAAACAAGGATGAGAATTTTAAAATCAAGAGGGGGAGCCAGTGTAGGCCAGTGAGCACAAGGGCGCTAGGGGAATGGGTCTTGCTGTGAATTAAGACATGGGCAGCAACTTAGACCCTCTAGCCTCAAAAAATACCATTTACTAATTAAAGAAGAGGAGGGAGTTCTCCTGGTGCTACAGTTCATCAGTCCTTATTATAGATTATCAGTCTTTATCAGTCCATCAGTCAATACTACCAAAAGAATAATTGAGTGGCCTTTCATTTACTATTCGTGTGCTGCCACATTTATCCAGGTGACACTCACTTAGGGACAATGGGGACATGGTAAGGTGCTAAATATAATATCAAGGGGAAGCTACACCCGAGAGGGAAAGGTGTAGAAGGATATGTTCATGGGATGAGAGGAGATTCCTGTGGAGCATAAATACCAGCATGGAGCTGCTGGACTGGATGGCTTGTTTCTGTGCTGGAAACACTTTGTAATACTTTGTCAATACAGGTATTTCTTTACCTTGGTGTGCATGAACCTTGTGAGGTTGTGGGGAAACGGTTGGACTGCACGGTGAGATTGTTCAGTTGAAACCTTCAACTCAGCAGTCCATTTTCCACTTTCTAAGTGGCATATCTGCTTCTGTCAGCTGCTAATACTTGGTTAGCACGACTGAAATGAATCATGGGCCTGAATTTTGTTCAGAGGCAGGAGGTCCCGGCAGCGGCACCAGAAGTGTCTTGCAGCCAGTTAACTCGGGGGAGGAACGGGGCCCCTCCAATTGAAGGATGAAGGTGGGCAACGATCGCAATGTTAACTGACTCAAAGGCAGATGCTAGTGTCATATTTAAGGGTTTTAAAGTCCTCCATGCACTGCTGCCTTGTTTGAAGTGCTTGACTGACCAACAGTGCAGAAGATCCCTCCTATTGACCCACCGTGCAGAAGACCCAAGGAGCTGAGCAGGAAGCAGGGCAGAGAGAAGACACTGGATGGCCCCACGGTTTAATGATGCCTCCCTGCAAGTTCTCTTCCAGCCTGCAAGGGCAAGGCAGGAGGTCCTCTTCTCAAGGAATGGCAAGAAGACACTGGCCTACCTACCCAGGATGGAGATTGGAGAGGACGTCAGCAGCTGTGGGATCATCTCCTCCCCCGCTTCCCCGAACCTGGGTGCAGTGCTGCAAGAGGATCAATGACCCCCCTTTTGCTCCATCAGGGAGAGTTCCCCATCCCACTCTCCTCTTTGGGCCTCCATGTGGGGCACTAGGTGGGGAGGGGATTGGTGGAAAGGGGTTCAGGCAGCTCCAGGTCCTGTCGGAGCCATGACTGTATCGCGGCAAGAATCTCCCATCTCTATTTGCTGACCTCCACCACATCCATGCAGAGCCAAGAGGAATTCGTGAGGCCCTCCATCATGAGCCAAAGAGCAGCCACCAGCATAAATGTTGTGCCAGTCTTTGTGGAGAAACTAACAGTGTCCTTCCTTCTGCTTACAGGAGAAATGGGCACACAGCAATGAAGAGAGGGCCAAGATGGGTGGATGCCTCCCAGCCCTGATCCCACTGGAGGAGGAGGTCCTGGAACTGGTTGGGTCTCAAGGTTTCTGGTAGTGAAACAGGAGTGTCCTCACAGGAGAGTGAGTGAATGGGTGCAAGGGAATAAGGGTGCATTTGGGCCACGCCAGAGGCAGAGTGCTCATGTGTTCACCACTGGACATATGGAGTGTCCACATCAGGCATAGTTGGGTTTTGGAGATGTGAAGCCCTAAATGTTTATGTTCCCTTATACAGGTATCGGTAATCCCAAAGGACCTGGAGCTGGAGGGAATGGGGGCCAACTGACCACCTCTGAGGAGGAGGAGGAGGGGCCCTCGAATGCTGCAGCGTCACTCCATTCCCCTGCACCCTCCCCCAGTGCAGATACTCTCATGTTGATGGGTCTGTGTTCACGATTAAAATTCAGGCTCACAAGCTGGGGAGCACATCACAGATGTGCCCAAGCAGCTATTGGAGGCTATGAGAGCTGAGGCCACTGACAGTAGGAGGAGGGTGGAAGCCCAGGTCCGTGCTGAACCCCAGGCTGATGATGGGCCTCTGGAGTTGTCAGCAACAAGGCAAGCACTGCAACTACACTGAGAGGTAAGGGAACATCTGGCAGAACTGCCAGAGGCTATGTACACCAGGCATAGATGGTGGAGGAGTCCATCCAAGCCACAAGTTCTGCCATGTCTCAGGTGTGTGCATGGCCTGGCTTCCTTCATCAAGAGCTTGGTAACCCTCATGGAGATCCAGACCGAGCAGACCACTCAGCAGCTACTGGACATGTGCACAGACCTGCATACCATCTCCTTCTTCAGGCGCTCAATACAGCAGGGGTAAGGCGAGAGGAGACTAGGTACCTGGAGTCTCCGCCATGTCCTCATCCTTCTCAGGTGAGTAGGAGGTAAAAGTGTGCCTTGTGAGGGAGGAGAAGTGGCTCCCTTCTGCATCTGGGGCCACCTCTCAGGCCTTCCAGTGTGGATAGTGATTCCTCTGCCAGAGACCCCAGTGTCTCCAGTAGCTGCAATGACAGAGGAAGGTTCTTTATCTGAGCAGAAAATCCTCAGAATGGCGGGACCCTTCAAGCCTCAGGCTGCCAGAGAACAGCCGCCAAGGTCACCCCAGGTCACAGGGCTGTTAGAAAGCAGGCTGCCTCCACCTCAGCTGCAAACTTAGGGGTCGCGCCTTGTGAAAACGCATGAAAGCCAGTTAAGAAAAGCACCTGACTGCACTGGGGGTTCGCAGGCAATTAAGTGTTGTACAGGTTGAGGTTTTATTACGTTATACCACCCAATAAATGTTGGACTCACTGCTGTTGGTCACCCTTTTCATTCTCGCTGCCATGTTAGATGCCATCTACAGTTTTACTCCCTCGTTGGGGTGCTAGGTTTGTGTAGAATAGTCAGTTTCTCAACTTTGTCAGAGTGTGTTGTGAACCTGGCGCTAGGCAATGGAGTGCGAGATGATGGAGGTGACAGCAAGTCTGCATAAAAGTGAGTCTTCATTGCACAGATTGTGAATCCATCCCTGTAGGCATAAGGGAAAGTGGCACCTGGGACTGCCAAGTGTTGTAGGCATCATGTCTGCCCCATGGGAAGTGGTTACATGCCTAAAGGGCTCGCTTTCAATGGCCACAGATGAGTTGCACATTGATGGAATGGAAGCCCTGCTATTGATGAGGGCCACTGGCTGCTCTGTGAGAGCCTTGATGACCACGTGTGCAGCCAATGACAACGTGTACCTGGGGGAATCCAGAGATCACTCCGAAGCTGATGACCCTCTCTTCATGACTGTCAGGGGCAGTTCAGTAATACGCATAGACCTTGGCTCCCTTGAACATGGCATGGGCTTGATGCATTGATGGGCTGCATCCTGTGAGATCCCATACATGTCCCCAGTGGATCCCTAGAAAGATCCAGAGGTGTAGAAGATGAAAACCATGCTGACCCTCAGGGCCACTGACATTGAGTGTCTACCAACCCCCCCATAGTCTTAGCTCATAGGAACATAGCAGCAGGAGTAGGCTATTTAGCCCATCGAACCTGCTCTGCCATTCAATATGATCATGATTGATCATCCACTCCAATGTCTTTTTCCCACATGATCCCCGTATGCCTTTATGTCATTATTTAGAAATAGGTATTTAGAAATCTGTCAATCTCTGCTTTAAACTTACTCAATGACTGAGCTTCCACAACTCGCTGGAGAAGAGAAATCCAAAAATTCACAACCCCTTGAGTAAAAAAATTTCTCCTTATCTCGGTCTTAAGTGGCTTCCTCTTTATTTTGAAATTGTGTCCCCTGGTCCTCAACTCCCCAACCAGGGGAAACATCTTACCTGCATCTACCCTGTCTATTCCTTTAAGTATTTTGTAGGTTTCAATGAGATCACCTCTCATTCTTCAAAACTTTAGAAAATACAGGCCCAGTTTCCCCAATCTCTCTTCACAGAACAGTCTCACCATCCCAGAAACAAGTCTGGTGAACCTTCGTTGCACTCCCTCTATGCCAATAATATCCTTCCTAAGGTAAGGGGATTAAAACTGCGCACAGTACTCCAGGCTCAGTCTAACCAAGGTTCTACATAATTGAAGCAAGACTTTTTTGAAGCATTGCAGAGAGATCAATGATTGCCTCCCTGGGGAATCTTAGGGCAGAATTTTGCCCTCGGATGGTGTGCGGGCCCCACCGGCTCAGCGGCGGGCGGACAGCCAATCCCTGCCACCGAATCGGGGCCCGCCGCCATTTTGAGCGGGCGGGCCAATTAAGCTATGCGCTTCCTGTTCCGGGGGGGGGAAGGGAATCCCCAACTGTCAAAATCCGCTCTTTCATGCATGCGCACGAAGGAGTGCACTGCTCCCTGAGGCAAAGTCCTGTCTCAGGGGGATTCGTGAGAGGTAAGTAAACTCTAAAAATAGAAAAATATTAAAATTATTAACATGTCCCCCTCATGTGACAATGTCACACGAGATGGGACATGTTAATAAGAAACACATAAAGTTTATTACATTTTTAAAAAACGGACATGAAACTTGATCCCGCCAGTGGATAAAGTTTCATGTATTATCAGAAGCCCGCTGGGGCTCCTGGCCTGTCCGCCAGCCTTAAGTTGGACGGGCAGGTCTTTAATTATCTTAATTAGCCTGTCAATGGCCTCAATTGGCCTTTGACAGGTCGACGGGCGAACAGCTGATTTCGCTGTCTGCCCGTCTTCCTAAAATTTTAAAGGGACCGGGATGACGTCGGGGGTTCCTCCCGATGTCATCCCGCGTAATTTTCTCGTTGGCGAGCGGGCCCCGCCCCCAAATCACCGAGGGGAAAATCCTGGCCTTGGCCTGTGCTGACACTGCCATTTGGACATCTACAGATAGTTGAGCTGTGTATGGTAGACTGTCTCTCGGGGAGAGACACTTCTTTATGTAGGAGGCTGTTCACGTGCCCACTACGGCCTTCTCAGGTGTTCCCACCCGCAGGTTGGCCCTCTTGTTGCTCCTGGCATTCATGCCGTGCCCTTCTGGTGCCTGGACCTCCTGCCCTCTCCTCAGTGGAAAGGGTGACTGGTTGGATCAGCACCTTCCAAACCCGTGACCTCTACCACCTAGAAGGACAAGGGCAGCAGATGCATGGGAACACCACCACCTACAAGTTCCCCTCCAAGCCACACACCATCCTGGCTTGGAACTATATCATCGTTCCTTCACTGGGTCAGAATCCTGGAACTCGCTTCCGAGCAGCACCATTGGTGTTCCTACAAAACATGGACTGCAGCAGTTCAAGAAGGCAGCTCACCACCACCTTCTCAAGGGCAATTAGGGATGGGCAATAAATGCTGGCCTATCCAGCAATGTTTCATATCCCATGAATGAATAAAAAAAAGGCCCCATGGTAGGTGGGCTCTCTCCTAGTACTGTGTGTCTTTTGAGGCCCACCTTCCCCAAGTCCCCTTCCTTGACTACTCCTTAGGGAACAAGTGCCACTGCGCCTCTGTGACCCTTGCAGCTTGCCCTTAGTGTTGTTACCTTCACACATCCCCCTCCATTAGTGCTGCCACCATCACCAATCTTCTGCCATCATCGCCACTGGTCTCCGTTCCCCACCCTCCTTTCCAATTGTCTCTCAATATGGCTGGCTGGCAGAGGCAGAACTCTCGCCTCCTTGTCGCCTTCTTTAACCAAATGGGGTCTGAAACCATTCATAAAATTCTAACAGCACCGTAAAATTCAAACTAATTGCCATTTAAGCTACTTTAATTGATGTCTTCCCACGTCATAGTGAGGAGACTGCCTTCTGTGATCCCCTCTGCAATTAACATCACGCATTTGGGCTTCTGGACAAACGGGTCTTGACCACTTTTTACACGCATACACACGCCCATATACATGTGCATATATTTGTGCGCAAACACATATGCACGTATAAACACGCACATGCACAAATGCACAGACACACATACCTCACCAATCAGAACTCAGAAATCAGCCAATGTGAACCTTTGTTGAACCCTCGAAATCAAGCAGATCCTTCTTTTGGGAAGTGGATCAAACAGTACACAATCCTCAGGTGTGCTCTCAGCAAAGCCTGTACAATTGCAGCACAATTTCCTTACTCTTATACTCCAGCTCCTTACAATAAAGGCTTGTTTTCCTAATTAATTGCTGCGTCTGCGTGTTAAATTTCTATGATTTGTGTACAAAGAAACCCTAATCTGGCTGAACACCAACATTTGCTAATTCTCATTATTTTTAAAAATGTATTCTGCTTTTCCATACTTCCCACCAAAGTGGATAATTTTGCATTTCCCCACATTATAACCTATGTGTTAACTTTTGTTCAATGACTTAGCCTGCTTACAGAGCCTTTGCAGCCTCTTTACCTCCTCCTCATACTTTACTTTTCCACCTAACTTTGTATTGTCAGCAAACTCACATATATTGGGACAGGATTTTTAGGTTGGCGGGCGAGTGCAATTGGTGGGCCCGCGAGAGGCCGGGGAAGGGACTGCCGACTGCAATCAGCCCCCCGCCGCGATTTCACGCTGGATGGCCAATTAACGGCCAGCCAGCATGAAACTCAAGCTGAAATGCTCAGCGCTGCCAGGGTGGGGGCGGGAGGAGGGTGGGCACTGATGTAAGTGTGGGCATGGGCGAGCGTTGAATGAAAGCTCCCTGAAGGCAGAGAGCCGCCTCAGGGAGCTGAAGACTTCAAAACTAATAAATAAAGTTTTTAAAAATCTGGAAAAGAATGTCCAAGCATCACAATCAGTCACTGAACACATACATGATAAAAAATGCTGTCTATAGATGTTTTACATTTGATAACGGTAATCTCATCCCGCCCTTGGATGAGGTTTTATGAGAAATGTACAGTCCGCCTGGCTGATTCGCCAACCATAAGGTTGGATGGACCATGAAAAACCGGAGACAATTGCAACTTTAATAACATTAATTTGCCTCTTAATTGTCGGCGGGCACGCTTCCGACTTTTACACACGCCCGCTGACTGAAATATCACGCGAGCGCGGGATGACGTCGGGACGCCCACACAACATCGTCTTTCCGCATCCGATCGGGTCAGGCACGCGCCCACACGCCAACCTAAAAATTCCGCCCTTGGTCTCCTCATCTAAGTCATTGATATTGTTTATAAGTAGCTGAAACCCAAGCACTGACCCTTGTGGTTACTCCGCTAGTTATACCCTGCCATCCCGAAAATGTATTCCTATTCTCTGTGTTTTGGCCATTAACCAATCTCCAATCTATGCTAGTATATTATCCCCAATCCCATGAGGCCTAATCTTGTTATCAACCTCTGTGTGGCACCTTACCTAATGCCTTTTTAAAATCCAAATATATTACATCTACTATATCCCCCGATCTTTTCTGCTAGTTATTGTAGTATAAGGGTGTTCAGCATAGCAAGGGTTAAAGTGGGACTGGAGAACAGTACCGCCCACGATATGATGTAGAGAGTCCGACATGACAGTAGACAGGAGACAGAGTGGTGCAGGGAGAACCTGAGAGAAGTCGGCATGATGACATCACCTAGATTGGGCTAAACCTTGGAGGTAAGTATATAGTTGTGTGTTAATAATAAACGGTTTATGTTCAACCACACAAGCCTCCAGAATTCTTAGTGAGACACCAAACAACTTTACAACAGTTACAGAACTCTAATAGATTTGTCAATGACAATTTTCCTTTCAAATATCATGTGGAATGGCCAACTCATGGTCTGATGTTCCTAAAATGTGCTTCCTGATTTCGCTCTCGTTTAGCTCTAATTTTAAGTTTATGTCCCTCTGTTCTGGATTCCCTGATCAAAGGAAATAGTTTTGCACCATCTACCCTATCAAATCCTTTGATCAATTTAAACATATCGATCTTCAAGTTATATAGTTCCAATAATGACTTGTCAGAGTCATTATTCTTCAACTGTGAGTCTGGATAGTGGATGTTGGCAGGATATTTGACCATGGATGGCATCACATCCAAACCTAATGGGAGGGCTGGAAACATGAATTTCTGAGAAAGGGTCACTGCAGTGCCATCAGGAATGGGATGCCCAGCAGTTTTAAGGCCATTTGTGGTTGACACCAAATTGTAGGGTACAGTTAGTACTGAGGAAGGCTGCAACAAATACAAGAAAACATGACCACATGTGCAGAATAGGCATGTAAATGGCAATTGTGCTTCAATATTGATGAATGTGGAGTTGGGGAGGGGTTAATTCTAGAAGGAGAGGTTTGAAAATCAGAGATGTTATGTTAAAATTGTTTTGGACCTTGGTTTGTGTGCACTTGGAGTACCTTGCACAGTTCTATTCCACATGTTGTATGGATGAGCAGCCATTGGAGGAGGTGCTAAACAAAAAAATCTACAAGGATGAAACCAAGGATTACACCTGTCAGTTGAACAAGCTGGGCCTTTTTTTCCAAAAAGAGGGAAGTCTGTGAGATGACCTGGTAAACCTTTAAGATTATGGAATGATTTGACAGGGTAGATGTAGAGAAAAGAACTTGCGGGGAAGACCAAAACTGGGCCATAAGTATTTTTTTTAAAATCACCGATAAATCCAATAAGGAATTCAGGAGAAACTTCTTTATCCAGTGAGTGTTTAGAATGTGTAACTCACTCCCCCATGGATTGACTGAGGTGACTAGCATAGATGTATTTAAGGGGAAGTTAGATCAACACATGAGGGAGGAAGGAGTAGAAGGATATGCTGATAGAGCTAGATAAAGTAGGATTGGAGGAGGCTCGTGTGGAGGATAAACACATGCATTGACCCCCCCCTCCCCCCTCACTACCACCACCATTCCATGTTACTCTATGTAATTTGTTTATGGCTGATCAGTAACCTAACTCCCTTTACCCACTAATACAAAAGCAAAATACTACGGATGCTGTAAACCTGTAACAAGAAAAAAATTGCTGAAGATACTCAGCAAGTCAGGCAGCACATGTAGCGAGAGAAACAGAGGGCAGAATCGTCCCAGATTTGCACTAAGTGCGTTAGCGGGCAGGTAAAATGACATTGGCGGATTTTCACGCTGTACTGTCCCAAACCCGTCACACTGCTTATTCATTCCCGGGACACATGCAGTTTCTGTGGCGGGCAGGCTGGACGATCGCAACTGATTTCACACCGTCGTGAAACCAATCGCGCCATATTGTCCGGTCATGCCAGCGAACAGGCCCAATGCCGCCGGGCACGGATAATCCCGGCCAGAGGTAACGTTTCACTTCAATGACCTTTCATCAGAACAGAAGGTCATTGACCTGAAATGTTAACTGCCTTTACCCACTTTGGTTCCGCAGCCCTTAATACTCTTGTCTACAAAAAAATATCTATTTCAATTGACCCTCAACTTCAACAGCTTTTTGGGGGAGAGTTCCAGGTTTCTACTTCCCTTTGCGTAAAGAAATGCTTTCTGATATCACTCGACTCGCTCTAATTTTAAGCCTCACTGTTCAGGTTGCCCCAAATAGTTTCTCTCCCACTACCCTACCAACTCCTGTGATCATCTTAAACACTTCAATTTCATCACCTTTTATACTTCTGTCTTCACTATAGGGGGTACAAAAATCACTCCAGTAATAGCTGTAAGCCTGGAGATGGAGAGGAGAGGGCAACTTGGTGAAATTACAATCACTATGGAAGCAGGACTGAGCAAACTGATTGAACTGTGAGCTGACAAGTCTCCAGGTCCCGATGGATTCATCCTAGGGTCTTAAAGAGGTGGCTCATGAAGTAGTAAATGTGTTAATTTTCCAAAATTCCCTAGATCTGGAAAGGTTCCATCAGACTGGAAATTAGCAAATATAATCCTTCTATTCAAGGGAGGAGGGCGGCAGAAAACAGGAAACTATAGGCCGCTTGGCTTGACGTCTGTCGTGGGGAAGGTGTTAGAGTCGATCATTAAAGAGGTTTAGCTGGGCACTTAGAAAAGCTCAAGGTAATCAGGAAGAGTCAGCATGGTTTTATGAAAGGGAAAGGGAAATCACATTTAACCAATTTATTAGAGTTCTTTGAAGGAGTAATATGTGTGGTGGACAGAGAGGAGCCTGCAGATGTACTGCACTTGGATTTCCAGAAGGCATTTGATAAGGTGCCATATCAAAGGTTATTGCAGAAAATAAAAGCTCATAGTGTAGGGGGTAACATATTAGCCTGGGTAGAAGATTGGCTGGCTGGCAGAAAACAGAGTGTATGCATAAATGGGTCTTCATCTGATTGGCAGGCTGTAACAAGTACAGTCCCACAGGGTCTGTACTGGGGCCTCAACTTTTTACAATTTACATCAATGACTTAGATGAGGGGAGCGAAGACATGGTAGCAGATTTTTGCAGATGATGCAAAGGTAGGTAGGAAAGTATGTTGTGAAGAAGACATAAGGAGTTTGCAGATGGATATAGATAGGCTGAGTGAGTGGGCAAACATCTGGTAGATAGAGTATAATGTGAGAAAATGTGAAATTGTTCACTTTGACAGGAAGAATAAAAAAGCAGAGTATTACTTAAATGGAGAATGATTTCAGAATTCCAAGGTGCAGTGGGATCTAGGTGTTCTCGTGCATGAGTCACAAAAAGTTAGTATGCAGGTACAGCATGTAATCAAGAAGGCCAATGGAATGCTATCCTTTATTACGAGAGGAATTGAACATTAAAGTAAGGATGTTATGCTTCAGTTATACAGGGCTTTGGTGAGACCGCATCTTGTGTTCAGTTTTGGTCTCCTTATTTAAGGAAGGATGTGAATGGATTGGAGGCGGTTCAGCAGATGTTTACTCGATTGACACCTGGAACGAGCAGGTTGTCTTATGAGGAAAGGTTGGACAACCTGGGCTTGTTTCCATGGGAGTTTAGAAGAGTGAGGGGTGACTTGATTGAAGTATATAAGATCCTGAATGGTGTTGACAGGGTGGACATGGAAAGGATATTTCCTCTTGTGGGCGAACCCAGAACTAGGGGGCATTGTTTTAAAATTAGGGGTCACGCTTATAGGACAGAGATGAGGAGAAACTTTTCTCTCAGAGGGTTGTGCGACTTTGGAACACTCTGCCTCCGAAGGTGGTGGAGGCAGGGTCACTGAATATTTTTAAGGCAGAGGTAGATAGATTCTTATTAGGAAAAGGAATCAAAGAGTATTGGGGGGTAGATGGGAATATGGAGCTCAAAACACAAACAGGTCAGCCATGACCTTATTGAATGGTGGAACAGGCCCGAGGGGCCGAATGACCTACTTCTGCTCCTATTTCGTATGTCTTATAGTCAAGGAAATACAGACTTAGTCTATGCAAGCTGCATTCCTTATTTAAGCCTTATGGCCCCTTCCTGGTAAACCAGAGTTTCAATCTCCAGAACATCCTACTCCTTTTTCATACAATGGGTAGTGGAAAACTGAAAATCTCTCACCACCCCCTGCCCCTTTCAAATGGTCGTGGCTGCAGGGACAATTGGAGTTTGAAAAATTAAACTGGTTGATTTTAAATCTATCAAGGTATATGAAGCATAAGCAGATACATGAAGTTGAGATGATGATCAGCCTAGATCTAATTGAGTGTTGGAGCAGGCTGGAGGGGCTGAATGGCCTAATCCTGTTCCTAAACCCAAGAGGCATTTAGCTGTCTCTGAAGAGAAGGAAGGAATTAAATTTTCATATTGCTCATTTTTCTGTTTCTTCACTAATTGAAAACTCCGCTGTTAGCATCTCCAGGGCACAGTCACCAAAGGAGCAGGATATGGAGGGGAAAAAGGAAAGTGCAGTTCAACAGGAGGCAGAAGAGAGAGAGGATAAGAATTCAAAGCTGAGTCTGAACCAGAAGATGGCCTTGTTCAACAGCCTGTGTCAGCCTGTGCCAAAGAAGATGCCCGCATTGGAAGGGCGTAACGGGCGGAGACAAAAGGGGGCACGATACCGCACCCAACCTGTCACCATCAATGAGGTCCAGCTGGTAAATATTAGTTTTATTTTAATGTTACCAAGATGATGAATAATTTCCTCTACTTGTCCTGTCACAGTAAAGAAACTATAAGTGTTCAGAGTGTTAGTGCAATAATTATTTGCTGAATGTGCATGCTGCTAAAAGGTTTTAAGAACAAAGAACAAAGAACAGTTTTACACTTTATTTGAAGACTTTAAACATTGTGATTGCAGCTCCCTTCATGGCTTGGTTGTCACATGATAACATGTTAACTGAGCCATGCAGAATGTACAGGCCCAACCTCTGGTCTGTGCTAGTTGATATGTGCCAGGGTATCAGTACTGATATAGCTAACTGCCTTGTACTAGCAAGAGCAAAAATCGGCCACCATTCCTGCTCACACTTAACATCTAATGATTCCTGCTGGATGATGCATGGACATCGGGTGAGGATAGGATGGGTCTTCAACTGTGGTGCCCTCTGTAATCAAATGGCCCGCTGGCACCATACAGGATCACACTTGAATAATGACTATCTGGGCATGGAACTGTAGCATTGAGGAAAGAAAGAAAAGGATTAGTGTAAAATATTGGGCCAGAACTTCCAAGGACTGGCGATCACAATTGGATTGCCGCTCTGCTTCTTTCTTCCTACCTTACTCAGGAGCTGCACTTTCCTCACCTCACCCTCCAACTTGGGCTGGGTGAGGAAAGTGCAGCGCAGCGATTTCCTTGGGCCTTCAGTGCAGGGCTGCAGAGTCAGGGAGAAGTGAGGCCATGCCCCCAATTTACATCACTAGCTGTTGTAAACTGGGTAAGTTTAAATTTCCCAGCCACTTTAAAAACTGGTGAGAAGGTAAGTGTTTAAGGTAAGTGGGTAGGCGTGGTGGAGGGGCAGGGAGATGGATCGGGGAGGGGGAGGTTTCAGGTGATCATTGCAGGATGGGTGGGGGTCGGTGGGGGAGGTTTGTGGGTTAGTTGGGGCGAGTCGGTAAGGGGTAAGGGGTAGTCGGTGTGTTGGGAGGGTAGTCAGGAGGTTGGAAGGGTAGTTGACGGGGGCTGGGTGATAGTCGGGAGTAGGGGTGTATTCGGGGAGTGTCAATGGGGTAGTAGGGGGCGTGGTCAATGGGGTGGGGGGGTAGTCGGGGTTTTGGGGGGGTTTCCAGTGGGGGTTTGGGGGGGATTCACTAATATAATTAGCCAAGCGTTAGAAGTGTTTTTAATCCTTTTACCATTTCCCGAGTAACTGTTCTGCTAAGACAGTCAGAACCATCTAAAGTCTCTGATTTAAATTGGAATACCGTATGGTTCCCAGTGCAGGGCAATTGCCCATCGGAAGTTTAAGGTTCCTGGGCAATTCCCATGCAGTTCTTGTGTGGGGACTTCTGGGGCTCCCCCATCGCATTTTCTGGGGTACCTCCTGGGTACAATGCCCCCGGAGATCGGAAGCTATGGGCCAGAAAGTTGATTGGAAAATGTACCTGAAAATATCATTGCAAACTAAACCGCAGTGCTATCAGCCCAGCAAGCCGTGACCTATAACCAACTCTCATTCCCGAGATCTTTAAGCAATGCCTGTGAGGGAAACTCAATTGTATTTTCAAAGAGGCTGGAATTGTCAGTGAGATTGGGAGCAGCAAACTCCTGAAAATGGACCATTGCCAGTTTCTCATTTGTGTTTATTTAAATAGAACAATGACCAGTGGTAATCTATGGGGAAGAATGAGCACATCACAAAGCAGGTAAAAAAAATAAAGCCAGTCAAAGAAACCATTCAACCAAATCGTGATGAAATTTATAGTTTCAATGTTCAAAAGCCCAAAGGCTTTGACCTCAGATTGCCAGTGTGTATTTTATAAACATATACGACTGGCAAGTCAGGCTGCACTCACATTTAAAAATATATTCTTATATCAACATGGTGTAGTTGGCAGCACTTGAAACAACAGGTTGAAGGTTCGAACTCCACTGCAGGTCTTGGGCACACACCCTAGACTGACACTTTCAATGCAGTACCAAAAGAGTGCTACACTGTTGGAGATGTTAAACTTGAGATCTCTCTGCCTGTAAAAGGTCTCACAACATGATTTGTAGAAGAGCAGAGAGTTCTCACTGTGTCCTGGTTAATATCCCTCTCTCAATCATAACACCAAGAACAGCTTAACTGGTCATTTGTTCATCTGCTGCTTGTGGGATCGTACTGTGCATAAGTTGAAGCAACATCACTTTAAATGTGATTAACTGTTTGTGAAGTGATTTGGGGGAATTGAGGATGTAATAAATTGATTTATAAATACAGAATCTTTCCTATGTTTGCGGAGCCTGAAGAAGAAAGTTTTAGCTAACAGGACAGTCGTGTATTCTCACTTCTGTCTCCTTTGGTATTAATTTCCACTAGCTTTGAAATGATACTGTGAATATTAGCAATCCATTCATCATATACTACCCTTAATGCAGTGAGAAATCCCAAGTTGCTCAGAAAGGAGAAGGTCGCGTGTCGAGTCTCAATTGAGAGAAGGTTGGGAAAGTGACCTTAAGCCTGGTCAAAAGCAAAGGTTTGAGGAGGCTTTTTAAGGAAGACAGAGGGGGTAGGGCAAGGCAGGAGTACTTAGGCAGGGAATTCCAGAGTACAATGTAAAATCAATCCCAAGCCAGTTGAAGTATGAAACTAGACACTAATACTTTTCTTGATAATAGGTATTTACGAAGGCGTTACTAATGTCTGCATCCTACCTCCTAACCCCACTTCCCAGCAAGTCTCTCTTTATATACTTTTGAGTGAACAGTTAAACAATGAGCAAATTAGTAAATTAATAAATCAAATTAAAGTAATAGCCTCTCGAAAGGGCACAGTAACAGAAACAAAACTGAAACTATCCAACTAAATCAAAATGTTATAATGTGGGGGTGAGGGAGCACTCCAGCCCCCGCAGTGCACACTGGCTGTGGAAGGCCTCAAGCCTGCCAGCGGGCACCGGGTGCCAGTCTATCTTTATGCTCTTTTGAGCACCGGTGGAAAGAAAAATTAATTAACTAATAAAGAAAAGCCAACTAAACTAATTAATAGTCCTTTAAAAGGCATTGTAACTAAAAGGAAACATAAAGGAACCTTACATTATTAAATGAGAATGTCATTTTGGGAAGTCTATCTTTATAACTCTTGTAGAGTCAAAACAATTAACTAAATTAACAATAACAAGGGAGAAATCAAGCACAGCCCCTAAGTCAGGTCAGCTGTAAAATCAAGGAAAAACTTTAAAGGAACCTTACAAACATCAAACTAAGATGTGATTAAAGGGGTCAACAAAACACCCCAGACCCCGCGGTGCCCACCGGGCACGGAAGGCCTTGATGGTGCCGGCAGACACCGCGTGCTCCCTTTCCAGGGACATCCGGCCGCGAACGTAGCCGCGGAAGAGGGACAAACAATCGGGCGGGACTCCCCCGTCGATCGCCCGCTGCCTGGACCTGTTGATGGCCAACTTGGCCAGGCCCAGGAGCAGGTTCACAAGGAGGTCCTCCTCCTTCCCGACCCCCTTCCGCACCGGGTGTCCATAGATCAGGAGCGTGAGACTGAAGTGCAAACAAAATAGTAACAAAAGATTTTTTAAATAACTAAAAAGGGAGTGCAGCCTAAGACACCCTATATATGCATGGTCCACGGACTCCACAAGACCACAAAAAGGGCAAGTGTCCTGGGAGTCCGTGAACCTAAACATCCTCCTATTGTAGGGGACTGCTGTATGCAACACCCTCCAACCCAGGTCCCCGATAGAAAGAGGGAGAACACCTCCGTAGAGGGCCTCCCATTGGGGGCCTCCACCGCCGGACGGCAACAAGGCACGCCAGGGCGTGTCCGGGCGGCAGACCAGGGCGAGAAAATGGAAGGTGTGCAGCAGCAGTCCGTACAGAAAACCCCTCCGCGCCGTGCCAAATGGCACGGAGGGCATGTCCCCGAGGCGGCTCATATTATTGCGGGGCACCGGCACCCGAGGGAGGGTTCGGGGCTTGGGGCCAATGTGGAATTCCGTCCGAACAGGGGAACGTTCAGCCGGAAGATCACCGCGCACCTGGGCCACCTCGAGACCTAAAATGACTTTGGGTCCGAGCACGACCGTCCTTAGGTCTTGGATGGCATTGGTTGCGATCTGGACACTCACTGACGCGCGATGCGCCAACTCCTGCGGGAGCATCCAGCCCAGTCCTCCGCCACCCAGCAAGTCTATCTTTATAAGTGCTCTAGATACTTAATTAAGCAATGTCCTTCACCTTGTGTATCTTAATGTATTTAACATATCATTAGCATGCGAGGTGGTCACAGCTGAATGGAGTGGACAGGCTGAGCCCACGGTGTTGTCCAGACACAGAGGGACAGAGGTGGCGAGCTGGCATGTAGGGTCAGATGAGGCTGGAGGGGGACAAGGCCATGGAATGAACCCATGAGCTAAGGAATGGGGAATGGGGTTTAATCTGGGATAGGGGAGCGGGATTTGGGAAAGAGGTGGGGATTGGGGATTGGGGGCTGGGGATTGGTCTTGTACAGCATAGGATGAGTGTGACAGGTTCAGATAATATGTTGTTGGTGCTAAGGTGACCTTGGGAGGTGTCATTTTGCCTGAGAGAGTTATTTTTGTGAAAGAGGGAGGCTGGAATTTGAACCGGCAATTTGCTGAACGGTGCTCGATTTTCTGCCTATTCATATATTCAGTGAGAAGTAAATCAAGCTTTTAAGTGCTGGAGCGTCAGCTCTGGAAGGACATTACTAATGTAAAATGAATTAGAACAGGGTGGGGCAAAGAGCTAAACATGTAGTTTTGCTGAAATGAATCATTTTTTTCACTGCAAAAAAAAAATCAGGTGTGTGGAGTTGGCACTGGGCCATGAATTTAAATTCAAGTCTTAACAACTTTTTAGAGAAATGTAAGGATTTGAAAAGCACTGCGGGATTCTCTTTCAGGTAGGAGCTGGTCCATCTGCTTCAGTACGTAGAGAAACAGCTGGTTTTAAAAGTTTATAGATCACTTTGTTTGATGTAAACTGCTCAACTGTTAAAGTACATCTTAACAATAATGTTATACGAATTTAACGCAATAATCGGGCTCCCCCAGAATGGATTTTGCCAAGGAGAGAAACGTGCAGAGGATCAGATTTCAATTGCTGTCTGTGCAAACTTGGCTGGTGCAGGCAAGTGCAAGTTTTTGGGAACTAGATGTTCTCCACAACTTTACTGGCCACCTTCAATCATCAGTAATATGTAGGAGCGGACGTGTTTATTCAGCAAGTACACAATTGTGAAGTGCTCCCTCAGTGTGTTAGCTAACTTGACGTGTCCAAGACCCTGCAGCCAGGGTTGAACCTGCAAACTCTGAGGTAAGTGTGCTACCAACTGAACCAAGGCTGCAAGATGGTTATTAACGGTGTTTGTCTATAGGAAGGAAATACTTGACATTCTCAGTATGGTCTGCTTGACGAACTGGAGGAAATCGAGTATGCAGTGAGTTAAGGCAGTTTAGCTGGTGTGCATGTTTAAAGTTCTGCGGCCGATTGACACATTAAGCTGCCAGCTTCAGTTGGGTTGCGGTTTAATATTTCTCAGCTGGGCTGCCAGGTGAAATGCTGTGTTTATAGTGGTGTTTCACTCCAGGGAGGAGAAAGTGGACATTGTCCAGTGAGAGAATAACAAGTGTACTTTCAGTGGGCCAATTGCGGAAAGCAGTCATCGAGACATTTATGATCTCAACAGAATTTTCACTCTGGGCGGAAGCAGTGCAGGTAAAGTGGGAGGAGGGAGCAGGGAGAGCTGGAGAAATCGGGGGCTCAATTTAAAAATCGTCCATGGGAATTTGGATCAGGTCAATAGAATCACTGAGGCTAATTTGACCGGGGAGTGATTCCCACACACGGCAACAAAAGCAGGCACAGTTAGAAATTGTGATTTTTTTTTTCCCCCCTGATTTTAGTCACTGCACTCATCAGTGGGCTGGGTCAGCAGTTTAGCAAGTTAGTTCAATTTCTGCCGATCTAGACTCCCTCAGGCAGAACAATACAGTATTTGTGCTTTGATCTCTGGACTTAGATTGCCCCTGGTTCTACATTCCTGCTGAATTCTTCATCGGCAAGTATGTCATGATTTTAAATTTGTGTCAAGCTCTTACTGCCCTTTTACCATGATTTACCACCGATCTGCCATCAGTGGCACCCGACAACCTGAAGTCTGCACCTCTGATGCTGAGGGCTCAAGTTTTCACAGGGTCTACCAGATGCTGTTGGAAGGAGAAGAAAAATGTGGGCTCCATCCTATTGGCTGCAAAAGGTCTGACAGGGCCGGACACACTGCAGGCAAAATCAGGGATGCTGACGCTCCATCAATCAACAGTTTCTGTTTGACCACTGCCCTCTACATTGACATGATTATTCATGATGTAGATTGGATATAGCGGCCTGCATATTAACAGGGGCAGGTTACACAGGTGGCAGGGGAGACATTTCTGATGGGAAACCTGACATGCTGTGGAGTTTTCTCTCAGTGAGAGGTTCCCCATCCAGACGTTAGGAGGAGCGCTCTGGATCAGGCCGCAGGAGCAGGTAGGTCAGATGTGGGCATTGGGGTGGTGGCGCGATATCTGATCCCTAACCCAGGGGCCTTCCTATGTGGGGGCTATGTGATGTTTTTATTTGTATATTCACTTATGGGATGTGGGCGTCACTGGCTGGGTCAGCATTTATTGCCCATCCCTAACTGCCTTTGCGAACTGAGTGGCTTGCTAGGCCATTTCAGAGGGCATTTAAGAGTCAACCACATTGCTGTGGGTCTGGAGTCACAAGTAGGCCAGACCAGGTAAGGACGGCAGATTTCCTTCCCAGAGGACATTAGCGAACCAGGTTGGTTTTTATGACAATCGACAATGGGAAAAACTTGGGGGATTGGGGGGGAGGGGGGGTGGCATGGGGTGGGCATGGGAAGCCTTCCTGTTCCTCCTGGCCCACAAGCAGTGCTGTAAAGGCACTTACCTTCTCTCTTAGGCTGTCCTCATGCCCCTGGAAATGTGGTGTTTCCAGAGGCCTGGCAAATCCAGCCAGTCACAGATAAAGCTATAAATCAGGTTAAAAAAGAGTCTGTCAGCCTCATTAAAATATTTACGTTCCTGGTTGGTTGCCGGCCACTTGTCCCATCTCATTAAACTCAGAAGCGGGAGGGCAGATTTTTTTAAAAATTCACATCTGCGCAGACCCTGACCAATCCATTCTTGCCTGTTAAAATTCAATTTACTGCTTCCTTTGTGCTTGTCCTGAATTCATGTTATAATTCAAATCGTCCTCCTCTACACGACCCTTGGTCCTCTCTCGAGGTCATCTTGCTCTATCCAGCCTCCTCCAGTCTGTGAACTAAGCCAATCAAGTTAAATCACTTTCAAACGGTCACAGATTAGAGGCTGGGATTGTAGACGCGAATCCCAGTTAACAAATCCCTGAATAGCTTGCGTGCATCAGTAATTAAAGCATGTGTCACACTTTCAGCTCCAGGGAGTACCGGAACAACAGCTTCATCTTCTGCCCAACTCCCAAGTACAGACTCCTGCAGATAAAGCAGCATTGGATATTTTAAGTCTTCCTCCAGCCCAGAAGGAGATTGGGAAGCCTGAGATAATGTCAGCTGTGCCAGTCACCAACTCTGAGGGCAGCAGACAGACGGCTACTGTGGGAAACGGGGAGACAGCTAAGGAAATTAAAGGGGTATTGAAAACACAAAGAATCAGCAAGGAGCGAGATGACAGCTCAGAGAGTCATATCCTGCAGGAACAACCTGGGAAATATGAAGCCAGCAGCACAGCCGGTACACCAGCAGAGAGCAACTCCATTCCAAGTGCCCTGTGTGGAGATTATAGAGAGCAACACAACACAGGCATGACACACGTAACCCAGGAGCTGGAGAGAAGTGAAGATGAAGTGAGAGTAATTGAGAAAGGTCTTTCAGAGAAACAAAACTCCAGTGAAGTACAAGAGGGCGACCAGAGAGAAACAACAGGTAAATAAAATGTTTGTGCAGTACCACTTGTCTCTTTACAGTTCGAATGTTGATTGTTGTACATCATGCCATTTATCCTGAATAGAGGCCACAGTGCTTGAATTGTGCTGTTATCATTTTTCTGGATGAAAGTGAGTTTTCTCTATTCCCTCTCGGGGTATAGGCGTCGCTATGAAGGCCAGCCTTAATTGCCCATCCTTGAAAAAAGTTGTGAGGAACTTTCTCGAACCTCTGCTGTCCGTGTGCAGAAGGTGTTCCCAGAGTGCTGTTATCCCCCACATGGGAAAGTGGAATTCAAAACACAAACAGATCAGCCATGGTCTTATTAAATGGCAGAGCAGGCTGGAGGGTCCGAAAGGCCTACATCTGCTCCTATTTTGTATGTTCGTAGGTTGGAAGGTCCAGGATTTTGACAATGAAGGAACCGTTCAAGTGTGGATTGGGTGCGGCTTCAGGGAGCTGAGAGGTGAGGGTATTTTGATGCAAGGCAATGGGTTTGAGATGATTTATATATTGACACTTTCATAGGTGGCGTTATATTCACCAGGGACTGATGTTGACTGTCCACATGCAGTCTTTCTCCATTGGCCACCCTCCATAGTGAGAACTGGCTGAGGTTCCAGGAACAAAGAACCTCATAGATTGTTGATGATAAAAAATTGGAACCTGGCTCCATAATCCAAATACAAAAGTGGGAGACCGAGGTCCAGAGGTTAGTCTCTGCAGAATGAATGAAGTGGTATAAAACCAGCTTAGATATTCTGCCGCTTCCCTTCAACAACAGAAGCCACGTTTGCAGCCTGATCACTGACAACAGGTTGTGGATTGGTCGTTATTCAGCTCCTTATTCTCTGTAAGGGGTGCTATTACAGAGTTATTAACAAAGCACCCAATATATTCTGTGACTCCTGATGTGGAAATATTGGCTGGGATTTTCCACTTCTGCTCTCCTTGGCCCATTACTATCTGCCCGATTCAAATGAATGGAATGAGTGCAGAAAGGGGAAAACCACACTCATGAGTCAATAAGGCCGCAAAGATTTTTTGCTGCGTCTTAAGGAGGAGCAAAGTAAACATTGGAACATAGGAAAGGAAAATAGGCAACACTCATAATCCAGGGATGTTGCTGAAATAAGTCATGGTGAAACTGAAAGAGGCCAAGTGGTGAAATCAGCCATTGTGGAGCAACACTCAACAAAGGCAATAGTTATGACCAAAACGGTAGAATATAAATTAGTGAATGTATAACCTGGCTGTACTGCCTCCAGCTCTAGTCCCTGAGAAACAAGGGAGCATTCAGGGGAAGGGAATGTTCCCCAGTGTCAATGAGAAACTCGGGCTTTCCAACTGAGAAAGGAGGCACCTTTTAGGTGACAATGGGGAACATCCCCTTCTCTTGAATTTATTTAAGGTAATAGAGCTAAGTTTATTCAATGTAGTAAAGGGAATGAAACAGTTAAATCTGGAACACTACTTGAAATTAAGTTGCTAGGGTAAGACAAAGGGTCAAACCGGTAAAGACAAATTTAGGACTGCTGTCAAATCTTCTTCACACTGAAAATAATTAACACACAAAATGAGCTCCCAGGTAGTGGATGTGAAAAACCTGACATCATCAAAAAAAAAAGCAGTTACAGCAATGAGAGGACATTAAGGTCGTTCTGGGTGGATGAGTTAAGATGGGCCAAATGACCTTCCTCGTCCGTAATTATCTTGAGAACTCAAGACCAGGGGAATGGAAAACCAGCTCAGGTTCCTGTTCCTGCTGCTGATTTAGTGATTGCTGCCTTAAACTATTTGGCTGTGGGCACCGGTTAGAAGGCTGAAATTGGCTGAGCTGTGAAGGTTCTGTTAACACTCTCGCTGTCTAGATCTCGCTCCCTGAACAGTGGTCACTTGGGAGGGGAGGCAAGTTGTTGGGGGAGGGCCAGGTGCGTTTGCAAGAAGAGTTTTGGAATTAAATGTAGTTATGATGGTTAGAGGTGCACCTTCAATATATTCGGTTAGGACCTTGGTCACTGTTAGTGTCAGTGGAAATGCTGATGCTCCTTTTGTTAGGGTGCTGGTTTAAACAGATTTCTGTTCCATAATGCAGAGACTGAAAAATTAGAAGTGCTGTCCCAAGACATTTTCTCAACACCACCCTCCTCACCGCCATGGCAACAGGGAGACAACAGCTCCTCACTGCAATACCAAGAGGCCGATATCTACTCCACGCCAATGGGCCAAGGGCAAGAGAAAAGCTATGTGGATCAGTTATTTGACGATAACAATGTGGAGCAGTCCCTAACTCCAATTCATGTGGGAGCATCTGTAAGGGACAGGTACAGAGATTGAGTACAAATCTGCCTTACCCATCAGTTACATTCTAACCCCACCTGCTCGTCCCTCCTCCCTCTTTCTTTCTGCCTCTGATTGTTTTGTTCTGATAGAGGGTATCCAGAGCCTATTACAATGTCCAGTTGGCCAAGCTTGCACAGGAGTCTGAAGAGCAGGAACTAGCATGCTGTTCGACTGTGGAAGGCAGCACTGCTGAGTACGGTGCTCTTCTTACCCTACACTCACATAGGTGCACTTTATAGTAAGGATAACTGACAGTGATTCTGGCCAGTTACCCTGGTTTGGGCAACTGAGCAAGTGTAGTGCCCACAACTGCTGGTCTGTTGAGGAACCACAGTAAGACCACAGTGACTTAATCAGTCCAGCCTTTCCTCCAGTTTTACCTTGAGTCATTCTATTGCACAGAGTTCCTTACAGTAAAACGCATGTAAGATCATCAATATTGAAAAGAATTGTTTAAAATCTCCAGTCAGGCAACGGACAGAACCAGATTCTGACCATGTGTAAATGGTTTACTCACTGCTAGCATCATGCACAAACAGCATATGTCAATGAAATCATTTTAGGTATGGTTTTCATTTGAATCGGAAGTGTTTACTTAATGTAAACTGTCTGCTTTGTATATTAACAAAACTCAGCACCAGGGTATGCGGGAGTGTCTGTTTTCAATGTGTTCCTCAGCAAGTCATCAGGTGATTTTACAATTGTGTGAATGAGACCACTCATTTCCACCTCTAACACCGTCCGGCGCTGTCTCTGCCTCAATGCCCCTGCTGCTGGAAACCTCACCCATGCCATTGTTACCTCTACACTTGAGTATTCCAATGCACTTCTGGCTAGCCTCCAGTATTGGCCCTTTTTAATCTTAAGATCACCCAAAACTCTGCTACCCGTGTCCTAATTCACATCGAATCCTGTACACCCGTCAAATCCCTCCATGGTCTTGCCCCTCCCTATCTCTGCCATCTCCTTCAGCTGCACAACCCTCCAAGATGTCTGGACTCCTCTAATTCCAGCCTCTTGAGCATCCTCAATTTTAATTGCACCACCACCACCCGCCTTCGGCTGCCTGGGCTCCAAGCTCTGGAATTCCTTTCCTAAATCTCTCCATCTCTCCCTGCCTCTCTCTCCTCCTTCAAAAGGCTCCTAAAAGCCTTTGACCAAGTTTGTGGCTGTCTTTCCTGATATCTCCTTATTTGACTCCGTGTCGATATTTTGATTTATAGTGAATCTGGGAGGCACCTCGGGATGTTTTATTACGTTATAGGTAAATACGAGTTGTTGTTGTCCTATCTCACTAAGTGTGCTCCACCAGGTTGCAAAAGCTGAAAGGTGGCGAAGAACAGTGGAAGAATAAAATGAACAAGAGGCAGAGTGATGTCCATGTCCGGTTGACTGAGCGCTGCAGCCAGCTTCAACATGCTGAAGACGCCTGGAAGAAAAAGGTAACAAGAGTCACGAAAGGTCAGGGTTGAGATGTGAGAGGTCGGTCCTGTTGATACCAGCCGTGTAATGTGCAGCCAGTTGAGGGGTATTCATGTGAAAATGAAATTGGTCGTTGGGCTTGGAGTTACTGGTGGATTACTGGTCAGTGAAAAATCCTAGGATGTGATTCAGAAATAGTAGAAGAATGGAATCAGAATCTTTATAATTAATCCCCTGTTAGCAAGAGCTGCACAAGATATTACATATCAACCTAAATATACCGCAGAGCTGAGCTGGTAAGAGCACCTTGCTGATATCACTGGTTAAAATTTATATCTCAGTCAAGTTTACTTTACCAGCAGTTACAGGGGTGGAAATTGTCTGTTTTTAATTTCTTCCTGCTCAGCTGGTGACACTGTATATATTATTAATTTTAAAAAATATAGCTTTGTGTTTATGTCTGTATCCAGAACTGGAGAGACAGATTCTGTAATTAAGCTATTCATTTTGTGAAGTGCAATATTTACTAGAAACCAGAGCCTGTAAAATTCAGGCAATGCCAGATGATGCTGTTTACCACTTTTAGGTTGTGACAGCAATATTAATGCACTGAGTCCAGGTCTACTGATAGCTCAGCTTTTTAAAGCAGTGAGTCACTGAGCCGTGAAGCCCAAGACAGTCCAAGTCTGATATGAGGCCTGTGCTGAGTTAGCCGATTGAGGTCAGCTGGTCAGCTTCCACGTCCTTGGGCTTGGAAAGGAAAAATTGATAAGATTAAACTTTGCCAAGTATTCAATGGTTTTGCACTTATATGTCAGTCAAATCCATTCATCAACACTTGATTCCATCGGAAACAAGCATCTTGCAGCAAAGCAGATGTCTGCAGTGTGCAGCCCTATCTCTAGAGCACATCACCAAATTTGAACTGGGTTCCTTTTGAAAATGCAGATAGTCAAAACTGTCCTCTTAATTTCATTGCAATGCCTGGAGAAACCCATTACTCAAATAATAAATCATTTGGAATCTGAATACCACTCGTCCAGAGCTCTTCAAAATGAAACTCGCCCGGGATATTAGCGGGAGAGAGATGAAAATAAGAGGTTTAATTCACAGAATTTCTTCACTTTGAGCACAGGAAATGTGCAGGAGAGAGCAGGGTAGAGGTTCTGGTACTCTGTGTGGTTTGAGTGCTGAAGTTGATTCTTGCACAACAGTTATGTCACTTCAAAAGCATTTCATTGGCTGTAAAGCACTTGGGACATCCGGGGGCTGTGAAAGGCACTATCTAAATGCAGCTCTTCCTTTTAATTATTCTTTAGCTTGCTGTTCACCTGAGGCTGCATCCTGTTCCCTGGTTGTTCCACTGATGTCCAAAATGTACTTGTGTAAAGAGGGCAGGGATCCCTAACTCTTCTGCTTCTGAGTAGGAATGTTGCAATTCTCGTGGTGTTTTGTCCCATTCTTACAACATCAGTAAGCACAGTTCTGATCTACAGGTCCTCCTGCCATAGGCTATTATTGCCAATTGGGAAAGTTAGCAAACAGATTTACCAGCTGGTGTATTTGGCTGAAGTCCAGACCAAGAAAGAATTTATTTCCTACTCCTTAACTTACAGACAGACCCTTCCCCCATCTCTGCTTCTTTTTGTTTCAATATCCTTGGGCAGCGTGCTCCGTTAATTTGTTGCGTGTGTTCACCCTCTCTTCAGGTAACCTTTTCCTTCCTGTATACCTCTATCTCTCTGTCCTTTTTCCTGAATGCAGGGAGAAGATGGGAGCCTGAATGATGCAGAGCAGTCACAGTATTGGGTAAGAGCACAAGTCCAACAAAGCCCACTGGAAGAAAGACAATATGATGAAAGCCAGGATCAAATTGTTATATGGTTGAGTGAAATGCATTTAAATTGGTCAAATCCATCACAATCCCACAGCCACCATACACCCCACATACAGGTCACCCCTCCTTCCTCATTGAAATATGAGCTAAGGTACGGGCAGGGCTAGACCTGACTGATAACTTTCCAATCTTGGGCTCACAATCAACTAAACCCTCTCTGATTTTCTTTTGCATCACTCCTTCTATATCTCAGTGGATGGTGTCCACCGTAAGTTGATCAGTTCTCTTGCTGGTTACCACACAGTAACAAGCATATAAACAAACTGAAAACAGCTGTCAACGTTAAGGAAAATGAGCCCTGCAGTCACGCACAAACAATCCCACAGTCCAAGGGACACATCACAGACATACACTGTAGTAAAATCCTAAATAGATATCGAAATCTCAGTATAATTTGTAAAATAAAGCTCATCATCACTCCAACCCACTCCTTATAAACCTTCAGATTTAAGGCAACAATAGGACTTGCCTCATAATGTTTCTTTGAAAAAGATGAGATGTTTTTCAAAGCAGCCTACTTGTTATATACAACTTTGTTAGGAAGCAAACAGTAAATTAAAAAATATATACAACAGTATTCTAGGCTCCCAGTAACAGTTTATTTTAAACCTTGCTTTAAAATCTGCCACCGACAGTGAGAGGAAAAGTCTGGTTGGTTCTGTAGCTAGCAGTCCCACTGCTCTGTAATCCCACCGCTCTGTAATCCCACCGCTCTGTAATCTCACCGATCTGTAATCTCACCGCTCTGTAATCCCACCACTCTGTAATCCCACCGCTCTGTAATCCCGCCGCTCTGTAATCCTGCCGCTCTGTAATCCCGCCACTCTGTAATCCCGTCACTCTGTAATCCCGTCGCTCTGTAATCCCGCCGCCCTGTAATCCCGCCGCTCTGTAATCCCACCGCTCTATAATCCCGTCACTCTGTAATCCCACCGCTCTGTAATCCCGTCGCTCTGTAATCCCGCCGCTCTGTAATCCCGCCGCTCTGTAATCCCGCCGCTCTGTAATACCACCGCTCTGTAATCCCACCACTCTAATCCCACCGCTCTGTAATCTCACCGCTCTGTAATCTCACCGCTCTGTAATCCCACCGCTCTGTAACCCCACCACTCTGTAATCCCACCGCTCTGTAATCCCACCGCTTTGTAATCCCACCGCTCTGTAATCCCACCGCTCTGTAATCCCGCCGCTCTGTAATCCCGCCGCTCTGTAATCCCTCCGCTCTGTAATCCCACCGCTCTGTAATCCCACCGCTCTGTAATACCACCACTCTAATCCCACCGCTCTGTAATCCCACCGCTCTGTAATCCCACCACTCTGTAATCCTGCCGCTCTGTAATCCCACCTTCCAGTTGATCTGATGGATCGTGACAACCTGCAGTTCCAATGGAAAAAAGTGCCTGACTACTTGTCGAACACCAACAAACTGACACATGGGCTGAAACACTCTCAATTTAAAGACTGTAATCACTGGCATGCACGCAATCCTCACTCCTTTAATTTCGTCCCTCATCCGTCAGCCTGCACACCCTCCAGGGGGAGGACTTTCCCCTCGTCAAGCGGCCGCGATCAGGTCCTGACCGTGATTTCACGCTGGATGGCCAATTAACTGAAGGAGCTGAAGGATTTAAAAATGAAATATAAAGATTTGAAAAATAAGGGAAACATGACCCCCACATGTCACATGAACAGGGACATGCTGAAAATGAGTTCAAAAAATTTTGATTGTTCTTTTTATTCACTGTTGCCCACCCGCAGTTGAGGTTTCACATAAAATGCAAAGGCCGCCTGGCCTATTCGCCTGCCCACCAACCCGCAGCAACAAATTCAACATAATTACCAGCTAAAGGGCCTTAATAGGCCTCTTAATTGTCGGCGGGCGTACTGCTGACTCTTGCCCACCAACTGAAATATTGTGCGAGTGCACGATGACATTGGGATGCTCGCCCGATGTCATTGCACATTATTTTACACTTGGGCATGTCGGGCACGAGCCCGCACGCCAATCTTAAAATCCTGCCCCAGAGCTGGTTTGAGTGCTCCGATTTTAAGACAACGAATGACTGAATGGTGGCTACATTTCTTTCCTCATGCTTTACATCATCTCATCTCTACCAAGAAATCATCTTCCCCCCCCCCTTCATTATCCCATTAGAAACATTCCCGACCTTTCCTTTAGTCCTCTTATCCCAGCTTCAGAGTGATGGATGAAATAGAGAGAAATAAAAGTGAGGGGTTCCTTGTTTATTAACTGAGTGACGGGGTTAATGGAGTTGAGATAACAATAGTCATTGAGGAAAGTTTAAAAAGTGCTGTAGTACATTTCTTTAACGTTTTGTTTTGTTACTGCTGAACCCTTCAATCTGAGGGACTGTACCCTTGTGGAAATCGACAGCTTCAGAAGAGGTGGGGAGAAAACTGGGGCAGAGGGGGAGGGGTGGAGGGGGACTGAAAGCCAAAGGTGAAAAATTGCTGATGTTCCTGAGTTTCATCTCATGCTTTAGTAGTGCGATTAAAAGCCGCCCAAAGCCCTGGGATGTTATTTGTCAGCAGGGTTATGTTAAGATCTAATTTCACTTATAGGATGCTTGCTGTACAATTAGAAAATGTTGCTCACATCTGTAACCTTAAGGCTACAGCAGTAATCCTGGCAATCTGAATTTTAGCTTTGCGCCTCTAACTATTCATTGTGTTTCTGTTACTTTTAGTGAAGTTAATCTCTTAATATAGCACAAGCTGATTCTTGCAACTATAGGTATTGCTGTATAAATATATTTTTGTACCAGGCTCCTTTTTTATTAGTTAAAGAAATGAAGGGGTTGTGTATTTCTGTTGGCCTTACACTTTTCTCAGGCTGCCCTGTCATGTCTTGTTCTAACCTTTCTCCATTCTGTCTCTTCTGGCACATGTAGGACCCAGTCTTTTCCTCTATCTATTCCCCTGTTATTAGACAGTGCCAGTACATCATGTATTATGACCAGGTGAGCTCCTTCCCTATCCATGATTCATGCCTGTTAATTTAAACTGAAATACTAAACGCATGCTGCTGTTGCCCATAGTGACAACCTAGCACTAACAGTTCTTTGGGCTGTGCTTCAGGTCTGGCTTCTCAGTATTACTATGTCAGTGCATCAAGGTTATGATTGGTCTGATGCATTTTTCACAGCTGTCTCCAGTTCTTCTTTATCATTCTTCTGTCTCTTTCTCTCTCTCTTCCTGAAGGAAGCTTTTTCTTACAAGCTCAAAGAAGCGACGTTTAATCAGAGTGGCCCTGAGTGTCTGTGGAGACGAAAGGTGACCATTTAACTATTTCCTGTGTCTGGCTTGGGTGTATAGGGAGCAATGGATACCTGGGAGTAACCGTTAATCACCTCCCCCTCCCCTTTACCTCTATAAGTGAGTCCCCGGATTGCATCTTCAAAAATGGTGTTAAGAGCTCAACTGATTGTCTTAAATTGGTCCTCAGTCCTGAGTGTGCTAAATTAACCAACTTAGGATAATCAGTTCAGCTCATAACGTGTCTCATTTATACATGCTAGAAGCAACGCAGGGACCCATTCTCTGCAAACAGAAGGAATATGTTCAAACCTTGTGCCTTTTTTGACTTATGCAGGAGCTTGAGGTGTCTCTAGTTCCCCGTTGCTTTTTCCATGGCAACAGAGTTGACTTGCCAATCAATCAGCATCCTTTTCTCCTGTAGTCTAAATTGTTGTGATCATTTGAAACTTGGCATTCTTTCATTTGTCCTGATGAGTGCAAGATGAAAAGCTTTGGCAACACATCCCTCTTTTCAGCAATATTCAAGTTCTGTACTGCTGAGTGAATCTTAAAATTAGAACTAGGGCACTTAGGAGGGAAAACAAAAAATGTTTTTTTCACACAAACGATCGTGGAAATCTGGAATTCTCTCCCTCAAAGGCTGTGGATGCTGGGGGCAACTGGAGCTTTCAAGGCTGAGATCAGTTGATTGTTGTAGGATAAGAGCATCAAGGGATATGGAGCAAAGATTGGAAATGGAGCTGAGGTATAGATCAGCATTGATCGAATTGAATGGCGGAGCAAGACTTCCTGGGCTGAATGGTCTCCTTCTGTCCCTTATCCTGACCACCGACTGAAACAATTGGTAGCCTTTTTCCACTTCTCGATTGCTCAGCCCATGATATTTTCACCTGTTCTAACACACTGTTGGAACAGCAGCAACAGGCTGCTGAGTGCAGAAAGGTGTCTGTGTGTGTGAGAGAGAGAGAGAGATTACATAAACTATGTTTCCAGCATCAACAAACACTGTTCTGTTGGGAAAAGCAGTGAGCAGAGACCTGTTCAGACTGGTACGGCCAGGGAGACGGAACACTAAAACAATGAGGTCATAGCAAGTCTGGGTAAACTGACTACTCTAGAGTGCTTGCTAAATCAGTTTTGAGTACAGTAATCCAACTATGAGTGGATGCCACTGTATCTTTGAGGGGTGATTTTTGAATTGATAATATCATTTATCACAGCTCTGGAAGTCTCCGGTCTTATGTCATACTTTTAACCTGGGGCCATGATTAGTTCTGGCATTCCCCAGTATGAGAATTTATTGACCCAGTGTGAGAATTTATTGTAGGGCAAATACCTGCAGAGACACACGGGGATTCTCAAGTCTGGGTTTTCACCAAGTTGGGATGACTTGAGAGCCCTTTAAAAATATTGGATGGATCCCAATTCCAAGATTGCCGACCCCATTCCCGGGCTATCTGATTTTCGGGAGTGCCTTTCTAGGGTGCAGTCTGGTTCAAGTCAAAAGCCTTCACCTGGCCCTCCTGACCTGGCCAGCTCCGTTGCGGAGATAGGTATCTCCTACTCCTCTGCAATTTTCATGGATTCGGGCCAGGTTTTTAAGGAGTCGTAGTTCACGGCCCCTCCAAGGAGTCATGAACCCTAGTCTGCATGAGGGGACCTTTTCAAAGGTAAGTTCAAAAGGTCCTCCTCATGCCCCCCCCCCCCGTGCCAAGGCAAGACCTCTCCACCCACCGCAACGTGTGACCATTTCTCCACTAGCAATTCACATCTACCAGCAACTGAGTGAGACTGACCCAAAAATGATCAAATATAGGACTCTAACAGCTATGAGTGTACTGGAGGGAATAAAATCTTAATTTCCATTGACAAGCATATACTGGTTTTAAATTGGGTAGCTCAGTGTTTTGTCATAGTATTATTGTTAACAACGATAATAATAATAACAATAACAACAAAGCTTTGGTCAGAAACCCACCTCAGAGAGGGAACCTCTGAACCCAAACCTACGGCCTAGAGACCTCGCCTAGTTCGCTGGGCGATTACAGATGAGCTCCAGGCTTAAAGGGTAGGGTCAGTCAACACAAACCATTCTCCACCTTAAAGCTCCATTGCGCAGGCAGGAAGCAAAAAAAAATGTCCACCCAACTGCAACTCAACAAGAAGAAAAATATCACCTTCCAAAAACCTTTGTCCACAAAGAAATGCCAAGAATTGTTAACAAGAAATTACCTTCCGCATGCCACATTGTCTAGAAAAGTTGGTAGAACTCTAATGCTGGAAGAAAATTTGAATGAGTGGCTGCAGCAGAGACAAATAAGTTGTTCCTCTAGTCAGGGTTATGAATGCTTTGTATATCAATCCAACCTGGTGGTTTCCATGACCGGTGATTGACCGTTCCTGCATCCAATTATGAAATTATCTTTCAATGATGATTTATTTTTTTAGCTTGGGCATGAATCAGTCAAAGTGGAGAGTCCTGCCAACAAAAACAACTTGCATTCATATCGAGCCTTGAATGTAGTAAAACAAGGCACTTCATGGGAGCATTACCAGGCAAAATTTGACACTGAGCCACATAAAGAGAGCTTAGTACAGGCGCTCAAAAACTTGGTTAAAGAGTTCGGTTTTAAAGAGTGACTTAAGGAAAGAAAGAGCAATAGAAAGGTTTAGGGAGGGACTTTCAGGGCTTGGGGTCTGGGCTGATGAAAGCATGGCTACCAATGGTGAAACAATGAAAACTGGGGATGCGCAATAGGTCCGAACTGGTGCAGCTCGGACTTCACACTGGGTTGTGGAGCTGGAGCAAGTTACAGAGAAAGGAAGAGGAGAGCCCATGGAGGGATTTGAAAACCAGGTTGAGAAAGTTAAAGTTGAGGCGTTGCAGGAGCAGGTGCCAATGTAGCTCAGCGAGCACTGGGGTGATGGATGGACAGGACTCGATACAAGTTAGGATACTGACAGCAGAGTTTTGGATGACCTCATTTTTATGGAGGGTGGTAGGTGGGAGGTGGTAGGCAAAGAGAGCAATGGAATAATCAAGTCTAGAGATAACTAAGACACAGGTCTGCTTTTCAACAGCAGATAGACTGAAACAAGCACGAGCGGAGATGGTCGATGTAATGGAAGTGCAAGTATGTGGTCTTGGTGATGGAGAACATAAGGGGTTGTAAGTTCAGCGTCATCGTTGGTTGGTGCCATTGGAAGATTTAGAATGGGGCTACAATCAATTGTCACATCATTAACACTTTTATATTAGACACTCACGATGAAAATGGTGAAGTGGAGGTGTGTCACTTCTCTGTTAATGTGTCCTACAGGCGTGTGAACATCGTGTAGATTAGCATATCAATGAGACCCTGTCAGTCTGGCTCACATCAGCCTGTTTTTAATGCTGTATATTCTAGCATTTCTATATAACACCAACCTTAATGCACTTTTAGCCATCAAAAAATGGTTTTCTATCAAAACAGATCGAGGAGAAGGCAACCAGCGCACAGGTTCTTAGAGACTTGCCAATATCTGTTAAATTGGACTTGGAAAACTCAAACAAAATTTTGATTCGAAAAATTATTGGTAAACAATTGTGTGGAATTTTCCCTCTTGTCCTTCCATTACCTCAGCTAACTCAACTAAGTTGTGGGGCTTTTAAATGCAATCAAATTTTTTTCACTTGCGAAAGAAAATGGAAAGAAAGGAAAATGGTTGAGTCAAGAGACACATAGGAAGAGTAAGAAGTTATTCTGTCCCTCAACCTTGATCCACCTTTCAAATAGAACATGACTGGCAAATACCCCACATCCATTAACTCCATTTTACCAGCTTCTATACCATATCCCTTGATATCTTTACGTAACAAAAATCTATCAGTCTCAGTTTTTAAACTTTCAATCAAAACCACCATTTGTATAAAGAGTGCTCCCTGACATCTAGGTTCAAGGGAACATCAGCTAGGTTTATGCAACATGTCCTTATAACTTAACCCTTTTAGCCCTGGTATCATTCAGTTGAATCTGAGCTGCCCCTTCTCCAAGGACAGTATGTCCTGCCTGAAACATGATGCCTAAAGCAAAAGTGAAATCAATCAAACAATGTTTCCTCTGGGGATCAGCTGTTCTAGTATTCTAATAGCTGTCTAGGCTTCCAGCCACTGACAGTTCAGGCTCTCTGATCTCTACCGTCAATTTTGCAATGTTGACACAAGTTAAGTGGTTTCAAGGGTTTGTGAAACTTCAAAGGGCCTGGACGATTGACACTTCTATTAGCTTGCACTCCAGACTTTTTTTTTTGCACAGGAGAAAGTTATCAATGGATTACATTTTTTCAAAGCTTTATTTTTTTACACATCCCACTATACACAATGGTGTTCATTGGTTCTAGAAAGTGTACAGTGAGTCAATAGGAATAGAAGCACCAGAGATTGGCATAGGGGGCATGAGGGGCCTAAGGGGGTGGGTGGAAGGGCAGAGCTTGGCATAGGGGCATGAGAGGACATAGGGAGTGGGTGGGAGGCATGAGGTGGCATGGGTGTGGCATGGGGAGTGTTTGGAGGGTGAAAGGGGTGTGAGGGGTGAGGGCTGGGAGGGCCTTTGTGTTTTTCTATCCACTGGGACAAAGTCCCACAGCACTGAGGTGGGCCTTTTAAACAGCCCGCCTCTGCACCCAACACCCCTGTGGCTGCTTCCGCACATTCCCAGGTCGGCTGGCCTGACTCCCACCCACACCAGGGCCCTGGCAATTGAAGATTCCGCCTTGGCAGACACTTTCTCCTGAGGCAGGTGGGCCGAGTTGGAAACTCTCCCTCCTCAAGGATGAAAATCCAGGCTTTTTTCTCTGGAGAAGGGAAGACTGAGGGGTGACCTGTTGGAGGCCTTTCAGATTATGAAAGAGTAGATGTAGAGAAGATATTTCTGTTTGCAGGTGAGACCAGAACTAGGGACCATAAATATAAGATAGTCACGAATAAATCCAGTTGGGAAATTCAGGAGAACCTATTTTAATGAAAAGAGTGGTTAGATTGTGGAGCAGCTGAAGCAAGTTGCATGGAGGAAATTTAAATGAAAGCTGGATAAGTATATGAGGGAGTAAAGAAGGAGAATAGAAAGATACGTTGATGGGGTCAGATGAGGAGGACTGCAAAGAGACTTGTGTGGAGCATAAACACCATCGTAAATATGTTGGGCCCAATGACCTCTTTCTGTGCTGCAAATATTTTGTAATAGATAAAGAGCAGTTAGTTCATCAAGCCTGCCCAACACCCATGATGGCTCAAGTATCATAACTGGGCACTCCCCACCCCCTCTGCTGCCATGTAAACCCCCGGAAGAGGCAAAACAAAATCAAAGAACCCGGGGTCGATAGGGGGTCCTGGAAAATTTTCCCCTCAGGAGATTGAAACCAGTTCAGGAGATCGTGGATATTTATGATGTTTGCCTAATTCATGCAAATCAAATCCCTTACAAAGACCTTACTGCTTCAATGTGCTGTGTTTAAATGCAGATAGCTTGGTGGAATGATTGAAGCTGCTGAACTCACTCCACCTGAAGGAGAATTATAAAAGTTCTCCCTGAGGCTAGAGTTTGCAACACAGGGAAGGTTTAAGCTTCTTTTTCTCTGACATTTCCAACTGCCCCAATTGATGTAACTATTGATGATGAAGAACTGTGTCGGTGTTGGAAACAGTTAAAATTTCCCATAGATTAGAAGGGTTTTCAACCTTTGAATTACACGTTATTTTTCATTCACTTGAGTGCACAATGGACAAGATGTTATGGACAGAGTGCACACCTGTACAATTTACAGCATTTGTTTAATTGGTGTCGAGACCAGGGAAACTTTTTGGTCTCAAACTTAACAACCTTTATTGTTGCATGGTAGGAAAACGTTAGAGTATATAAAAGATCATATCGTCACTTGGTAGTACAGCACTTGAGTATTGCTGAAAAAAGAAACATGCTGTCCAAGCTTTTCATTTTGCACTCACTAGAACAGAATCAAAGGCAACAACAATTTATACTGCATGATAAGAAGGTGCTGATTGGTTGGCAAGTGTACTCTGATTTGTAAAGGTGTTGCCATGGAAAATGCATCAGGGAATAGTTAACTGTCAAGCTTTTGTTTAAATTCAAACTAGGCAGGTCGGTCCTGATTGGTCAAGGCATTGCCCATTCCCCATGGTAAGGTTTATTTCCATCTATCCTATCAATTCCTTTCAAAGTCCTAAAAACCTCAAATCAAATCACCTCTTAATCTTCCATATTCCAGGGAATATAAACCGAGTTTATATAATCCTTCCTCATAATCTAACATTCGTAAGTTTTCCCTGTGTGTGCACCTCCACTGCACAGCCACTGATGTACCTAGTGTCCACGCAGCTACTTCCTATACAGGTGGATTACTCCCACACCTGTGACTACGGACAACCCAGTGTTTTCTCTCTGTTTTAAAATAAAAACAATAGTGCTGAGATACCTTTTACTCTGCCAGAGAACAGCATCTGATGTTGGGGGACAGGTATCGCTGCAGGAACGAAAGCAGCTGATCAGTGTGAGTGAGGAGCAGTGGAAAATGAAAGGCAAAGGTGCATTCAACGACTCCACCCAGTTCACAGTGGCAGCGCGTATGGCGAAGAAAGGTCAGCCTCGAACTTCTCGATCTTTGAACGTTTAATGATTGGAATACTAACACTTGACATCGCAGAAGGGTTTTCTTATGAACAAAAGCAGAAAATTAGAAATAAAAGCAGAAAATGTTGGAAATTTTCAGCGTGTCAGGCAGCATCTGTGGAGAGAGCAGAATTTTACATTCAGCGTGCGGGCACGCACCCAACACGCTGGAACGTAGAATGACGCACGATGACATGGGGCGTGCGTTCCGACGTCATCGCGCTGTCTCGCGATATTTTGTTTGGCGGGCACGCGCCGGAGTTGGCTGCACACCTGCCGATAATTGAAAGGTCTTTTAAGGCCATTAACAAACTAATTAACTTCAAATTTACGCTACCCATCTAACCTAACGGTTGGCGGGCAGGTGAAAAAGGTTAAATGGTCTTTACGATTTTTAGGAAACCTCATCCACGAGCGGGTTGAGGTTTCCTGAAGCTGATACTAATTATATAAAAACCTTATTTTGAAATTAAAAACATGACTCATCTCATGTGACACAGTCACATGAGGGGACGTATTTCATCAAATTTTTACTGTCCTTATATATATATTTTTTTAATCTCCCTCAGGCAGCTCCGTGCCTTAATTGGCCCGCCAATCGCGGTGCGGAGCCAATTGCGGGTGGCAGTCAACTCCGCAAATGCCCCTGCCCACTCCCGCCGTGCCCACCTGACCAGTGTAAAACCCTGGCCATTGTTTCAGGTCAATGACCTTTCACCAGAGCTAAAAATTACAGGGACTGGTTCCATTTTCCAGCTGCTGGAACATATTTGCCACGGTTTGTTTTCAAATCTCTCTCTTTCCTTTCATATAGGTTTTAACCACCACCCTTCCTCTCCCAATTGAAGGGGCACATGGGCAACTTGTCTCCGAGCCCCTAATAATATCTCCCCTGAGGTGGCCACCCCAAGGTTCTCAAAGGTCAGGAAGCGGATCAGATGGCTGGCATCACAGGACAGCACAGCTCATGCACAAACCTTATCAATCCTGAGAGGTCCTCACATGAGCGAGTCACCATGGTCTGCAAATTGGTTTGCACCAGCTTGGCACTGGCTGTGTTCAGGGCAATCTGCTTTTGCAATGACTGCCTCGATGAGGCATTAGGAAGGCCACTTTATTTGAATATGAAAAGGACCAAAAGCCGGGATTTGATGCACAGCCTCTTTTTCTGGCTTTACCAATATGGTGGGTGGCACAGTACCAGCGTGGAACCTCTGCACGCACATCGCCCACCAAACTGAACACTTCGGTGTCTGTTTGACGCCTGTCAAATAGGTGCAGTGCCAACCAATTTCTGGACCGCACCTGGAAGTTCTGTCTCTGTTTTTGGGCTGCAAATAATTAACCTTTGAATTGTATTGAAAGCTGGACGTCAAATGGGCCAGAATAACCTGACATGAAACATAACTTGATGGAAATGCAGTCCCCTCTGGCAACAGTTGCAAATGCAGTGTGAAAAGCTTTACCAATCTCAGGATTGATAGTATCTGTTATCATCATGATTGCTTTAGGTGCGGTGAGACTGAATAATTAAAATGCTTGCTACTTCATGCCATCATTTCAAATTTTTGAAAAATTTGTTGACAGAATTTTAAGCTCCTCTATTATCTTTCCTGGTACTGATATGAAAAGCCTGACAGCCTGTTCTGTACAAACCGGGAATGTCTCCAGTATGATCGCTGGCCTCTGCGGAGTTGACTGATCTCATTTTGAGTGGAAAATCAAAGCATCAACAGCTTTCCTTTCTATAGCACCTTTAACTTAGTCAAAATGTTCCAAGGCAGTTAACAGGAGCATAATCAGACCTAATTTGACACCAAGTCATGTAGGGAGCTAATAGGACAGGTGACCAAAAGATTGGTCAAAGCAGCACGATTAGCTTTACTACTGCTGAACTAGGAGAGGGGCATAAATCCACTCCTGTTCCCAAAGAAAGTGTTGGGCTGGAGTTTGATATCCTCCATTGACCACTGCCACAAAGACTCAGGTGTTCAGGTCAGGTAGACTGCAGCATGAATGATCATATCAAAGCTAGTGTCGGTGGGAGAAGAATCATAGAATCTTACAGAATAGATGAAGGTTATTCAGCCCATCTTGCCTGTGCCAGCTCTTTGAAAGAGCTATCCGATTAGGCTCACTCCCCTGTTCTATTCCCATTGCCCTGCATAGGATTCCTGGGCATCCCCCATGTTTAGGAGAAGGGGAGCAAATTGGGAGCAAAATAAATCCCAAGGAAAATATTTACCTCAGAATTTGGTTTGAATCAAAACCATTTTTTTACTTTAGTGCCTGACCTCACCAGGTACAAATATAGGAAAAACACTCACCTTGTAGGAATGTCTGAGACATATGGAATAAATCTGAGCTTTATGCTGAATAAAACTACAGTGTGGAAGGTAGGGACATGCTGAGCGAGGTGTGAGCTTTTTAATCACGTGACGAATTTACATCAGTTAAGCCAAGTCTAGCCTAGAAATCTCAACCGCCCTTGGCTTGTTCAGGGCCAAGTTCAGGCTTGGAATGGAATGGAATTCTCTGATCTGTCAGGAATCAGAAACCTGGACCCCTTGGAACAGGTCCAGCTCTCCACTAGTATTGCTGCCTGTCAGAAAGTGCAGAGTTTAATCTGGAGGGTTTTTGGAAATGGAAAGAGCGATAGAGAGGAAGGCCCTTTCGGGGTGACTTAATAGTGATGAAGAGTGGGGAACAGTGGCCGATTTCATCATGTTCTTCCAAGCTCGGGAGCTCTGCCTGTTTGTATAGAGTCCAGATCGCCACTGTTGTCAAGTTCAGTAAACTCAGCACAGGTCATAGGCTGAACTTTGGTCCTTCTGGTTTGTACAGCACAGCCACAACTAAGCTAATAGTGAACGGGGAGCAAACATCATCACTTATGTAATCTAGGGTTGAAGTACTGGCTTTTCGATTCAGTTTAAGTTGGCACATCACACTGTCATTATCATGTTGTATTTAAGATTTTATAATTATTCTGAAACACCATTTTATTGAATTATAGGGTTAGTGCCTTTGACTGCTGGAAATAATGATGATGCAATTATTCCTTTCAAGAAAGTTGCTACAGCATCGAGCACACCAATCAAACCTCTGGAAGGTGAGTGAAGCTTTTCAGTGTTTCAATAAAGTCACTATAAATTTTTAAAAATTTGAGTTAGATATAAATGTACCAAGCTTTATTCACTCACTCGGGTAAAGACATGTTGGGCAGAATCTTGTTGAGGCTTCGGCAGTCTTGCCTGCCAGCTGGAGAGCCGGCGAGAGACCTGTGCTGCTTCTTTGTGCAAAGGCCCGTCGAACCACAAGCCAATCAGGCAGTGGTGAAGCCTGGGGTGGGCCTTCCCCTGGGATCAGGTGCCCGGGGCAGGAGTCTCACCCACCGAGAGCTGCTGGCGAATCAGAGGCCGGCAGTTCTTGTGCTCAGTAGCACCACATGGGAGGCAGTGGCTGCTGCAGGAACAACACCTAGTGGAATCCCAGGATCGCGGAGTGACCCAGGCCACACAGAAGTAATGTTGAGGAGGAGAGGTTCACAGGATGGGGATTGCGGGGAGAAGGGTGTAGGGGGGGACCTGCAACAAGGGAAAGGTGGCATTCATTGGGCCACGCCCCCCACTCCCCCCCAGCCATTGTCCAGTCCCTCCCCACAGGAGGTGACAAGCTGGCCTTACAGTTTTAGCTGCTGTGCTCACCGCATGCAGGTCCACCTGCAGCTGGGTTAATATTAGCGGCGGCAGGATGAGATCCTTAAGTTGCCATTGATTGGTATTTAAGACCGAGATAGATAGGTTCTTGATTGGTAAGGGGATCAAAGGTTACGGGGAGAAGGCGGGAGAATGGGGTTGAGAAACTTATCAGCCATGATTGAATGGCGGAGCAGACTTGATGGGCCGAATGGCCTAATTTCTGCTCCTATGTCTTATGGTCTTAATTGGGGGTGGGTGTGTTGACCATGAGCCTTCCCACCCAGAACTTAATTCTGGACAGAGGCGAGAATGCGGCAGGGTTCTGATACGCCACCATCCCGCCTAATTAATTGCCCTTCCCGCCTCCAAGCTTGCCACCAGCGAGTGCACAAGATACTGCCCTCTATCTGGGGAAATGCATGTCTGAAATCCGCCTCATTGCTGCAGCAAATGGCTTCACGTTGTTGCTGGAACAAAAACGATATCAAGTAAAATACCTGGGGATATTGCTTCCATATCATAGTAACAGTCTGAGAGGCCTCAACATGAAAGCTCCTTCAACTTTATACTGGTCGACAGTTGGTATTATGGGCTCCCAGAATCCATATGATAAGGGATGTGGTCACGCACACACATGAGACACAGGGGCCAATGCAGAATTTAGAGCTGGGATTCCCAGCTCCATTTACCAGGAGTATTTGGAATTGGCTTTAAACCCTAGACTTTGTGACTCCAAGGCGGAAATGATACCACTTCACCAAAGGCTCACTGCAATCCCTGTGGATCATTAAACATTAATCGTTGTGTAAATTCATACACTTTATTGTGCACTGGGACAATCATGTGACCTTCGTATATTCATCCATTTGTCCATCTCATCAGTCTGGTTAGAAATAGTTTGGTCAATTGAGATTAACAAATGAAGTTGGGATAAGCAGAATGCGCATTGATGAAATGGATACTGCTTCTGAATTGCACTCATTGCTCACTCATAACTTTGTCTCACGGAAATCATCACTTTCGCCCAGGCACAGGATACAATTCTAATCCCACATCTCTACATCTGTGTGCTTGATGTTCCCTTTTCACAAGGCTTTACTTATTTTGTTTCAGTTTATTATTTTGTGATCCTCTCGGCCCACAGATTTAATGTTTTGGTGATGGATCAGAATGGAGATGGTATCAGGCAGGAGTGGGTTATGTGTCAGTCTGTCCAGTATGCACGATCCCTCCTGTATCCATACCTGCTGGTATTTGTGCTTGGTAAGGATGACGATGGTGGGAACCGGGGTTGGGGCTCGACAGGTTCAACTGGAGCCCAGTCCGGTTTCCTTGGAAACAAAACTTTGCCTGAGTGAATAATGTTGGGACTTGACGGAGTATGAAACTAGCATGGTTATATATTAATATTCATAAACATTATGACAGAGTGGTGAGGCAGTGCACTAGCGTCATTTCTGGTAGTTTACTAGCTGTTTACTCACCAGTGATGCCAATTTTTTGTATCGTGTTCATTGTTTAATTAATCCTGAATTTTTGATTCCTGTCAGAGGCTGGACCAGAGGTGGGATATTTTTAAGTTCATAATATTGCTGAGATATTATAATGAGTTCAATAATGAATATTACAATGAAAGGGACTCAACTTCTGTCATCATTCAATTGTCAAACAAAAAATAAAATCAGAGCTTCACTTGGTCTAGTTTCACCCACCTCCCACCAACCCCTCCCCCAGGTTTTTTATAATCCTTCTTTGGAATCTCCTATTGACTAAAACCTGCAGCTCCCCTTACATTAAGGCTGAGGTAGCCAGTGTGTTTATAGATTAGGGCAACAAAATCAGAAAGTGTTCAGCTCAGCCAATTTTGAAGAAACAGTTGCACCTGAAGAGGGGATTAGAAGGGATAGATTTGGGAATTTTGGATCCCATTACTGAGCTTGGTCTGCTTACTTAAGGAGGGATATACTTATATTGAAAGCAGTTCAGAGAAGCTTCACTAGGTTGATTCCTGGGATGATGGTTTCATCTTATGAGGAAAGGTTGAGCAGGTTGTGCCTGGACTCCTTGGAAATTAGAAGAATGAGAGGTGATCTATTGAAACAAGATTCTGAGGGGGCTTGACAGGTTAAATGCTGAGAAGATGTTTCCTCTCATTGGAGAATCTAGAACTATTTCAAAATAAGGAGGTCTCCCAATTAAGATGGAAATGAGGGGGAATTTCTTCATTGAGGGTCATTAGTGTTTGGAATTCACTTCTCTGGTGAGCAGTCGTGGCTGAGTCAGTGAATATATTCAAGGCTGAGTTAGGCAGACTTTATTCACAAGGGAGTTAAGGGTTATGAGGAACGGGCAGGAAATTGGAGTTAAGGCCACAATCAGTTCAGCCATGATCTTACTGAATGGTGACAGAGGGTCAAGGGGCTGAATGGCTCCTATTTCTTATCTTCTTTTGGATTCTTAGGGCTTTGGAGCACTTGCCCAAGTCCCCATTGTGATTCCAATGAGTTAGGTTCCCTTAAGACCATGAAATCATAATTTATATTTGTTGTTATAATACCTTTCCTCTAGGTGTAATGGGGTTTGCAATGGACTGGGGGGTGGGGAAAAGGGTTTATTCTGTTTTAGCTTCCTTTTATGATGTATCATAGCTGCTTTTTTAAATTCATTGATGGGATATGGGTGTCGCTAGCTAAGCTAGCATTTATTGCCCTTAAGAAGGTGGTGGTGAGCTGACTTCTTGAACTGCTGCAGTCCATGTGGTGTAGGTACACCCACAGTGCTGTTAGAGAGGGAGTTCCAGGATTTTGACCCAGCGACAGTGAAGAAACGATGATATATTTCCAAGTCAGGATGGTGAGTGGCTTGGAGAGGAACTTCCAGGTGGTGGTGTTCCCATGTGTCAGCTGTCTTTCTAAATGGGTCATGGGTTTGGAAGGTGCTGCCTAAGGAGGCTTGGTGAGTTCCTGCAGCACATCTTGTAGATGGTATGCACTGCTGCCACTGTGCGTTGCTGAACGTTTCTGCATGGGGTGCCATATCAAGTGGGCTGCTTTATCCTGGATGGTGTCAAGCTTCTTGAGTGTTGTTGGAGCAGTTATACTCATCCAGGCAAGTGGAGAATATTCCATCGCACTCCTAACTTGTGTCTTGTAGATGGTGGACAGGCTTTGGGGAGTCAGGAGGTGAGTTACTCATCACAGGATTCCTAACCTCTGACCTGTTGTTGTAGCCACAGCATTTATATGGCTAGTCCTGTTCATTTTCTGGTCAATGGTAACCCCCAGGATGTTGATGGTGGGGAATTCAGTGATGGTAATGTCATTGAATGTCAAGCGGCGATGGTTAGATTCTCTCTTGTTGGAGATGGTCATTGCCTGGCACTTGTGTGGCGCGAATGTTACTTGCCACTTGTCAGCCCAAGCATGGATATTGTCCAGGTCTTGCTGCATTTGGACATGGACTGCTTCTGTTGGTACTGCTTCCAGTTCACATGGACCAGTATTTCTTATTATGCAAGAAAATTGCAATTGATCACCTTACAATTGATGCAAACTCTGAAAAGTCATATTCAAACATTCTTAGAAACATTAAAGATTCCCTTGACATTTGAAAGAAATTACAAACTTCCCTTTACTGTACAGCTTCCGGGCCAAAGTTCATCACGAGAGAACAATCTGGAAAATCAAGAAATAATGATTAGAAGATGTGAGGCTTGAGTTTCACAGCCTCATAGATTGTAAGAGGAAGGGAAGTCTGAGAGGGGTGAGGAGCCCCACAGTATTGGGGATTAAATTCAGCAGCTTCCATTTTTGGGTCGCTCTTTCCCCTGCAGCATTGTGCAAATGTGCAAACATTTACCATTTTGAGGCCTTAGGAGGCTACACTGGGCAAAGTGACAAAGTGCCCCGTATTTTAAGGGACTGGCCCTCATAACTGTTTGTCCCTTGTCCCTAAGGGACACATTTTGTGCAGTATTTCTGGGCCAGCCTGTGAGAGACTGAGCAAGGGAGTCTCAGTTGAGTGGTTTGAGCGGGACTGCTAGTCTGTGAGTCGGCCAGCAGAGAGATGGTAATGTTGTGACTTCACAAGATCTAATTTTTGTTTGCTTTAACCACCGCCCCACCAACACCTCTAACCCTTCCCCACTCTTATAGTCACCAGCAACACCCCCTTTATCCTAGCCCCCTGATCCTATGGTCAAAATGTCCTTTATTTTATTTCATAGGAGTTGGTCACCCTGGCAATGCACCTGATAAGTGGGCAAATCAATTTAGCCCCCCCCCCCACCAGCCGCCACCTTAATACCCTGAGTGCGACATTGAGTGATGGTTGTCTTGATTTCACAGGGGAGATGTGGGTGGTGAGGGAGGGCAGTGTTTGAGGATAACCTGTGGGTTGGTGTTTGGAGCTTGGGAGGAGCAGGAAAAGAAAGTGCAAAGGAATGATTACACAAAGGAGCAGTGAAAAATTACTATTCTATTAATATAGGGTATATTATTCCAGTTTGCCTATGTGCGTTTTTTAAAAATATACCCCTGCACACTTATTGTTTTAATTCTCAATTTTTATTCTTTGATGGGGTGTGGTTGTCACTGGCAAGGCCAGCATTTGTTGCCCATTCCTAATTGTCCTTGCTAGGCCATTTCAGAGGGCAGCTAAGAGCCAACCAATTGCTGTGGGTTTGAAGTCATATGTAGGCCAGATCAGGGAAGGGTGGCAGATTTCAACGCTTAAAATGTCACGCGAGCATCCCGATGTCAGCACACGGCATCGTGATGTTTAGGTCGGCATGCGCACTATGCAGCGCGACGCACGCCCGCCATTAATTAAAGGCCTCGTTAAGGCCATTAAGTCACCAATTGTTGACGATTTTGAGGGGCCCATGTGAACTTCGGCTCGGCGCACGGGCCCAACGGGCAGGCGGGTAGGTGATTTTTTAACCAACCTCATCCAGTGGCGGGATGAGGTTTGATTTCGGATTTTAAAAAGTTTAGTAAAGTTTCTGTGTACTTCATTAACATGTCCCATCTCGTGTGACATTGTCGCATGACGGGGACATGTTAATGATTTTTTTATTTTTCTAGTTTTGAACTTTCACCACCTTTTAGCGATCTCCCTGAGGCAGCACTTAGCTTCAGGGAGATGTGTGCACTCTCGCAGTTGGGGAAACCCCCCCCCCGCTCGCACAGGAAGCGCATAGCACTTCCCATCGGGCGTCACGCTGGGCAGGCCTTAATTGGCCCGCCCGCTTAAAATGGCAGCGGGGCCCGTTTCGGCGGCGGCGATCGGCTGCCCTCCCACCCGTCAAGGGCAAAGTTCAGCCCCTGATGTTTCACAGTCACAATTACTAAGACTATCTTTCAATTCCAGATTTTATTAATTTAATTTAAATCCCACCAGCTGCCCTGGTGAGATTTGAACCCATGTCCCTAAAGCCTTAGCCTGGGCCTCTGGATTATTAGTGACATTACCACCACACCACCAGCCACCACCAAACCACCCAACCGCGCCCCCGCTCAGTTAATAAAGTAGGGAACAAAAAAGTTACATAATGATGAAAAATAAAGATGTAAAACTACTTAATAATTTAAGCATTCCATTTTTATGCAAACCAAACAAAAGACAGCTTTCCAATTGAAAGCAATATCTTTGTGAAAGTGTTCAGCACAGTGTTCCCCTCAGGCAATAATGATCTGTCCGATGTTCACAATGATACACCTGAATTAACGTACAACTTTGTTTTGCTGGAAGATTCTGAAAATGTAGCTGTGCCCTATGTTGTCATGTGATTCTTCTTTCTAAAAACCTCCTGGCTGTTTCAAACCCTCTGATCTTTGTTTCAGAGATTACAACTCGCCCTGACATATCCCTGGAGAGTGATGCGACACTGGATAACCTGGAGAGCTTCCTCAATAAGCTGCAAGCTAAAGGTAAGCCCGTTATCTACAATCATCTTGTTTGAGTTGTTGTTCTGTCTGTAACGCCTCAGGGAAGCCAAATATTTAATGAAGGATCAGCCATTAATGGACTGCCCTGTACTAGCAACCTGAACTACCTTCTACACCCTGGTGTAGCATTACAGTCTACACTATTACTGTTCAGTTATAGTCTGGGATAGTGTTTAAGGCACTTGTGTCTTGAATCATTACCTTGGGCTCAAAGGGTAACATAGAACTTTCCATTGTCATTGACATCATGGAAAAGCAACTGGCTTGGACCCAGTCATGTATTGGAATGCCTGGTAAAGCTATCCTTGATTGGGTTTGAATATGAACCCTTTATTCAATTGGAATTGTGCTGCAGCATTTTCAAACGATATCAGTGAATACGCACATCCTCCTTTATCCGAATCATGGCTTAGCTGATTGCCAATGGAACAGCAGTCACCACTTTTCTAGAAATAAATTGCAATGCAAAATGCGTGAGATATTTCGAAACGATGGAGTTATACATAAGCACAAGTCTTTCTTAACTGCCCTCACTTTCTGGATCCCATTCAGACCATGTTGAGATCTATGCAAATTAAAGTGAAGATTGAAGTCAGACAGCTAGGATGGGTGAGTGAGGGAGTCGGAATGGAAACTGACAGGTCCGCTCGCTCTCGCCCCTGCCATCTCTACTTGTCCAATCAAGCGTCAGATGGACAATTAGTGGCCGTCCAGCAGGAAGGAGGCCAATTAAAGGAGCAAAGTGGGGCTCCACACCCAATCAGGAGCGCAGGCCGGGATGTCAAACAGCCGAGGCCTAACGCCCGCAGACAGGAAGCTGGTCACGGCTACAAGTTTAAAGACCTCCTGCTCTCAGAATCAGTCTTTATTTTTTAATGAAGGCTCAAAAAAAAATTTTAAAAATGACTTAAAAAAAAACATACAGATGCCGCCACCTTTCCCAGCAGACTCTGCAGCCGCATTCAACCATGGTCTCAGTGGCAGGCATTTTCTCCTGCCCTTGTGCTACCTCGTCATAGCTGCTGTAAAACACAACCAAACATTTTCATGCGATGCCCAGAAAATGCAGCGGGCAATGAAAAATTGCAAATGATTGGGTTGTTAACAAGCTCAACGGCTCGTTAATTAGTTACACGAACATACAAACTAGGAGCAGGAATAGGCCACTTGGCCTCTCGACCCTGCCCCGCCATTCAATACGATCATGACTGATCTGATTGCGACCTCGACTCCACATTCCCACCTACTCCCAATAACCTTTCACCCGCCCCCTTGCTTATCAAGAATCTATTTAGCTCTGCCTTAAAAAAGTTCAAAGGCTCTGCTCAAAATGGCAGGCGGCCTACCAATATCCACACCCGCTTGCCTTCTGTAATTTGGGAGATTGTCATGATGACGTATTACCCGCCCAATTTGCTGACACAAAATCCAGTCCCTAGTTTTATTTGTTTATAGGATCCAGATCTAATGATTCCTTACTTCACTGTATTCTGTGCACATCATATTCATTTCCATCAGAAAGGAAGATGGGCTCCCTTAACTCTGTGAAGTACAAACCTATGCACAACCCAGCGCTGTTCTCTTCAGTGCAGTGGAGACTTTATTAATAATCTGCGCAGATCTAATGGATCAGTGTTTGTCGGTACATCCTATTGTTACTAGTTCCCCACGCTTGATTAAAAAATGCTCTTTTCTAAAACCTTGAGAATGTGGAATTCAGAAGAAATAGAAAAAAAAGTCCATAGCAATCAAAGCAGCTTGCATTTACATAGCTACTTTAACATAATTAAATGTCCAAAGGCGCTTCACAGGATTGTTATCAAACAACATTTGGTACCACATGAGGAGATATAAAGACAGATGACCAAAGATTTGGTTTCAGGGAACATCTTAAAAGAGGCGGAGATGTTTAGGGAGGGAATTCCAGAGCTGAAGGCGTGTATGCCAATAGTGGGGAAATGGAAATTGGAGACATGCAAGAGGCCAGAATTGGAGGAACGCAAGAGTTGTAGAGGGTTTCGGGCTGAAAAAGTGAACAGAGATAGGGAGGGGTGAGGAAGGGATTTAAAGACAACAGCATTGTGTAAAAACATTGACCAAGTTTGGCTATTTTAGATTGATCAGAAGACTGCTGTTAGAGGCTGTTCCAAAGACACCTCCCTCAAGTGACCAACTTTCACTGAAGCCTAGATTTTTCAAATCGGTGCTGCTTAACCTATTTATTTTAAATAGGTTAATATCAAATTAATGTAACTCCATTGGTAAAATCTACATTTGTGTTGGAAATTATTTCACTGCAGTAGCATCATGGCCAACCCCAATTCTGCACCGAGACACTGTCCATACAGGTGCTTTACACCAGAGATCACTGAATAATAATCAGGGAATGGGGGTCCCAGTTGACCTTCCCCTCGGTATTACAGAGATGCTGAGGTACCTCAACTACCATGCTGGTTAAAATCAGTAAACTCAGCGCAGACCAAGGACACAGCTGAGATTTTCCTGTTCTGTGGGGCTCAGTTATTCACCAGCTGGGCCACCAAGCAAACTCAAAGGTGAAATTTAATCTTTTTATCTCAACCAATTGGTTGTGATGACACCGCACTGAGAGAGTGTTGCACTGCCAGTGATACCAACTTTCGGATGAGATTTTAAACCAAGGCCTGGTCTGCTTGTTCAGATGGACACAAAAGATCCAACGGTATTATTCAAAAAAGAGTTATCCTGATAAACAAATAGCAGTATGCTGCAGATGTTGGAAATCTGAGACTTCCCAGCCAACTATTATCCCTTATTCAACATCAGCAGAAAGATTTAATTATTATCCCATTACTGGTTGTGGGAGCTTGTCGTGCACAAATTAACAGCTCCATTTCTTTCATTTTAACACCGACTACTCTTGAAAAGTACATCATTGGCTGTGAAGCATTTTGGGACTGCCTGAGGTAGCGAAAGGTGCTATATTGAGGTTATATAATTTGAGGTTGTGTAATTTAATTTTTTAAATTCATTCATAGGATATGGGCGTTGCTAGCTAGGCCAGCATTTATTGCCCATCCTTAATTGTCTTTGAGAAGGTGGTGGTGAGCTGCCTTCTTGAACCGCTGCAGTCCATGTGGTGTAGATACACCCGCAGTGTTGTTAGGGGGGGGGAGTTCCAGGATTTTTGACCCAGCGAATAGGGGATAAAATCTAGTCATCTAGATTCCTAGGTGTTGCTGTGATTGACCTAACTTTGAACAATCTTTATCCCAGCCACAAGTAACATGGAGACAACGATCACAGTGACAGAACAATCAGTGAAGGAAGTGATGAGGCCAGATGACGAAGATACCTTCAATAGATTCTATAAGCATACGACCACCATTCTGACGCCCGATGTGGTGAAAATCGAGGAGAGTTTTGATGCTATTTTTGAATCCAACACCCCAAAGTAAGAGTTAAACTGTTTCACTCAAGGGGATTTGCTTTGAATTTTAGAGGAGGGATGGCATATCTTTTGTTTCAGTTTAATTCACAAAGAAAGACAAGAGCAATAAAATCTGATGAGGCCAGATATATAGGAGAAAGCAAACTGTACAGGAAAGGAAACAGTCGGACATCTCTTTAGATTTAAATTATGACATGGATCAAAAGGGATGCAGGTTTAGGCCAGCAAGAAGGAAATGTAGGACTGATGTCAGGAACTGTTACCTTTCCTTGTTTCAGAGAGTTCAACATATGGAATGGGCTTCCAGATACAAGAGTGGAGGTCAAGATCATTTTCAAACCAGTTGGGTGCGGAGACTATGTAGGGTCCATAAGTTCTTCCTATGATATGTTGGGCCAAACAGCCTTCCTCATCCATTTCTATCATGTGAGGCTTAAGAAAGTAACTGGGAACCTTCATCTCAACCCAAGGCTTGAGATCACCATTGACAGGAGAGGGAGCCAGGAAAAAAATCTTCTTTACTCTGAGAGTGATAGATGTTTGGACCAATTTACAGATGGAGGCAGAGGGCTGCATTTTATGTGCCGCTGCCATATTTAAATAGCTAATTAAGGATCAATTAGGCTTGTTATCAAGCCAATTGACCCTTATAATACGTTTCCCACGTCATAAAACGTCTGGCATGGGTGGTTGGGTGGGAGTGGGCAGCCTGATTTTTTTTTTAAATAAACTTTTCAAAGGGTGGGAAGGAAGAGGGGGTTTCTATCTTTGGGGGCTGACCTTTGCCAATCAGGGTGCAATGCCCGCTTTCTTCCTACCCACCCACAGCCTTAAACCCCCACCCCCACTCCAACATCCTTCTCCCTGACCTGTCCAAACCCTCTCTGCCCAAGACCCCAGACTTACCCATCTCCAGGGATCCATGGGCCTTCTTCCTCCCCCTCTAGCAGTCCCGGCAGTGCCCACTAATGCGATCTTGGCGCTGCTGGGACTGGTGGAGCAAGCTGTTCGCCCCCGCAGGACCCTCCCCACCCCCACCCATTCAGCCCATAAAGTCAGAGACAGAGAGGCTCAACATTGCTAGCTTGTGTGAATTATGATATGAGTGCCGTTAGCTCAGTGGGGTAGCTGGCCTATTTTGTGCTTTTTGGCATTTGGTTATGTTCTCACAAATGGAGGTGTGGCAGCATGTCACTCTAGTTGTAGAGTCGGAGCTTTAGGTTTTCAGTCATGCCCTGCTATCAGGGCGAGCGGGCTAGAGTTGCTGTGGGTCACCAATACAAACCCAGTGTTAGGAAAGAGAACTGTGAGCTTTGTTTAGCGAAATAGAGCCAGGCTTGTCCACAAGATGAAAATCTGACTGAAAGTTGAGATGGGAGAGGTTCTATTGAAATAGGAGAGTGAGAATGGCTCGGATTATAGAATCTGTTAAAGAGCAGTTTGAAGGCTGGGGCAGCGAAATAGGCAGCAACCTCACTATGGTGACAAGCGGATCATTTTTAAACCTATCCAGGCTTTCAAGTTTGGACTTATTCCATTGCATCTCTGAATAGTCCAGTGTGTATGTACATTATATATGACCTGTCTGATAGTTTTGAATTAATTTAGGAAAATAAGCTATGGAACGTGTGATGTCACATATGCAGTCTGTTTTCATAACTTTGTTTACAGACAATCTGTAACTGTCTGGAACAGGGTGATGGGGGCATGGGGAATGAGCTATCCCTTAACAAGCCTGAAAAGCGCATGGTTGAGAGCATGTGAAACAGTGAGTTTCTGTTCTGGGGAACTAGCCTCTGTAGAAAAGCGAAGTCTGGCCTCCCATTGTAGACTGTCTCTCTCCCTGTGAGCCCTGGCTCAGTTGGTAGCACTTTCACCACTGTGTCAGAAAGCTGTGGACTCTAGTCCCACTTTCGGGACTCGAGCAAAAAAAGTCAAGGCTGATTCTTGAGTTCAGCACGGAGAGAGTGCTGCACTGTTGAGGTGCAGTCTTTCAGATGAGCCATGAAATTGAGGACCTATCTGGCCCTGCAGGTGGATGTAAAGAATTCTGTGGCACTGTTTTGAAGAAAAGCAGGGGAGTTATCCCCGATGTCCTGACCCAACATAATTCAAACAGATTATCTGATCATTACCTCATCGCTGTTTGTGGGAGCTTGCTGTGTACAAATTGGCTGTCGCATTTCCTACATTACAACAGTGACTACACTTCAAAAAGAGCTTAATTGGTTTTTAAAGCACTTTAAGACGTCCAGAGGTGTGAAAGGAGGGGTATTTTTGCAAATCTTTTCTTTACTTTGCACCATAGGCAGGGGACGGAGTGAGGATAGGATCCAGTTCAAGAGTGAAGATGAAAGTGTCTTTTTATTTGAGTTGGTTTGCTTTTGTATCACCAAAGTGCTGGTTTGATGTTTGACTTCATGTACAAAATGCAAAAAAAAAAGGTAATTTCCTCCTCGGGTCAGATCAGAGTACGAAGTAATAATGATAATGAAACCAATGCTGAGCAAACACCTAACGGTGAAAAGCTTAAGGTGGTTCCTCACTTGGAGCTGTGTTGACTTTCACTTTTGACTTCTTGCAGACTGACCTCAGAGGTGGCAGAGCACAAGCGAGCTGTGAGACCTCCACGAAGGACGCAGTGTTCTCGCAATCCCCTGAGAACCTTGGCCGCTCGAGAAGATATCCGTCAGGAGTACACCGAGCAGCGTTTGAATGTGGCTACAGTGGAGGTCAGGAGGATCCGGACCGAGAGAAGTAGGTCTGAGAGGTTTCCTCCTTCAATTGTCCCTCAATGTGTTCGAATATAACTGCCCGGCATCCTCCATAAAAGGATGTGACACAGTAGAGGTCCATTTGGGCCATTGTGCTTCTGTTGTCCATCGCATCCCTTTTGCACTCTTCCCAAAGCCTTGACAAATAGACAACTTGGGCTATTTTATTAGAAATTCTTGAAGGGAAGGAACACCATCTCTTTGTGGTTGAAAGTATTCTTCCATCACATATCTTTTACAAATACATCAACCGACTTTCCAAGCCTTCCCTATTGAGAAATTGTCTGAGCAATGCCCAAGATTCTATTCACAACAAAAACAGAATTACCTGGAAAAACTCAGCAGGTCTGGCAGCATCGGTGGAGAAGAAAAGAGTTGACGTTTCGGGTCCACATGACCCTTCAACAGAACGGATTCTATTGTCCAAGATTCTATTGTCCATTCACAGCGCAAACTTGGAAAATATCCTCACGCAATTATAAAAATCTTACTTTTTTATTTTTGGAAAAATGTTTATTCTCCTGCACTGAGAGAGACTGGTCGTCCCTGCTCGCTGCTATGCCTGAGAGGTGGTCCATCCACATCTGCCCAATAGGAAACTTTCCTGAAATCCATTGACAACCTGGACCAGTTATTAAGTCTGCTCTGAAACCATGACCCAAGTGGTTTTCAATGGGATCGCTCTGGATCACTCACTAGTCTTGTCCTCCGGCGGCCTAGTATTCAGGAGGTGACCAAATCTAGCTGTCCCATTCATAGCGTAATCACAGAAGCACAATCATACACATTTACAGCACAATTCACAAATATTTCTAATAATCCTCCTTCCAACGAATGTGTGTATTGATGTCCCTCCATCCCCCCTTCTACAGAACTTTATTCCTCATTCTCCCTCTCTCCTGCCCTCTAGTGACAGTAGATCGTGCAAAACAGGCAGCTAATCTGATCCTGTCAGCTCTTTGGTGAGTGATATAGGTTAAAATAACCCCGTCGTGTCTATTCCATTAAAAAACAGATGTCTTCATATATTTCAGTACTTTAATAGGTGATTCAGATGATCATAAGCTGATGTCACCTTAACCTTTTTATATCTTATAATCCCTATGTAAGGCTCTAATTTTTGTACCAACTTATAAATAACACACTCCAGCCCGGGTTGTCTCCACTACATCATATTCCAACCAACGTATTGCATTCTATATAACATGGCACACTCTTTGCATTATCCTCTGTCACAGACTGCAGTAGTTTCACTAACCTGTAGATAGAATTGCCTGTAGCTCTCTATAGCTGGTGCGTTATCCCATAAAAAAGACTCACATTTATATAGCACCTTTCATGACCACTGGACATCTCAAAGCGTTTTATAGCCAATTAGAACTTTTGAAGTATAGGAAACACAGCCGGCAATTTGCATACAGCAAACAACAGCAAATAACAACGTGATCATGACCAGATCTTTTTTTTTTGTGTCAGGTTGTTAGAGGGATAAATGTTTACCAGGACACCAGGATTAACTTCCATGCTCTCCTTCGAAATAGTGCCAGGGATCTTTTAGATTCACCCACGCAGTCAGATGGGACCTCAGTTTAGCATCTCATCTGAAAGATGGCACCTCCAATAGTGGAGCACTCCCTCAGTACTGCACTGCTGCACTGGAGTATGAGCCTTGAATTTTGTGTTCAAGCCCTGGAGTTGAACTTGAACCCAGAGCCCCTGTGACTCAAGGGCAAGGGTGCCCTGTGTCGATCACCTTGTTTAGCTGTTCCCAGTGTATAAAGTAGATCAATTTTTTATTCTGCCTTGGAGTTATTAGTCCATCTCAGGAACGTTTTTTGCCTGTTTACAGTGGCGAAACACTCTAACTACGCAGATGTGGCGTTGGCAGGGCTAGCAAGCAAGGAGAACTTCAAAAATGTGAATCTCCGGAACGTGAAAATAACAGAGCAGACGTCCAGTAACAGCACACTCCCCTTCAACAAAGTGATGCTGCTGCAAGTTAAAGGTAATCATGGTCCAGGGGTATCATTTCCTGAAAATTAAGATGAACATTTAAGGCTTTGAGAAAACAAGTTCATACTTTTAGTTAAAAAAACACAGCATGGCCTCTCTGATCTCGTATCAAATCGAACCACTGTAAACATGAACTGTAAAGTGTTTGACTTCAATTGGCTTTGGTCCCTCCTGTTTGTTCTTTTCTGAATGAACTCACCTACAGTTCCACAGATGTTGACTCAGCTCCCTAGCTTAAATGTCCCATGGGAGCCAAATACTGAAACTCTGATTTTGATTCAGGGCAGGAGAGCAAGATTTTAGCAAGTGGCCTTGAATGTCTCAGCGTGAGACCTGCATCATTTTAGCTCCCAAGCCTTGTTTAAATGATTGAAATCCCACTCCTACCCAAACACAGCGGATATTGCTATCTGGCCAGAGTGTGATTTCGGCCAGCAGGAAGCCAAGGGAATAACCCTCAGCATAAGGTAAGTGTTCGGAGGGAGGGTGTCTGAGGCAGTCAGGGTGGGGGAAGGGGAGGCAAGCTCGAAACTGGGGAGGCCCAAGATTTCGTTCCTCCTTCCGAAGGAGTGTTGCTTACTCCCGCACTGAGCATTACTACCACAATCCCATGTTAAAATCATGTCGGAATCCAAATGACATCACCAGGATTTTAACCCCATCAGCCTTCATTGTTCCCACTGGTGGGAGGAGCTAGAATCAGGCTCTAAGTGTCAGCAGACATGAGCTTTGTGGAATCGGGTAGGAAAGTGGGGAAAAACATCCTGAGTGAAACAATCGAACCTGGAAGAAAAACATGTTCTCCGCCATGTGTTGCTACCTGAACCAGTTGTGTCACTGAGTGATGTGGTCCATGCGTCTGGTGCTAACTGAGTTCATGTCATGATAATCCTTCTAAACACACTACTTTGTTTAAGAAAGCTGCTACCACTCGATCTCTGTTCTTTCTATGTAACAAGGTGATGGGGAAATGTCACAGATATGTCTACAGCTGTCGTCACTATTGAGTCATTTGGACTTTGGCTGAAAATGTAAAATGGGTGACATTGAATTGACTGCTATCCAACTAAAGTTAACCAAACACGTGCAGGAAAAAAAATAAAAACAAAAAAACTGCAGATGCTGGAAATCCAAAACAAAAACAGAATTACCTGGAAAAACTCAGCAGGTCTGGCAGCATCGGCGGAGAAGAAAAGAGTTGACGTTTCGAGTCCTCATGACCCTTCAACAGAAGTTCTGTTGAAGGGTCATGAGGACTCGAAACGTCAACTCTTTTCTTCACGTGCAGGAAAAATCTGGCCAACCCTCCCCTTACCCAGGTCTGCCCATGTCACCTGTAGCACCTGGGCTGCCACTCAAGCTGAAGTGGCCCAACATCCAGCAGGTTCTGAATCCAACAAGCTTTTCCACAGCTGTAAAGCTGATGTGCAAACTAGCTTGGACTTCTTCATTAACAATGGTATCTGCCTTTATGTGCAGTCAGTCCAGTTTGGTTTATGGCACAGTTAAGTGTTGACAATTGATGACTTGTTTCTGTGTGTGCGGATCAGGAGCAGAACCCGAGATAACTCTGCCCTTTCTCAGGTCGCAGGCATGTCCAGGTACGACTGGTGGAGCCAAGAGCGAGCTCACTGAACAGTGGGGACTGTTTCCTGTTGGTCACTGCACAGCACTGCTTTCTTTGGACTGGAGAATTTGCAAACGTAATTGAGCGCTCCAAGGTATGGCCATTAAACCTGATCACTTGAGTTAGAAAAATTCATCGTTGAAGGCCTTCTCTTATAACTCAGCTGCCGCCCCCCCCCGCAAATTCCCAAACACCGCCCCTTCCCAATGCCAGGCCCCTCGATCAGACATCAAGTGCCTTTTAATGAGAAACCCCTTCTGGGAGCATGCAAGCAACCCTGACGGGGTTTGCTTTTCAGGCTTTCCACATGGTGAGAGGCCTGCCCAACACTGGGTGAATACAAGCAGTGTTGGGATGAGGTCCAGAAGTGGGCATTCACTGCCCAATTAAGGGCCTCAATTGGTGGCAGGATGGGAAGGTTGTCCATGGGCTTTCCTGCCACCGACTTAATCGGGGCAGTCATGGGTAGGCGGTTGGGTCCCTGCCCACCAGCCTCCCTCTCGATTAAATGCACCAAACGCTGGGGCGGCCATTAAGTTCCATCAAGTAAGTGTGACAGTGGCAGGGAGAGCGCACGATGTGCAAGACTTAAGCCTTTGTTTCATTCATGCCCTCCACACCAGTCATGTCCCAAAGCCCTTTCTGTCATCCCAGGTGACACTCAGCTCTTTGAACAACAGTGAAATCACAGGCAGCATTCCAGAGTGATGCCTCGGATATTCATTTTACTCCGTTTCTTGTTACTGATGCATCTGAGTCTCTGGATCTCACTGTAGTGACAGGTATCACTTAGTGTAAAACTTAGATTGACCAAAGCCATGGATCAAAGAGGTTGTTGCCTGTTCTGCCTCCAATTCATTTGAATGATCTCATATTAACCAGTGGTTCCCAATAGGTAATCATCACTGTACCTCTTTACTATTTTAGGCATCGGAGCTGGCTGCTTTTATCCAGGCAAAGCGTGAACTGGGCTGCCGCGCACCAAACGTTACCATTATTGAAGAGGGCATAAACAGTCAAGGCAAAAGGGCCAAGGAATTCTGGGATCTTCTGTGTGGCCAGGTTCAATACCAAGGTAAAAAGCTCAAATGAGCGGTCGATTACACTGGACCTGCAGATCACTCAGTTGCAGCTAATTTACCCGTGTGAATTAATGGAAGGACACCAGTGAAGAGAGAGATCATCAAATGACAACAGTTTTTCTTGTTGTGTGAATCTGTTGAAAACTCCTGCGTTGATTAATCTCACTGTAGTTTGGGACAAGTTGAGGTGAAGCACAAAGAGGAATTGGACAAGGAGCATTGATTCCGGTCATAAAGACATGCGGCTGATGTTGCTCCAGGTGCTGTGCTTAGCTGGTGTAATTTTCTCAGATCCAATACCAGGAAAGTATGCCCCTACTCCCTGGTGTTACTGCCTCTGTGCTTTTCCTATGGTGTCACCTATTGTTGGATCACAGAATTACAGAAATAATCTAAAGTGTTTAGGACAACTTGAAAACTTTAGCCATAAACATTGTGGTTGACTAAATAATAGGTAGTTGAAGTGTGTCACGTTATTATTATTGAATGGTGTTGACACTACCAGCAACACTGTCATGACCACTGATACAACCACTATGGACATAATAAACATCACTTCCACTGACACAAGCATTACTCATTTCATCATCAGCACCAACACCATCACTTGTTTTGATCTTTCCTCCACAGAGTCATTGTGTCATTGGAGCTTGCTCATTGTTTTAGGGTGCTGTAGATGCTCAGAGTAGATTTTAACTTTTCAAGAGAAGAGGTTCTCCTTTCTGTCTCCAGAATTACTTGTTGGGATGAAATGTATGGAGGTCTTCGGATATCTGTCTTTGTGTCTAAAATTCCCACTTTACGATGTTCAACATGCCTTTTTTTAAGTCACGTGGAAACAAAATTAATTGTCCTTTAGACACAGCCCAGAATCCTATTTACATTTACTCAGTCTGTTATATGTCTGTATATTGTTAAGTGGTTGGAGATTATTGCGGTTTAGTTTTTAAAATAGGATTAAAATCTCATTGACTGCCCATGGATTATTTAATTACAGCAGATTGTTGAAGTTGAAACTTTCATTCAAGAGCTTGTTTTAAGGACAATAGATTTTCTTTCCTTCTATTTTCCTTCTATTTTATGCTGTTCCCACTTTCTTACACTGCCTCACACTTTCACACTTAGACTCATTTACTCTCACAATCTCACTCATTCTCGCACTCTTTCACTGACACATTCTCTCACCCATTCTCATACTCTTTGGGGTAGACCTCGACTGTGATATTGTAAAATGAGTGAAAGCGAGTTGGCAGCCATTTTACACCTCTCTGGATTAATATTTCCATTCACCTTAATTACAAAGGCGAGAGCTACCCTCCACCCTGACTCCCTTTCTCTTCCGCTCTCTCATACTCCTCACACACATGACCATAAACTCCTTATCATTGAGAGAACAAGTATCCTGTTCACAGATTACTGGCAATACAGCTTCAAAGAGGTGCCCTGAGTTCAATGGGAGAGCGATCTTGTCAAAAGCAGGTTCTAACAGCCTGGAAGAGCCTAGCTGATCACAGCCTTTGCATTGTTAATGTTACTGATTTTTTTCACTGTTGGCTCTGCAGCTGCAGGAGATCCCGAGGAAGATGAGCTGTATGAAGCCGCAATCACAGAAACAAACTACATATACCGTCTGGTTGAGGACAAGCTGGTCCCAGACATTGAATCATGGGGGAAGATCCCTCGCTGTTCCATGCTGAATTCGAAGGAGGTAGGAGCTCAGTGCATTTGTAATTTTGATCCATGAGGCCTTGTGTCTGACCCTAAATGTGTGGCAGCGCATCAACATTACTGGGCTCGCTTATTTTTCAGAGCCTATGAGTTGGTTGCAGTTTTTGGCAGCATTTCAAAAATCCAGGAATACATGTGATTGGTGTGAAACTTACACAAAATAAAATGGAATTTCCAAAAATGAAGCCCACCTATAGCATTGTCACCTTCGTTTGGAGGTATTCCAGGCGGTTTAATCACATGATCTTCAAACCACTTAATGGTGTGATGTCTGTACATGTTAACGTGATTTGCTTGTTGTCTCCTTGGCTCTGGTTTGGACTCATGTGTATGGAGGTAACATCTCTGAACTGGGAGCCTCATTCAGAGCTGATCTCTTCTTGGTCTTCACACATTAAAATCAAACCAAGACACTGCGCAAAGGCAGCATTTCTCACTGGGCAGGTTGTCCCAACTCAGTCCAGCATCAATATTTCTAATTCACTCCACAGATTCACACTGAATAAAGAAGAGTTTTCAACGAATAATAGAAATTATTGTATGTGTTCCCAGTGCCTGCGCCAATGCTGTAACCTCATTTCCCCCAGATATCTTCTATCCACATATTTATCCATTTGCTTTTAATTATCTTATCTTTAGCTGAATAGTCACTTATGGTGAACTAATAGCCTTCAGATCAAAAATCTTACTTTCCCATTTCCCACTTAAGAACTCTGTCGCTGTTCATCCACTTGCCAGGTTTCATTCACCCCTTTTCTGGCTGTTTCTCTCACTGCACCACTCCCATAGGAAATGACAGTCACCCATTCCCCATTCTCCAGGCTCCCTCTCTCCACCCCCAACCTTATCCCCACCCCCTCGATCCCCAGTCCCCCCCATCTCCATTCTTTAGTCCCCTTCTCTCCAACCCCCACTCCAAACTCCCTCAATTCTCACTCGCCTATCTCCTTGTCCCCATGATGTTCATTCGGTGTTACCTCTCTCTCTATCTGACCTCTCACCATCCTTCGACTCTTGATTAGACCCCCAGTTGTTCCCACACATCAGCCTGTCTCAGCTGTCCGCGTGGCAGCTGGGGACATGGAGTGGTGCTGCGATGGGAAAATTAAAGCACAAAGATCTCCCATGTTGTGAGCAGGAACACTCGTTGTCATTTGGGAGATTCCTGGAAAATCTGGGAGTGTTGGCAAACGCTGCCCACATGCGCTAGATACCCATAAACTGTAGTATGATGGGGATCAGAGACTTGGGGGCAGATGTAGTATCAGGGGTTAATTCTAACTGTGTGATATGCTAACATGAAGGTCTTGTGGCACAGTGGGTAGTGTCTTTGCCTCTGAGTCGGAAGTTACAGTTCGAATCCCACCCCAGGACTTGATGGCCATGGAAGGTAGGTTCATATCGTGGCTAAATAAGTGGATTATCGGTCTGTAAATCCTTCCTACACCCTATGGCAGGCAGTAAGAATGGGACAGTTTCCTGGTCAGCCGTGCTTGATGCAGAATGGTGCCCCTCAAGCTATAGCCACTGGCCACAGGCTGGCAAACCTGTTCCAAGAGAAACTAGCCATGGCAACAAACATAAGCACGTGCTTTGTCTGCCCTCATATGCCACGAGGCACAGGACAGTTCTAAATCTTAAGATATGCTAATGAGACACAGTATACATCATCACAGGATGTGATGCAACATCTTATGATCTTGCTCTCCTGTCACAGATGAGTAAATCATCAATGACACTGTGGTGTTCTCTCTGTTCATAGTACTGTCTGACAATGGGATTGTGTGGCATGTATTCTGACCATCCTTTGATGCAGTACTCTCTGACCTGAGTACGTTCTTCATCAGATTTCTGTGCATCTCTGATTTCATTCAGTCGCCGAATTGGTGCAGGTAGGGTTGTGGTTGATGCAAAGGTAACAAAATGACCTTATTCAGGTCTTGCCACTGGGATATGGGACAAAGCATCTGCTGTGGACTACTGTTTTCCCAGAACGTAATCTGTCTTTGCATCAAACCTCAACATCCTGAGTCTGAACCGTTTTACTCATGGAGGAATTTTTGTTAACGCTTTAGAATTTTAGAGTTGCACTAAGGGTTTGTGATCTGTCTCTATCTTGAAGTGAAGACCACAAGCCCATGTAGCAGCAGCTAATGCTTCTTTCTCTATCACCGCATATCTCTGTTCAGTCTCTGTCGGTGAACGGGGTGCATAGTGAATTGGTCCATGCTTTCTATCCGTCAGTATCTGAAAGAGTACAGCTCCCAGTCCTGTCGAAGATGCATCTGCAGCAATGATAGTGGGTAGCTCTGGATCATAGTGAGGTACAATATCAGGTGACATCAGCATATCTTTGATTTTCTCAAAAGACCTCTGTCGTGTTTCCTCCCAGCACCATGTGTTGTCCTGTCGTAACAGTTAATGGAGTGGCTCATTGATAACAGCTAGGTCAGGCAGGGACTTTCCAACTTGATTCGCCACACCCATGAATCCCTGGAGCTTAGTCATGGTGCGAGGAGCTGGGAACTCCTTAATTGCTCTTGTAGATCAACTCTGACACTGGATGCCCAAGGAACTTGAGAATCGGCTGCAAGAATTCACATTTGTTGTTGAGTGTAAGTCCTGCCTCCTGTAGGTGTTGCAGCACAGTTCGCACTCAGGTGTCATGTTCTGTCTGAATGGATCCATGATTCAGGACATCATCCATGTGACATACGATTCCATCCAGTCCTTCTAGGATACTTGACATTGTCCTCTGGGAGATTTCTGATGCTGATCTGATGCCTGAAACAAAATCTCCCAAATGGTGTAAGCACTCCAGTAGCTTCTGCTGGGTTCCTGGATTTCTCCAAGGATAGACATCTCAATATCATTGACATCTTCTACTTCATGGATCTTGCCATTTCCCAAAGGCGTTTCTTTTTGGTTATTCTGTACAGTCCTCGTGCTGTGCCATGCAGCCTGGAAGTGACCTTTCTTCCTACAAAAATAGCATTCAGACTCTTTGGTGGGATAATTTTTGTGCCTATGTCTTTCCTCACCAAACAGATTACAATTAGCTCGGGTGGTTGATGGGTGCTCTTCTGCCTCCCCTAATTTTTAATGACTACCTCGCTGCTTTTAAATTTGACATGCTCCACTGTGTCTGTTATTTTTGGGATGTGGTTCACCCTCTCACCCTGAATCACTGATGGATTTTGCTTCCTGACCTCAGCTTGTCTGCCCAGGTGACTTGCCTTTGTTCAGGTTAAATCATCTCTCGACTGCAAGTGACCAGATAATGCTTCATTAAAAACTCTGACAACAATTCCGCCCATGATTAGTTAATCTTTTAAGCTGCCATATTCACAGTTCTCTGCAAGTCTATACAGATCATTGATAAATGTATCAATACTTTTCCCTTGTCGTTGGGTCCTCTCAACTTTAGTCCGCTCAACAATGGTATTCTATCACAGATTGAAGCAAACATTGAGCGCTTTTATTACTTTATGGTACATAGCTTTTTCTTCATTGATCCCTTGCGTGACTAGGATATCGTCTGCACAGCCACCCACTGCATATAATAGCGTACTGACCTGCCCACTGTTAGGCTTCGCAGCGAGGCCTGCTGTGATGTGCTATCTTGTAAATCTTTGGTGCCAACTCAGTCAAGATTCTGCTTGATTAGGGCCAGCGACCTGGTTGAAACTTTCCAGTGATGGCAGAGACTTTTCCAATCTTGTTCTCTCACTTGCTGCCACCATATAACATTATTGGTCTTGTTGTGCTAACACAGAATATTTACAGAGTCTGCTGAGGTAAGGAAAACACTAACCGTACTGAAAAACATCTTGCAGTGGCTTCATCTTGCCATGAAATCAACACGAGAGAGAGCAAGATCTCTCCTGTGAGAGAGATGGCAGGCTCACTTCCTGTGATGATGTAGACTGTGCCTCATTAGCATAACACACAGTTAGAATTAACCCTTTATACCACAGAGACCTTCTCATTCACCCACACCTGAGTTACCCAGAATCCTTACCCATTAGTGCAATGTGGGATTTCTCCCCAAATGTTTTTATTTATTAAAACCCATTTAAAAGAAAGAAGTTTTCCTGAATTTAAAAAACTGACAGAATTCTCAGAAGGAAAAAAACAGTTCAAAATTTTCAAATCCCATTAAAAATCTTTAATACTGGCACCAGTAATACTGGAGTTCCATTCTAAGGTATACAAGACCAGTTCGGACGAGCTTTATTGGTGCCCTTCATTTCCAAGTTATGTTGCTTTTTTTCTACCAAAATTAATATTGGGTGGGGGCCAACCCTTGGTACAGCTGGTGGAGAGGAAGCTCACCCGCTGGCACAACATATCGGAATATCTTGAGCACGCTGCCCGCAATTTATCATTCCAAATGCTGGGCAAGTTGTTTGCAGTGTGCCCCACAGTTTTTGATCTGCCAGTCAGTGATCTCCCTTGTTACCAGCAGGTAAACAAAAAACTGACACGCTACAGGCAATATTGAATATTGTCACATTGCTGCTGAATATCAGTGTCAGTGTATTTATATGACCATGGTCATAGCTGGTCACAACATATTAGTAGAGAGAAACCTTTCACCAACCTGAAACATTAACTCTGTTTCTCTCTCCACAGATGCTGTCTGACCTGCTGAGTATTTCCACCATTTTCTGTTTTTATTTTAGATTTCCACCACCTGCAGTATTTTGCTTTTGTATTTTAAATCAGATAAGATCTTGCTTCAGGAGGTGCTGCCCTCATGGGGTACAATCTGTGGACAGCAGGACTTTATTCCTTTCTGTGTGAACCTAAACAACTGATTACAGGCAGGATATTCAACAACAAAGGACATCACAACCATGCCAGACCCTGTCCTCAATTAATGTCCACACACACTCAGGTTCCATCAGGATCACTTAGAAACAGGAATTCTTTCCAACCCTCCAGTTCAGGAATGCTGTGGGCCAATTATAGTAAAGCATTGCTAACTCCAAACAGATTACAGATCAAACCTGAGACTTCTGACATGAGTGATATAGTTCCACAGCGGGTAGTCAATCATTCACTGTGGCTACTGAAGCCATAAGAGCAGTTTCTTGGGGCATCCAAATGCACTTTGAAAAGCAATGAATTACATTATGCCATCACTGTATTGATGTAGTTAAACAAGGAAGCAAATGTGTGCAGAGCAAGGTCTCACAAACAGCTGAAGAGTTGGATTACTAGTTAATCTGTTTTTAGTTGAAGGAGGAATGCTAGCCAGAACACTGAGACAACCCTGTACATGCCTTCATTTATCTGCTCACTGGAATAGGTAAATGGGTTAAAGTCTTATCTGAAAGTTGACCCTCAGTGTTGCACTGTGCACTATGTCCTCCTGCTCCTTGTTGTAATGTGCCTTTAAGGGATTGCAACATGATATCACTAGAAAGGAAATGTGTCATTAAGGGATTACAGCATGTGATGTAATCCTTTAAAAGTATATTACAACACTCTTGGACCCACAAATGAAAGAAAAATACTCACCTTTTTTGGCTTTTTCTGGGAGGATTATCTTCTCTCCTGGGATTCCCTGAAGTAGCTGCTTCCCTGCTCAGGTCTGTGTTAAAATTGCAGTCTGGTCTGGATAACATCATCAGACTCAACAAAGGAAGACGCCACCAGTTTTCAGTGGGTGTCCTTGTTGCCCGCTCGAAAGAGCGGGTTAGAATTGTGGTCAGGGAGATCCCGATGCCTTCAGGCCAGGGAAGTAACTCAGGGCATTTTAATTGTCCACTCCCCTGCTTTCCACAGAGCACACAGCATGAAAACCGCCCAATTCTGTACAACTATATACGTTTTCTACATGATTGAGCCGCATTGGTTGACTTTATTGAGCTAATTGTTTTCTCTTGGTTTGCAGGTGCTGGTGCTAGATTTTGGCAGCGAGTTGTACATCTGGCATGGCAAAGAGGTGACCCTGGCAGAGAGAAAGATGGCACTCCAGCTGGGCAAACAGTTGTTGAGTGGTCCTTATGATTATAGTAACTGTGTGGTAAACCCCCTGGACCCCGGAGCCAAGAAGAACATTTCCCGGCAGTGAGTTGAGAACAGTATGTTTGGGCGATGGTACCTGGTCAGATTCAGTATAGTTGGAAGTAGGGGTGTTGGTGCTGGGGCAGAATCAGTAACATGGGAACTGAGCCACTTTTAAACACTCTTTTACAGGAACTAGAGATTGCTGTGGGGTAGACAGACAGACCTATCCTGCCCGATATGGGTTTGAATCTAACCCAGGCCCTTCTGCCTGGAATCCATAGGCAGCAGCTGCCCTCATGTCTTACCCCAAATGACCATTCTTCATCTCTGTGGCCGGACATGAAGCTCTGGCAAAGCTTTCTGACTGCGGCGCACATCGACACTGAGACTAATCCTATCCTCACCGAGTTAGTATTTTCCAGCAGACATTAATGGTCAGTGGGTCTAGGATTGACGTTTCCATTTCGTGTCCCACTACAACACCTGGTCTGTCTGGTGAAATTAGTTTGTATGGTCTCAATCAATTGCTCGTGGGCACGAGACCACAGTGCAAATCTGCTTCTGATTTGTCACTAAATTGGCAGAAGGTGCAAGAGATGGCGGGCATGGGGGCTGAAGAAACCATACTGGTGCTATCAAGGTTTCTGAGAATGTGGATTTCTCTGCTCTTTTCCTCTATGTCTATATTCTCTGTTTCTCTTTCTCTCTCTTTCTCACAATTTGGCGCTCACAAGCTTTTTCAGTTAAGTTTTACTGTAAATGAATTCAATGATCATTTTAATTGATACGGGGCCAGATTAGGGAGGGATTATTAGAGTGGGAGGAGGCTTACGTCGAATATAAACACCAACATAGATCAACTGGATCTGAATTCCTTACTTGTCTTCTGTAGATTTTGTGTAATTCTATCAAATAAAAGTTGCAACAAGACACCTGAGAGACTGGGCAGAGGTGGCTCACAGGAGATTAATAGGATTTTTTAAATTAAGAAGGAGTTTGATAAGTTGAACATAGAGAAACCATGGGCAGAATTTAGCCCTTGTCGGGTGGGGAGGGGAAGGGGGGAGGGGGAGTGGAGAGGAGGGGGGGAGAGGAGGGGGAGGAGGTGGAGGTGGAGGTGGAGGGGGTGGGCGGGGGGCGGGGGGGGTGGGGGTGGGGGGGGGGGGCCAGGAAGGAAGGCAATTTGACACTGTCACATGAGCAGGGACATGTTATTAATTAAATTTTAAAATTTTGCATTTTTATTTGCTTTAGGAAACCTCTTCCCGCCTGTGGATGAGGTTTCCTAAAAAGTGCAAAGGCCGCTTGGCCTTTTCACCTGCCAGTCAACCGTCAGGTTGGACAGGCGGCAAAAAATGTCAGTTAATTGAGATTTTAATGGCCTTAACAGGCCTTTTCATTGTCGGCGGGTGTGCTGCCGATTCCCACACGCGCCCGCCAACTGAAATATCGCGCGACTGCGCGTTGACATCGGGATGTTTGCCCGACATTAACGCGCATCATTTTACGCTCGAGCGGGTCGGGCACGTGCCTGCCCGCCAAGGTAAAAATTTTGCCCCATATGTCCTCATGAGAAAGGTTCATCCATTTATAATTGTCACCAGGGGGTTGAGGGGAGGGGTCAGGGAAAAAATAGCCACGACAAAAGTGGTTGGAGCATGGAGTGCTTTGCCATGGGGAGTAGCTCAGACAGAGACTGTTTAAACTTTTCAGAGGAAAGGGAATGAAAATGTGAAGCAAAGGAAGATACAGGAGTGTGCAAAAGAGAGCAAGGCAGTGTGACGGGCTCTAGAATGACTCTCTCAACCGACACCGACACGAATGGCCAAATGGTTTTTGCTGTTCTGTAAACCTCTGTCATTCAACTGTTAAAACTTACTGAGTTTAATTTTCTTTCTAACGGAATTCCTCAAATAAATGTCACTTTCGTTTCCACAGACAGGGCCGCCCTGATTGGGTAATCTTTGGTCGATTGTCAGAGCATAATGAAACAATTCTATTCAAGGAGAAGTTTCTGGACTGGGCAGAGTCGAGGAAGCTGGTACAAAGGGACATTGAGATCACCGCCGAGTTAAAGGTATGCTGGGGGTTAAAAAGAAAGGCAAGAAAGGCTTGGATTTCTATAGCACCTTTCATAACCTGAGGATGTCCCAAAGTGCTTTACAGCCAATGAAGTGCTTTGAAAGTGTAGTCACTGCCGTAATGTGTCAAACACGGCAGCTGATTTGTGCACAGCAAGATTCCACAAGAGGCATGTGATACAGAGCAAAGTAATCTGCTTTTTAATGATGCTAACTGAAGGATATATATTGGCCACTGGGGATACCTCCCCTGCTCTTCTTCAGATAGTTCAAATGTGGAAATCTGGGACAGCCTCCCTGACTGCCAGTTCTGATGAGTTTTCCCCCTGATTCCCATTGACTCCGGTTTTGCTCGGGTTCCTTGATGCCACACTCAGTTAAATGCTGCCTTAGTGTCAAGAGCAGCCACTCTCACCTCACCTTTGGAATTCAGCTCTTTTGCCCATGTTTGGATCAAGGTTGTAATGAGGTCAGGAGCTGAGTGGCCCTGGCGGAACCCAAACTGAGCATCAATGAGCAGGTTACTGCTGAGCAAGTACCACTTGATAGCACTGCCGATGACCCCTTCCATCACTTTACTGATGATCGAGAGTAGACTGATGGGTCAGTAATTGGCCGGGTTGGATTGTCCTGCTTTTTGTGTATAGGACATACCTGGGAAATTTTCCACATAGCCGGGTAGATGCTAGTGTTGTAGCTGTACTGGAACAGCTTGGCGAGGGGCACGACTAGATCTGGAGCATAAGTCCTCAGTACTATTGCCGGAATATTGTCAGGACCCATAGCCTTTGCAGTATCCAGTGCTTTCAGCCATTTCTTCATAACATGTGGAGTGAAGTAAATTGGCTGAAGACTGGCATCTGTGATGCTGGGGACCTCTGGAGGAGGCCGAGATGGATCATCCACTCGTCACTTCTGGCTGAAGATGATTGCAAATGCTTCAGCCTTATCTTTTGCACTGATGTGCTGGGCTCCTCCATCATTGTGGATGGGGATATTTGTGGAGCTTCCTCCTCCAGTGAGTTGTTTAACTGTCCACCACCATTCACGACTGGATGTGGCAGGACTGCAGAGTTTAGATCTGATCCATTGGTTATGGGATCGCTTAGCTCTGTCTATCGCTTGCTGCTTACGCTGTTTGGCACACAAATAGTCCTGTGTTGTAGCTTCACCAGGTTGACACCTCATTTTTAGGTATGCCTGGTGGTGCTGCTCCTGGTATGCCCTCCTGCACTCTTCATTGAACCAGAGTCTACCCCCTGACTTGTTAGTAATGGTAGAATGGGAGGTATGCTGGGCCATGAGGTTACAGATTGGGATTCTGGCTGGCTGCTGATGATGGCCCACAGCGCCTCATGGAACCAGTGCCTCAGCAGAAATGGTAAGTAAGAAAATGGCAAAGGCTTTAAATTAGTAAGACAGAGAGATGGTTCTATAAGAAAATAAACAAGCCTGAATAGAAATGAAACAGGAAAGAAGAACATAGAATAGACTAAACTAAGGAAGGATATAAATGGGCATGGAATAAATAGACTGTAGAACAGGAGTGTAAAAAGATGGTTAGAAGTAAAGTCAGAGGAATAGTTGTTAAAAATGAGTTAAATCAGTTACAACAATATACATAGTGTCTCTTATAAAACAGGGGAACTAGAGACAGTAATAGACTGTAAGGAACCAGGTGTAGTCGGGATTACAGAGACATGGCCACAGAAAATAATCTGGACTGGGAATTAACCTTTGAACTGTATAATATATTTAGAAAGGGAAAAGGAGAGGTAAGAACTTCTGTACTTATCAGAGACAAAGGATGGCAATAGAGAGATGTATTACAGTAATAAGATAGAAATTGAATTCATATGGATAGAGGTAATAAAGGGTCAATCACACAAATGCGTAATCTACAGTGGAAGGGAAGGGGGAAAAAGAAAAATGAAAACTAATTAGGGAAATTAGAGGAAAAGAATAGAATAATGATGGGAGAAGGATTTGCTGTTGGGTCTAGTAATGTGGAATGAACCAGAGCTGTTACAGTAGTAAAAGAAGGGGAACAACTAGGCAATAGTAACCGTAATGTAACATGGTTTAAAATAATTGAGAAGGACATTACATGACAAAGACCAGGGTAATCGATTAGAAGAAAGCTTTTCCTAAACTCACAGAATCACAGAATGTTATGTTGCAGAAGGAGGCCATTCGGCCCATTGTACTTGCACCAGCTCTCTGAATAAGCATTATGACTTACTGCCATTCTCCTGCCTTTTCCCCATACCCTTGCACATTGTTTCTATTCAAATAATCATCCAACACCCTCTTGAATGCCTTGATTGAACCTGCCTTCATCACACTTCAGGGAAGTGCATTCCAGACCCGAAACACTTGCTGTGTGAAAAAGTTTTTTTCTCACATCACATTTGCTTCTTTTGCAAGTTACTTTAAATCTGTGCCCTCTCGCTCTCGATCCTTTTATGAGCGGGAACAGTTTCTCCCTACCTACTCTATCTGGCCCCCTAATGATTTTGAACACCTCTATCAAATCTCTTCTTAGCCTTCTCCTCTCCAAAGAGAGCGCTCCCAACCTCTCCAATCTATCTTGAAAGCTGAAGTTTCTCATCCCTGGAGCCATTCTTGTAAATCTCTTCAGCACTCTCCAATGAGTTCACATCCTTTCTATAGTATGGTGCCCAGAACTGCACACAATACTCCAGCTGAGGCCTAACTAGTATCTTATATAGGATCAGCATAATTTCCCTGCTCTTGTACTCTGTGCCCCTATTAATAAAGTCCAAGATACCGTATGCTTTATTAACTGCTCTCTCCACCTGTCCTGCCACCTTCAATGATCTATGCACATATGCACCCAGGTCCTTCTGCTCCTGCACCCTCTTAAGAATTGTACCCCTTATTTTACATTGTCTCTCCATGTTCTTCGTATCAAAATGCATCACCTCACACTTCTCCGCATTGAACTTCATCTGCCACCTATCTGCCCACTCCACCAACATGTCAATGTCCTTTTGAAGTTCTACACTGCCCCCCTCACAGTTTACAACACTCTCAAGCTTCGTATCATCTGCAAACTGTGAAATTGTTCCCCGCACAACAATATCAAGATCATTAATATATATCAGGAAAAGCAAGGGTCCCAATACTGACCCCTGGGGAACCCCACTACAAACCTTCCTCTAGAGTGAAAAATATCCATTGACCATTACCCTCTGTTTCCTATTACTCAGCCAATTTTGTATCCACATTGCTACTGTCCCTTTTATTCCATGAGTTATAACTTTTCTAACAATTCTGTTGTGTGGCACTGTATCGAATGCCTTTTGAAAGTCCATGTACACCACATAAACCTCTGTTACCTCTTCAAAAAAACTCCAGCTAGCTAGTTAAACATAATTTCCCCTTTAGTAATCCATACTAGCTCCACCCACAAAGACAAGTTGTGACGGGAATTCACCACGGAGTAATGCCATCATAGTCATAGAACAGCACAGAAACAGGCCCTTCAGCCCATTGTGTCTGTGCCAACCATCAAGCAGCTATCTATTCTAATCCCATTTTCCAGCACTTGGCCTGTAGCCCTGTAAGCTATGGCATTTCCAAGTGCCCATCTAAATACGTCTTAAATGTTGTGAGGGTTCCTGCCTCTACCACCCCCTCAGGCACCCTGTTCCAGATTCCAACCACCCTCTGGGTGAAAAAAAAATTTCCTTCAATCCCCTCTAAGCCTCCTGCCCCTTAGTTTAAATCTATACTCCCTGGTTATTGACACCTCCACTAAGGGGAAAAGTTTCTTCCTATCTATGCCCCTCATAATTTTGTATACCTCTATCAGGTCCCGCCTCAGCCTTCTCTGCTCCAAGGAAAACAACCCTAGCCTAGCCAGTCTCTCTTCAAAGCTGAAACGCTCCAGCCTAGGCAACATCCTGGTGAATCTCCTTTGCACGCTCTGCAGTGCAATCACATCCTTCCTATAGTGTGGCGACCAGAACTGCACACAGTACTCCAGATGTGGCCTAACTAGTGTTTTATACAGCTCCAACATAACCTCCCTGCTCTAATATTCTATGTCTCGGCTAATAAAGGCAAGAATCCCATATGCCTTCTTAACCACCTTATCTACCTGTGCTGCTTCCTTCAGGGACATGTCAAGGTCCCTCAGATCCTCTGTACTTCCTAGAGTCCTACCATTCATTGTGCATTCCCTTGTCGTGTTAGTCCTCCCAAAATGCATCACCTCACATTTCTCAGGATTAAATTCCATTTGCCACTGCATCTTACCAGTCCATCTACATCGTCCTGTGGTCTAAGGCTTTCCTCCTCACTATTTACCGCACCACCAATTTTCATGTCACCTGCAAACTTACATTCCTACATTCACATCTAAATCATCAATGTATGCTACAAACAGCAAGGGTCCCAGCACCGATCCCCGCGCTACACCACTTGTCACAGATTCCAATCGCCAAAACAACCTTTGACCATCACCCTCTGCCTCCTGCCACGAAGCCAATTTTGGATCCGATTAATCCCCGCCTCTCCAAGTGGAGATCAGTCCAGTCCCTCAGAATTTTTTCCAATAGTTTCCCTACCACTGATGTTAGACTCGCTGGCCTGTTATTACCTGGTTTATCCCTACTACCCTTCTTGAATAATGGTACCACATTTGCTGTCCTCCAGTCCTCTGGCCCCTCTCCTGTGGCCAGAGAGGATTTGAAAATTAGTGTCAGGGCCCCTGCAGTTTCCTCCCTTGCCTCACATAGCAGCCTGGAATACATATCATCTAGACCTGGGGATTTATCCACTTTTAAGCCGGCTAATACCGCTAATACCTCCTCCCTTACAATGCTAATTTGTTCAAGTATATCACAGTCCCCCTCCCTGATTTCTACTCCTACATTGTCCTTCTACATAGTGAATACAGATGAAAAGTAATCATTTAAAACCTCACCTACATCCTCCAGCTCCATGCACAGACTGCCACTTTGGTCCCTAATGGGCCTACTCTTTCCCTGGTAATCCTCTTGCCCTTAATATATTTATAAAATGCCTTGGTTTTGTCCTTTATCTTTTTTTGTGCCTGCTCTTGGCTTCCCTAATTACTTTTTAAAGTACCCCCCTTACACTTTCTACACTCCTCTAAGGTTTCTGTTGATTTCAGCCCTCTGTATCTGCCATAAACCTTTTTTTCCCTTATCCAATCCTCTATATCCCTTGACATCCAGGGTTCCCTGAACTTGTTGGTCCTACCCTTCATCTTTACAGGAACATGTTGCCCCTGAACTCTCACTATTTCCTTTTTGAATGACTCCCGCTGGTCTGATGTAGACTTTCCTACAAGTAGCTGCTCCCAGTCCACTTTGGCCAGATCCTGTCTTATCATATCGAAATCAGCCTTCCCCCAATTCAGGACCTTCGTTCCGGTCCATCTTTGTCCTTTTCCATAGCGACCTTAAATCTTACAGAGTTATGGTCACTATCCCCGAAATGCTCCCCCACTGACGCTTTTACCACTTGCCCGGCTTCATTCCCTAAGATTAGGCCCAGTACCGCCCCTTCTCTTGTAGGACTTTCTATGTGCTGGCTGAAAAAGCTCTCCTGGATGCGCTTTAAGAATTCCGCCCCCTCTAAGCCATTCACAATAAGACTATCCCAGTTGATATTGGGGAGGTTGAAATCCCCTACTATTATTACCCAACTATTTTTACACTTCTCCGAGATTTGCCGACGTATATGCTTGTCTATCTCCCCCTGACTGGAAGCCTATAATACACTCCCAGCAAAGTGATTGCCCCCTTTTTGTTTTTCAGTTCTACCCATTTGGCCTCATTTGAAACCATCCCTCCTTACTGCAGTAATTGACTTCTTGATCAATAGTGCAATGCCACCTCCTCTTTTACACCCCCCCTTCCCGTCACGCCTGGAATATTGAGCTGCCAGTCCTGCCCTTCCCTCAACCATGTCTCTGTGATAGCAACAATATCATATGCCCGTGTGTTAATCAATGCCCTCAATTCATCTGCCTTACTTGTAAGACTCCTTATGTTAAAATAGATGCAATCTAGCCTTGCATTATTCCCTTGTGCCTTAACAGGTCTATATCTGCTCTGCCTTCCAGGCTGACTTAGTTTCTCTTCTATATTTGGCTGTGCATCACCCCCTATTGTACCTCCACTCTTTATCCCATCCCCTTGCCAAATTAGTTTAAACCCCCCTCAACAGCACCAGCAAACCTTCCCGCAAGGATGTTGGTCCTGTTCCGGTTCAGGTGCAACCCGTCCGACTTGTACAGGCCCCACCTTCACCAGAAACAGACCCAGTGATCCAGGAAACTAAAACCCTCCCTCCTGCAACATCTCTTTAGTCACGTATTCATCCTCTCTATCCTCCTATTCCTATACTCACTAGCACTTGGCACAGGGAGTAATCCAGAGATTACAACCTTTGAGGTCCTGCTTTTTAATCTGCTACCTAGCTCCCTAAATCCTTGTTGCATGACCTCATTCCTCTTTCTACCTATGTCACTGGTACCAATGTGAACCACGACCTCTGACTGTTTACCCTCCCCCTTCAGAATGCCCTGCAGCCGCTCTGTGACATCCTTGACCCTGGCACCAGGGAGGCAACATACCATCCTGGAGTCACATCTACAGCTGCAGAAGCGCCTGTCTGCATCCCTCACTATCGAGTCTCCTACCACTATTGCTCTTGCGTTCTTACTCCTCTCCCCTTGTGCAGCTGAGCCACTCACAGTGCTGTGAACTTGGCTGTGGTTGCGCTTTCCAGAGGAACCTTCACCCTCACCATTTTCCAACACAGAAAAAAGGTTCTTGAGTGAGACGCACTCTAGGACTTTCCTGACTACCTGCCTGCCCCCCTTCTTCTGACTGGTGTTCCCCCATTCCTTCCCTGAACTGCACGTCCTTAAGCTGCGGAGTGACCACATCTAAAAACATGCTATCCACATAACCCTCAGCCTCATGGATGTACCATTGTGTCTCCAGCTGACACTCGAGCTCCGAAACCCGTTGCTGAAGCTAGTCAAGCACATGTGGTCATCCAGGCTGCAAGGAGTGTCTAAGGATTCCCACATGCTGCAGGCTGTACAACACACGGGACTGAGCTCCCTTGCCACACTTTTAGTTTGTTTTTAATTAAAAGACTATTTCCTTAAATTTAAGCCAAGTAGAAACTATTTAGTTTTTCTTAAAAAAAAAACAAATGCTGAGACTCTTACCTTCTGTAATGTCACTTTGGAGTGGAAAAATAAACTTACCCACTACCTACCATTCAGCTCCCTCCCTTGTTCTGACATCACTCCTTTCGAATTCCAGCGCTGCTGAGTGTTTAGGTGAGAACAAGCTCCCTCACAGGTAGACTCCGGTCTGCTTTTTATACAGTCGCTCCGCTCCCTCACAGGTAAACTCCTGCTCTTTATACAGCCACTCCGCTCCCTCACAGGTAAACTTCACTCTGCTCTTTATACAGTCGCACCGCTCCCTCACAGGTAAACTCCTGCTCGTTATACAGTCGCTCCACTCCCTCACAGGTGAACTCCTGCTCTTTATACAGTCGCTCCGCTCCCTCACAGGTAAACTCCTGCTCTTTATACAGCCACTCCGCTCCCTCACAGGTAAACTTCACTCTGCTCTTTATACAGTCGCACCGCTCCCTCACAGGTAAACTCCTGCTCGTTATACAGTCGCTCCGCTCCCTCACAGGTAAACTCCTGCTCTTTATACAGTCGCTCCGCTCACTCACAGGTAAACTCCTGCTCGTTATACAGTCGCTCCGCTCCCTCACAGGTAAACTCCTGCTCATTATATAGTCGCTCTGCTCCCTCACAGGTAAACTCCACTCTGCTCTTTATACAGTCACGCCGCTCCCTCACAGGTAAACTCCACTCTGCCCTTTATACAGCCACCCCCCTCCCTCACAGGTAAACTCCACTCTGCCCTTTATACAGCCACTCCGCTCCCTCACAGGTAAACTCCACTCTACTCTTTATACAGCCACCCCCCTCCCTCACAGGTAAACTCCACTCTGCTCTTTATACAGCCACTCCACTCCCTCACAGGTAAATTCCTGCTCTTTATACAGTCGCTCTGCTCCCTCACAGGTAAACTCCACTCTGCTCTTTATACAGTCGCGCCGCTCCCTCACAGGTAAACTCCACTCTGCCCTTTATACAGCCACCCCCCTCCCTCACAGGTAAACTCCACTCTGCCCTTTATACAGCCACTCCGCTCCCTCACAGGTAAACTCCACTCTGCTCTTTATACAGCCACCCCCCTCCCTCACAGGTAAATTCCTGCTCTTTATACAGTCGCTCTGCTCCCTCACAGGTAAACTCCACTCCCGCTCTTTATACAGTCGCGCTGCTCCCTCACAGGTAAACTCCCACTCTTTATACAGCCACTCCACTCCTGCTCTTTATAGAGCTGCTCCGCTCCCACTTTGCTCCCACTCCGCTCCCTCACAGGTAAACTCCTGCTCTTTATACAGTCGTCCGCTCCCTCACAGGTAAACTCATGCTCTTTATACAGTCGCTCCCCTCCCTCACAGGTAAACTCCTGCTCTTTATACAGTCGCTCTGCTCCCTCACAGGTAAACTCCTGCTCTTTATACAGTCGCTCCACTCCCTCACAGGTAAACTCCTGCTCTTTATACAGCCACTCCGCTCCCTCACAGGTAAACTCCTGCTCTTTATACAGTCGCTCCACTCCCTCACAGGTAAACTCCTGCTCTTTATACAGCCACTCCGCTCCCTCACAGGTAAACTCCTGCTCTTTATACAGTCGCTCCACTCCCTCACAGGTAAACTCCTGCTCTTTATACAGTCGCTCTGCTCCCTCACAGGTAAACTCCTGCTCTTTATACAGTCGCTCCACTCCCTCACAGGTAAACTCCTGCTCTTTATACAGCCACTCCGCTCCCTCACAGGTAAACTCCTGCTCTTTATACAGTCGCTCCACTCCCTCACAGGTAAACTCCTGCTCTTTATACAGTCGCTCTGCTCCCTCACAGATAAACTCCTGCTCTTTATACAGTCGTCCGCTCCCTCACAGGTAAACTCATGCCCTTTATACAGTAGCTCCACTCCCTCACAGGTAAACTCCTGCTCTTTATACAGCCGCTCCGCTCCCTCACAGGTAAACTCCTGCTCTTTATACAGTCGCTCCGCTCCCTCACAGGTAAACTCCTGCTCTTTATACAGTCGCTCCACTCCCTCACAGGTAAACTCCTGCTCTTTATACAGTCGTCCGCTCCCTCACAGGTAAACTCATGCTCTTTATACAGTCGCTCCACTCCCTCACAGGTAAACTCCTGCTCTTTATACAGTCGCTCTGCTCCCTCACAGATAAACTCCTGCTCTTTATACAGTCGTCCGCTCCCTCACAGGTAAACTCATGCCCTTTATACAGTAGCTCCACTCCCTCACAGGTAAACTCCTGCTCTTTATACAGCCGCTCCGCTCCCTCACAGGTAAACTCCTGCTCTTTATACAGTCGCTCCGCTCCCTCACAGGTAAACTCCTGCTCTTTATACAGTCGCTCCACTCCCTCACAGGTAAACTCCTGCTCTTTATACAGTCGTCCGCTCCCTCACAGGTAAACTCATGCTCTTTATACAGTCGCTCCACTCCCTCACAGGTAAACTCCTGCTCTTTATACAGTCGCTCTGCTCCCTCACAGATAAACTCCTGCTCTTTATACAGTCGTCCGCTCCCTCACAGGTAAACTCATGCTCTTTATACAGTCGCTCCACTCCCTCACAGGTAAATTCCTGCTCTTTATACAGCCGCTCCGCTCCCTCACAGGTAAACTCCTGCTCTTTATACAGTCGCTCCGCTCCCTCACAGGTAAACTCCTGCTCTTTATACAGTCGCTCCACTCCCTCACAGGTAAACTTCTACTCTTTATACAGCCGCTCCGCTCCCTCACAGGTAAACTCCTGCTCTTTATACAGTCACTCTGCTCCCTCACAGGTAAACTCCTGCTCTTTATACAGCCGCTCCACTCCCTCACAGGTAAACTCCTGCTCTTTATACAGCCGCTCCACTCCCTCACAGGTAAACTCCTGCTCTTTATCAGCCGCTCCACGTCTTTGCTTTTTGTTCAATTTATTGTTCAGCAACTCCCGAAACCGCCCGTTATAATTGCAACCTTCTTTGGCCCGACTTTTATGACTTTTTTTTGTTTGACTCTCTCTTGCTCACTATTGATCCGGCCCACATCCTGGTCACTCTCCTTTCCCAACTGAGCTGGCCCGGTGCTGATACTCTCGACACGATGCCCCACTCATGAAACTGACAGGCTATTGCCTGCAATCTCACCACGAGGGATCCGTCTGCTTACCAGCTATTTACTCGAGCACTGTAGCTGTGTCTTCAAGGTTTTTCTTTGCAGTCAGCACCCTGCATTCTCAGCACTCTCCCATGCTGTGGTTTAGTTGTGGCCTTACCAAAATGTCGAGGGTCGTCTCACGCCATGTATCACAATCTAAGACAGTTCCCCATGCCGTGCCTGTATTTAATCTTGCTGTCAGCTGTGCCTGACCACCACTGATCACCATGTCATTTTATTATAATGATATATGACCAAATCGCTCATAAGGGATTGGGTAAACACATCATGGGTTCATTTATTAAGACTAGGCACCTGAGAACAGTTATAACATAGGTATAAATCTTGAAGACATCAGAGCTGTGTGTGTGTGCCCCGCTCAAAGCAAAAGTGAAACTAAGACTGGATCACATGACACATTTCCCATCCAGTGATGTCACGCTGGTATCCCTTAAAGGCATATTACAACAAGAAGGAACTCTTCATCGGGGCTCCACAGCATTTACTCTCCTTGTCTCTCTGTGTGTAAGGGCCATTGTTTCCTATGGTATAATGTTGGACCATCTAAACTTAAAAAAAAGACTTGTATTTCTATAGCACCTTTCATGGCCCAGGATGTTCCAAAGCACTTTACAACCAATGCAGTATTTTTGAAGTATTGTCACTGTTGTAATGTGGGAAACTGCAATAAACCACCAGATGTCAATAGTAATATTTGCGAACTTGCTGGATTAGGCTTAAGAGGCTAAATAGTCTACTTCAGTTCCAATTTTAACTATTTCACTGCCAGAGTAAATTAAACCCCAAAATGGATTGTAAACATTTATCTAAGGTCCTTTACCTTTTGTTTTCAGTTAGAGACTCAGAATGACCTGAAGCCATATGATGCTAAGATGCTAATTCCACTCCCAGAGGTGCCCCTCAGAACAATCCTGGACGGAGTGAATGTGCAACGCGGTTATGGATTTCTACAAATGGACGATGAGAGAATGTCGGAACTGAAGACCACTGGCGTGGAAATCTGGCACGTTCAAGAGTTCGATCACAGCGAGCTCCCCAGAGAGAGTTACGGCCAGTTCCACGAGGGGGACACTTACGTTATTCAGTGGAAGTATACCATCAGCAGTCTGGGTAAGGGAGTGACTTTGTCCTGGCTATTGCACGACAAACACAACTGATTGCTAAAGTTGTAGCAATGTGCCCTCTGGTGGCCACACACCGTGCTGCAGTTTGGTGAGCAATAACAACAACTTGCACCTCCATCGCAGCCAAGGCACTTTACAGGAGCTTTATTAAATACAATTTGAAACTGAGCCACATCAGACGATATTAGGGCAGGTGAACAAAAGTTTGTTCAAAGAGGAACTGAATGGGAATGGTACCATCGTGATTATGTTACTGGATTCGTAATCCCGAGGCCTGGACGAATGATACAGAGATATGGATTCACCTCCGTGGTGGCTGAGTTTTTAAAATTCCATTAATTAAATAAATCTGGAATTTAAAAAAACTAGTAACAGTAATGGCGACCATGTAACTACCAATTGATTGTGTAACTGGTTCAATAATGTCACTCAGGGAAGGAAATCTGCCATCCTTGCCCAGTCTGACCTCTGTGACTCCAGATCCACCACAATGTGTTTGACTTTAATAATTTTAAGAAGCATCTCAGAGGATGGGATGTAGAGATTTCAAGGGAGCAATTCCAGATTTAAGGGTCTGGGCAGCTGAAGGCATGACCAGCAGTGGTGGAATCACCATATGGTGAAAATTAGGGATGTACGAGGGGCTGGAGTTGGAGGAGCACAGAGATCGGGGAGGTTTGTAGGGGCTACGGAAGGTTACTGAGATAGTGAGGGCCAAGGTCATTGGATGACTTGAAAACAAGGATGGGAATTTTAAAATCCAGGAGCTCCCAAACCAGGAGCACAGGGTTTGTGGAGGTAGACAAGGGGAACTGACTTTTGGATTAGTTAAAGCTTATGGAAGGTGGGAGATGCTCAGTCAATCAGGGAAATGCTAGAATAATCAGGTCCAAAGGTAACAAAGGCCAGGATTTCCCGGTCGGCGAGCGGGGGGGCGGGGCCTGCTCACCGATGTGTAAAATGACGCGGGATGATGTCGGGCGGAACTCCCGAAGTCACCCCGCGTCATTTCCATTTTCAGGTCAGCGGGGGTGCAGCTGAATCAGCTGTGCACCCGCCAACCTGTCAACGGCCTATTGAGGCCATTGACCATGTAATTAATGTAGTTAATGGACCTGCCCGTCCAACCTTAGGGTTAGCGGGCAGGCCGGGAGCCCTGGCGGGCTTCAGAAAAAGCATCAAACCTCATCCACGGGCAGGATGAGGTTTCATGTATGTTTACAAATTTTTAATAAAAGTGAAACGGAAAGTGATGGACACGTGACAGTGTCACATGAGGGGAGATGTCAGGGAATTTTCTTTCCTGTTTTTAACATTTTTTAACACGGAGCTGATCTCCCTGAGGCAGCACTTAGCCTCAGGGAGATGAGTGCGCACTTTCGTGTGCATGCGCTAAAGAGTGCACTCTCAGCTCAGGGAATTCCACCCCCCCACCCCCACCCACACAGGGAGCGCTTCCTGGCAGACGTCACGCTGGGCGGGCCTTAATTGGCCTATCCACGTAAAATGGCTGCACACCCCCGATTGGGGGCGCTGATCAGAGGCGCACCTCCACCCGCCCGCTCCTGAACTTCCCCTCCCGACAGGGGGGGACCATTCTTCCCAAAGGCTTGGATGAGGGTTTCAGCAGCACATGAGCAGAGACGAGCGGAGACAGGTGGTTGAAATAGGTGGTCCTGGTGTTCGGGCGTATATGGGATCTGAAGTTATCTCGGGGTCAAGTACGACACCAAGATTGCGACCAGAATGAATGAACCTGAGACGCTGGTCAGGGAGGGAGATGGAGTTGGTGACTTGGGAACAGAGTTTTTATGGTGGGAGCCAAAGACGATGGCATCAGTCTTCCCTATGTTTAGTAGGAGGAAATCTCTGCTCACCCGATACTGGATGCCAGGCAAGTCTGACAAATCAAAGACAATGGGGTAGGGGGTTGTGGGGGGGAGGGGGAGGGGGAGGGAGCTGAGAGAGGTGGTGGTGAAGTAGGTCTGGGTGTTGTCAATGTACATGTGGAACCTGACACGTTTTTGTGTAGATCGCAGATTAATTTACCTGGTGTAGGGCGGAGGAGAGGACTGAGAAGATTAAACATTTCACTTAAAAGGCGTTTTTATGCTGAGAATGAACTTCTAGCAGCTCACCTGATGAGACAATATAAAGGAGGCAAATTCCATGGCCAGAATTTTAGGGTTGGCAAGCAGGGGCAGGGCCCACTCACGAGGCGTAAAATGACGCGCGGTGATGTCGGGCCTGCGTCCTGATGTCACCGCGCGTCATTCAGATTTTCAGTTCGGCAGGCGCACAGCCCAGTTGGCTTCACACCCGCTGGACTGTCAAAGGCCTGTCAAGGCCATTCAAATATCAATTAAAACACTTAACAGAGCTGCCCGTCCAACCTGAAGGTCGGCGGGGGGCAGGTGAAGAGCCCAGGCGGCCTTCGCATTTATCGTGGAGCCTCATCCACGGGCGGGATGAGGTTTCATGAAGGTTTTTAAAGTTTTATGAAAATGTTTAATAACATTCATTGACATGTCCCAGCTCGTGTGACTCTTTCACATGAGGGGACATGTCTTCATTTTTTTTCTTTATTAAAGTTTTCAGAACTTCAACTAATCTCCTTGAGGCAGCTCTTTGCCTCGGAGATTTCTTCTCTCTTTTGCACACGTGCGTGAAAGAGCGCACTCCCCGACTCAGGCAACACCCCCACCCCCCACCACCCCCCCAGCCGCCCCCCACCCCCGCCCACACAGGGAGCGCTCAGCGCTTCCGGGCGTGCATCATGCTGGGCAGGCCTTAATTGGCCCGCCCACGTAAAATGGTGGTGCAGTACTGAGAGAGTACTTTTGGATGGGACGTTAAACCATTGACCCATCTTCCAACTCCAGTGGATATAGATGGTCTTATTTTGAAGAAGAGTGGAGATGTCCTCCCCAGTGCCCTGGCCACTATTTATCCCTCAACCAACATTACTAAAAGAGATTATCTGGCCGTTATCACATTGCCGTCTGTGGGATCCTGCTGTCCGTGGGATCCTGCTGTGCAACATTCCCTCTAAGCTGCACGGGTGCATGATCTTCCAGCAATCGGGGATGTGCCATGCAGGGAATAAGGAGGCTGCTCACAAGCACTGGTCCCTTTAAGATGCAGACACATACCACGCAGTGCAATAAACAGGTAGTGCACAGCTAAAGGGAATTGGAGAAAATGTTAATGTTGCAAGAATATTAACTGCTCCTTAATGCTGCATTACAAAAATTACTACACTTCAAAAATATCTCATTGGCTGTAAAGCGCTTTGGGGTAATCTGGGGTCAGAGAAGGTGCTATAGAAATACAAGTCTTTCTTTAGCAGCTATTCAGCTCAGCTAACTCGGCATAAACCTGGGGGTCAGAATCACAGGGCTCACTTCTACACCAGGCAGCGACCTTGCCAACTGACTGTCAGCGGAGCTCCCGTACTTTGTGCTGAAACCCAAGTCATGAGGATGTGTGTTTAAAATCGCTGCTGTAAGTCAAGATTCTGATATAACTGAGATCAGGACCTGATCTGAGCCGATGGACAACAGTCAGACTAGGTACTGACCTGCTGTTACAGAAAGGTTAACGCAGTGTGGCTGAGTTTGGGTCTCCTTGTGTTTTCCCTGCAGTGGCAAAGCGACAGAGACCGGATCAACTGAGCAGCGCTGGTCCTGGGAAGGAGCGATCTGCGTATTTCTTCTGGCAGGGCTGCCTGTCGAGCATCAGCGGCAAAGGAACTTCTGCGTTGACGACAGTGGAACTGGGCAAGGACAGAGAATCACAGGTAACAACAGTGTGTGTAAGAATTGGAGGTGCAGGGGTAGGAATTACAGAATTACAGTCACCATATTTAATCAGATTATCACAGTGACACTTCACCGTCCAAAACTGGACTGGGCAATTATGGAAACAGGTAGGCTATTCAGGCCCTTGAGCCCATCCTGCCATCCTATTGGATCATGTCTGATCTGTACCTCAGCTCCACTTACTTGTGTTTGCTCCATATCCCTCAATACCCTTACCCCACAAAGATCTATCAATTCTAATGTTGAAAATTTCATTTGACCCAACATAACAGCCTTTGGTGATCATAAGAAATATTTTGCTCTCTGATTTTCTACTATTCTTTTTCTGTCTTCTGCTATGAAAATGGTGGAGAGACTTCGATTTTCACTACCCTGTGTCTGGAAGAAGTACTTCCTAATTTCACTCTGAACAGCCTGGCTCTAATTTTAAGATTATGCAGCCCTTGGATAGCAGTGCCCACCAAAGAAAATAGATTCTCTGTATTTAAAGCACTTGGCTAATGGTTTAGATGTAACTGGAAAATAGTCCTATTTAGCTATGGAGGAAATTTAGTGCACTTTTTATCCAGGGGGAAAGAGATATATGCCTCTCTATTCCTTCATCTAAGTCATTTCTATAAATAGTGAAAAGCTGAGGCCCTGGTACAGACACTTGGGGGACACCATTAGGCACACCTTCACAATTTGAATACATATCCATTACCCTTCTCTCTCTCTCCTGCCTCGGAACTAATTCCCTATCTTAGCTACTGGGTTGTCTCCAATTCCATGCACTCGTTTTTGCTAACGGTCTCTTATGTGAAACCTTGTTGAGTGCCGTCTGTCTGTCTACATGAGTAACATCCATGGACACTCCTTTTTAAAATTCATTTATGAGATGTGGGCATCGCTGGCTAGGCCAACATTTATTGTCCATCCCTAACTGCGCCTGAGAAGGTGGTGAGCTGCCTTGTTGAACTGCTGCAGTCCACATCTATTACTTAGTTAGTTAGACATGGACTATACTTTACAATTCCATGCTGGCTCTCTCCAATGAGCTCATATTTGTCTAGATGCTCAGTTTCCAGTAATTTTCTCAAAATTGACATTAGATTACTGGGCGTTTAATTTCCTAGCTTATAGAAACATAGGAACTAGGAGCAGGATTCAGCCCTTTGAGCCTGCTCCACCATTCAATATGATCATGGCTGATACTCTATCTCATCACCATGTTCCTGCTTTCTCTCCATACCCCTTGATGCCTCTAATATCCAAAAATGTATCCATTTCTTTCTTGAATATACTTAGTGACCCGGCCTCCACAGCCTCTGTGGTAGAGAATCACACAGGTTGACCACCCTCTGAGTGAAGAAATTTTTCCTCATCTCAGTCCTAAATGACCTGCCCCATATCCTGAGACCGTGGCCCCTGGTTCTAGACCCCCCAACCAGGGGAAACATCCTTCCTGCATCTAGTCTGTCTAGCCCTGTTAGAATTTTATGCATTTCAATCAGATCCCCTCTCATTCTCCTAAACTCTAGTGAACACAGGCCCAGTTGAACCATGCTCTCCTCATACGACAGTCCTGCCATCCCCAGTATCAGCCAAATGAACCTTCGCTGCACTCCCTCTATGCCAAGTATAGCATTCCTTAGGTAGGGAGATCAAAACTGCACACAATACTCCAGGTGTGGTCTCACCAAGGCCTTGTATAACTGCAATAAGACATCCCTACTTCTGAACTCAAATCCTCTTGCAATGAAGGCCAATGTACCATTTTCCTTCCTAATTGCTTGCTGTACCTGCCTGTTTACTTTCATTTACTGGTGTACAAGGACACCCAGGTCCCTTTGTACATCCACATTCCCCAATATATCACCATTTAAATAATACTCTGCCTTTCTGTTTTTCACACCGAAGCAAATAACTTCACATTTATCCACGTTATATTGCATCTGCCATGTGTTTGCCTATACACACAACTTATCTAAATCACTCTGAAGCTTCCTTGCATCCTCCGCGCAACTCACAACCTCGCCCAATTTTGTGTCATCAGCAAACTTGGAAATATTGCATTTAGTTCCCTCATCCAAGTCATTTATATATATATATATCAAATGGCTGGGGCCCAAGCACTGACCCCGGAGGTACACCACTAGTCACCACCTGTCATCCGGAAAAAGACCCATTTAATTCCCACTCTCTGTTTCCGGTCTGTCAACCAATTCTCAACCCATGTCAATATATTACCCCCAATCCCATATGCTTTAATTTTACCCACTAGCCTTTTATGTGGGGCTTTATCAAAAGCCTTTTTGAAATCCAAATACACCACATCCACTGGTTCTCCCTTATCTATTCTACTAGTTACACCCTCAAAAATCTCCAGTGGATTAGTTAAGCATGATTTCCCTTTCATAAACCCATGCTGACTTTGTCTAATCCCATTAATGCTTTCCAAGTGTTCTCTTACCACGTCTTTTATAATAGACTCTAACATTTTCCCCATTACTGATGTTAGGGTAACTGGTCTGTAATTCTCTGTTTTCTCTCTCCCTCCTTTTATAAATAGTGGGGTTACATTTGCCACCCTCCAATCTGTAGGAACTGCTCCAGAGTCTGTAGAATTTTGGAAGATGACCACCAATGCATCCAATATTTCCAGGGCCACTTCCTTTAGTACTCTGGGATGTAGATTATCAGGTCCTGGGGATTTTTCAGCCTTTAACCCCATTAATTTCTCTAGCACCATTTTTTTTTACTAATACTGATCATCTTCAATTCCTCCCTCTCACTAGACCCTTGGTTCCCTAACATTTCTGGGAAATTATTTGTGTTCTCTTTTGTGAGGACAGAACCAAAATAAGTGTTCAATTCTTCTGCCATTTCTTTGTTCCCCATTGTAATTTCCCCTGTTTCTGACTATAAGGGATCTACATTTTTCTTCACTAATTTTTTTCTCTTCACACATTTAAAGAAGCTTTTACAGCAGTTTTTATGTTCCCTGCAAGTTTACTCTCAGACTCCATTTTCCCCTTCTTGATCAATCTTTTTGTCCATTTTTGCTGAATTCTAAACTGCTCCCAATCCTCAGGCTTGCTGCTTTTTCTGGCAATTTTATATGTCTCCTCTTTGGATCTAATACTATCCCTAATTTCTTTTGTAAGCCATTGTTGAGCCACCTTTCCTGTTTTATTTTTGCGCCAGACAGGAATGAATAATTGTTGTAATTCATGCATACGTTCCTTAAATATTAGCCACTGCCTATCCACTGTCAACCCTTTTAGTAAGGTTCCCAATTATTATTGCCAGCTCACACCTCACACCCTCGTAGTTCCCTTTATTTAGATTCAGGACCCCAGTTTCAGATTCAGATTCTTCACTCTCCATCCTAATGAACAAATCTATCATTTTATGGTCGCTCTTCCCCAAGGGACCCTGTACAACAAGATTGTTAATTAATCCTTTCTCATTGCACAATACCCAGTCTAGGATAGCCTGCTCTCTAGTTGGTTCCTCAATGTATTGGTGTAAAAAAAATCATGTCCACACTCCAGGGAATCCTCCTTCATAGTATTATTGCTAGTTTGGTTTGTCCAATCAATATGTAGATTAAAGTCACCATGATTACAGTTGTACCCTTATTGCATGCATCTCCAGGTTCCTGCTTAATGCTTTCCCTTACATCTGCATTACTGTTTGGGGGGCCTATAGACAACCCCACCAATGTTTTCTGCCCCTTGGTGTTTCTTATCTCCACCTAAACAGATTCCATATCATGATTTGCTGAGCCAATATCCTTCCTCATTGTTGCATTGATTTCCTCCTTTACTAACAGTACTACCCCACCTCCTTTTCCTATTTGTCTGTCCTTCCTATATATTGAATACCCCTGGATGTTCAGTTCCCACCCTTGGTCACCCTGCAGCCATGTCTCCGTAATTGCATCTGTTTATATATATTTGCGCTGTTGATTCATCTACCTTATTGCGAATGCTCCGCGGATTAAGATACAATGCCTTTGGACTTGTCTTTTTAACCTTGTTAGTCATCTTAGCTTTATTTTGCACTATGACCCCATTTGTTTCTCACCCTTGTTTTTTCTGCCTTCCACTTTTGCTTATTACTTTTCTGTCTTTGTTTCTATCCTTGTTTCCCCCTCCTCCGTCTCCCTGCTCAGGTTCCTATCCCCCCGCCATTCTAGTTTTAACCCTCCCCGACCGCACTAGCAAACAGCAACCCTGAGGAAGTGGCATTGGTAATAATCCTGAGATTACTACCTTTGAGGTCCTACTTTTTAATTTACGTCCTAACTCCCCATATTCAGCTTGTAGGACCTCATCCCTTTTTTAACCTATGTCGTTGGCACCAATATGTACCAGGACCACTGGCTGTTCACCCTGCCCCTACAGAATGCCCTGCAGCCTCTCCGAGACATCCTTGACCCTGGCACCAGGGAAGCAACATACCATCCTGGAGTCTCTTTTGCAGCCACAGAAATGCCTGTCTGTTCCCCTTACTATTGAATCCCCTATCACTATAGCCCTGCCGCTCTTCTTCCTCCCCTCTTGTGCAGCAGAGCCACCCGTGGTGCCATGGACTTGGATCCTGCTGCTTTCCCCTGAGAAGTCATCTCCCCCAACAGTACCCAAAATGGTAAATCTGTTAGAGAGGCAGATGGCCACAGGGGACTCCTGTACTAACTGCCTTCCTCTACTCTGCCTGGTGGTCACCCATCCCCTTTCTGCCTGTTCAGTCTTTACCTGTGGTGTGACCTCCTCACTGAACCTGCTGTCTATGATAATCCCAGCATCGCGGATGCTCCACAGTGAATCCACCTGCAGCTCCAGCTCCGAAATGCGGTTACCCAGTAGCTGCAGCTGGACACACTTCCTGCACACATGGTCACCAGGGACACTGGAAGTGCCCATGGCTTCCCACATAGTGCAGGAGGAACATATCATGAATGCGAGATCTGCTGTCATGACTTCCCTTTAGATTAAGCTTGTTAGTTACTCCCTTTAAAGAATACTAACTACGCTAGGGGCCTTATTCCACTCCAAACACTCCCACTACAATCCAAAGTCCTCACTTTATTTTGTTTAAGCTAATGGACAGCAGTGGTTTAATTAGTAGAAAAAGTAGAAGAACTCACCTGACCCTACTTCCCAATCAACTGCCTCCCCTGCGTTGGGTCACGTTTTGAATTGTGACATCACTTCGAACTCCTCTGCCTGAAGGTCCTGAGGGTACACCTCTCCTCTCCGATCTCGGCCTCTGTTTCTCGTACCCTTTTATACCGCTCTCACTGGCCTCTCCTCTCCGATCTCGGCCTCTGTTTCTCGTACCCTTTTATACCGCTCTCACTGGCCTCTCCTCTCCGGCCAGCCCCAAGTCTCCCCGGAACTCTCACTCTGTCCTCGGGCCGCTTTCAGCCCCGAATCCAGCTCCCGCTCTTTTTTAGATCTTTGCTCTGACTCTCAGCCCCCGCTATTTTTAAATCTTACCAAGGCTGCTGCTCCTCTCACGCTGCCTCCCTGTCCCCCTCTAGACTCTGGCCTGGTTTTCTTTACACTTTAAAATCGCCGCTCCTCTCGAGCTGCCTCCTGGTCTCTCTCTCCCCTTCGCTTCTTACATAATGGGATCCATTCCAGCATGAGGATTCTTGGTGCCTCCAGAGGCATTAAGATCCCCAAAGGGATTTTTCCCCTGGTTTCAGTGACTCTAACAATGAATATAACCATAGCCGTCAGTAGCTTCAGCTACTATTTCTTTTGTTCACAGACAACTAAACTTTACCCAACTCGTACAGCTCAACAGTGCACTGTTCCCCTCATTGGCTCGTCCACAGTCAGCGGGGAAGTTTCAGGAGTCACAGTCAGAGTTTACTGTTTCAGCCCAGCAATGTTCATTGGGACTAGCTCATCACACCCAGCAACTTCAGCTTGTCTCACAAGGGCTTGTTTTGCAGTCAGTCCTGTAACATGACAGATTATCGGTCGGGTGTCAGTGAAGACTCAGTGGTAGCAGTTTCACCTTAGTCAGAGTGAGTTCAAATTCAACTCTAATTTTAGTTGATGCCCCAGCAGAGTAATGAGGAAATGCTGCACTGTCAAAGTGCTGCCTTTCAGATGAGATGTTAAACCAAGGCTTCAGTCTTCCCTCTCGGGTAGATTGAAAAGATCCCACGGCACTATTTCCAAAAAGAGAAAGGTAAGTTTTCTCTCAACCTCCACAACATTGGCCTTTCTGGTGTTTGAGGATTGGCAGCTTGCTGAATGTCAAAGTGCGGGGTAGGGCCAGATGGGCTGAACCCATTGCATATAGCGAGCACCATCTGTTTTAATGCTGACACTACTGTATCCCACCATTGGTGAAGGCTACAACTTCAGCTCCCTACCTGGAACATCCTCTGATCATTAGCATGGTTTCCCAGGCCTCTTCCTAACCACAGATAGACAGTGCATCATTTGTGGGTCAGGATGTGAAGATTAGAGGACACCCAGCGCCCCCCACCCCCCCACCACCCACCCCCCTCCCCCCCCACCCCCCCTCACACCGAGTAAACAGTCAGTACAGAGCTCATGGTGTAGGGGGTAGCATGATCATCATGATCATGCATAGATAGAGGATTGGTTAGGTAACAGGAAATTGGGTCATTTTCAGGTTGTAATGAGTGGAGTGTCACACCGATCAGTGCTGGGGCCTCAACTATTTACAATCTATACCAATGATTCGGATGAAGGGACTAAATGTATGGCTGCTAAATTTTCTGATGACACTAAGATAGGTCGGAAAGTAAGTTGTGAAGAGGACATAAGGAGTCTGCAAAGGGGTATAGACAGGTTAAGTGAGTGGGCAAAAATTTGGCAGATGGAGTATAATGTGGGAAATGTGAACTTGTCCACTTTGGCAGGAAAAATAGAAAAGCAGCAAATTATCTAAATGGGAGAGAGATTGCAGAACTCTGAGATACAGCGGGATATGACTGTCCTGATACATGAATCACAAAAAGTTAATATGCAGTTACAACAAGTATTTAGGAAGGCAGATGGAATGTTGGCATTTATTACGAGGGAAATGGAATATAAAAGTAGGGAAGTTTTGATAAAGTTGTACAGGGCATTGGTGACATTGCATCTGGAGTACTGTGTACAGTTTTGGTCTCCTGATTTAAGAAAGGATATAATTGCATTAGAAGCAGTTCGCAGAAGGTTCACTTGACTGATCCCTGGGATTGGGGGTTATCTTATGAGGAAAGGTTGGACATACTGGGCCTCTATCCATTGGAGTTTAGAAGAATAAGAGATGAGCTTATTGAAACATATAAGATCCTTTGAGGACTTGACAGGGTGGATGCCGAGAGGATGTTTCCCCTTGTGGGAGAGACTAGAACTAGGGGACGTAGTTTAAAATTAAGGGGTCTTCCATTTAAGATGGAGACTAGTAGAAATTTGTTTCTCTGAGGGTCATCAGTCTGTGGAACTCTCTTCCCCATAGAGCGGTAGGGGCAGAGTCATTGAATATTTTTAAGGCAGAGGTGAATAGATTATTGACTAATACTGGAGTCAAAGGTTATTGGGAGTAGGCGGAATGTGGAGCTGAGGCCACAATCAGATCAGCCATGATCTTATTGAATGGCAGAGCAGGCTCGAAGGGTCTACTGATGCTCCTAATTCGTATGTTTGTACACACTGGAAAATAGCTCAGTATGATAACTGAGTCCAAGTGAGGAATTTCTATTTTAATATGGCCTCTGTTTCTGGTTATCTTGCAAGTGGTTGATCATCATGTTCACAAAACTCATTAACAAGCATTTAGCACAATGTGCTTCATTCCTTCCTCAAAATGTGACAATTTATAGCTTCCAGTGCCTCAGCTGAAAGGCACCAGTCATAGACACAGTAGCATGTCCAAATACTCCCCAAAATTGGTGCCTGCTAGGCCTTGCTCACCTTCTCTCATTCTGTATCGTGTACACTGCATGGTGTACTGTATATGAGAAGTATAGTGTTTAACACTGCATCAAAAGCATCATGACAATAGAGAAAACAATTACTTTCAATTTTCCTGGTTGATATTTTATTGAACCAAATTGATCTACTTAATATGGGTTTGCTGAAATATAGCGCTGCTGATTGGTTGATTAAGGGTTAAATGTGTGTGCTGTTGCCTAGGTGCTGGTGTCACAGGGAAAGGAGCCCCCCTGCTTTCTCCAGCTGTTCCAAGGAGGAATGATTACCCACAGTGGCAGAAGGGATAACATCAGAAGCTCACAAGGTTTGGATTGTGAACATTTTATTTTGAAGGAGTAAAGAGAGTTTGAATTTTTTTTTATATGCATTCATGAGGTGTGGGTGTCGTTGGCTACACCAGTATTTATTGCCCATCCCTACTTGGGGAGCCAACCACATTGCTGTGGGTCTGGAGTCACATGTAGGCCAGGCCAGGTAAGGATGTCAAGATTTCCTTCCCTAAAGGACATCAGTGAACCAGATGAGTTTTTACAACAATCAGCAATGGTTTTGTGGACATCATTAGGCTTTTAATTCCAGATTTTTATTAGATTCAAATTTCACCATCTGCCATGGTGGGATTCCAAACCCAGGCCCCAGAGCATTACCCTGGGTCTCTGGAATATTAGTCCAGTAACAATACCACTATGCCACTACCTCCCTGTTGTGTCGGAGAAGATTGTGCAAAAAAACTACAGTCTGTGATGGATGTTTAAGGGAAAGAACTCCCATTTCCCCATATTCATGCCTCTAGGCTGCAAAACTATTTCTCTCATTATATTGGGGTAATGTTAGCTTTGTGTAATAGAGTGACTGATTCACTATCACTGTTGTGAAACTAGTGTACAAAGTCAACATTACCCCCCTCCTCTGTCATTCATGTTTCTCTCCCTCTCACACTAATCTCACTCCCTCTGATATATTTTGTATTATATAATCCCAATTTTGCCCTCCATGACCCTTTCTGAAGAAGGCAACCTGTGCCATTGCCGGGAAAAATACCAAAATCTCTATTGCCAGGAGGTTTTCCTGGGCAATTCTGATGCAAAGAGCTGCTGCTGATGAAACCAGCTGATTCAGCAAAGGTCCAGTATCTTGGCCAAAAGTTTGCCATTTCTGACCTATACACTTCTCCAGCGTCACTGTTTGTAATATATCATTTGCCAGACATTATTCAAAGAGAACATTTAAATGTTGCCCATTCAGGAGGTGACAGCTTGGCTTTGTTGCTTTGCTCTTGTCTCTGAGCCTGATGGTTGTGAGTTCAAGCCCTACTCTAGGACTTGAATGTGTGATGTAGACTGATACATGTGTGCAGCACTGGGGACATTAATACTGGCCCCATCCACCTGCTCAGATGGATGTTAAAATTGCACAGTACTGTGTTGAGAAAGTACAAAGAGCTTTGCAGTGCCCTGGCCAATATATATTACTCAGCTAACGTGACTAAAACAGACTTTCTGCTCATTTATCTCAATGCTGTTTATGGAACCTTGCTCTGTGCAAATTTGTTGCCTTCGTATGTGATGACACTTCAAGAAAGAATTCATTGATTGTGGAGCCTTTTGGAATATTGAGGACACAGGAAAAAATGCATTCCTCTTGCCCTTTGTGTGACATTTCTGTGGGCACAAAGTGTTTTATGTTCACTGAAATACTTTTGTAGTTTTGTTATTATAACATAGCAGCCGGTTTGCACACAGCAAGCTCCCACAAATTGCAATGAAATAATTAAACAAATGTTCTGTTTTAGTGATATTAGTCGAGGGGTGAATGTTGACCAGTGAAAAATTCCCTTTTCTTCAAATTGTGCTGTAGGGCCTTTTAAAGTGCTGTACTATATAAGTGTTAGTCTTAGAGTCATTGTGCATTCAGCTATATAGCACTTCAAGTCTATTCTGGCTTTCTGTAGATTCATCAAGTCAGTCCCATTCATGTGCTCTATTTCCATTGCTCTATTTCCATTCTCAACTGCCCATCCAATTTCCTTTTGAAACCACTGATCATCCCCATTTCCACCCCCTCCTAGGGTGAGAGTTCCAGGTCATTACCATTTGCTGTGTAAAAAAAAAAGTTCCTCAAACACATCCCCAAACATTACTGCAGTGGTTCAAGAAGGTGGCTCACTACCACCTTCTGAAGAGCAATTAAGGATGGGCAATAGCTAAGCTAGAGAGTGACTCATCAAAGCCCTATATAAGGAAGGGACTTTTAAAGCACACGGTCAGTAAGAGACGCACAGTCCGCGAGGGGAGACTTCAGCCTGACTGAGACAGAGATCGAGTGAGTATTTTTGGGAATTTGGTTCAAAGTGGAAATTCGTTGCATAGGAGGAAAGCGGTGCTTTAGGTAAAGTTTACTGCAAGAAGTAAAGTGTGCTGAGTGGGGAGTTCGGTGAAGGGCAGGGAGGAGGTACTTTTTCCTTCTCTTTTTCAGCCTCCAGTATTTGATTTCCACTTTGGTGCAGCAGAAGGAGCACGTAAACCAGTAACTGGTATTATTAGTTTTATCAGTATTGTAAAATTTACTGGCAGTGCCAAAACATATTAGGAGGTGTAGGCTTTATTAATTATAATTATTAATGCAATTATTAATTAATTAACACATATTGGGAGATGGCAGGGCAGGCGATGTACTGCGATTGCAGGACATAGGAGCTTCTGGATACCGGTGTGATCCAGGGCAAACACATATGTAGTAAGTGTTTGCAGTTTCATGAATGTCAGCTCCAGGTTATTGAGCTGGAGGCTGAGCTGCAGACACTGTGGCATATCGGGGAGGAGGAAGTTACCTGGGCACTTTATTCCAGGAGGTGGTCACACCCCTTTGGATAGGGTCTTCTGATTTGGCCAGTGGTCAGGGACAGGAAGGTCTGACTGCAAGTGAGGCAGGGAAGGGGACCCAGAAGGCAGGAGTGCAGGAGCCTCGGCCTTTGCAATTGTCCAACAGGTTTGAGGCTTTTTTCAGCTTGTTTGGATGAGAGTGGGGCTGCAGGGTGGATGAGCTAACTGGCCATGGCACTGTGGTACAGGAAGTCATTCAAGTTACAAGGAATGTAGTAGTAGTAGGGGACAGTAGAGTCAAAGAGATTGACACCATTCTCTGCAGCAGAGCATGAGTCCAGGCAGCTGTGTTGCCTGCCTGGTGCCAAGGTTCAGACATCTGCTCGGGGCTGGAGAAGAACTTGCAGTTGGGGTGGGGGGGGTGACCCAATAATCATGACATAGGCAGGACAAAAAAGGAGGTTCTTCATTGACAGTTTAAGGAGCTTGGCACCAAATTAAAAAGCAGAACCTCAAAGGCAATAATCTTTGGATTATTGGCTGAGCCATGTGCAAATTGGCAAAGAGCAAATCAGATTAGGGTGATGAATGCATGGCTCAAAGTCTGGTGTTGGAGAAGTGGGTTCCAGTTCGTGGGCCACTGGCACCAATACTGGGGAAAGTGGGATCTGCGCCATTGGGTTAGTCTACACCTGAACTGTGGTGGGACCGATGTTTTTGTGAGCCGCATAATTAGCGAAGTAGGGAGGGTTTTAATCTAAGTAGTAGGGGCAAGGGTACAAATTTGGCAAGATGTGGTAAATCAAAGAGTAGAGACAAGGCAAAAGAGAAAGCTAACATTTAAGAAGTATTTGGATGTGTACATGCGAGGCCATGGCTTACAAGGTTATGGACCTAGTGCTGGAAAATGGGATTAATATAGTTAGGTACTTGTTTGACCGGCGCAGACTCAATGGGCCAAAGGGCCTTTTTCTGTGCTGCAGACCTCTATGACTCTATGAGAAAGGTATCATTACAGGAAATGAAAAACAGACCATGACAGGAAGGGACAGAGAGTACAAATCTAACAGTAAATCAACAGAACAGACTAGAGGTTATGAAAAGAATAAAAGGATCAAACTAAAGGCTCTGTATGTGAATGCATGAAGCATTTAAAACAAAACAGATGAACTGACAGTGCACATAGAAATAAGTAAGTATGATTTGATAGCCATTACAGAGACATGGCTGCAGGTGGACCTGAATATTGAAGGGTATAGGATATTTAAGAAGGACAGGAAGTGAGGAAAAGGTGGAAGGGCGGCTCTGTTAGTTAATGATGGTATTGGCATAATAGAGAGGGATGACCTAAGTTCAGGAAACTAGGGTGTGGAAACGGTTTGAGTAGAGATGAGAAATAGTAAAGGCAAGAAGTCACTTGTGGGAGTCATGTACAGGCCCCCTAACAGTAACCACATGGCTGAATGGAGCATAAAGGAAGAAATAATGGGAGTTTATCAGAAAGGCATGGCGATCATCTTGGGAGATTTTAATCTACATATAGACTGGAAAACTCAGATGGGTAAAGGTAGCCTAGATGAGGAGTTCATTAAATGTTTTTAGGATAGTTTCTTAGAACAGCATGTTCTGGAGCCAACCAGAGAGCAGGCTATACTAGACCTGGTATTGTGCAACAAGATGGCATTAATTAATGACCTCATAGTGAAAGTGCCCTTAGGTAGCAGCGACCATAATAAGATTGAATTTTATATTCAGTTTGAGAGAGAGAGAAGTGAGTCTGAGACTAAATTTTTAAACTTAAATAAGGGCAATAATGAGGGCATGAAAGCAGAGCTGGCTACAGTGAATTGGCAAATTAGGTTCAGGGATAGGTCAATAAAGATGCATTGGCAAACATTTAAGGGGGTATTTCAGAATATATAGAATAGATACATTCCAATGAGTAAGAAAAAGTCCACGGGTTAGACACACCATCCATGGTTAACTAGAAAGGTTAAAGATAGTATCAAACTTAAAGGAAAAGTATATATTTGTGCAAAGATAGGTGGAAAGCCAGAAGATTGGACAGACTATAAGGAACAGCAAAGGACGACTAAAAGGTTAAAAAGAAGCGAAAAATTAGAGTACAAGAGAAAGCTAGCCAAAAATATAAAAACAAATAGTAAGAGTTTCTATAAATATTTAAAAAAAGAAATGAGTTAACAAATTGAACGTTGGTCCTATAGAAAATGAGTCTGGAGAATTGATAATGGAAAACAAGGAAATGACAGGTGAATTGAACAGTTATTCTGGATCAGCCTTCACTATAGGAGATACAAGTAACATCCCAGAAGCAGCTATAAATCTGGAAATGAAAGGGAGGGAGGAACTCAGGAAAATTACAATCACCTGAGAAGTGGTACTGAGTAAATTGTTGGAGCTGTGGGGTGACAAGTGTTCGGGTCCTGATTCACTTCATCATAGGCTCTTAAAAGAAGTGACTAGTGAGATAGTTGATGCATCAGTTGTAATTTTCCAAAACCCCCTAGATTTGGAGAAGGTCCCATTAGATTATAAGATAGCAAATGTAACTCCATCATTCAAAAAGGGAGGGCACAGAAAGCAGGAAACCACAGGCCAGTTAGTTTAACACCTGTCATAAGGAAAATGTTCAAAGCTATAATTAAAGAAGCTATAGCAGGGCACTTGGATAAGCTCAAGGTCATCAGGCAGAGTCAACATGGTTTTGTGAAAGGGAAATCATGTTTAACCAAATTTTGGAGTTCTTTGAGGAAGTAACGTGCTGTGGATAAAGGGGAACCACTGGATGTACTGTACTTAGATTTTCAGAAGGCATTTGATAAAGTGCCACATTAAAGGTTATTGCGGAAAATAAAAGCTTATGGAATAGGGGATGGAATTGGCATGGATAGAAGATTGGCTGGCTAACAGGAAGCAGGGTGTAGGCTTTTTCAGGTTGGCAAGATGTAACAAGCGGTGTGCCACAGGGGTCAGTGCTGGGATCTCAACTGTTTACAATTTATTTAAATGACTTGGATAATGGGATGGTTGCCAAATTTGCTGATGACACAAAGATAGGTAGGAAAGTTAGTTCTGAAGAGGACATAAGGAGTCTACAAAAAGATATAGATAGGTTAATTGACTGGGCAAGGATCTGGCAAATGGAGGATAATGTGGGAAAATATGAAATTGTCCATTCTGGAACTATGAATAAAAGAGAAGCATATTTCCTAAACAGTGGGAGATTGCAGAGACTTGTATCTGCTGGAGTTTAGAAGAGTAAGAGGTGACTTGATTAAAACATATAAGATTCTGAGGGGTCTTGACAGGGTGGATGTGGAGAGGATGTTTCCTCTTGTGGGAGAATCTAGAGCTAGTGGTCACTGTTTAAAAGTAAGGGGTTGCCCATTTAAAACGGAGATGAGGAGAAATGTTTTCTCTGAGGGTCGTGAGTCTTTGGAACTCTTCCCGAAAAGGTGGTGGAAGCAAAGTCTTTGAATATTTTTAAGGCAGAGGTGGATAGATTCTTGGTAAACAAGAGGGTGATAGGTTATCGGGGGTGGGTGGGATACAGATTTCAGGTTACTACCAGATCAGCCATGATTAAAGGGCAAAGCAGGCTCAAAGGGACAAATAGCCTAACCCTGCTCCTTGTTCATATGTTCATAATAAAAATGCTGGCTTAGCCAATGACACCTACGTCTCATGAAAGAATAATAAAAAAAAATCTCGGCCACAACTTTAAATCTGTGCCCCCCCCCTAATCCTTGTACCATCAGCTAATGAGAACAACTCTTCTTCGTCTACCCTATCTAAAGCTGTCATAATCTTGTAGACCTTTATCAGATCCCCCCTCAACCACCTTTTGCTCCAAGGAGAACAACCCCAGCTTCTTCAACCTAACCTTGTGGCTAAAATCCCTCATCCCTGGAACAATTCTGGTAAATCTCCTGTACAGCCTCTCGAGGACCTTCACATCCTTCCGAAAATGTGGTGACCAGAACTGGATGCAATACTTTAGGTCTGGCCTAACTAGAGCTTTATAAAGGTTCAGCATAACCTCCCTGCTTTTGAGATAAAGACCACTATTTATGAAGCCCAAGATCCCATTTGCTTTCCTAACTACTCCCAACATGTACTGTCACCTTCAAAGATTTATGCATATGAGCCCCAGGTCCCTCTGTCACCGCACACTCTTTAGAACTGTGCCATTATCAACCTTCCCTATCCCATCTGCCAAAATTTTAAGTTGTTCTGTCTTCTGTCTTCAGCAGGACTATGGCGATTGTATATTGTGCAGGGAGAGGTTGCAGTGGAAGGGAGTCTCCTGGAGGTGGCGTGTGAGTGCAGGAATCTGCGCTCGAGGGGCTCTCTTGTCCTGGTGAACACTCAGCAAGCTCTCATCTATCTGTGGCATGGCTGCAAAGTTCAAGCCAGTGTAAGGGAGGTTGGCAGGACCACAGCCAATCACATTAAGGAACGGTAAGGAAGGAATTGCATTCAGAAAGCTGCCTGATAAATTAAAATGATAGTTCTCTAGGATCTTTACATTGTGAAAAGTACTGGTTACTTTGTCTTTGCATTTTACCACTGCCCCCCTCCTCCGAAGGAAAAGAATTGCAACTGCAGTGTTAAATCGGAGGAGTTGCTGTGCAGCCAAACCTTCCTCCCCGTGACCTACAAAACTGAATGTATGTCTCCCATCACCAAGGATACCAAGAAACAATCTGAGGGTCGTATAGTAATAGGGAGTTTATCACTGCAGCTTTCACTCAGGGTTAGCTCTCCAAACAGGCCCTGGCTCCAAACTGAAGCAAAATACTGCAGATGCTGGAAACCTGAAATATAAACAGAAAATATTGGAAGTACTCAGCAGGTCTGGCAACATCTGTGGAGAGAAAAATACAGTTAACACTTCAGATCGATGAGCTTTCATCAGAACCAAACAAATCTGAAATATTGGCGAATTTAATCCCCCCCCCCCCTGCGCCCCACTATGGCAACTTTGGAGGTGATGAGCAATTTAATGACTTAATTAGGTGGGTGGGTGCCAAGTGGGCACCCCAGCTCCTTCCCGCCTCTGGTGATTAACTCCAGGGTGTGAAGGCTTGTGGATGACCTTCCTGACTGGATGCTAATTGAGGCCTTTAAGTGAGAAATTAATGCCCACTTAAGGGCCGCATCTCGTGAGGCGGATAGGGGAGGCATCATCCGGGAAGCCTGGGGTGGGGGGAGGGGATTGCGTCCCTCGTTCAAAGGCACTTGGTGCTTGATTGAGGGACCCAGCATCAGTGGGGGGTGGGGGGGGGTGCGGTTGCTGAGAGCCACACCCTGGCCCTTAGCTTTGACCCCCTCCTCTCTCTCTCTGGGAGGTAGCGCCTCTCCTAGACGGGCTCGCTACACTCTTTGGAGAGGCTCCTGTATTCCTCACCTTCACCCAGTTCTCAACTGTGGCTCCAAGTAGTTGGTAGCATGTGAGAGTGGGCACACCCCACTTCAATAGGTGGGTCAAATCAAGTGAGAGTGGCTGTCGGGCCTCCTACCCTCAGCATCTCAGGGACTTGTCTCCCTGGCATATGAAGACTGTTTCCAGAGAGCTGAGCAGATGAGACCAATCTAAGGTCCAGCAGTCTTGAAGGCAGCTCAGCGCCGGGTTGTGGAACGTGTAGAGCTCGAAAAGACACAGAAGACGTCCTGGTCACTCACTACATCCGGATCTATCTCCAGCCGTCTAGACTCATCTTGCCACTGGACCAAGATAAGTCAGGATGAGTGAGTGAGGCTGATAATGCCCAACTCTCCCACACCTATAATCCAATTCATGCACAAGTCATGTTCATCAACTTTCTATCATCTGTCATCCACCAACCATCTGTCACAGGTCCTATGGTGATGGGTGATTGATGTAGCAGCAGGTGTGGATTCACTGGGAGCTGATACCGTGAACCTGCACACAGGCGGCTCAAGCCATAGGGTCGCATTTCACTGGAAAGAAGCAGAAGAGGAACTCTGCAGCTCCGTGACTGAGCAGCCCTTTCCAGGACCACACTGCTTACCTTCCTAGTATGAGGAAGGGGCGAGAAAAAGTGCCCTAAATATTATCTGCTTCACCTCTCTGACCAAAAGGCTATAGCCACCAGGGATCCCATCAATGTAGTCGTAAGTCAATCTCCAAAAAGTAAAGGTGACACCTGTCAACACTGGCGCATGGAACGTGTGCACCCTCATGGACAACACCACAGTCAACAAGACCTGAGAGAAGAACTCTTGTCAGTAAAGAGCTGGCCAGGAACAATGTCCAATTCAACGGCCTCAGTGAGACTTGTCTTCCTCAGGAGGGTCAACTCAAGGAAATCGGAACAGGTTACACATTCTTTTCGAGTGGCTGTGGGGAAAAAAAGAGCGATGTGAAGCTGGCGTAGGCTTGAACCATCTCATCAGTAAGCTGACTTGCCTTGCCAAGGGTGTTAATGATTGTTTGATGGTGCTTAAACTTCCCCTGCACAGCTACAAGAAACTGTCATCAGTGTGTATGCCCCTGTCATGACCAACCCTGATGAAGTCGAGGATAAATTCTATAATGGCCTCCTCTCTTTGATCGCTACTGTCCCGATGTCAGACAGGCTAATCATTCTTGGTGACTTCAACACAAGGGTTGGTACAGATCACCATTTGTGGGAAGAGGTAATTGGAAGAAATGGGAGTGGCAGTTGTAACAGAACAGTCTCCTCTTGCTGAGTATGAGCTCTCAATCACCAACACTGTTTTCCACCTCCCTAATTGCAACAAGACGTCTGGGATGCGCCCCCATTCTATACATTGGCATTTAATCGACCATATCATCAGCAGGCAGAGGAACAAGCAGGATGTGCATGTAACAAAGGCCATGTGTGGCGCTGACTGCTGGACTAACCACCATCTTATAATTTACATGCGAACATACAATGTAAGAGTAGAAGTAGACCATCTGGCCCCTCGAACCTGCTCCGCCATTCAATAAGATCATAGCTGATCTGTTTGTATTTCGAGTTCTACATTCCTATCTACCTCTGATAACCTTAGATTTTTGTTAGATAACAGAATCAGCCTACCTGTTGGATCTAATGCCCTTTGGCTTATTGGGGCTAAAGGATCTGGGTTGCACATTTTATTCAGGGCGATCAACTCAGTACAGAGACAGAGAACATCAATGGATTGTTGTTAGAACAAACACATGCTGTTTATTTACAAACTAAACTCAGCAGCTACATTTGTGTGCTCACAACTCAAAACTCTGTCTTCACTCTTCAGTGTCTAACTCAAGACTCTCTCTCAGTGGTAACCCACACTACTCTGCTATTGGGTATTAAGATCATGTGATCTTACATTACAACACTTGTCATAAAGGTGTATTACATATCAGATTACTACATCCCTCCCCATTTGCTGAAAAATACATTTTATATTTTCAATATATCAAGTTATTTACAATGTCAGTCTCTCTGGGGGTTTCCTTATACATATAGAACGTCTCAGCTCTACAACTTCTGAAGTATGATTTGGAACCTCCTTTACTGGAGTTGACTGAGCATCTAATTCTTCAGTAGGTACCTGTAAATCTGTTTCTTCGACTATTTCAGGTATAGTTGTCCCTTCAAACACATTTGTACTCTGCTTAGTCCTTTCAACTATTCAGTCGATTCAGTCTTGAACAATTGTGGATTCATTTCAGGGTATTTGGTTTCTCCTCTTCGTATGTGATACACATGTCTTCTAATTACTCAATCATCGACTTTCTCATGGTAGGAAAGGGGTCCTGTTACTGCACTTATCTGACCAAGCACCCGTGCTGGTCCTTCTCTAAAATTTTTCATGAATATTTTCTCTCCTACATTAAATATTCTGTTCCAACTGTTACAATCATGTCCCATTTTCTGACTTTGCTGCCTTCCTTCTACTTCCCCAACCCCAACTTTGGCGTAATTAGGCTCAGTCTCAATCGGAGATGGTGCTTCATTAACAATTCCGCAGGTGTGACACCTGTCACCGAATTAGGGGTGGTTCTAAAATGGAATAGAAATTGTGCTAACTTAGTTGCTATCGAGTCTTCAGACAATTTCTTCATACCAGATTTGAATGTCTGAACTGCTCTCTCAGCGAGTTCATTTGAAGAAGGGTGGGATGGAGATGTTTTCACATGAACAATACCATTGAGGCTTGTAAATCAGTTGAATTCAGCACTTGTGAATACTGTTCCATTATATGGTACTAGCACTTCAGGTAATCCATTAATTGCGAAACTTTGTCATAGCTTGTCTATCACCGCTAAGATGTGGGTGACCTCACTTTGTATATGTCCATCCATCTTGAATGAGCATCTACGATGAGTAAAAACATTGTTCCCATAAAAGGTCCCATATAATCAATGTGTACTCGTACCCCTGGTCTTCCTGGCCATTCCCAAGGGTGTAAAGGGGCTGTTGCAGGTAATTTTTGTATTTGTTGACACTGCATACAGCTAGTTTTCTATTTTTCCATCCATTCCCGGCCATCACATATAGCTGCGTGCTATTGCCATAATTTTGGAAATTCCGGGATGTGCACTGTGAAGTTCGGATAACAATGGCTTTCACCCTTTTGGAAGAAAAAAATCACCCGAGTTCCCCACAATAAAATACCTTCTTGGCTGGTTATCTCGTATCTTCTCTGGAAATACAGTTTCATTTCATCAGATTCTTGTTTCTGTGACTAACCATGAAGAACTTAATTTCTCACTTTAGATAAGACCGGGTCTCAGTTTATCCAATCTTTAATTTGTTTAGCACATATCGGTGATGAGTCCAGGGAGTTCAATAACAAAACAAATTCCTGAGGAATTGGAACATCCTCATCTTTTACTTGCAAGGGTAAATGACTGAGTGCATCTGTGTTTGCAAATTGACTTCCGGGCCTATGAATATAAGTATACTCATACCCTGCCAAGATCAACACCCACCTTTGTACTCTTGCTGATGCTATAGGGGGTATAGCCTTGATTTCCCCAAATAGTCATAATAATGGTTTGTGGTCCGTTATGATGCTAAAATGACAACCATGCACACATTGATGAAACTTCTTAACCCCAAAAATGATTGCCAGGCCTTCTTTTTCAAGAGTACTTTTTATCTGCAGTACTGAGTGTTCTAGACACATATCCTACAAATCGTTCTGATCCATCATCCATTTTGATGGGAAAGCACTGCTCCCACTCCATTTGGTGATGCATCACATGTTAATATCAACTACTTTTTGGGGTCAAAATGTACTAGAAGTGTAGATGAGTGTAACAACTGTTTCACTTTTGTGAAAGCTTCTTCTTATGGTGTTTGCCATGACCATCTCTGGTTTCTCTTGAGCAAGTTATACAGGGGTGCCAGTTCTGTCGACAAGTTAACTAAGAAATGTCCATAGTAATTAATCATTCCCAAGAATGATTTCAGTTTGGATGTATTCTTTGGCTCTGGGGTTTCTTTAATGGCTTTCATTTTTTCTTCAACTGGATGTAGGCCTTGTGGATCTACCTTGTGACCTAGGTAAGTTACCTCTTTCGCCTGGAATGTGCACTTTTCCTTTTTCAATCTCACTCCCACCTGCGAAAACGTTTCAGAACTTCTTCCAAGTTCATCAAATGTTCCTTTTCAGTGAATCCAGTCATGAGAATGTCATCCAAATAAACTACAAGATGGGGCAGACCCTGTAGTAAAGTTTCCATGGTTCTTTGGACTACGGCGCAAGCAGAAGATACGCCAAAAGGTAAACGGGTGTATTGGTACAATCCCTTATATATATTTATGGTGACAAAATTCCGAGATGCCTTCTCTAATTCCAATTGTTGGTAGGCGTGACTCACATCTAACTTCGTGTAGGCCGTTCCACCTGCCAATTTAGTGTCTAAATCATCAATTTTAGGTATGGGGTGTCCGTCCAATTTTGCAACTTTATTGACCGTTAATTTATAATTCCTGCATATTTGAATACTTCGGTCAGGTTTGAGAACAGGTACAATTGGAGCTGCCCACTCTGAAAACTGCACTGGTTGTATCACTCCCAGTTTCTCTAATCTGTCTAGTTCTGTGTCTATCTTCTCCCGCTTTGCATAAGGTACTGGTCTTGTCTTCATAAATCTTGGTGTTGCCTCTGGATCTGTATGAATTTTTGCTTGTAGCCCTTCAATTTTTCCCAAGTGCTTCCTTGAAATCTGAGGCATATTTTGTAGTAGCTCTGAAAGTCCATTGGTTCTCAGTTGGAAGATTTCAGTCCATTCCAATTGAATTTCTTTCAGCCAGTTTCGTCCAAGGAGACTAGATCTCCTGCTTGCTACGACCATCAAGGGTAGTCTCACTGTTTGAGCTCCGTAGTGTACTGTAACTTTACATACGCCCGTGACTTTTATGTTTTCTCCGGTGTATGTTCACCCTTTGCTGTTTGTTCAGTCTTGTTGTGAACATGTCGGGTGAGTTTTCTGAGCAAACATGAGCAACTTAACTTTAAAGTAATCCCATTGTATTTGATGGGCTTTTGGAACGTTTCTGAGAGTCATGATTAGGCTCAATATAAATGCAAGTTCTTTATTTCCTTAGACCTCCTCAGGAGCTGGGTCTGTGGAGTAGGACAGATGTAACGGTGTGTGAGTTAGAAGAAGGTTCTGAACATCCAGACTTCTGGCGTGCACTAGGACAGCGGAATCGAAAAACGTATGACTGCATGTTACAAGGTAACAGAACTGGGACTCTGGGGCTCAAAGTAGGCTGGGTGTGGAGTCCAGATTGCAAGTAAAGCGAAATGGGATGGGGATGGGGGTGGGGGGAATGAGGGGTCCAGATATACTGGGGGCAAAACAGGGATGTGGGGGTGGGGTAGTGTAGTGTCCAGATTGACTGGATGCTGAGTATATTTTCTTTTGGTTCCAGACTGTACCTCTTATATAGTTAAAATCTTTGTCACCCAGTAAGCATGGGGAATGGGTGGTGCCGGTTAATGGAGAGTTCCGTTTACCAATGGAATACAGTGCAATACTTGTAGCATGAACTAATATGTAAGTACTCAGGAATTAAAGAACAGTATTCTTTATACTTCTAATCTTCAACAGTACATTAAAACATAAATTAAAGTCTAAAATAATACAGTATACAGGTATGAATTCCAGATAACTTTGTAACTGCTTCTGGTTGGTAACGTGACAATTCGTATTAGGGGAAGATTAGAAATTCCGGCTAGTTGGTGGAGTTTCAGATAATGCAAAGCTTACGGTCGTTCGAAGATGGGCTGAGACATCCAAAAGCTGCTTGCTCATTGCTAATAGTCTCATTAGGTCTATTTAATAACTCGGGTATCTCCCTCCCTGTCTTGATTGTTAGCTTTCACTTCCCACAGATCCCGGGAAATACAACTTCACTGTGCGGCTCTTCAGGTTGACTGCTTCCTCGGGGGAGTTCACTGTGACAGAGCAGTTCAGTCCCACACGTATCACCAGTGGCATCATGGCAATGCCATTCCTACAGGAGGACCTCTGCTCAGTACCTCAGCCAGGTGAACACTCTTTCCTGCATGCAGCACTAAACAGGTAAAGGGCAGACACAAACCAGGGCACAAGCAGGAGGGGGAGGGGTACAGATCCACAAGGAAAGGGGATTCTGGGTTGTCTTTCTCCAATGACATCATTGTCAACTTGGTGACGTTTGTTTGCTTTTGTGTCAGAAGGTGTCAGGTTAGAGCCCTAGACGAGAAATTGAATGCCTATTTCCAACCGGGCACCACATTGAAAGAAACAATGGCTTGTATTTATACGGCACCTTTACAACTTCCGTACCCCAAAGGATTTTTAAAGCCAATGGAGTACTTTTTGAGGTTCAGCCACTGTAGTAATGTAGGAAATGGTGCAGCACAGCAAGATCCCACAGGCACCATTTTTTATTCACTCACGGGATGTGGGATTCACTGGCTCGGCCAGCATTTATTGCCTAGCCCTAATTTCCCTTGAGAAGGTAGTGATGAGCTGGCTTCTTGAACCGCTGCAGCCCATGAGGTGTAGGTACACCCACAGTGCTGTTAGGGAGGGAGTTCCAGGATTTTGACCCAGAGACAGTAAAGGAACGGCGATACATTTCCAAGTCAGGATGGTGAGTGGCTTGGAGTGGAACTTCCAGATGGTGGTGTCCCCATGTGTCTGCTGCCCTTGTCCTTCTAGATAGTAGTGGTCGTGGGTTAGGAAGGTGATGGTACACACAGCTGCCAGTGTGCTCCATTGGTGGAGGGAGTGAATATTTGTGGATGGGGTGCGAATCAAACCAGCTCCTTTGCCCAGGATGATAACAAGCTTCTTGAGTGTAGTTTGAGCGGCACTCTTCCAGGCAAGTGGAGAGTATTCCATCACACTCCTAATGTGTGCCTTGTAGATAGTGGTCAGGCTTTAGGGAGTCATGAGGTAAGTTACTTGCCAAATGATTCCTAGCCTCTGACCTGCTCTTGTAGCCAAAGTATTTATATGGCTAGTCCAGTTCAGTTTCTGGATCAATGGTAACCCCCAGGATATTGGTAGTGAGGGATTCATTGATGGTGATGCCATTGAATGTCAAGGGGTGATGGTTAGATTCTCTCTTGTTGGAGATGGTCACTGCCTGACACTTGTGTGGTGCAAATGTTACTTGCCACTTGTCAGCCCAAGTCTGGATATTGTCCAGGTCTTGCTGCATTTAGACATGGACTGTTTCAGTATCTGAGGAGTTGCGAATGGCGCTGAATATTGTGCAATCATCAGTGAACATCCCTACCTGTGACTTTATTATGGAAGGAAAGTCATTGACGAAGCAGCTGAAGATGGTTGGGCCTAGGACACTACCCTGAGGAACTCCTGCAGTGATGTCCTGGAAGTGAGATGATTGACCTTCAACAACCACAGCCATCTTCCTTTGTGCTTGGTATAACTCCAACCAGCGGAGAGTTTACCCCCTGATTCCCATTGACTCCAATTTTGCTAGGGCTCCTTGATGCCACACTGTCAAATACCGCCTTGATGTCAAGGGCAGTCACTCTCACCTCACCTCTGGAGTTCAGCTCTTTTGTCCATGTTTGAACCAAGGCTGTAATGAGGTCAGGAGCTGAGTGACCTTAGCAGAGCCCAAACTGATTGCCCATGAGCAGGTGATTGCTAAGCAAGTGCTGCTTGATAGCACTACTGATGGCCCCTTTCATCACTGCTGATGATCGAGAGTAGACTGATGGCACGGTAGTTGGCCAGTTTGGATTTGTCCTGCTTTTTGTGTACCTGGGCAATTTTCCACATTGCCAGGTAGATGCCAGTGTTGCAGCTGTACTAGAACAGCTTGGCTATGGGCGCAGCAAGTTTTGGAGCACAAGTCTTCATTACTATTGCTGGAATGTTGTCAGGGCCCATATCCTTTGCACTATCCAGTGTCTTCAGCCTTTTCTTGATATCACGTGGAGTGAATCGAATTGGCTGAAGACTGGTATTTGTGATGCTAGGAATCTCCGGAGGAAACCGAGATGGATCATCCACTTGGCACTTCTGGCAGAGATTGTTGCAAATACTTCAGCCTTATCTTTTGCACTGATATGCTGGGCTCCCCCATCATTGAGGATGGTGATATTTGTGGAGCCTCCTCCTCTAGTGAGTTGTTTATTTGTCCACCATCATTCACGACTGGATGTGGCAGGCCTGCAGAAATGAATTAGGAGCAGGAGTAGGCCACTCGATCCCTCCCTGCTCCACAGCACTGAGGTAGTTCCCCATCATCAGAGGTGCTTGTTCTTCACTGGTGATCCCTTCTGCCTCTTCAGACTGTAGTCAAAGTACAGCTGGTGGTTCCCCAGTATCCTAGCCAACATTCCTCCCTCATTATTTACCAGCAAATGGAACCTGTGACAGATTACTTGGGCATTTATCTTATTGTTGTTTATGGGATCTTCCTGTGCACAAAATGGCTGCATCGTGCGAAATGACCGTCAAATAGCAGCTCAAAATAGTTTATTTTATGAAATATTTAAGTGCAATAATGTAAATATGCATATAAAAAGTACATTAATTTATTTTACCAACTGATCGCTTATGGAATTGCCATGTTTGGCCCTGAAGTACAGGAAATCTCAAGGTCTCAGACTAGGTATGCAGAATTGCTTTCTGCAATTTCTAATTTTCCAATACAGTACTGTATAAATCCCTATATCCAAAAGATGGCTGACCTGTCAATCAAAGAGGTCAGCCATCTGGTGAGCTAGGTGGCCATCTGTTCAGCCTGCTTCAAAGGTTCCAATGTATTCAGATTTAGAGCTTTTGTTCACACAGCTGTGTAATGGAATCAAATTATGAATGCTTGTCTGAGCTCCAAACCCACAAATGGATTCAGTTCTATAGGGGGTTGTTTACACAGCAGTGAAGGGGACTTTTAGCTTTGTTTGATTTACAGTTTTATAAGATTTTATAAGTAATAACATTATCTTTCTTTTGAAGTGGTTTTTCAATACCCTTGTTTATTTGGACAAGATTAAGAAGTGTTAAGAGAATTAAAGCTTTTTTTGATGCGGGTCTGAATGGCTGTGTTTTATTGACAGTTTTAGCGGCTTGTAAGAGGTGCAGTTTTTTTTTACGGGAGTTTGAATGACTGTTCACTTACTTTGACAATTTCATGAGTAGTTCAAAAACTTGTTAGTGTTATTACAGGGCTCATTGGTTCTGTACCTTGTGGACACTGGAACAGTGGGTACGGAGGATGCAAGAGGGGTATGGAGAATACTTGGGGGTCTGGAGGGGGCATGCAGTATGGGTAGGGGGGATGAGAGTTAGGGGACCTAACCACCATGTTGTGAACTGGGTCGATGTCCCAGTGAATGCAAGCGGGCCTTGTAATCTGCCCACCTTGGCATTCGCTCGTCTCCATTAATGTCTCTGGCCTGCTACGGGAGGCAGTGGGTCCATCTCCAGTCCATGTTCACCTCCTTGAGATGGAAATACCCTGAGCTCGCACTGCCAGGTTCACACCTCACAGGCAAAAATCCGGCATCAAGTTCCTAAGCTCCCTCTGGGGTAAATGGAAAACTAGTCTTTGTCAGGGCAAGAGGTCCTGGGTCCCACAAAGATAGTCATGGCCTTCTCTGCTCTTGTCTTGCCTTTGCCATCCCAGCACTTATCTCCCGAGGGTTTCTCCCAAAATGCTTACCTGGCTGCCAGTGAACTGTCCTTTGCTTCTGAACAGCATCCTCTGGCCACCCAAATTAATGTTCCTGTCCATCAGCCATTAGCCACTTTCCAGCTGTTTCAGGCAGTCAGCTAATCAGGGGCATACCGACAAGGCCTGGAAGTCCAGGCCTCAAGTTAGACCTCCTGTCCCAAAAAAGTGCTGGGGGTTAACATTGATCCTATTGTCTAAATTGTATACGACCGAATATCTCACTTTACACATCGGGTTTCTCCAGCTTTGTTCCTTGTCGATAGCCATCTGGAAGTTTACCTGTGGCAGGGCTGGTGGCCAGACAGTGAAAGCACAGGCTCAGCGAAAATTCGATGGGACATGGAGCGAAAATGTGCCATGGAGACGACACTGCAATACTGCACAGGTCAGTCGCACAATGCAATGCGATAGATGGAAATCATGAGCTGACACAGTCAATTCTTCAACATTGGTCAACTGTCTTGAGGCAGAAAATGGAATCTTTGTGTTTATCCATTCAGAAAAGAACCCGAGGCGACCCCTAAAAGCATACCTGGTGCATGCTGGTGCAGAGCCACTGACCTTCACCAATATCTTCCCGCGGTGGGAATACGACACGGAGATCATGCAACAGGTACCCTCACTTCTCAACAATAAAATGCTTTTTAATTATGAGCTGTTTAGAATGATTATTGCTATTCTCTCCTAAAATAGGCTGGATTATAGTTCTGCCGGAGCAGGTACCCTCCAGAACCTCACACATTAGTCATCCTTTATGGATGAGCTCCCTTCTTTGGAATTCCTTCTGTAAACCTCACTATCTCTCTCTTCTCCTTTTATGATGCTCCTGAAAACTTTAACCCAACGAATTTTATGGTTTTAACTCAAGGTGGACTAAGTCATTTGTGTGCAAGACAGCAACACCATGTACTAATTGCCTCATGAACTGTTTGATGGCTTTTTCTTAGAAGGCCTCTTCTGTCTTTGCTACACTTTTTTTTTAATGAAGCTTTTGATCACCTATTCCAATATCTCTTTACACAGTTTGATTTAAAATTTTGTCCGATAACCCTCCTATGAGGTGTCTTGGGATATTTTACTATGCGGCAGGTGCATTACAAATGTTCGATATTGTTGTTACAATGATGCACTTACCTAACCAGAGAGCAATGGAAAGACCACAATATAACCCAGTGCTACATCACCCTGGGCGAGTACCTGTTTCAAGCTAATGCCTAGTGCATAACCCATCTATTAGGATGCAATTCCATTTCAACCTATCAGGTTTTTAACTCCTTTTTACAAGCTCAACTGTTTCAAAGAGTTTTGCAAAATTATTGCATTCCAAATAGGGTAGATTTTGACTTTAGGCTGTAATGTGAGACATGATGGTAAGTGGTATTAATTCCACTAATCATCTATTGAGGGAAGGATGAATCTGAAGCCTGTCTTTTCCTTAAGCCAGGTTTATTTCCAAGACTACAGAGTAAAGACAGATTCCTCTACAGCAAACTCAGCCCTGTCAACCCTGCAAAGTCCTCCTTACCAACATCTGGGGGCCAGTGCCCAAATTGGGAGAGCTGCCTCACAGATAGCCTGACACAGTCATTCTCACAGAATCATACCTAACAGACAATGTCCCAGACACCACCATCACCATCCCTGGCTATGTCCTGTCCCACCAGCAGGGCAGACCCGGCAGAAGTGGCGGCACAGTAGTATACAGTTGGGAGGGAGTTGCCCAGAGTGTCCTCAACATCGACTCCAGAACCCATCTAATGGCATCAGGTTAAACATGGGCAAGGAAACCTCCTGCCGATTACCACGTGCTGCCCCACCTCAGCTGATGAATCAGTGCTCCTCCATGTTGAACACCACTTGGAGGAAGCATTGAGGGTGGCAAGGGCACAGATTGTACTCTGGGCGGGGGACTTCAATGTCCATCACCAAGAGTGGCTCGGTAGCACCATAACAGATCAAGCTGGCCAAATCCTAAAGGACATAGCTGCTAGACTGGGTCTGCAGCAGGTGGGGAGGGAACCAACAAGAGGGGAAAACATATTTGACTTCATCCTCACCAACCACCTGTCCATATCGGTAGAAGTAACCACTGCTTGGTCCTTGTGGAGACAAAGTCCCTTCTTCACATTGAGGATACCCTCCATCATGTTGTGTGGCACTACCACCGTGCTAAATGGGATAGAGTTTGAACAGATCTAACAACTCAAAACTGGGCAACCATGAGGCGCTGTGGGCCATCAGCAGCAGCAGAATTGTACTCAACTACAATCTGTAACCTCATGGCCCGGCATATTCCCCACTCTACCATTACCACCAAACCAGGGAATCAACCCTGGTTCAATGAAAAGTGCAGGAGGGCAGCACCAGGCATACCTAAAAATGAGGTAAAAGAAAAATACTGTGGATGCTGGAAATCTGAAATAGAAACAGAAAATGCTGGAAAAACTCAGCAGGTCTGACAGCATCTGTGGAGGGAGAAAGAAGAGTCACACAGACTCAAAACATTAACTGTGTTTCTCTCTCCACAGATGCTGCCAGACCAATGGAGTTTTTCCATCATTTTCTCTCTTTATTCCTAAAATGAGGCATCAGCCTGGTGAAGCGACAACACAGGACTTCTTGTGTGTCAAACAGCATAAGCAGCAAGTGATAGACAGAGCTAAGCAATTCCACAATCAACAGATTAGATCTAAGCTCTACAGTCCTGCCACATCCAGTCATGAATGCTGGTGGACGATTAAACAACTCACTGGAGGAGGAAGCTCCACAAATACCCTCACCCTCAATGATGGGAGAGCCCAGCACATGAGTGCAAAAGATAAGGCTGAAGCATTTGCAACAATCTCTAGCCAGAAGTGCCGAGTGGATGATCCATCTTGGCCTTTTCCAGAGGTCTGCAGCATCACAGATGCCAGTCTTCAGCCAATCTGATTCACTCTACATTATATCAAGCAACTGCTGAAGGCACTGGATCGTGCAAAGGCCATGGGCCCTGACAATATTCCATCAATAGTACTGAAGACTTGTGCTCAGAACTTGCCACGCCCCTAGCCAAGCTGTTCCAGTACAGCTACAACACTGGCATCTACCTGACAATGCGGAAAATTGCCCAGGTATGTCCTCTACAAATAAAGCAGGAAAAGTAATATCCAGCCAATGACCACCCCAACATCTCGATCATCAGTACAATGATAGGAGTCATCAATGTTGCTATCGAGCGGCACTTGTTTAGCAATAACCTGCTCACTGACACTCAGTTTGGGTTCCGACAGGGCCATTCAGCCCCTGACCTCATTACAGCCTTATTTCAAACATGGACAAAAGAGCTGAATTCCCGAGGTGAAGTGAGTGTGACTGCCCTTGACATCAAGGCAGCATTTGACCAAGTGTGGCATCAAGGAGCCCCAGCAAAACTGGCATCAATGAGAATCAGGGAAAAAACTCTCTGCTGGTTGGAGTCATACCTGGCACAAAGGAAGATGGTTGTGGTTGTTGGAGGTCAGTCATCTCAGTTCCAGGTCATCACTGCAGGAGTTCCTCAGGATAGTGTCCTAGGCCCAGCCATCTTCAGCTGCTTCATCAATGACCTTCCTTCGACTATAAGGTCAGAAGTCGGGCTGTTTGCTGAAGATTGCACAATGTTCAGCACCATTCACAACTCCTCAGATACTGAAGCAGTCCATGTCCAAATGCAGCGAGACCTGGACAATATCCAAGCTTGGGCTGACAAGTGGCAAGTAACATTCACACCACACAAGTGCCAGGCAATGACCATCTCCAACAAGAGAAAATCTAACATCACCCCTTGATATTCAATGGCATTATCATCACTGAATCCCCCACATCCTGGGGGTTACCATTGACCAGAAACTGAACTGGACTAGCCATTATAAATACTGTGGCTACAAGAGGCTAGGAATCCTGTGGCAAATAACTCACCTCCTGACTCCTCAAAGCCTGTCCACCATCTACAAGGCATAGGTCAAGAGTGTAATGGAATACTCTCCACTTTCCTGGATGAGTGCAGCTCCAACAACACTCAAGAAGCTCGACACCATACAGGACAAAGCAGCCTGCTTGATTGGCACCCCATCCACAAACATTCATTCCCTACACCACCAATGTACAGTAGCAACAGTGTGTACCATCTACAAGATGCACTGCAGGGACTCACCAACATTCCTTAGACAGCACCTTCCATACCCACAACCACTACCATCTAGAAGGACAAGAGAAGCTGACACATGGGAACACCACCACCTGGAAGTTCCCCTCCAAATCACTCACCATCCTGACTTGGAAATATATCGCCATTCCTTCACTGTTGCTGGGTCAAAATCCTGGAACTCCCTCTCTAACAGCACTGTGGGTGTACCTACACCACATGGACCACAGCAGTTCAAGAAGAACAGCTCACCACCACCTTCTCAAAGGCTAGTAGGGATGGGCAATAAATGCTGGCTTAGCGCAGCGATGCCCACATTCCATGAATGAATAAAAAAAATCACTGAGTGAACTGGTTTTTATACCCTTGCAACAATTCCCTAATCTTTTCCCAACTGTTTCTTGCTTTATCCTTTCCATGTTGCATTCAGATGGTTGTTCTTAATTACCAACTTAAAGCATATACTCTATTGAAGCACAACTCCAACATTGACAAGTGGGTGCCTTTACATCTCTCCCCACTTTTATTCTGATTAACTTGAATGGAAATAAGAACAAGAGAGACATGAGACAAGCTGCAGATTGACAATGGCCTATCACCTGTTTTAAACTTTGTTTTAAACAATCACACAAAGTCAGGAACTACCTGTCTCTCAAAGTGTGTATGCACAATGGTGTTTGACACTTTTCATATTGAGAGTAACTTTTCTCATCAGTGTATTCCTTGTATGACTCAGGTGCAGCAGGGTGTTGCGAAAGGAGTGCTCCTAGTTCAGGATGCTTTATCGAGACTGTGCAAGACACAATACTCACTGGAGGAGATCATGTCGAGACCCTTACCAGAGGGGATTGACCCACACAGACTAGAAACCTATCTGTCTGATGAAGATTTTAAGGTAACCCTTGTCTAATGTGATAAATTACTCTTGCAACATTACTTGGATGTTCTGGGGTTCATTGGGCAGAAATTGCTTTTCAGAACAAGTCTTGTTTGAAGGACTAATGGAGGCTAACATCAGATGTTGGCATTCAAACCTGCACTTATCACGTTCAGTATGTGGGTGAACAATGTGATCAGGTGTGGCAGTGATGCCTCCACTATTCAATAGCCTTAAATCACTAACTTTCCAGGTCCACAGGTGAAAAATGGCAACTTAGGTGAGGCACAAGAAGGCAACAGGAGTCCAAGGGGCCTTACTGCAGCTGGGAATCAACACCTTCAAGAGAGGAGAGGAGGAGAAAGTTTAAATCTCCTTTGACTCGATGTTTATTTTGTGGATTTCTTTGCTGTTTGCTAGTTCAGTCTGTCTTCCTGACTGTCTCTTAAGTAGTGAAAGGGTTCCATTGATCTGGCATAAGTACTTAGTTTCTTTAGAGAACATATATCACGATCGAAACAATGGCTCATCTAATATTTGCCACCCCTTCTGTGCTTGATGATATGCAGCTTTTCATATTTAGCAGTTCCTCTATTTACTATTGACACTCCAATCCTAGGCTGACTCCGCTGAGGGAGTGAGTGCACTCCTATTCAGATGAACTAGGACCATACAGCACAGGGAGAGGCCATTCAGCTCATCATGCTTTTGCTGAATCTTTGAAAGACCTATCGAATTAGTCCCACTCCCCTGCTTTTTCCCCATAGCCTGCAAATTATTCCTTTTCCAGTATATCTCCAGTTGACTTTTATACATAACTATTGAATCTGCTTTCACCAGCCTTTCAGGCAGTGGATTGCAGATCACAGCAACTCACTGTGTAGAACGCAAAATAAAATTCTCCTCTCTGGTACGTTTTCCAATGAAATATTACATAGGGATTTAGGAACAGGAGTAGGCCATTTGGCCCTCTGAGCCTACTCCGCCATTCAGTAAGGTCGTGGCTGATCTGATTGTGATCTCAACTCTACTTTCCTGTCTGCCCCCCATAACCCTTGACTCCCTTGTCCATCAAAAATCTGTCTAGCTCTGCCTTGAATAAATTCAATGACCCAGGCTCTGCTACTTTCTGGGGAAGAGAATTCCATGGACTAACTACCCTCCAGAGGGGAATAAAAATTCCTTATCTCTGTCTTAAAAGGGCGACCTCTTATTTTTAAACCGTGCCCCCTAGTTCGAGTCTCCCCCACAAAAGGAAACACCCTCCCAGTGTCCACCCTATCAAGTCCTCTTGGCGCTGTTTGAAAAAGCGGAAACTCTTTTGGTATCCTGACTAACTTCAAAGAAGCCCAGGAAAAGATTAACTGGTCGTTGCTATCTGGGGCACTGTATTCTGTGTTCCAGAAAGACTAGCAAAGACAATATATAAATGCATGACTTATTTTCCCTAAAACTTCTTGCTTAGTTGTGTGATGGCATAGGCTCCTGGTTGGTCATTTAATCTACTCCACTTCTTAAGCATGTGGCAAAGGCAAGTTCATATGTATAAAAATTATCTTCCTGGTTTGTGGAATCCTGCTGCACACAAAATTTCCAACACATTTTCCCATGTAACAGTTACTGCCCTTTAAAAGTAACTCATTTTGTGTGAAGCATTTTGGTACGTGCCAAAGAGACGTAACATTTTTGCATGTCTGTTTTGCCTCCGTTCTTTATTATCTCGTTTTAATTAACATTTTTCTAATCTGATTTTTTTTCTTTGTTTCATTTTCCTTTGCAGAAAATTGTGCAAATGCCAAGGGAGGAATTTTACCAACTTCCCAGCTGGAAGCAAGTGAATTGGAAAAAAGCCAAGGGCCTGTTCTGACAAGACAACGAGAATTTCAACCTAGTCTGCCCAGGAATGTTAACAATTCCACCCACAGCCCCCCAGCTCACCACATTATTCAGGAGGAGCTTGGGGAGTGAGGTTCATCGATTAAATTGCCACGGCTCCGTAAAAATGTCTTCCGTGTGTTTTAAACTCTGTACGGGTGCGTAGGTTGGAGTGCATGTCCTTCTGGGTTAGTTGTGACTTTCCGGCCCTGTCATGGCCGGACCCACCACGGGAGATTGGGCGGCCCAGCCAAAAGACCATTGACTTTTGGCGGGACCGGACGATCCCAGCGGTGGGTGGGGCCGGAAAATCCCGCCCCTGGATTTTCTCGCAGGCCCATTAATTTCCCATCCTGACCAATGCTAATTCCTGCCTCTAGCGCTGAGGTAGGGTTGTCATTTCTCCAGGAGTTAAACTCAATCTCTAGAAAGTGCTGCGAGCAACCAGGGAGAAGCATCACAGAGACATTATGAATGATTGCATCGTTTTTTTTTTTCCACACTTATTTGTTATAAACATATTGGGGATGGGGGAATAAAAGGCTGGCTGACTGGGAGGGAGATCATGTGCTGAAGCCTCCAAAAATTCATCCTACTAGAGTTGACAACCCTATGGTGGGGTCCTTGTGCTTGTCATGCTTTTTGGTAACTTTTTCCCTCAGAGTTAATCATTAGGCCCTCCTTGGGGCCTGAACTTTGACACCTGAGTTCTGTACCCTGATTGGTTCATCAATCCCATGGCTTGGAAGAACAAAGTTATACAGGTGACTGAAGTTATTCCCATTGGTGGAGAGCTGAGAGGAGACACAGCTCGGGTCTCTAGACTAGTGAAAGGCACGGGTAAGTCCGAGATAGGTGGATTATTTGGCATGGACTGTGAACACAGGATCCAAGGATGAAATTACAAATACATAAACCACTAGGACAGAGATTATGAAACTCTTTGTCCCTATAAATAGTGGATGTGGAACAGACCAGAAAAAGAAGCAGTTAACTCTGGGTTGATTGCTGAATTCATGCAAGAAATGGCAACAGTAGCTCTTGAGAAAGGGGATCAAGGGTTAGAGCAGGTCTCTTTGGTTCATACGGAGAATGGGAAGATAGCATGGAAACTGAGGGAAATCTGTAGTTGAGGTGGCTGTGCATTTACTGCAGAAGAATGGGTGTGTGGCCTTTTCTATTTTTTTTGTGCCCTTTATATCTACCACCATTGCATTCCCCCACCCCTGGACCCAATCAAATCTCTCCTAGTATTAGTGGTGCACTTGTACAGAGGTTACACCTAGAATTTGAGGCTTTCTGCCTCATATTAGTAATGCATTGTGATGTAAACTTTTATGTTTTTAATTTAGTTTTTTATTATTATATTTTGTAAATGCTGGGAGTTTGTATTTCGAGCAGTGTTAACAAGGAACCTGTCCAGCCTTAAGCTACCATTTGAAATGTTGACACATCCCAGTGGCACAGGCCAGGGCCTGGCTGTGTCCCAGACCCACCAGGGTGAGCTAATGAGCCCTTAGTGGACTGACCGGCCCCTGACAGTGGTTATGACCATCGGAACTGCCAGGATACTCAGTGATTTTTCAGCTGCTGAGTTGCTCAGCCCAGTGTTAAGGGAACCAACAGCTGAGGCTGGAGATTACTGAGAGTGATGTTATTATGTGCATGCTTAACATACCAGGTTATCCACACGCCTTCCTGTGTTGGGCTTAATCAGGTGGAGGCAGGAAGGCGACGAAATTCCCACCCCACCCCCTCCCGCCCGATCAAATCAAATGCTCCCCCTGCTTCTAAACTCACCTCCAGGGTGGGCATTAATTTCTGCAGTGCTTTCGAGGGACTGTGCCAATTAACTCCCTGCTGATTTCAGATGGAGTGCCAATGTTTATAACATTTTCTTTTGTTGTTTTTCCTTCCTCCTCTCCCACCCTTTTGAAAGCACTGACTCTTGCTGGAGTCTAGATCCATGACATAGCTATCCCTTTGCTGCCTTATCCAAGTGTTTACTCTTCATGCAGGGAACCTGTTATTAATATTGACAAAATCATTGGCTTTAAAGTGACCCACTTTCCTGATTTAAGAGAAATCAGTCGATCCTGCCTTAGTGATGCGTTGATGGGTAAGGAGCTCAGTGCTGGTGAGGAAAATTGTGTAATCTCACAGCAATTATAAACCAGGGCATTAACATGCCACGAAACTAATGTAAAAGCACCATCTATTGCCTCACTCCTATGTGTTATGCTTATGCGGCTTTTTAAGTTGATACTTTGTTTTTATAAACATTGCACAATTCCAGAGGTTTCTGGAAGTATTTTAATGCCTTTCAGTCCGCAGAGCAGCCTCTGCTCTTGCTCGTGATCTGCCTGCGGGGGTCACATTGCAAGGTGACAGGGAGAAAGTTAGAAGGGAAGCCGAGACTGTGGGATTCCCTTGGTGATTATCACAAAGAAATATTTTGCAGCAGTGTGTTTTTTTTTGTTGCCCCCTGTGAAATGTGGATCCTGAAATTGTGATATTTAAATCTCTTTTTTTTTAATGTACAGTTTTAAGTCTGCTTTTCAGGGCCTCTAGGAAGTTGAGGCTGTGTCAAACAACAGTGTATTTAATGTAATGCAGCTGTATTAAAACTGAATGGAGATATTTTGTGAAGGTGGTGAGTAAACTGATCTGTGTGAGCGGCCTATGTTTCTTCAAGGTGTTTGTTGGGCTGGCTCTATCCTGCTTCAGAATGGGGGTAGGTATCATTGAGGCAACGAGGAGACCCGCACCCCCCACCCCCCAGCCTCCAAAATGCTGAACGAGGCATCATTTGGTGTACCAGCCGGGGATCACTGGCAATCGTGGCTCAGCGTCCTCTGCTCAGAGGATCGTGGGCTCAGAGCCCCAGCTGGTGGTTCTGTCCTTCGGGCGGAGGCTCCTGTCTGGCAGTTCCTGTGAAAGATCTGGCGGCACCGGTCACAGGGAGAGCGAGAGATTTCTCCCGATGGATCTGGGAAAACATTCGCCTTTCAGCCAGTTTCCCCAGAATCAGGTTATCGTGTCTGGCACCAATTGGCTGTCAGTTTGACCTAAATCACAACATCTCAAAACAACTCAGCGACTGGGAAGGCTTCGCCCGGACGACAGTCGTTAAGGGGAATTTTAACCCCCTCCCCCAAAACACTTCGGCTGAATTCGAGGTGAAACTTGAAACATTCTCGAACCTGACTCCAGCCCACCCACTCTGGAGGGAGCAACCAATCCACTGGCAGGAGCTGAGTTGGTTATTTAAATATTATAATGAGGCTGCCTTCCACTTTAACCTTGACCAACTGGATTTTACACAGACTTTGTAAAATCCAGCAGCTAAAGCATTGCGAGGACAGATGCCTGGAAGATGGAAGTGCCTTTTCCAGCACTGCTTGTGGGCCAGGCAGAGCAGGAGCGATGCCTCCCAGTCCCCCCAAGCAAACCATCACACCCCCCCACCCACCCACCACCTCACCCCCCCCCCACCCCACCCACCGTCACACCCCCCCCGCACACCGTCTCCCCTCGCCCACCGTCACACACCCCCCCGCCCACCGTCTCCCCTCACCCACCGTCACACCCGCCCACCGTCTCCCCTCGCCCACCGTCACACCCCCCCGCCCACCGTCTCCCCTCGCCCACCGTCACACCCCCCCCGCCCACCGTCTCCCCTCGCCCACCGTCACACCCCCCGCCCACCGTCTCTCCTCACCCACCGTCACACCCCCCCACCCGCCCACCGTCACACCCCCCCGCCCACCGTCACACCCACCGTCACACCCACCGTACCCACCATCACATTCACACACCCCCACCACATCCATACCCACCATCACACCCCCCCACACACACCACCACATCCACAAGCCACACCCACCACCACATCCACAACCCCCCCGCCCACCATCACACCCCCCCCGCCCACCATCACAGCCCCCACACCCACCACCACATCCACAACCCCCCCCACCCACCATCACACCCCCCCCGCCCACCATCACACCCCCCCACACCCACCACCACATCCACAACCCACACCCACCACCCCACACACCCCACACCCACCACCCCACACACCCCACACACCCCACACCCACCACCACATCCACAACCCCCGCCCACCATCACACCCACCCCCCGCCCGCCCACCATCACACCCAACCCCCGCCCGCCACCATCACACCCCCCACCCGCCCACCATCACACCCCCCACCCGCCCACCATCACACCCCCCACCCGCCCACCATCACACCCACACCCACCATCACACCCCATCCACACCCACCATCCACCCCCCACCATCCACACCCCCGCCCCTCACCACATCCACACCCCCCACCACATCCACACCCCCCACCACATCCACACCCCCCACCACACCCACCATCACAACCCCCCACCCACCATCACCGCCCGCCCGCCCGCCTCATCCACCCCCTCCGCCCCCCCCACCCACTACCACATCCACACCCTGCCACCCCCAATCCCACCAGTAGGATTGTGGACAGACTCCATTGACCAAACTCTACCCCCAGGTTCGCTGATCGCCGTCTTCCCTCCCCCACCCCACCCCCCAATAACCTGGAACACCACCGCCTCTAAGTTAAAAGCAAAAAACTGCGGATGCTGAAAATCCAAAACAAAAACAAAAATACCTGGAAAAACTCAGCAGGTCTGGCAGCATTTGCGGAGAGGAACACAGTTAATGTTTCGAGTCCGTATGACTCTTCAACAGAACTAAGTAAAAATAGAAGAGGTGAAATATAAACTGGTTTAAGGGGGGGTGGGGGGTGGGACAGGTAGAGCTGGATAGAGGGTCAGTGATAGGCGGAGATAGCTAAAAGATGTCATAGACAAAAGGACAAAGAGGTGTTGGAGGTGGTGATATTATCTAAGGAATGTGCTAATTAAGGGTAGAAAGCAGGACAAGCAACTACCTCTAAGTTCCCATCCAAGCCCCTCACCATCCTGACTTGTAACAATATCGCCATTCTTTCACTGTCGCTGGGTCAAAATCCTTGATTTTACCCACCAAATAGCACTGTTGGTAAGTTACCCACACCACAGGGACTGCAGCCATTTAAGAAAGCAGCTCACCACCACCTTCTCAAGGGCAGTTTGGGATGGGCAATAAATTCTGCTCTAGCCAGTGATGCCCACCTCCCATGAGTGAATAAAAAAACCCGCCACGGCACAAGGTCAGGATCCCCTCCCGCAAACATTGCCGATCCTACCTGCTCCTGGCCTCCGGGTGCTTCAGAACCATTCTCTGCCTGACAGGAAGCCAATTCCATCAATCAGGCTGGCTTCCAAGCAAGAAACACGTGGGGAAAAAAGGAGATGCACACTCCATAGTTAAAACTCCACAGCGTGCAGGTAAACCCAGACTTCAAAACTTCTGCACCCCACCCTGCTCGAAAAACCTACCCCAGTCAAGAGCAGGACTCTCTTGGTTCCTGATAGGCTGGGTCCTTTATATCTTAATAACTGAAAGGCAAAACAGGAGGAAGATCTTTCACAACAGATGTCAGCCAGGTTATTCCTGGAAAAGAAACACGGCTTCTTGGTGAGAGGGATGAAGGAGGAAATGAAAAGTATGAGGGCAGGACCCAGGAGCAACCAAAGCAAATGTAGAGGACATCTTCCTGGCAACATGTTTGAGATGGGGTGATCAGGCGAAGAAAATTACAGCAAAACATTTGTTGATGAATGTCTACTGCATCGATCAATCAAGATCAACCAAATGGCCATAAATGTGGCCAATGATAAGGGGATCATTCATTCACGTCACAGCCTCTGAACTGACCACGCTGGCCAAGTCCAGAAGGACATTGCTGCCATACTGAGCCTGTGGCAGGTGGTGGGGGAACCAACAAGAGGGAAAACCTACTCGTCCTCACCAATCTACCTATCGCAGGTGCACCTGTCATTGACAGTAGAGCTAGAAGTGGAGTCTTCAGACAGAGGATACAATATTGTATAGTGTGGTAATACCACTATGCAAAATGGGTTAGATTCTGAACAGATCTAGCAATTCAAAACTGGGCATCCATGAGGTGCTGTGGGCCATCGGCAGCAGCAGAATTCTATTCAACCACAATCTGTAACCTCATGACCCGGTTTGTGTCTCACTCTAGCATAACCATCAAACCAAGGGATCAACCCTGGTTCAATGAAGTGCAGGACCAGGAATACCTAAAAGTTAGGTGTCAAGCTGCTGAAGCCACAACACGGGACTACTTACGTGCCAAACAGCGGAAGCAGGTATGTGATAGAGCCAAGCAATCCCACAACCAACATATCAGATCTCGGACCTCCTCTCCCTTTTCTCCCTCTTCTCTCTCTGCAGTCCTGCCACATCCAGTTGTGAATGGTGGTGGACAATTAAACAACTCACTGGCGGAGGAGGCTCCACAAATATCCCCATCTTCTATGAAGGGGGAGCCCAGCACATCAGTGCAAAAGATAAGGCTGAAGCATTTGCAGCGATCTTCAACCAGAAGTGCCGAGTGGATAATCCATCTCGGCCTCCTCCTGAGGTCCCCAGCATCACAGATAACAGCCTTCAGCAAATTTGATTTACTCCACGTGATATCAAGAAATGACTGAAAGCACTGGATAGCGCGAAGGCCCTGACAATATTCCAACAACAGTACTGAAGACTTGTGCTCCAGAACCAGCCACGCCCCTGGCCAAGCTGTTCCAGTACAGTTACAACACTGGCATCTACACAGCAATGTGGAAAATTGCCCAGGTATGTTCTGCCCACAAAGTCAGAGCAAATCCAATCCGGCCAATTACTTCTCCCATCAGTCTACTCTTGGGGCAGAATTTTCTCTTTGGCCCCCGCACGCCGACGTGTAAAATGACATGCGGTGACGTCAGATGTATGCCCTGATGTCACCGCACGTCTTTCCAATCCAATATTAAATTAATAAATATTTTTCACACATTTCATAAACATGTCCCAGCTCTCGTGACACTGCCACATGAGGGGACATGTCTAAATAATTTTAATATGTCTTTATTTTAAACTTACAATTTGAACATAATCTCCCTGAGGCAGCTCCTGACTGGCCCACCCGACAGGCAGAAGATTCTGCCTTGATCATGAGTAAAGTGATGGAAGGTGACATCAACAGTGCCATCAAGCAGCACTTACCCAGCAATAATCTGCTCACTGATGGTCAGTTTAGGTTCTGCCAGGGCCTCTCAGCTCCTGACCTCATTACAGCCTTAGTCCAAAAATGGACAAAAGAGCTGTACACAAGAGATGAAATGGGAGTGACTGCCTTTGACATCAAGGCAGTATTTAACCGAGTGTGGCATCAAGGCAAACCTGCAGTAAATGGGAATCAGGAGGAAAACTCTCCACTGGTTGGAGTCATGTCTAGCACAAAGGAAGATGGATGTGGTTGTTGGAGGTCAATCATCTCAGTCCCGGAACATTGCTGCAGGAGTTTCTCAGGGTAGTGTCCTAGGCCCAACCATCTTCAGCTGCTTCATTAATGATCTTCCGTCCATCATGAGATCAGAAAAGGGAGATGTTCCTCAATGATTGCATTATGTTTAGTCCTACAACCCCTCAAATACTGAAGCAGTCCATGTCCATATGTACCAAGACCCAGAGAGCATTTAGAATTGGGTTGATAAGTGGCAAGTAATGTTCGCGCCACACAAGTGGCAGGCAATAACCATCTCCGGCAAGATAGAATCTAAACATCTCCCCTTGACATTCAATGGCATTACCATCACTGGATCCCCCACTGTCAACATCCTGGGGGTTACCATTGACCAGAAACTGAACTGGACTAGCCATATAAATACTGTGGTTACAACAGCAGGTCAGAGGTTAGGAATTCTTTGGAAAGTAACTAACCTCCTGACTCCTCAAAGCTTGTCCATCTACAAAGCACAGGTCAGGAATGTGACGGAAAACTCTCTACTTGCCTGGATGAGTGCAGCTCCCACAAAACTGAAGAAACTTGGGCACCATCCGGGACAAAGCAGCCCACTTGATCGACACCCCATCCACCAACTTGAACATCTACTCCCTCCACCACTGATGCACAGCAGCAACAGTGTGTACCATCTACAAGATGCACTGCAACAACGCACCAAGGCTCATTCGACAACACCTTCCAAACCTGTGACCACTACCTGACTTGCGAGTTGTATTAAGTCTGTACGGACTCGAAAATGTTAACTCTGTCTCCACAGATGCTGCCAAACCTGCTGAGTTTTGCCAGCATTTTCTGTTTTTATTTCAGATTTCCAACAGTATTTTGCTTTTATATTGAAATTGATCTCTGTGCCTTTGGGCTAGGGAAAAGATGCGATTAGCCAGTGTCTCTTTGCTGGAAAGATTGGCCTAATGTGTGAGGCCCTCTACAGCCTAAAGTTTTCAACATGGACTGTCTGTCTCATACCCGAAAGGACGACATCAGTATCAGAGAGATGGAATAGTCTTCAACTACACCCCAAAAAACAATTACCTCAGGGGAGATGGGAAGCAAAATCAGGCCGTGGAAATAAGCCATTTTATGTATTTTTTTAAGAGAAATGCCCATTAGATTTCTTGCTACACATCTTTGCCTTTCCAGTCAGATTTGTGTAAGGAGCAAATATTCCCCAGAGAAACTCTCTCACACAGGATTCGGTCCTACGACTTACTTTATTAACCTGTTATAAGGCACAATCAGTAATACATCGCAATTTTAAACAAAAAGGCAACATGTTTAATATATTAAAGTACAAAATAAGAATAAGTGCTCTAAGTTATACATACCACGAGCAGGAGTGGAAATTCACAGTAACCCCAGGCTAAGAGAACATCCATTAAGGGTACTAAAGTTCTAAAGTTTGAAACTTGGTTTCCTTTTTGTTTTCCACATGTGGAGATCTTAAGCCTGGACAGCCACAATGCTGAGCTCTTTAAAATGGTGGGACTTCCATATCTTACTGGCCATCATGAAAAGTAAGAATTTCTAGTCTGTCCACTACATGAGACTTGGGTGACAAACATTTGCTTAGCAACAACAACGAACAATATTTACAAGAATATTCACATTTCTAACCTTGCCACAAATGCTTTAAATTTAGAATAGATCGAAGGTGAAGCCTGTATCATAAGTTCTTAATTAATTTTCATACTGTAGGCTTGGCAAAGCAATGAATCTCATTGACCAAGAGTCAAGAGGCCCAGTTACTGTCACCTTAGCTTCTATTAGGAATTTTGAAAATGAGATCAGGCAGTGATTTCTTTATCCAAAGATCATTTCCTCACTGTAAGGCTTTTAGTAGTGTTACGAAAAATTGGAAACTAATAAATCTATTCCCTCAGAAACTGTGTTTAAAACATTTACCAGTCTTCTGGTGGGTAATCACAGTGTAATCATGCATTCCATCATACAAAATATTTATATAGCATCCGTCAGTGAGAATATGTGTTACTAGTACTGGTCATTAACAGTGAATTTAAGTAGCCTTTTGGAATTTGTATATTAAGGATGAATGGTAGTGTGAACTGTGAACCCAGCTAAGATAATGGTCAATGCACTAGATATACTGTCTCCACCCTACCGTTTAATTTTTAAATTGAGAATTCTATACAATTTCACAAGTTGAAACCTCTGGAAGGAAGTCAGTGTAGAGATTGTTGGACTCATTGATTTGGAAGGTAGTGGCATAGTTGTAATGTTACTGGTCTTATGAGCCAATGGCCTAACCTAATGCCCTGGGGATGCAATTCAAATCCCATGGCAGCTAGGCTTATAATGATATGCAGATGTATTATAACGAAGTTCCCGACGTCCGGTAGCGGGAAAGATGGCCCGCCATTGACGGGCAGAGCAGACGATTGCAAACTGGTTTCACAATGTCGTGAAACCAATTTTTGGCCTTCCCGCCATATTGTCCGCTCGCGCCCAACATGACACTCGACACCAACAGGCACGGAAAATTCCGCCCTTTGGAGTAGAGTTTCCACTAGGCTCTGTCTGCATTTCTAGCACAATTCATCCAAAATTGACCAAACCGCCAGAAAAGATCAGGGAATTTCAAGTGCAAGTTAATCTCAGTGTAAATCGAGTTTTTGTGATCTTTTGTATTGGTTTAAGAAAAGATCTCACTGGAAAACAACCTCACCCACAAAATTGGCCATGGCCACCTCGAATTAATCAGCATGGCAAGTTTTTACAACCCTTCAAAGAGACTCTTAAAACTAAGCTTTTATTTAGGTGCTGGGGCACTAACTGGCATATTTTAAAAGCATTTAAATATTAAATATTATTTGTACTAAGAGGCTGACTACTGTACACTGATGAAGCTAGTAAACAGTTCCTTATAGTGATAAATCCATTTTCAATTAAATTCATTAAAATGCACCAGGTTACTACTTTCAAATAATATAAAGGAATATTTTTCAATGCCAAAAAATTACGCTGTAAAATGTTGCCTGGTTGTGCTTCATCAGAGCTAACTTTACACTTGTGTTTATGCAAATAAATTTGTGCTGAAACATGAATCATAGCTTCTCAAAACCAGCGCAATTTTGAGTGCATTTTGTGTCGGATTGCTGATTGCACCTAAAGTGGAAACTCTGCCCCACTTTATGCCAACCCCATAAAACCTTTTTAGAATCGCAAAGATCTCAAACTGCTCACCCCTCAGCTTTCTCTATGCTGAGAAATTAGCCTCAGCCTGTTCAGCCTTTCCTGATAGATATACCCTCTCTGTTCTGGTATCATCTTTATAAAATGATGCAACAGCGTGGTTCTTAGTAGTTCAGTGCAGTGAGGTATAGTAACCTTTCTGGTAGCACTGCCTCCTGATTAGTAGCACACAAGTCAAAGTGCTCGCAATCCCTGACATAAACATAACAGCCCAATAACTGACTAATAGAATCCAGTGACTCCTACACTTAAAATTGTTATATTCTTGACATGAAAACTGCAGCCTTCAAACCTGCCTTCAGGGGATGTGAATGCAGGCAATCCAAAGCTGCACACTAACCTGGATGCTTGTCCAAGGCAAAATGTACTTTAAAACCTATGGACATTTCCCTCTTGTACAGCAGGAATGTTCACTCTGTTGCAAACAGCAACTTGATTTTATATAGTAAAACACCCTGAGGTAGTAGTATAATCAGATAAAAGTTGACTCTGAGCCAAAGAAGGAAATATTAAGGCAGGTGAACAAAAGATCTTTTTTTAATATTTGCTCATGGGATGTGGGCATCACTGGCTAGGCCAGTTTTTATTGCCCATCCCTAATTGCCCTTGAGAAGGTGGTGCTGTGCTGCCTTCTTGAACCGCTGCAGTCCACGAACTAACTGCTGTTAGGGAGGGAGTTCAAGGATTTTCACTAGAAGGAACGGCAATATATTTCCAAGTCAGGATGGTGAGTGGCTTGGCTTGGTCAAAGAGGATTTAAGGATTGTCTAAAAGGAGGGGAGAGGGAAAAGTGAAGAGGTTTGGGGAGGGAATTCAGAACTTTAGGGCCTACATGGCTGAAGACATGGCTGTCAAAGATGGGGTGAAAGAAGTGGGAGATACCACGAGGCCAGAGTTAGAGGAAGGTAGAGTTCTTGGAGGGTTGTAGGGCTGGAGGAGGTTCCAGATGTATGGAGAGGCGAGGCCATGGAGGGTTTTGATATCTTTTACAGGAACTGATGCTGTGGAGTGAAACATAGAAATTTAGAGCAAAGCTCTTGTATAAATTCAAATGTGGCTGAACATTTAAGATCTAGATAGAAAAAGTGAAAAAAGACTTCTGATGACCAGGAGCGTTGTTGCAATCTTTTTTAAATTTATAAATGAGTTACTGTATGCTATATTTTGAATAACATCACAAGTTGTTAATAAACTTTTGGAATTAGATTTAGTATTATAATGTTCTTAATTCAGCAAATGTTAACACATCGGTATGAAATTCATTTGTTTTCTATTTAACAGAGGCATTTTGACCAGTTTAAAGTAAACTGGGTTAAGGCCTCAGATGGAGTAGTGAACCAAGAAACTTTGCAAGAAAGCATTATGCATTCATTACTGATATTCACGGCATGTAATAAGATTTAGGAGCCAAATCTGTATCTAGATTACATTACAGAGCCTTGAGCAGAGTGGGAGGATAAGAGGAAGCAAAAGACAGAAAAGAAAATAAACTCTCAGAGCTCAAAACTAAAAGTTGCCAACATGTGTAGGAAAAAACACTGGAGTATCAGGAGAGAGGCAAACACAGGCGGGCGTATAAAAATGGATGCAAGTTGATCCGTATTTCATACAGGTTGCTTTTCTCAACGAGTTTTATTCAATTAGTAATCTCCTTCCTGCCTTTGTTTGTGGTGACTGCCAAAGAATACAAGTCCTACATGTGTATCATATCTATAATTGTAATTGAATTCTACATTATTTTTAATGATTAGAAGGCATTTAAAGGTTGTCATCATCCAAAGCATGGCGTTAATAGTGTCTCATTAAATAAAAACAAAAAACTACTGCGGATGCTGGAAACCCAAAACAAAAACAGAATTACCTGGAAAAACTAAGCAGGTCTGGCAGCATCGGCGGAGAAGAATGCCGATGCTGCCAGACCTGCTGAGTTTTTCCAGGTAATTCTGTTTTTGTGTCTCATTAAATCTTCTGCCAGCTCTGTCATAAGAGTTAATCTGGTAATTGAGTTGTTCCACAAAGAATAGCTGATTGCTCTGTCACCAACCACCCCCTTTCTTGTAACCCCAAACACTCCTGTTTTTCCTGAGACTGTCCCATTTCATAGGAAAAATATCCTCTTTCCTTGAGTCCTGACGCAACAGGACAATAACATGCAGGAAAACCACCTCCAGCACCAGTGGTCATGAGACTAAAAGATGTCATGTCCCTTTAAGTTAAATGCTGTCAATGTGCACAGAGAGAAAGCCCACTTCGTCCTCCTCCTGCTGATTAGTATGAATTTCCTTCATGCCAGAACAAAGATGCTTTATGGGTTTAATAAAAGTCTTAGACAAGAAACCTCAGAAAAATGTTCACACCTTAGAAAGATTGGATATTGTTTGGAGTGTCTCGTTTTATGCTCAGAGCTGGTAGATTTATATCTGTAGATTTATATAATGCAATGAAGAAATTGTTTATGCTACAGAGAATGTAAAGTTCTGAACACCATCGGTTTGAATACATCTGCTGCAAGCATCGGACATTAAAACATCCTCACCACAGCAAAGCAAAGGTTTAAAGCCTCATCAAAAAGGACACTAAAGAGACATCAGTACTGACTAACTAAATAACAACTGTGTTTCTCTGCAATTACTTAGACCTGGCACATACACGCTACATGTCCTATTCCCACTTGTCAGATCTCTCCTATTGCCCCAGGGCATACCCGATTCCTTTCAAAGTTAGACTGGCGTCACTACAATATATATTGACATTTTCTCAGAAAATTCTGCATTTGAGTTGTTTTAATTCATCCTCAGGAATGGAAGCATCACTGTCTATGCTGGAACTTATTTCCCATCCCTAGTTGTTGTAAGGAGGTAGTGATGGAAAATCTTTTTGAACACCGGTAGCTGGTCTGATACAACTGAATGGTTTGCTAGGCCATTTCAGAGGGCAGTTAAAAGTCAACCACAATAGTGTTGGACTAGAGTCAGATATAGGCCAACTGGAGTAAGAACAAATTATTTCCTTCCCCAAAGGGCAATTGGGTTTTTAGCGCAAACTCACAGCTTCATGGTTACTTTTACTGATACCAGCCTTTTTTATTGCTCGATTTTAAAAATTAAGTTTTTGAACCAAGTTCAGATTCTCAAACTATCATTGTGGGATTTGGATTCATTCTCTGGAGACCAAATCCTAATCTCTGCATCACTATCACGCTGCCAAAATGTTCTGCAGTTACATCACATTTAAAGTGTTTACAACGCTGTAGCTATTGTGTGATGGGGAGTTTGTGCAAGTCAAAAGCCATGAAAGAACAATCTGGCTTTGGCTCTGTGACAGAGCCTCTGACTATTATCATTATCCTGTTCACTACTGGAATCAAAAGAAATAATGCAACGTGGATCAATCAGCAGCTAAAAGGAGAAAGATGCTGCACCTGAACTGCTAAATTCCCTTTCAGTTGCTGATCAAACTGTTGCATATTTCCAGAACGTGCTTTCCTTTTAACTTCTGTTCAGGAATATTCCAGGATTCCAGTCCATCATTGTATGTTCCTAAGAGGCACTGTCATCCTGCTGAAGGACCTGTTCAGCTCCCGAGACAAGAATGTCCAGGTTTTTTGCCTTTCGGGGCTGAGACCATATGTAAAGTTTAATCTCTGCCTCCGTTTAATTTGATTATGTTTCAAGTTGCTGAGACCAGCATTGTTGAGACTAGATGTCGAAATACTCGACACTATTATGGATATCTATTGGCTTAAACGTACATTCATTCCAGGGGACTGTTGCTGCAACGGGCACCTCCACCACCTTTATGGGAAAGGGCAGCAGGTGCTTGGGGGCACTACCCACCTCCAGTCACATACAGCCTTGACTTTGACAAAACTTGACATTCCTCAGTTGTGGCTGGGTTGTAATCCTGGAACTCCCGACCGAATAACATTTTGGGAGTGCCTTCACCACATGGGCTGCAGTGGCTCAAGAAGGCGGCTCTCCACCACCTTCTCAAGGGCAATGAGGGATGGGCAATAAATGCTGGCCTAGCCAACAATGCCTACATCCCAAGAAAGAATTAAAAATAAAAAGTCCTGGTGTTCTGATTTAGGATTTGTCTACCAATGCGGCAGCTGTACGAAGAATAGCTCTTTCCAAAGCCATCAACTCGCAACTTTGAAACGAACAAACAAATGAGAAATAAAAGCAAAATGCTGCAGATGCTGGAACTCTGAAATAAAAAGAGGAAATGCTGCAAAATCTCAGCAGGTCTGGCAGCGTCTGTGGAGAGAGAAACAGAGGCCAGGATTTTTTCCACACAATCAGCAGGACCAGAAGTGGATGTGAAACCCGCTTCCACCTGATATCTTAGAAACAAATGCGATTTCACGCTGGATGGGCAATTAAGGCTCGTCAAGCACGAAATGCAACAATTAATAGGTTCAACGGTCCAGGTAGGGGTGTGAGCATGTCAGACATCAGGTACAATGGGACTCCAGCTGGGGGGGGATTTCAAATGCAGCTCCTTGAAGGCTACTGGGGGACACAGAGGGAGGTTACCATTCATTAAACTTCAGTCTGCAATATAGCAATGACTTCAGCACCTGCTGGGCATGCCAGGTGGGAGGGCAATGCTGGTGGGCACTCTGACCCTTGGTTCTTGGTCGAGTGCCTACGCATTCTCATGGAAGAAGTCAGTGCCAGGCGTGATGTCCTGATGTCCGTGGGATGGCAAGAGGAGCCCACCGCACCTCACAAGGAAGGCATGGACGCAGCTGGCAGCCCAGGTAAGCGGGCATGCTGTGGTGCACCGCACCTGGATACGGTGCTGCAAAGGGTTCAATGGTCTTCTTCACTCTGCAAGGGTGAGTACTGACTTAGCATGGAGCTGGGTGTGGATGTGCTAAGGAGTGGCCGTCCACTGGCACTCGCAGGTGTTAGACAGTGTGTGCCAAATGGCACCTCAACGTGCACCAGCCAAGGCTGGCAGATCTGCCCACTTGACTCAGGTGCATTGAAGGGTGAGGTGTGTTAATTGGATGTGCACCTCAACCTGCTTCTCGGGCGAGGGGGTTGGTGGGGATTGGCCAGGCTGGTATGGTGCTGCATGTAGAAGTTGCACTAATGATATCTCATCTGCCCGTTCAGGAGAAGAGAAACCATAACACTCTTTGAGCGAAGAAGAGTGGGTTGTAGGGTGGCCAACCTGCTCATTTTGACAAAGTTTGAGTTGGACACTCTGGAGTTAGAATGCAAGCCTGGAGCAAGGTCCAGAGATCGTGGAGAGGGTGTGGTCTCAGTGAAGGTAAGAGTCCAATGGGCAGGTGCAAGACTGGCTGAAAGCACAATAGACGTAGGGTTCTCTCATCTCAAATGTGAATTTCAAAGGAAGAGATGCAATTGATAGTCTGATCATAATGCTTCTGTCAGGCAGTCATTCATGGTGTCAGTAAGCCGTCATTGCATGCACATTGAATATGTGAAGATTGACAGCACTGACATGTTGTCTCCCTCCCTCAATGAACCATCATCCAGAGGCCGCAGAGACCGAGAGGACCCCCATATAACACCTGAGGAGGACCCCCAGGCAGATCCACCCATGTCACATCCTCTTTCGGAGCCAGGCAGAAGTGCAGATACAAGCATGTGGGCATTATATCGTCAGCTCAGATGGTAGAGCACAGTGGGGAGGTCATGTGACACTTACATGAGGAGCTAGCAGAGGCAGAGAGTGCTCAGGGTGAGCTCCGAGGACACAGCCTCCTCCATTGAGAGAGTGGTAACTTTCAGGGCGAGGCAATCCCAGGAGCAGACTCAGGGGTTCCTGGGGTTGCACTTGGACCTGCAAGCCACCGCACTGGCAACGACCTCAGGATGTCACTGCCAGTGTGAGGGATGGATGAGGCACCTAGTCTCTCTGCTAGGTGCCGGTCCATCATTGGCAAGCAGAAAAACCAAAACCAACCTGAGACTGTTGGACAAGCTTCCTGTCATCTCTGCGGGCTCCTCTCAGGGCACTCCAGGTGATGGCAGCAGCTCCTCTGCCCTTCTGCCAGTGATTGTGGCATCCAATCAGGCCGCGATGACTGACGAGTACCCAGGCATGGGCCTGGGTGAACTCTCCCAGACGGCAGCCGTTCAGGCTCCGCCAGCCAGAGGACGACCACCAAGGTCATCAGGGCAAACAGGACAGCAGAGTCGGCAGGCTGCCTCCAATGCCAGTGCCAGCGAGGTGGGGGCACCAAGACATGGCACTCACTAACATAAGCTTAAGGTACCGTGAGCACAAGAGAGGGTTTTCACAGATGAGATTATTTCACTTCATCAGTGTTTTGTATTTTTTTGGTGTGAATGTTAAGACCACATGATGTTATTTTCCTTTTTTCTTATTGATTTTGTTTTAATGGCCTGAGTATGCTTGATGTTTTTCATAGGTGCAGGCCATGGCAGTGGCTTATGATGGACAACAGGGGCTGGAAACTTTATTACCGAGGTTATGAATTGACTTTGGGGTCATAGGTTTGGCTCATCACAACAGGTAAGAAGGCGGTGCCCTTGGCATGAGCTCGAAGTAATACCTTGGCAGCCTAGCTGAACGTACGTAGAATCAAAGCCTCCCTGGTGTCCCTGTCTCCCTGAAGGTTCCTCATGTCTGCCTCCATGTCTTCACCCTGTGCCTCCACCGCTCCTCATCAGTTCCATCACTTGAGTCAGCCTCTGCGTCCTATGGAGCTGCCTCACTATCCTTATCCTCCAGTGGTTCCCCACTTGCCAGGGCCAGATTGTGCATAGCGCATCACACGACAACTATAAGCGAGACGGACTCTGGAGGCCACTGCAGTGCTCCCCTGATCAATCCAGACGTCTGAACCGCATCTTCAGCAGACCAATGGTCCTCTCAATCACTGTCCTTGTGGAGGTGTGACTCCTGTTGTACCTCTCCTCTGCCTCTGTCCTTGGGTGCCGGAGTAGGGTCATGAGCCACCTTTTCAAGGGGTCACTCAGGAGCCATCCATCCAACCGAGCAGGAGCCACGAAGAACCTTGGCACCTGTAAGTGTAGCAGGATGTAGGCATCATGTGAGCTGCCAGGGTAATGGCCTGGGACTTGCAAGATCTGTGTTATATGGTCGCAGACAATCTGAATGTTCATTGAGTGGAACCCCTTCCGGTTCACAAAGGCTGCTGGGTCACCTGCAAGCGCCTTGATGGCCACATGACTGCAGTCGATGGCACCCTGAATTTGGGGGAAGCCTGTAATCGCCACAAAGCTTCCGGCTCTCTCAGCCAGGCTCACCTCGTCCATCTGGTAGGATAAATGGCATGACCCATCTCAAGAGAGCACCAGTAACCAGCTAGATGCAACTGTGGCCAGCAGATTGCAACACACCACACAGATCCCCCACTGACCCCCGGAAAGAACCTGTGGTGTAGAGGTTGAGGGCCACTGTGACCTTCACAACCACTGGAATATGGTGTCCACATATGCAACTGGAGGCAATTTCTGGCCCAATCATCTGGTATATGGTGGTGACAGTGTCCCTACAGAGGCAGAGCCTCCTTCGGCACTGAACCTCGGACATGTTGAGGTAGTCAGACCACTGCCTGTACACTCTGGCTGCGGGGTAGTGGCATCTCCAATGGACCTCTTCTGTGTCTTTTTTTAATTCATTCACGGGAAGTGGGCTTCGCTGGCTGGGCCAGCATTTATTGCCCATCCCTAGTTGTTCTTGAGAAGGTGGTGGTGAGCTGCCTTCTTGAACCGCTGCAGTCCATGTGGTGTAGGTACACCCACACTGCTGTTAGGGAGGGAGTTTGAGGATTTTGTCCCAGTGACACAAAGGGACAGTGATATATTTCCAAGTCAGGATGGCGTGTGGCTTGGAGGGAAGCCTCCAGGTGGTGGCGTTCCCACTTGCACTGTCGGCCCGGCACACACTGTGCCAGTGCCTCTCCTCCCAAAGGTCTCTCCCTGGGACACTGCCTGTGCTCACCTGGCCTCCCCTCCCTCCTACACCTCTCTTCCTCTTCAGCTAAGTATACTATCCCCATTAGATGAAATGCACAAGGCACTCTGCCTTGCAACAATCTGCTGCAATCTTCAGACAAAGCTGCCAAAAAAATATGAAGTCCTCAAAGAAAACCAGACAGGCTTAGAAAGCAACAACAATCAACAGATAATCTCTCAAAGCTCTGAACTACGACACCAGCAAACTCTCAACTAAACTGAAAGCTCTTGTGCTCCGGATGGCTTTTTACCCACCCTTGCATGACAACTTGATGAAAACGTGCTGCCCATTATACCCGCGTAACGAGCGCAAAATTACACAGGCAATGTAAAATTGCCATCTATAGGGTTCACAATTGGTTTAATTGGCCCTTTAATTGTCGGTGGGCGCCCGCTTTCAACATGTAAAATTCAGGCCAGGATTAATATTGCGAGTCCATGTAACTCTTTTTCAGAGCTGAAGAGAGGTAGAAACATGATGGGTTTTATACTGTTGAAAAAGGGGCGGGGGAGGGTTGGTGGAGCAGGTGGAGCAAAATAGAAAGTCAGGGATAGGTTGGAGATCAGAAGAGATTAAATGACAAAGATGTCATGGACACGAGACAAAGGGAGTGATAATGTTAGTGTTATAGACTAAGGCGGGTGTTAATGGTAGCACACAAGTTAAATAGCAGAATGTGTTAATAGCAGAACAAGGGTCAGCACTTTCTGAAAGTAAAACATGAGAACAATTTACAGACTGGCCTGGGCGGGAGAAAAGTGTGGGAAAAAATCAAAATGGAGGACCGAGTTTATGATCTGAGGTTGTTGAACTCAATGTTAAGTCCAATGAGAAATGTCAGTGTAAACAGGGTTAGGGTGCTGGAGCCTCAGTGACCACATTGCCAGGGCTTAGAGGCTGCAGATGGCCCAGTTTAGACACCGCCACCCCATTCCCACGGTAACATTATTGTTTCTAGCTGTGACTTAAATAAAATATTAAAAATACAAATGGAATGTCAAAATCAGCAACTTTTACTCTAGATAGAGGCCCAAGGACGATTCTCTCTTTAAGAGTTCATTTGCCAAACAGGAGCAACTCTATTGGGAAGGGGTGTCACATGATCAGGAAATAGGCATAAGCTTCACTCTGAACACTGTACCTGGCACACAAATTGGAACAAGAGCCAATAAGTAGCAACAGATCCATCAGCAGTTGGAATGATTAGAATAGGCACACCAATTAGATATAGTCACTGGGCCTTGCTTCACTCAAATCGGCAGCCTGACTGCTTTAAGTACCAAGTTGGTATCTGCACACATCAGGCGGTGGTCTCTGTTACTGGGACTTTCCAAATAAAAAACATAACATTTTTCACAATCCCCTGTTATGCTCATGGTCCTACACTCACTTTAAATAAAGAAAAACCTGCTTACAAATTTGACAATGATACGATCAAGGCTACATCCTTGATGAGGCATTATTTCGATCAAATAGTCCTGCCTCTTTCTCACAACGTAAGATTAATTGCGCAACATGAGTTTGGGCACGGAGCGCTGGTTCTGAGGAGTACAGATCGGAGATTTGCTCAGCTTGGATCAGGGAAGTATGCTTAATTTGAAGTGCCTTTGATTTTCTGGTAAGCCTTGCACAATTTACCCTGAAAATTTAATTGGATTAAATCACACTGTGTAATGTTAGTGACAAACCTGGTCCAGTGAGCTTCCTTACTCTGATACCTTAAAGCTGCCAACCTGCTTTAATAAAACAGGTTAATACCTTTGCTAAAATAGTAATGACTCTTCATTTGACCACGCTCGTTCTATGGCACAATTTCAACACAAACAGCTTTCGATAGACATATCAGTAATAGTCATGTCTACAAAAATTTCCAATATCACTAAAGTCTTTAGCTGATTTTGAAGCAGCCTAAGAGATGTCTGATGCATTACGTAAATTCTACATCAACTCTATTTTCACTATGGCAGAGAAAATCAGATAGTTAATAATTAATTATGTTTAAAAGCAACCTTTTCCTGGCAGATAAGAATGAACCTCAGTTACACTCATTGTGTGTTAAGGGCAGGGCTGCTTTTCCTCAATTTATCATTTCTTTAGGTTCGCGACTCAAACTTTCAAGCACATCAAGTTAAAGAAAGATCAAAACAAAAAACTGCGGATGCTGGAAATCCAAAACAAACAAAAAAAAACCTGGAAAAACTCAGCAGGTCTGGCAGCATCGGCGGAGAAGAGTACAGTTGACATTTCGAGTCCTCATGACCCTTCAACAGAACTAAGTAAAAATAGGAGAGGGGTGAAATATAAGCTGGTTCCCTTCTCCCCCACACCCCCACCTTAAACCAGCTTATATTTCACCCCTCTCCTATTTTTACTTAGTTCTGTTGAAGGGTCATGAGGACTTGAAATGTCAACTGTACTCTTCTCCGCAGATGCTGCCAGACCTGCTGAGTTTTTCCAGGTATTTTTTATTTTTTTGTTAAAGAAAGATCAAACATGGGATTTGCTAGAACTTGGCCAATGAAATTTTCTGTAGATAAAGAGCTGATAAATAGTGAAGTTAAAAAAAAGCAGCAGACGGGGGCACATGAATATTTAACATGCAACCACGCTGTTGTTAAAGTGTTTACTGTAAACATTAGGTGAACAATCAAGCAGATTTCGAGACTATGATTGACATTAATATCTGACCTTTGATGTCCAAAAATTATTTGAACAGTGAAGCCCAGTCCTCAATTAATTTTAAGGTATCACTTCACAGGTTGATTACACTGTGCTACTGTGGACAGAAAAGGTTTAAGTTGAAACTGAGCTGTTCAAATTGGGCAAGTCAAGGCCTTTGCCTGTTCCATCACCAGTCAGGCCCCAGGGGCTAAATTGAAGATTGTTCCTGACAGAAGTTCTCACACCCCATGAGGTTCCTCTCAGGTTCACTCGCCAGAGCTGCCTCCCTCAGCACTAACATGTGCTCCTCAGCTGAGGAGAGGGACTGGTCAATCCAATCGAGGCTTCCAGTCATGTGACATGCATTCCTGGTAACCAATACAAGATGGCTGACAGAGAGTAGGAGGGCAGTGGTTCTGCAAGAAATGGAAAAGCATTGTCACACATCAGAAAGGAAACTCTTCAGCGAAATATGAATGAAAACAAAGACTGCAATGATTATACGTTCTATGTTTGGGCTTCTGCTCAATATATGAACATACAAAATAGGAGCAGAAGTAGGCCATTCGGCCCCTCGAGCCTAAAGCTGGGTTTACCATTAATGGTATCTCTGGGTAGCAAGGAGGAATGTGTGAAGCCTCCTTGGTGTGTGTTGGGCCTTTGGGAGAAGTTATCAATGTAGCTTCTGATGTCTAATATTCTCTAAATTCTAGAGATTTCTTTCCTGAAATTAAGGAAATTAATGCATGTATTTTTCCCTTTGATTGGGCCACATAGTCCAAGGGGAAGCATCTTTTTTAATGCTCCCCCCTTGCTGACAATTTTTTTCTCTTCTTCCTTGAAGGCAACAATTCCCCGAGAAAGTTTTAGTTCCACAGACGCCTCACACGTCCAAGTAGCCATTTCACATATACGAGTCTGAATGTTTCATTTGGAAACTATCCTAGCAGGGGAAGCCTAAGTGTGGAGCTTGTGCTCACCGCTCAGACCATAGTTGGATAGCAGGCAGGAGCAGAATGCTTTTCCGATTTTCCCTTCCTAACCCAGGTTTTCTGAGGTCCTCTGTCACAGTAATTAAGATCAACCAATTTAGCTAAGGTTTGAGATCAACCTGGTCTGTATAGCTCCAGTGACCCATCAAAGGAGCCATCCTCAAATTTTACAAAACCAACAGTTCAATTCTGGAAAACAGGTTGTTTTCAGTCTCCATTTTGACTCTGGTTTTGTCCCTGTAAAAGTGGATGATGTCATCTTCACTATAATTATTAGCATACATTAGCATTCATTAGCCTATATAAAGTACTGCACTGGTATAGCAGATTTGCACAATTCTAATTTCCGATTCTCACTTAGTCAGCGGTGAGAAAAGGTTTATTGCAAACTGGAGCATGAAATCGTGAGTCTCTATCGAACTGTTGGAAGGAGTGTTTACATTAGGAAAAGAAATAGTCAGATCACTTAAGCCTGAATTTTACCCGTATCGGGTGGGCTTGGTAGTTGCGGGCAGGGAGCTGACCGCCACCCGCGATTGGCTCCGCACTGTGATGTCACCTGGGTGGGCCAATTAAGGCCTGCCCTGCGTGGATGGCGAGCGGTAGCGCTGAGCGTACCTGTGCGGGCGGGGGGGAGCAGACAGAGTCGGGTCTAACACGCAGTTTGCGCCATGTGTGCGAAAGAGCGATTCAATCTCCCTGAGTCACGGAGCTGCCTCAGGGAGACTGACGCGCTTTTTAAAAAAAAATAAAGACATTAAAAATTTAATGAAACATGTCCCCCTCATGTGACTGTGTCACATTAGATGGGACATGTTTTTATTTTCAAAATAAAGGTTTTATTTAATTAGTGTTAGCTTTAGGAAACCTCATCCCGCTCGTGGATGAGGTTTCCTAAAAAAATGTAAAGGCCGCTTGGCCTTTTCGTCCGCCCGTCAACCTTTCAATTATCGGCGGAAGCGCAGCTGATTCCGGTGCACGCCTGCCGAACAAAATATCGCGCGAGTGTGACCTCGGGCGTGCGCCTGCACACCGAAGGTAAAATTCAGGCCTTAGTGTTAGCTGCAAATCCAGTGGTGCTAGGGGTTAGAAGCTGTGGTTTTGGCCTCTATTAATAAGCAAAAGTGTGGACCTGCATCCTTCACTTTTACTGCTGAGGATTATAAGTCTCTGATTTCCAGTAGATGGTCCTCAGGAACACCAACACTTTATAGGGGAATTGCAGATTCCCCTTTCCGCACCCCTCAGGAACTCCTTGGACCAATGCAAAGGTGCCTTAAAGTTTAATTAGATCTGGTAATGTGTTAGTGATGGAATCAACTTTAAGGGCAACAGGTCATTTATTTTTCAATTTAATTCTGTTGTTTTCTTCTCCTATTTTTATTTTGCTTGTGGAAGGACAAATTTGAGCTGGAGAACTTTTCCAAGGCCTCTGTGAGAGAAAAATACAGGCAACACTTGCACAAAGGGCTCGGCTACAGAGGTATGTCAGGAGACATGCAAAATTAGCCCAGAGGAGTTTAAATCATTGACTCTCCCTCCCTCCCTCCCATTAAGGCACCACCTGGATTTGTTAATTTAAAAATAGGAGCTCACAGGACAGAGAACTGAACTCCTTAACAATAAATGATAGTCGACTGGAACTCTAACACTCCCTATAGCTGTTGTCATATATCAGACCATCAATACCATCAGGCTCCAAATTCTTGTGGGTTATGTGGTTCATTCCTATAAATTCTCCCCTGAAGCTTTAACACCAACTGACCTTTGAACCTTGATCACGCAGGTCGTTCTTAGGTATTGCAGTTTATTTACTGCTGCCTGAGCTTTAACCCGCTGCACGTTTATGGATCATTACCACATACCTGCTTCATTTTAATTTACACAATCGAATCCTCACAAGAAGCAGCAGCAACGTCAGAGAGAAGTAATTGAGTAATCAGTTCCTGTTCAGTGAAACATTCCTTTTGTTTTGCAGACAGGGGGTTTATTTTGTTAGATTTCTTACACAAATAGCCTGGATTTTCGGGCCCGGTGCAGTGGGTCCGATCATGGCAGATGCGTCAAGCTGTTCAAAAATCCACTGACTTTGGTGGGACCAGAAGATCCCGCCCGCGGGATGGGACGGAAAATTCCGGGCATAGTTTTCAGCTTTTCCGTTTATCATTACTGTTCCTATCTATTCACCACAGTCTCATTAGAATTAGTTTCACATTAAAGCTGTTTGTGTCAAGATATCACTGACTCCAACCAACGTAATTGTCTTAATCCACACAAATCTATACCATTGTCATCCCTTCCCCATGACCTGGAACTAAATCACCGTTCCTTCACTGTCACTGCGTCAAAATCCTAGAACTCTCTTCCTAACAGCACTGTGGGTGTACCTACACCACGTGGACTGCAGTGGCTCAAGAAGGCGGCTCACCACCACCTTCCCAAGGGCAATTAATTAGGGATGGGCAATAACTATTGGCCTTGCTAACGACGCTCACATCCCTACCAATGAATTAAAAAACACAGCGTCAATCCTGGCTCTGTGACAAAACAACCCCCTTGATTTTTTTTTATTCTCATCCATGTTTTTAAATTATTTCATGAGTCTTTATTCCTCCTTACCTCTCTAACCTCCTCCATCCCTAAAACTCTCCAAGACCTCTGCGTGCTTTCATTTCTGGGGTTTGAATGCTCCAGCATTGGCAGACGTGTCTTCAGTTGCTTCAGGTTCTAAACTCTGGAATTTCCTCCATAAACCACTCTGCCTCTGTACCTCTCCTCTTTAAGCACACTCCCTAAAACCTACCAGTTTGATCAAGTTTTTGATCATCGATTCTAATAGCTCCTTATGTGGTTTGGTGCCAAATTGTGTTTGGTGCTTCTAAGAGATGTTTCATTCTGTTAATGGTGCTATATAAATGCACAATGATGTTTTTGTGGCATGTTACAAACTGTCCCCATGGCTGTACCATTTCTGACTCTGTGCTAGCATACGCCCACCTCAGTGACAGTGCCATGGTGACTCCTGTACTCTGCTAAATATCCCTTTATGTACCCCCTCATTTTGCCTTTACCCGGCACAGCTGTGTGGGATGGGGGTAAGAGGAATGGGAAAAGCAACATGTAATAGGGGATTCTATAGTTAGATGAGCAGAAACTTTGGGCTGAATTTTGCCATCAGCAAGCAGGAGGCCGGGCCCACTCGCCAACGCGCAAAATGACGCGGGATGATGTTGGGAGGAACCCTTGGCATCATCCCGCACCATTTAAATTTTCAGGAAGGCGGGCGGACAGCAAAATCAGCTGTGCACCCACCGACCTGTCAATGGCCAACTGAAGCCATTGACAGGATAATTAAAACAACTAAAGGACCTGCCCGTCCAACCTTAAGGTCGGCGGGCAGGCCAGGAGCCCCGGCGGGCAATAGAAAAAACATGAAACCTCATCCACAGGCAGGATGAGGTTTCATGTAGGGTTTAAAAAACTTTAATAAAGTTTTAGTTAAATTTATTAACATGTCCAACTCGTGTGACATCGTCACATGAGGGGGACATGTTAAGGATTTTTTTATTTTTCTATTTTTAATGTTTAAACAAGTGTAAGTGATCTCCCTGAGGCAGCACTTAGCCCCAGGGAGATGTGCACATGCGCGAAAGAGCGCACTTTAGCATTTGGGGAAATCCCCCCTCCGCCCGCACAGGAAGTGCACCGGGCATCACGCTGGGTGGGCCTTAATTTGCCCACCCACATAAGATGGCAGTAGGGCCCGCTTCTCCGGTGGGGATCGGCTCCCCGCCCGCCGGAGATTGGGTCGGGCCCACCCGCCCGACAGGCAGAAAATTCTGCCCTTTGTTTCCGCGGCTGCAGAGGTGATTCCAGGATGATACGCTGTCTCCTTGGTGCACCGGTGAAAGATGTTACTGTGTAGCTGTAAAGCAGTCTGAGGAGGGGAAGGGTGTGGTCCATAGATAAAAAATCTGGAATTGAAAGCTAGCTTCAGTAATGGTGGCCATGAAACTATCATCGATTGTTGTAAAAACCCATCTCATTCACTAATGTCCCTTAGGGAAGGAAATCTGCCGTCTATACCTACTCTGGTCCTCATGTAACTCCAGATCCACAGCAATGTGGTTGATTCATAACTGAACTCTGAAATGGCCAAGCAAAGCATTCAGTTTAAGGGCAATTAGGGATGGGCAACAAAGGCTTGCCTTGCCAGCGACGCCCATTTCCCGTGAATTAATTTTAAAAATTGGTACCAATGACACAGAAAGAGGGGTGAGATCCTGTAGACAGATTTTAAGGACGTAGGAAAGAGACTAGCAAGCATGACCTCACAGGTAATAATCTCTGATTGTTCCCGATGCCACACACTAGTGATTATAGAAATAGGAGGACCGTGCAGATAAATGCATAGCTGAAGAAATGGTCCAGTAGGGAGGGGTTTAGTTTCCTGGGAAATTAGGAACAATTCTGGGGGAGGTGGAACATGTACTTTCCAGATGGTTTGGACCTCAACAGGGGTGGGACACATGTCCTAGTTAGGTGGCTTGCTAGTGGGAAAGGGTTTACATTAATTGGCAGGGGGTGGGAACAGTATGTAGCATTAGAAAGGGGAAAAATGGCACACAAAGGATTGGGAGAGAGAAATACAGTGAGGTTTACAGTGCATGTACATAAAGGGATATGAGGATAGTAGGGTAAGTTGGTGTAGAGGTAGTTAATTAGCCACGATCCATTCGAATGGCAGAGCAGGCTCAATGGGCCAAATGGCCTACTCCTGCTCCTATGTTCCTATGTAAATGCACGAAGCATGGTAAATAAGGTCGGTAAACTGCAGGTGCAAGTAGCTACATGAGAATATGATGTTGTGGTGAGAATGCTGACCTGTTCAAAAAGGGATAGGACTGGGTACTAGCTCTCGCTGAATACAAGGTGTTGTGAAAGATAGGGATGGAAAAAATAAGAGGGTTCAGTGTTGGTGGGTGGGGTGGGGGGGGGGTCTGATTATGAACCAAAAAGCAATTAATGCATTGAGGCAGAGGGCATGACTGAGGTACTAAATGACTACTTTGCATCTGTCTTTACCAAGGAAGAAGATGCTGCCAAAATCATAGTGAAAGAGGAGGTACTGGATGGTTTAAAATTGATAAAGAGGAGGTATTAGAAAGGCCAGCTCCAGTTAAAGTTGATAAGTCACTAGGACCAGATGGGAAAGTGCTGAGGGAAGTATGGGCAGGAATTGTAGAGGTACTGGTCATCATCTTCCAATCCTCCTCAGATATGGGGTGGTGCCTGAGGGCTTTTTAAAATTCCTTCACGGGGCGTGGCTGTTGCTGGCCAGGGTAGCATTTATTGACCATTCCTAATTGTCCTTGAGAAAGTGGTGGTGAGCCACTTTCTTGAACTTCTGCAATTGATGTGGTGTAGGTACACCCACAGTGCTGTTAGAGAGAGAGTTCCAGGATTTTGACCCAGCAACAGTGAAGGAACGGCGATATAGTTCCAAGTCAGGATGGTGTGTGGCTTGGAGGGGAATTTGCAGGTGGTGGTGTTCCATGTGTCTGCTGCCCTTATCATTCAAGGTGTAGTGGTCATGGGTTTGGAAGATGCTGTCAAAGGAGCCTTGGCAAGATGCTGCAGTGCATCTTGTAGATGGTGCAAATTACTGCCACTGTGCATTGGTGGTGCAGGGAATGGATGTTGAAGGTGGTGGATGTGGTGCCAATCAGGCGGGCTGCTTTGTTCTGGGTGGTGGTGAGCTGCACTCATCCAGGCAAGTGGGGAGCATTCCATCACACTCCCGACTTGTGCCTTGTAGATGGTGGACAGTCTTTGGGAAGAATCCCCAGCCTCTGACCTGCTCTTGTAACCACAGTATTTATATGGCTAGTCCAGTTCAGTTTCTGATCAATGGTAACCCCCAGGATGTTGATAGTAGGGGATTCAACAATGGTAATGCCATTGAATTTCATGGGGAGATGGTTAGATTCTCTCTTGCTGCAGATGATCATTGCCTGGCACTTATATGGCACAAATGTTACTTGCCAATTATCAACCCAAGCCTGAATATTGTCCAGGTCTTGTTGCATATTGACATGGGCTGCTTAGGCTGCTTCAGAGAAGTTGCAAATGGTGTTGAACATTCTGCAATCATCCACGAACATCCCCACTTCTGACCTTATAATGGAGGGATGGTCATTGACGAAGCAGCTGAACATGGCTAAGCCTAGGACTCTACCCTTAGGAACTCCTGCAGGCATGTACCAGGACTGAGAAAATTGACCTCCAACAACCACAGCCATCTTCCTTTGTGCTAGGTATTACTCCAACCAATAGAGAGGTTTCCCCCTGACTCCCATTGACCTCAGTTTTGTTAGGGCTCCTTGATGCAACAGTCAAATGCAACCTTGATGTCAAGGGCAATCACTCTCACCTCACCTCGGGAGTTCAGCTCTTTTGTCCACATTTGAAACAAGGCTGTAATGAGGTCAGGAGCTGAGTTGCCCTGGTGGAACCCAAACTGAGCGTCAGTGAGCAGGTTATTGCAATGTAAAAACAAAAAACTACTGCGGATGCTGGAAATCCAAAACAAAAACAGAATTACCTGGAAAAACTCAGCAGGTCTGGCAGCATCGGCGGAGAAGAAAAGAGTTGACGTTTCGAGTCCTCATGACCCTCCAGCAGAACAGCTGAAGGGTCTGCTGAAGGGTCATGAGGACTCGAAACGTCAACTCTTTTCTTCTCCGCCGATGCTGCCAGACCTGCTGAGTTTTTCCAGGTAATTCTGTTTTTGTATTGCAATGTAAATGCCGTTTGATAGCACTGTCGATGACACATTCCATCACTTTAATGATAACCAAGGGTAGACTGATGGGGCAGTAATTGGCCGGGTTGGATTTGTCCTGCTTTTTGTGGTCAGGACATACCTGGGCAATTTTTCACATTGCTGGGTAGATGCCAGTGTTGTAGCTGTACTGCAATAGCTTAGCTAGAGCATGGTTAGTTCTGCAGTACAAGTCTTCAGTACTATTGCCGGAATATTGTCCGGGCTGGTAGCCTTTGCAATATCCACTTCAGCCATTCAGCCTTCAGCCATTTCTTGATATCAAGTGGAGTGAATTGAATCGGGCTAAAGACTGGAATCTGTGATGCTGGGGACCTCTGGTGGAGGCCGAGGCGGATCATCCATTTGGCATTTCTGGCTGAAGATGTTTGCAAATGCTTCAGCCTTGTCTCTTTCACTGATGTGCTGGGCTCCCCATCATTGAGGATGGGGATATTTGTGTACCCTCCTCCTCTGGTTAGTTGTTTAATTGTCCACCACCATTCATGACTGCATGTGGCATGACTACAGGGCTTAGTTCTGATCCACTGGTTGTGGAATCGCTTAGCTCTGTCTATCACATGTTGCTTTCACTGTTTGGCATGGAAGTAGTCCTGTGTTGGTAGCTTCAACAGGTTGACACCTCAATGTGAAAGCAGGACTTCATCTCCGCCAGGGCTGTGTGGTGGTTACTCCTATCAATACTGTCATGGACAGATCTATCTGCGACAGGTAGATTGGTCAAGACAAGGCCAAGTAGGTTTTCCCTCTTGTTGGTTCCCTCACCACCTGCCGCAGACCCAGTATAACGGCTATGTTCTTTGAGACGCGACCAGTTCAGTCAGTAGTGGTGCTATACCAAGACACTCTTGGTGATGGACTTTGAAGTCCCCCACCCAGAGTACATTCTGTGTTCTTGCCACCCTAATTGCTTCTTCCAATTGGTTTTCAACATGGAGGAGCACTGATTCATCAGCTGAGAGGGGGCAGTCAGTGGTAATCAGCAGGAGGTTTCCTTGCCCATCTTTGACTTGATACCATGAGGCAATGTTAAGCACTCCCAACTCCCTCCCGACTGTATACCACTGTGCTGCCACCTCTGCTGGGTCTGCCCTGCCGGTGAGACAGGATATACCCAGGGATGGTGATGGTGGTATCTGGGGCACTGGGCGGAAATTCCTGTGGCATCAGGACATGCTCGGTGGCTTGTGCAGACATTAGCACGAGAAGGCCAAAAATTGGTTTCACAACATTGTGAAACCAGTTTGCAATTGTCCGCTCAGCCCATCGATGGCGGGATACACGGCCTATCATTGGACGTTGGGATCCTCATTATAATACATCTGCATATCATTATAAGGCCAGCCTGCCGGACTCATTCCCGAAAGCTGGATCGCAGGCCCATGTCGGCATGATTGCAGGCCGACGTGTTTCACAACTACACAAGTGACGGGCACCTGGCGAGCTGCACTTCACTCGGGACTTCGAGGTTTGTTTGCCTACTTTGCTTCAATCGGCACTCGCAATCATCAGCGCCAGGCTTCACAGGCAGTGCCACATCACTTTTAGGGGGAGCTCATGGGCACCTACCTACCTACCAGACCAGCCATAAGGCGGGTGTGGCTTTGTGCGGCTGCAGGGCTAGGGCTTTGCTTGGGGAAGGGAGGGGGTGGCCTCAGGCAAGGGGAGAGGCTACAGGGTGAGGGCTTCACTAGGAAGGAGGGTATCCCAGGGTGTGTGTGGGGGGCACAAGTTGATCTGTGCGAGTGGCCTCAAGATGGTGAGGTCTGAGGAGGCAGTCTCCAGAGGAGATGAGGCCAGATGGAGATGTGAGGGTGTGTGAAAGAGTGAGTGATGATGTTCCTTGAGCTGGCAGTGAGTGAGATGCCGGAGAATGTGTGATGTGCTTGAGTGTGTGAGTTGAGAGTGATGAGATGGTTGCCATACCCTGGCTGCATGGATGAGATCACTCATCCTCTATCTGCATTGGATGGTGAACCTCTTCTGTGCAATATTGGCACTGATCACCACTGCCATTGCCTACCAAGCAATAGTGGTAATGTAGCTGCCCCTCCTGCAGCCAGACAGGGGGGGTGGGGGGGTGGGGGAGCAGAGGACATCACGGTGTCCAAAAGGGTCTCGAGGGATGCGCCACTAAACCTGGGGGCTGCAGTCTTCTTGCCTTTCAGGGCCATGTCTTATTTGCACAAGTCCTGGGCTGGAAACACTGAGAGGTGTGCGCACGGCTGTACTTTAAATGTGGTGCCAGGCGCGCTGAAGCGGTGAGGTGACAGCCCACCAGCTGTTTCTCAGGAGCGCATAATGACTGCGGTGGGTTTGGGACAATACGGCGTGAGAAGCTGCCATTGCCGTTTTCCCTGCCCGCTACTGCACTTAGTGCAAACCTGGGACAATTCTGCCCATTGTCTGTAAGGTATGATTCCATGAGTATGACTATCTCAGGCTATTGTTTGACTCATCTGTGGGACAGCTCTCCCAATTTTGGCCCAAGGCCCCAGATGTTAGTAAGGAGGACTTTGCTGCAGGGTGGACAGGGCTGAGTTTGCTATTGTCATTTCCGGTGCCTAGGTCGATGCCAGGTGGTTTCATTCCTTTTTTTAAGAATACATAGTGGTTCAATACAATTGAGTAGCTTGCTAGGCCATCTCAAAGGGCAATTAAGTGTCAATCACATTGCTGTGGGTCTGGGGTCACAGGTAGGCCAGACCAGGTAAGAGACGCCAGATTTCCTTCCCTAAAGAGCATTAGTGAATCACATGGGTATTTATGACAATTGATGACAGTTTCATGGCCACCATTACCAAGACTAACTTTAAAATCCTGATTATATTAATTGAATTTAAAGGCTGTGTTTGCTGTCATTGCCGTGCATGTGCAGTTAAACTGTTTTACTCCATTACGTCAATGTGAGCAAGCAGCAGCCAGGGGCAAAGGTCACACTGCTCTAATCATCATGGTCATATTTTAGCCAGCTTGGTATACCTTAGTGGCCTTGTTGTTTTCTTTATTTTTGACTGGGTCTCTCTGTAACTTGCTAAAATACTGCAGATGCTGGAATTCTGAAATAAAAATGGGAAAATGCTGAAAAAAAACTCAGCAGGTCCGGCAGCATCTTTTAATCAAGTTTTTGATCATCGATTCTAATAGCTCCTTATGTAGTTTGGTGCCAAATTGTGTTTGGTGATGATGTTTCATTCTGTTAGTGGTGCTATATAAATGCACAATGTTGTTTTTGTGGCACGTTACAAACTGTCCCCATGGCTGTACCATTTCTGACTCTGTGCTAGCACACGCCCACCTCAGTGACAGTGCCATGGTGACTCCTGTACTCTGCTAAATATCCCTTTATGTACCCCCTCATTCTGCCTTTATCTGGCTCAGCTGTGTGGGATGGGGGTAAGAGGAATGGGAAAAGCAATAGTAATAGGGGATTCTATAATTAGATGAGCAGAAACTTTGGGCGGTCTGGCAGCATCTGTGGAGAAAGAAACAGGGATAACGTTTCAAGTCCAATATGACTTCTTCAGAGCTGAAGCTGAGTCATACGGACTTGAAACGCTTTTCCTGTTTCTCTCTCCACAGACACTGCCAGACCTGCTAAGTTCTTCCAGCATTTTCCTGTTTTTAATCTCTGTAACTGAATTAGTCCATCCAGTTTACAAATTTGTCTTGAACTGCTCCTGATCTGCGGAGCTCATTGCCATATAGACACACAGCTGCCTCAAGGAAGGGTGAAGCCCATCCAGGTTAAATTACATGAAAAAGAACATTACCACGTGTAAATGCAGCTTATGCAGAGTTAATTACGAGAAATGACTAACATAATCCCATCCTGTGAACAAATAAAACTGTATTCTCAGAAACAGGCAGATGGTGATGTCATTGACACATGCATAGAGGGTGCTAGCATGCTGGGTACTGGATTTCTTCACATGTGCAAATAGGTGTCAGTGGCCATCTTGCATTGGCAGGAAAAACAGTGGAATTTAAATTCCACCAGCTGCCATTGTGGGATTTGATCCCATATTCACAGAGGATTAGCCCTGGCCATGAGATGACGAGCCCAGTGATATTACCACTATGCCACCACCTCCCCCTGCAGCTAGGACCTGGAATGCACTGCCTGGGAGGGTGGTAGATTCAGGTTCAATTTTGGCTTTCAAAAGGAAATTGGATAAGCACCTGAAGATTTAAAAAAATGGCAGGGTTACAGGAAAAGGGTGGGACAGTGGCACTAACTGATTTGCTCTTGCAGAGCCAGCATGAACTGAATGGGCTGAATGGCCTCCTTCTGTGCTGTAACCATATGGTCAGAACACTTTTTTCTTCGGCAATCGCATAAACTAAATAGTCTAATTTCTCCTTGGAGCGAACCATGCACGTGTCTCTCAAAAGCTCTGTTATAATTAAGACCTCCCAATATTAAACGTTGATCTTGAGAAAAGCATGAGTGACATGCATATCCCGCACGGTAGCAAAATCAGCTGATATTCCAAATTGTGCAGGAAACTGGGCTCATATTCCACCCATTCAACATATTCCAGATTGAGATGTATGCCACACATATTTCAGTCTATAATTATATAAATATTAATATTTTAGAAGCAATAGAAACAGCTGCAGACCTGGCATCCAGGAGCTTGGGATCCAGCGGAGGGTACATCGATCTTACAACATCGTCCACCCTAGTGACAAAGGGGCAATGAAACAAAATACATTATTGTAAGCTCTGCCAACGTGGAGAGAGGACTTGATGAATTCTTTGCTCACAGAAAGCAGTGACTAAATGTAACAATAGTTCAAACAACGTAAACAGAATCAAAAACAAAAATTGCTGGAAAAACGCAGCAGTCTGTCAGCATCTGTGGAGAGAAAGGCAGAGTTAACGGTTTGAGTCTGTAACCGCATCCGCAGTATTTTGCTTTTAACATAAACAGAATGTTGGGATACATAGGCAAATTATTTTGATTAACTTAAATTTGTGTTCTCTTGGTACCTTCTTATCTATCTGTGGAAATAATCTCGTAACTCTTCATAATCTTTAAGATAGCCCTCAGCTTCACATAATCATAGACATAGTCCTTCACTTCTCAGCTTCCTTCACTATTGTAACTCATCATCTCTGGTAGAATTCTAGTGAACCTACATTGTACCTTTGACATTGCTGCTATATCCTTCCTATAAGGGAATGCACAACACGGTGCCCTTATCCAGGCCTATGACTAGTCTCCAAACAAGACCAAATCCATTGAGATTAGTCCTCTTGCTCATGTCATCCTACTGCATTTGCTTGACTGAATATCTACCAGCTTCCCCACTGCTATAGCTTAAAGAAAAGAGCAAATTTGTTTAAAAATGATTATGGGGAAAGTACTTGTAAATCCTGGCTCTCTCTCTTGCGTAGAATTTCCTCGTTGAATTACAATTTCTAACATACTGTCAGATTTTCCATCACAAAATAGCTTTGAAATTAACTAATACACATTGCCAAAAGGTGAAGTGAATTGAGATAGGGGCAAGACTTCAGTGCTGTGAGGTGAAGTACAGACATCAAGTTGTTTTCAAAAAGTGAAGATGAGGAGAGCAAGGGGGTCGAATACAAGTGTTTACAAGTGTGAAAGGAAGTGATAAGATGGAAACTGAGAAGTTCTTACTGTGATCCCAGGGTATTTCATGGTATAATGAAGTCCTGGGCTTTAGGAAGTCTCAGATGGATCTGAAGTAGTGGCCTGTGCACTTTTCCCTGACTCCCACTTGGGAGACCTTGGGAATGCTCATCAGCAGTGAAAGACCGGTGTCTAACCCACTGCATCAACCCAATTTCCACCATACCTTGTATCTCCTTATGGTGGTGGCCCTTTCAACCCATCACTGAGGGAAGATCAGCTCTGCAGATTCATCCTATTGACTAATGTCTGCACGTGCATAACAAGGTAATTTGTGCTATCCCAAGAGAGGTCCTTCTCACCTTGGACTAATCCGCTTTGCCACCACAATTATGTCACTCAGCCTCGCTGGCGATTTAATCTTTGCCCCTGATCCCATCGTCATGGCAACAAGTTTCTCAGTTAGAGTATGACATATCTGTAAAACAGGAGTATAGAAGAATCAACAACTGTGAAGGTTGGCTTTTTTTAAATACTCAAAAGCAAAGAATCTAAAAATGACAAAACAAAATTTGCCCTCAGATGTGACATTTTGTTTTCTAATTAAAAATGTTATTGGGTGATTGACATGTCAAATCTTTCATTCAGTGCAAGGGGATTACCAAGCCCATGCAATCTCACCATCGGTTCCTGTATAGTCTGATTGGGCCCGATTTTAACTCTGTGTAAGTGAATGGGTTTTGAGTGAATTAAAATCTCACCAGTGACTCTCTGGTTCCTCTGCAACATTGTGACACATATTCTTATCACAAGAGAAGGCCCTAACTGGAGTGAGTTCAGATGCCAGTGGAGACTCGACAGGTGTAAATGCAAGTGAAGAATAAAATTTATATCCGGCCTGGATTGTCTCCATCCAATCATGTTCTGTATCTGCTTGGTTTGTAGACTATCACTGTTAGATGCATTGAGGACAATTGCTAATGGTTTAATGATTAAATTCACAGTCTCCAACTTCACATTTTGAAGAAATATAACGCAACTTTGTAATTCATCTTTTCTCCTGCGCTTGCTGCTGTGCTGTGCTAAAATGAGAGAGCGACTCGATAGGATAGACACAGAAACTATTGTCTTCTGGCGGGGAGCTGCACAATACAATGGCACAATCTTAAACTTAGAGTTAGGTTACTTAAAAGGAAAATCCTAAAGCACGTTTTCACACAGAAGGTAGTGGAAATCTCTCACTCTCTCACCCCAAAGGATGTGGGTGCATCGTCAATTAGAGATTTCAAGGCTAATATAGATTTTTGTTCGGTAAGGGTATGAGCGATATGAAGCTAAGCTGGGTAAATGGAGTTAAGGTATAAATCAGCCATGATCGAATTGAATAGCATTCTCCTGCTTCAATGTTCCTAATATAGGACTTGGGGCCGGATTTTCATTAACGAGGCAGGAAGCTCAAGTCATCGGCGGACCTATCTTCTTAATAATGGCCCCCACATGCACTGCACTCAGGGGGCAGGGGTGGGGTCAAGGTGGGCCCACTGCTCCTGGAAGCAGTTTGTATGTGGCCATGGAGGCATGCACGTGCCAAAGTGGGCTGGTTAGAAGGCCTCCCTCAGCTCTTTGGGTCTTCATCCCAGTTGTAGTAAAGGCCGTTAGGCCCACCAGACCTCAATCCTAAAGCCCCCTCAACACCCACCCACTCCCAATGCCTCCATGCCCCCTCCATGCCCACTCACCTATTATGCACAGAACCAAAGAGCCATATAATAACAATGGCAAATCTTGAAATGCTCATAAGAAATACTCATTCTGAAATCTGATTTGAGAAAGAATTGCTGCACTTACAACCTTATAAAAGTGTCTATCGGACATTGCCAATCATATTTTCAATAACAGAAGCTTTACCCAACTTCACTCCTCTTACTCTTGTCCAAATAAACATAGAGACATTGAAAAATAGGTCAAAGAAAGAGTAACTTATTATAACCTCATCTAAATGTAAATCAATCAAAACTAACACCACCCCTCAAGTTGTCTAAACAGGCTCCTGCTGAGCTAATCCATGAGTGAGATTTGGAACTCAGCCAACCATTCATAATGGGGCCATCTGAGAAATGTATCAACTGAAACAGATGGCCAAAATCATGAGCATTTCAAGACTTGCTATGGTCACTATATGGCTCATTGGTCCAATACATATTGCATAATGGGGAATGGAGGGCATAGGAAGGGCATGGAGGTGGCATGGGGAGATGGAGGTGACATGTGGGCATGGAGGGGGCATGGGGAAATGGAGGGGACATGAGTAAAACCTTTTAAACATACCTTTCAAAAGGTTTCCAAGTCCAGACTGTGGTTCATGTCTCCTCTGTGGGGCCTTGAAACATAAGGCCTCAAAAAGGCACAGCTCCACAAAAATTATCCCACACCAGCGAAAATTTCCAGTGCTGGGAATGGGGGTGGGAATCCCAGAATCAGGTCCTACCCACCATTTTTAAAGGCCTCTGGAGTCAGCCTGACCGCGCTAAAACCCGGCCCTCGGTCTCTAGTGAAAATTGACACAATTCTTACCTTAAGGATCTCAATACAGTGTGACACCAAACCCCTAGAAAATAGAAGTCTATTTTAGTTACACAGATTCAACAACAGCTCATATTTATATAGTACCTTTAATGTAAGGTCCCAAGCCACTTCGTAGGAGCATTATAAAACGAAGTATGGCACTGAGCCACATGAGGAAATATTAGATCAGATGACTGAAAGCTTGGTCAAACAGGTAGATTCTAAGAAGTGTTTTAAAGGAGGAAAGTGAGGTAGAGAGGCAGAGTGGTCTTGGGAGGGAATGCCAGAGTTTGGAGCCTAGGCAACTGAAGATGTGGCTATCCATGGTGCAACAATTATGATTGGGAATGCATAAGAGGACAGAATTAGAGGAGCACAGCTATCTCAGAGGGTGGTGAGGCTGAAGAAGATTACAGGGTTAGGGATGGGCAAGGCCATGTAGGAATATGAAAATAAGGATTATAATTTTAAAATCAAGGTGCTGCTTGACTGGGAGCCAATGTAGGTCAGTGAGGACAGGGATGATAGGGGATCAAGACTTGCTGCAGATTAAGACATGGGCAGCAGTGATTTGGATTACCTCAAGTTTATGGAGGGTAGAATGTGGGAGGCAAACCAGGAGTGCGATGGAATAGTCAAGACTAGAGGTAACAAAGGCATGGATGAGGGTTTTAGCAGCAAATGAGCTGAGATTTATAAATTCACGTGTTCACATATAAAATTCAATCAAATACACACAGATATACTCAACCAGCCAGAAGAATTACCCACACTTTGCCACACATTACCGGAGCACAAAGAGAAAATGTTCTTCTTATCCAAAGCATCTCACAAACACTGACTGACCTCCTGACTACTTCCAGCGTTATGTGTTTTTGTTTCTTTACATGTTTCGTTCGTGTTTCATTTTAAAATGTGTTCCTCGTATCCATGTTTGTAGAATGTATTCATCAGAAACCAGGAATTCAGTCTTTGGCCACTGTTGAGTTCCAGCACCACGTTAAGTTGAATACCAGTGGTGTCAAATTTGAAACATGAGGGCTCCTTCACTGTTAATAGGGCCTTAATGATAAATGCAGTTACAGGCTAAACTCAGATTTAGATCATTATAAAATATCCCCCTCATAAAATTTTACCAATCACCTGATAAAGTCCTACATAGGTTGGCAAAGCCTTAATGCTTTTAAAGACAATGGTCTTGATTTTCTGATCAACATTATTTTAACACCAACATAACCCACTTATTTCAAAGAAGTTGCTGTTCGCATACAAATAATCCCAACTGGAAAATCAAGCTTAATGTCACTATTGGAACAAAGATGCTTGGGATTGATCCCTAAACACAGGTGAATTCTCAATCTTAGCCTCACTGCTACTAGGAGACACCAATCAGATGCCAGGCATTTCCTGACATGGAATGAGGAAGGAGGAAGGAAAATCAAACAGGGATTTGTCACTGAGCCATTTTTGTTCATCTCCTGGTAACTAAAGAAAGAACTTGCATTTAGATCACACCTTTTACAACCAGAGGACATCCCAAAGCACTTTACAGCCAATTAAGCACATTTGAAGTGTAGTCACTGTTCTAATGTAGGATTGATGGCAGCCAATTTGTGCACAGCAACTTCTCACAAACAGCGATGAGATAATGACCAGGTAATTTTTTTTTTTAGTGATATTGGTTGAGGGATAAATATTTGTCAAGATACAGTAAGACCTCCCCTTGTACTTCTTCAAAATGGTGCCACGGGATCTTTTACATCCAAATGAGAAGGCAGACCAGGCCCCAGTTTAACATCTCATCCAAAAGACAGCACCGACAAGAGTGTAGCATTCCCTCAGTAGGCACTGAAGTACCAGCCAAGTCTTTGGTGGTTGTCTAAAAGCAGGTGACCTACCTGCTATTTGGATGCAGTAGGCTTGGCCTGGTGGGGTATACACAATATTTATTGTTCTTTCACCTGAGATCATGAGAAAGATGTGCTCAGTGTTTGTTCAGGCAACATTGGTAAATCAGCAATAAAGGAACGTGCAGTACATACGAGGCATCCTCTATCCAGTCTTCGTTTTCCAGAATTGCCTCAATGTGTGGGTTTGTGATAACAACATCATCCAGTTCCAGTTCTGAGGGTTCACTCTGGGTTTCCATTGCACCAATCAGATCCACTGTAGGCCTGTGAAACAAAATAAACCATTAGGTAAATCAGAAATTTTGAATAATACATTCAGGAAGGTGGGTGCAGCACTAATGACAGTGAGTAGCTGAATTGGGCAATCTAAGTATTAAGCCCTTGTCCATTCTAAGATGGTCTTGGTTTCAGCCTAGGTGGAAGATAGATATTACACTAGGCTAAGCCCTCCTGGCTTAGCAAGGGGGAAATTGAAAAGGGTTCTGAGCCTTGGCTGTTCCAGTGATCCCTGATAGAAGTGGATATGTGTGGATGTTAGGGAAGGGTTTGGATGTAGTTGAATATCTTTCCAATACTTTGGTGTATAAATTAATCTGGGCCCATTTCCCATCTTGATGCCTGCATAACGCTAAAGCTTAATGATTAGCAATGGGCCCCCGGGTTTATTCACAGCTGTTTGTTACAATTGGTGAGGGTCATTTTCCACAAGACAAGTTTTTAACTTTTCTGCCAGTTAAGTTTTAATCAATGATGCAATGGCTCCTTTTATCAAAATAATAGAGAACAGCAATGAGACGAATGTCCAGTGTCTTTAGGGAAGGCAGGAGAGTTGACCAGGAAACTTGCTCTTCAAATGTTACCATGAGATCTTTAATTTTCACCTGCACAGACATCAAGTCTCAGTTTAACATCCCAGCTCAAGGAAGGCACCTCTGACAGTGCAGTACAGCTCCCTCTGTGCTAGAATGTCAGCCTAGATTATTGGCCTCACGGCCTGGTGTGGGATTCAAACACACAACCAACTGCCCCAGAGATACAAGACTTGAGCCAAACCAATGTGTTACAGGTCAAAACATGCAATATTTTTTTTTAAATGGCCACTGCATTGCTACTTCAAACTGCCAATCAACAAGAAACCTGGTCAGGATGGAGGGAAAAAAGAGCAGATACTGGATGTCCTCGCATTAACCCATTGACACAGAACTAGAAACTATAAGCTCCTCTGTACGTCACTCTCCACAATGGTATAAGGAACAGGCTCTTTCAATGCTCTTATCCTTCTATATATCCAGCAGAGGGAGTCCGTCAACAAGAGCGACAATAGCAGAAATCTGAAAGACAGTCCCTTCATACAAAGAGTCATGAGCAACTGCGGTTTCAATGACCACTGGTGTAGTTTATTCTAAGTTTATTTGTGCAGTCTTTTTAATGAACTGGTTTCTCCTTTGTTCTTCTTTGGCTATTTTTAGAATTTCTAGTCACAATTGAGAATTTTCATGTGAACACTCTCTTCAGTGAGCTGATTTACTATGTGACTCATGGTTCATGATTCATTGTTTGTCTCAGATGAAAACCAAGGTCTTTAAGCAAAGTGTTAATATTTAACCCAGCTCTATGACACTGAGCTGGTAGGTGTGGTCCAAGCTGCACATATCAGTTTGAGAATTTAAGCATGGCCTTTTCACACAAAGCTACAACAAGTGTTTCCTTTAAGATAATGAGTGTCTGCAAATGATTGTAATATTCATTGATTGTATTGATGCACCTCGTGATACATGTTGTAAAAGTTGAACCTGATTGTACTTTTGTGATGGTGATTTTGAAATGGTTTGGAATGTTATTCCAGATATTTTATGAATAAAGTATATTTTTCAAAAAAAAACCCTGCACTTTAGCAAACTTCAGTCTGTTGTTTGAAGGCCACGGAAGGTTTGGAGAAAGAGGTCCAAATATGCCATTATCCAGATCATCAGAGACTGGACTTTAGTTGGGAGATGCACGTCTGGTCCCCTTGGAAGTCCTGACTCACACACATGTGCAAGAATTGCCTGGGAAGTTTAAGCGCTTCCGATGGGCTGCTTTCCGCTGCCCAGGACCCACTGCAAATGTCTTCAATCCCGAGCTCAGTGCCAGAGACTCTGGTCTGATATACTTCCCCGGGAAATGTTACGGTGATTAATACTTGCTTTAACTCAGTGATTAGCCAACGTAACTCAACTGAGCACTACAATCAATCCTTCCCCCCAGTCATACTCCCAACCCGACCTGAATACCCCCCACCACCACCAACCATCGGACTACCCCCCAACGGTCTTACTACCCCCGACCCAATCCGACTACCCCCAACCACCTGGCTACTACTCTGATCATCCAACTACTCCCCACACCCAACTAACCCCCAAGGGCCCGACTGCCCTTGACCCGATCCAACTACCCCCGACCACCTGGCTACTACTCTGATCACCCAACAACCACCCACCGACCACCCGACTACCCACCCCCACCAGACTACCCTCTCGGCCACCTGGCTTACCCCCTTGACCACCTGACTACCCCCTGACCCAACCACCCACTCGCTCTGTGCATCCATCCACCAACTCATTTACTGAAAGACTTGGACCTTTAAAAACTTGCCCGGATAGAACAACTACTGTCGAGAAAAGGTAGGGTGGGGTGTGGGGGGAGTGGGGGGTGTCCTTTCTTAGTCCATCTTTTCTTCCATTGGAGAGACTGCACTGACCCATCAATGCTACAGTCAGGATCAGAAGTCCTGGCTGAAAAATCGCAAAAGGGTCAGTTCGTAGAAAGCGTCACAGACAGCATCAATGCATGCAGCATCAACACTGACTGGAGGATCTGGGCCATAATATTTTAAAATTTTGCAAATTAGTGGAAAAGCTCATCGTTTAACTCTTGTACAGTTGAATGTTTAAACTTCATGAGGTGTATGATAAAATGTTCTGACTGATGTTGGATATCTGGTGAGGCGCAGGTGGAGTAGAATCAGGCCTATTAGCTCTCCTGGAGCAGGTAGGAGTGATTTAATGGAGCTTGTGAACTCCCAGCCTTCTGCTTGGTGCTTTTAAGCACACACTTCCACTGTGGGCAATGAAAGTGAAAGAAAGAAGGGTTAGTGAACCAAAAACACAAAGAGCAGTGTGGGAATAAGGTGCAGTAGCAATAACACAAAAGTGGCTTAAAAATGGTGAGGACTGAGTGCTTAATATACAAGAGTAGAAAGTGTTCAGAAAAGATAGGGAAAGAAAAAGGAAGCCATACTGATTAGAGAAGACATGGCAATGTTGGAAAGAGGGGATATCCTTGAGGGGACAAGGCCAGAATCCATTTGGTTAGAGCTGAAAAGCCAAAAAGACGTGGCCATGCTATTGGGGATATCCTACAGTCTATAATTAGAGGAGAGAGATAGAGGAACAAATCTGCTGGGGAAATCACATAGATTGGCGATAGTGAGGCACTTTAATTACTGAAATATTGATGTGTTATCAATATGTTAGAGTAAAGGGGAGGAGTTTCTAAAATGTGTTCAGGAGAACTTCCTTGATTAGTATGTTTTGGGCTCAACTAGAAAAGAAGCATTGCTGGATCTGGTGCTGAGAAATGAGGTGGGCCAAGTGGACTAAGTGTCTGTGGGGAACTTGGGTACGAATGATCATCACATCATAAGGTTTAGATTCTTAATCGAGAAGAGAATGTAATGGCGGTCAACAGAAAAGGGAACTCAAAAATCCTCTACCAGCATGTAAATAGTAAGCGAGTAGTAAGAGGTGGAGTGGGTCCTATTAGGGGTAAAGAGAGTGATATATGCTTAGAGACCCAGGACAAGTCCAGAATACTTAATGAGTTCTTTGTATCGGTGTTTACTAGGGAAGAGGAATCTGACAGAGTATCGGTAGAAGTGGAGATAGTCGATGTAATGGATTGGGTGAAAATTGAGAGGCAGGAGATTCTGGAAAGGCTGGCTATACTCAGGCTAGATATCTCACTTGGTCCAGATTTTCTTTTCATTCATTCATGGGATATGGGCTTCGCTGGCTGGGCCAGCATTTATTGCCCATCCCTAGCTGCCCGTGAGAAGGTGGTGGTGAGCTGCCTTCTTGAACCGCTGCAGTCCATGTGCTGTAAGTGCACCCACAGTGCTGTTAGGGAGGGAATTCCAGGATATTGACTCAGTGACTATGAAGGAACGGCGATATATTTCCAAGTCAGGGTGGTGAATGACTTGGAGGAGAACTTCCAGGTGGTGGTGTTCCCATGTGTCTGCTGCCCTGTCCTTTTAGATAGTAGTGGTCATGGGTTTGGAAGGTGCTGTCAAAAGAGCCTTGGTGAATTCCTGCAGTGCATCTTATAGATGGTACACACTGCTGCCACTGTGCGTTGATGGCTGAGGGAGTGAATATTTGTGGATGTGGTGCAAATCAAGCGGGCTGCTTTGTTCTGGTTGGTGTCCTCAAGTAGGAGGGAGTGGGGTAAAGATAGCAGAAGGTCTTGCCTTAATCTTCCAATCTTCCCTGGATACAGAGAGGATTGGAGAGTGACAAATGTGACACCTTTATTCAAGAAAGGATGTAAGGTCAGTCCCAGCAACTACAGGCCAGTTAGTTTATCATCAGTAGTAGGTAAGGTTTTGGAGTCTATAATCAAGGAAAAGAATTAGCAGGCACTTGGAGAGGTTTGAATTAATTAAGGAAAGTCAGCATGGATTTGTAAAAGGCAGATCATGTTTGGCTAATCTAATTGATGTTTTTGATAAAGTAACAGAGAAGGTTGACAAAGGTAATGCAGTGGATGTTGTCTATGTGGATTTTGAGAAGGCGTTTGACAAAGTACCACATGAAAGGTTGGTTAACAAAATTGAGTTTTATGGAATAGTGGGGTCAGTATCAAGTTGGATTAAAAAATTGGCTTAATGGCAGAAAACAGCGAGTTGTGGTAGATGGTTGTTTTTTGGACTGGAAGGTAGGAGACAATGGTGTTCCCAAGCATCAGTGCTAGGATCACTGCTTTTTTTTGCTATATATAAATGACTTGGAGATGGGAATATGGAGTAAAATTTCAAAATTTGCCAAGGCAATCTTGGAGGAGTGGCAAACAGTGAGGGCGATAAGAGCCCCCTGCAAAAGGACATAGATAGACTGGCAGAAATGGGCAGACAAGCGTCAATTGGAATTCAGTTCAAAGAAGTGTGAGGTGTTGCTTTTGGCAGAAGGGAAAGGGAGAGGCAATGTAGAGTTAATGGCACAATTCTGCAGCATGGGCAGGGACAGAGGAACATGCGGCTGCATGTGCATCAATCTTTGAAGATGGCAGGACATTGTGAGAGAGTGGTTAGCCAAGCATATGGTATTCTGGTTTTTATAAATAGAGGCATTGAGTACAAATCAGGAAAGTTATGCAGAAACTTTATAAGGCTCTGGTTAGGTCCCAGCTAGAGTACTGAATCCAGTTCTTTAGGAAAGATGTGAAAGCCCTTGACAGGGTGCAGAGGAGATTTACTAGAATGGTTCCAGGGATGGAGGATATTAGTTACAAGGTTGGGTTGGAAAGGCTGGAGTTGCTCTTCTTGGAGCAAAGGAGATTGAGGGGTGATTTGATAAGAGGGGTGCAAGATTATGTCAGGCTTAGATAAGGTATACAAGAAAAATACTCTTCCCATTAGCTGATGGTACAAGCACTAAGGGGCACAGGTTTAAGATTTTGGGCAAGAGATGCAGGGGGAATATCAGGAAGAACATTTTTATGTAGTGAGTGGTGACCTGGAATCTACTGGTTGTATCCGAAACAATCAATGATTTTGAAAAGAAATTGGTTGGGTACTCGAAGGAAATAAGCTTACAGGGTTACGGGGATCAAGCGGGAAGTGGAACTGACTGGTTTGCTCTGAGGGGAAAGGGTATGGACTTGATGGGCTGAATGGCCTACTTCTGCTCCATAAATGACCCTATAAAGAATAAGTCTGCATTTATAGTGAGTATTTCACATTTATAGGGAATGTTCCAAAATGCTTTGAATCCAATGAACATCATTACATTTAGTCAATGCTGTGTGGGCAAATGCAGAAGCTAATTTCTATTTGTTATAGAGCTATAGGTCTATCCTAGCTTCCATTTCAGTAATGGATGCTCTGTATTAAACCTATGAAATCCCTTTGGGCTGACTGCCCCACTCCTGCGAATTAACAGCTTCTGGTAGTAGTTTTAATGATCTTTGCAGCTGAACAAATATTAGCACTAAAATTAACTGAGCCAATTTCAAAATGGATTAGGCCTCAGGCCTTGCTGGCACTTACTTCGAGTCAAACTGGTGCAACAGGTTGCTGGGCTGACAATAACGGTGTCTGCAGACAACCACAAGAGCTACAAAGGAGGCCAGGAAAATAGTCGCAAGGACCCCAATTGCTACTATAACCACCGTCTCCATGGCAATTAACACTGGAGAAATGTTTTAAATTGGATGAGGCGCCGTCTTTGTATCGTTGTCCTCTCACTTTGCTATGGCTTCATTGTATCTGAAATCCAAATAAGAAAGACATTTCATTTACTTCAATATCAAGTAAATATAGAATAAAGTATATTCTGAAGGGAACGCGGAAGCAGGGGGATCTGGAGCTATCTGTGCACAAATTGTTTAAGGTGGCTGGGGAGCAAGCAGTTAAAAGGCACATGGAATCTTGGGCTTTCTAAATAACAGCATAGAGTACATAAGCAGGGAAATTATGGTGAACCTTTATAAAACACTGATTCGGCCTCAACTGGCGCGTTGTGTCCAATTTTAAGCATCACATTTTAGGAAGAATTTAAAGGCATTTGAGGGTGCAGAAAAGATTTATGAGAATGGCTCCAGGGATAAAGAACTTCAGCCAGGTGGTTATAGATTGGAGAAGCTGGGACTGTTCTCCTTAGAAAAGAGAAGATTGAGACAGGATTTAATGGAGTTTTTCAAAATCATGAGGGGGCTGCATGGACAGGCAAAAAATGTTCCCATTGGCAGAAGGGTTGAGAACCAGAGGACACCGATTTAAGGTGAATGACAAAAGAATAAAAGGTGATATAAGGATAAACCTTTCTTACAAAGCGAGTAGTTAGGATTTGGAATACAATGCCTGACAGTGTGGTGGAGACAGATTAAAACGTGGCTTTCAAAATAGAATTGGGTAATAACCTGAACAGAAACTTTTGCAGGGCTATGGAGAAAAGGTGCGGGGTGGGTCTAGCTAAGTTGCACTTCCAGAGAGATGGCACAGACCCAATGGGCCAAATGGCCTCCTTCTGTGAAGTAACCATTCTATGATTCTATGGGCGGGATTTTCCAGCCCTGCCTGCCGCTGGGATCATCCGGTCCTGCAGCAAGTCAATGAACTCTTGGCTGGGCCACCGAATCTCCCATGGCGGGTCCCGCCTAGACGGAGCTGGAAATTCCCGGCCTATGATTCTATCTGTCATGGTAAGGAGGCCTGGTGGGGCAATGGGTAGCGCCCCTGCCTCTGAGCCAGAAGCTCCGATTCAAGCCCCACTCCAGCACTTGATGCCAAGTAAGGTGCATTCATAATGCGGCCAAACAGGTTGAGTACCAATCTGAAAATCCATCCAACACACGCCAAGGGCAGGTGGTAAGAGTGGGAGAGATTTCTGGTCAGCCATGATACGGAAAGAATGTTGCCGCCTGTACCATCACTATCCATAGCTCCAGGCCTTAAGACCATAAGACATAGGAGCAAAAGTAGGCCATTCGGACCATCGAGTCTGCGCTGCCATTCAATGAGATAATGGCTAATCTGCTAATCCTCAACTCCACTTTCCTGCCTTTTCCCCATAACCCTTGATTCCCTTACTGATTAGCAACTCAGGCTCCTTGTGTGGTAGGGGGACGACTGGCGTGGGTCAGATTGGTCCCAAAAACATGAGGTTCAATCTCCATTCCGTGGTGGAATTGGGACCTGCCTCCTTCCTGTACCCAAAGTGGAAGACGTACGTGGGGCTGTGGATCAAAATTGCCTTCAGGCAGAGAACTGAGGAAGAAGAATATGTCATGGTCATGAAATCAAAAGTATGCATTCATTTAAGTAATGTGATCAAAGCGTTTCAAACAAATTGCACAATGAATTTTCTTTGCATATAGTGGCTGTTGATATGTGGTCAAGTGTGGCATCCATTCTGTGACTGTTATCTCCCATAAACAGCCAGGCGATAAACACTTAATCTGTTTTTTTTTAGTGCTGCTGTTGATTGAGGGGGAATCTTGGCTAGGATACTGGGAGAATTCTCAGCTCCATTGTAAAAAGCCTTGCAGCAGGAGAGACACTTTGAAATAAGTAATCAGGACTAACAGACCAATAACTGATCGAGTACTAACAAAGCAATGAGCCTGAAGAAGGGCTACTGAATTATAATATCTTGTAGTAGGTTGGATTATTTTACAGATACTAATCCACAATTATTTTCTTTTTCCAGGTGTATGATGTATGTCAGTATTTAAAATACACAAGAGCATAGATTAAAGAAAAAGGATAATTGTTTTTGCAGGGCATTATTTTCTGGTTGTGCATTTAGTGCTTTGAGATTATTTGGGTTTTGCTGTCAGTCATTACAGAATAGTGAACATGAGACAGATTCCTGGTCGAAACGGTTTAATGCCGAGTTACTCACCTCTGTCAGAAGGAAGTTGGGTAATTACCTGGGATATGGAATGGGCCCCAATACATAAGTCTCACTGCTTCTATTATCACTGTATCACTGCTAACTTTAAAGCCTGGGGCAGCTGCTGTAAAGGCTCAATGTGGAAAGGCCCTCTCACCATAATATACTGAGGGGCTGGAAACCATGCAAAACTCCTCAGGCTTTATGCACCCGTTGATGTGAAATGCAAATATACATCGTAAATATAACCTGCAATGGCAACAAGTGTAGTGAAGCACCTCACATACTGTATTGAAATAAACTGATATGTACTGCACTTTTGTAATGTCATGTCAAATTTGAAGTGTTCTATAATGGACCTTTACAAATTTAATGAATAAAGTATATTTTTGGGGGAAAAGGAAGTATCAGAGATGCACTGGTGGTATCAGAAAAAGCTCAGATTGAAAATTAGCCAATCATAGCCATCTAGTTGTCATGTTATAATGTAGTAAGTATTTGAAATATATAATGGCTGGTTGCATTTATTACTATGATCTTCAATCATTGCAAGATACTGAGCAATGCTTTTTCAAAATGACAGTGTAAGAGGGATTTTCACAACAGACTAATGCTTGATGGATGGGTTGACTAAAACCTGCTGTTTTCCCATTTCCTGTTACATACCTGCAGCAATCAGCAGCAGAGGATGATGAAACTTATGCCAGTGTTCAGAGCACCAAGCTGCTCCTGATAGACACACAAAAAGGCTAGGGGCCCAGTCATTCAAAAGTAAGTAACCCACGAGCTGCGATATACAACTATGAAGCTGCATTGCTAGATGCTGTTATTGAGAACTGTATTTTCAACAGTAGTAAAATATTTATATTTCTTATTTTCAGCCCTATTACCCTCCAAGATCTCTACACTCCTCTAATTCTGGCCTCTTGCACAAACCCCAATTTTCCACAATTGGCAGCTGTGCCTCCAGCTGCCAAGCCATTAAGCTCTGGTACCCACTCCCTAAAGTTTCTCCACTTCTCTTCCTTTCTGAAGCTCCTTTAAGCCTACCAATTTGACCAAGACTTTTCTCCATCTGTCCTAATATCACCTTATGTGACTGGGGTTGGACTTTGGGTTTTGAGTCGGGGCCCCACCTTTGGAGCCAAATGGGAGTCCTGTGTCCCCACTGTATCGGGAACAGTCAGCCAGCAGTGATTTTAAACTAACTGCCTAGTTAGAAGCCAAAGAATGCACTTGCTGATCAATTATGAATGGTGGGCAGGCTTTAGAAGCTGGTTTGAACTCACCAACTTTGAAAACAATCAAGTCAGAGGGAGTACAGCTGCAATAAGCTTCAAGGGAGTAAAGCAAGGCTGGATGGCCTCTACTTTAATGCCAGGAGTATTACAGGTAAAATGGATGAGTTAAGGGTGAGGATTGACATGTGGAATTATGATATAGTAGCCATCACAGAGACGTGGTTCAGGGAAGGGCAGGATTGGCAGCTCAACATTCCGGGATATAGAATCTTCAGGCGAGACAGGGGAGGGGATAAAAGAGGAGGCGGCATTGCATTATTAGTTAAGGAGTCAGTTACTGCAGTAAGGAGAGATGGTATCTTGGAGGGGGCATCGAATGAAGCTTTGTGGGTAGAGCTTAGGAATAAAAAAGGGGCAACCACATTATTAGGTGTTTATTATAGACCCGCAGGTAGTCAGCGGGAAATTGAGGAGCAAATATGTGCACAATTTGTGGAGGTATGTAAAAACAATAACAACAGGGTAATTATATTAGGTGATTTCAACTTTCCCAACATTAATTGGGATAGACATAGTGTTAAGGGCTTGGATGGAGTGGATTTCTTGAAATGTGTACAGGAGAACTTTTTAGGTCAAAATGTAGAGGGTCCAACAAGGGACGGTGCAGTGCTGGACCTAATTCTGGGGAATGAAGCCAGACAGGTGGCTGAGGTGGTGGTGGGCGAGCATTTTAGCGATAGCGACCACAACATGGTACAGTTTAAGTTTGTTATGGACAAAGAAAACGGCAAGTTGCAAAAAAATGTTTTGGACTGGGGGAGAGTGGATTTTAGTAAAATAAGGCAGGATCTGCCCAAGGTAGAGTGGGAACAGTTACTTGTGGGGAAATCTACAGAGGAGCAGTGGGGGGTGTTCAAAAAGGAAATGGGGAGGGTGCAGGCTCAACATGTTCCCTCGAGGGTGATAGGAAGGAGTAACAAGCCCAGAGAACCATGGATGTCCAGAGATATTCAGGTTACGATGAGAAGGAAAAAAGAGGCTTTTAGCAGGTACAAGGGAAGCAAATCAGCAGAGGCATTAGTGGAGTACAGAAAGTGCAGGGTGGAGCTTAAGAAAGCAATTAGGAGAGCAAAGAGGGGATATGAGAAAGTTCTGGCTGGTAAAAGTAGGGAAAATCCCAAGATATTCTATAAGTATATCAATAGGAAGAGGATAACCAGGGAAAGAGTAGGGCCCATAAGGGACCAAGGGGGCAATCTATGGGTGGAGCCAGAGGACATTGCTAGATTGTTGAATGAATACTTCACGTCCGTCTTCACCCAAGAGAATGAGAATGAAGGTTTCGAACTCGGGGAGAGAGACTGCGAGATTCTTAAGCAAATTGATATAGGGAGTAACAAGGTATTGGAGGTGTTGGCAGGCTTAAAAGTGGACAAATCTCCAGGTCCGGATGATTTGTGTCCCAGATTGCTGAAGGAGGCAAGGGAGGAGATCGCAGGGGCTCTGACCCGAATTTTTAATTCCTCTCTGGCCACAGGGGAAGTACCAGAGGACTGGAGAACGGCTAATGTGGTTCCACTATTTAAGAAGGGTTGTAGAGATAAGCCAGGGAACTACAGACCAGTGAGTCTCATGTCAGTGGTAGGGAAACTATTGGAGCAATTTCTGAAGGAGAGTATCTATCTCCACTTGGAGAGGCAAGGTTTGATCAGGGATAGTCAGCATGGCTTTGTCAGAGGGCGGTCATGCCTAACAAATTTGATTGAATTTTTTGAGGAGGTGACTAGGTGTGTAGATGAGGGTAGTGCAGTTGACGTAGTTTACAAGGATTTCAGCAAAGCCTTTGACAAGGTCCCACATGGGAGACTTTTAAAGAAGGCAAAGGCACATGGGATACAGGATAATTTGATAAGGTGGATTCAAAATTGGCTTAGTTGTATGAGGCAGATGGTGATATGACAGAGGGATGCTTTAGTGACTGGAAGCCAGTGTCCAGTGGCATACTACAGGGATCTGTGCTCGGTCCCCTATTATTTGTCATTTATATAAACAACATAGATGACTATGTGGAGGGTAGGATTAGTAAGTTGGCGGATGACACAAAGATTGGCCGGGTGGTTAACAGTGAGATTGAGTGTCTTGGGCTACAGGAAGATATAGACAGGATGGTCAAACGGGCAGATAAATGGCAGATAGAATTTAACCCTGAAAAGTGTGAGGTGATACATTTTGGAAGGAGTAATTTGACAAGGAAGTATTCAATGAACGGCATGGCACTAGGAAGTTCTGAGGAACAAAGGGACCTTGGCGTGTGTGTCCATAGATCTTTGAAGACGGAGGGGCATTTTAGTGGGGTGGTGAAAAAGGCATATGGGACACTTGCCTTTATCAATCGAGGCATAGATTACAAAAGTAGGGAGGTCATGTTGGTGTTGTATAGAACTTTGGTGAGGCCACAGCTGGAGTACTGTGTGCAGTTCTGGTCACCACATTATAGGAAGGATGTGATTGCACTGGAGTGGGTGCAGAGGAGATTCACCAGGATGTTGCCTAGGATGAAACATTTAAGTTATGAAGAGAGGTTGGATAGACTTGGGTTGTTTTCGCTGGAGCAGAGAAGACTGAGGGGCGACCTGATCGAGGTGTACAAAATTATGAGGGGCATGGACAGGGTGGATAGGGAGCAGCTGTTCCCCTTAGTTGAAGGGTCAGTCACAAGGGAGCATAAGTTCAAGGTGGGGGGCAAGAGGTTTCGGGGGGATGTGAGAAAAAACATTTTTACCCAGAGGGTGGTGACGGTCTGGAATGCACTGCCTAGGAGGGTGGTGGAGGCGGGTTGCCTCACATCCTTTAAAAAGTACCTGGGTGAGCACTTGGCACGTCATAACATTCAAGGCTATGGGCCAAGTGCTAGTAAATGGGATTAGGTAGGTAGGTCAGGTGTTTCTCACGTGTCGGTGCAGACTCAATGGGCCGAAGGGCCTCTTCTGCACTGTGTGATTCTGTGAAAAAAAGAATGATCAAAGCTGCTGGGCCAGCATTGTGGACGGGGAGCCCAGTCGGCCTCTGATAATTGGCCTTAATTGGCCTGCTATATGTTTTTATTGATTGCCCGGCATTTACGAGTGGTTAGACCCTCAGCCCCCAATCCCACCTCCTGGAAAATGGCCTGGGAACGGGATTGTGCCAACCAACTGGCACACCAGCATTATTATATGCCTGCCCACCTCCATACTCACCCTATATTGTGGCAAAAATTCAGCCTTTGGTTTCAAATTTTGTTTGATGACCCTCTTCTGAAGCACCTTAGGCTGTATTACTACGTTAGAAGATGAATATAAACGCAAGTTATTGTCTTGAAGGGATGTGGTGGGTTGTCAGTGTAGAAGCCATTTAATTTAGTCATTGCATTGAGAATGCAATCTCTTTGCCGGTCCAAACTGACTCAAAGGTCATGGGCAGAATTTTCCCATCCTGCCCGCAGTGGGTTTCGTGGCGGGCGTGAGAGGAGAATCCAGCGGCAGGCAAAAAGTCGGACTGTTGTTCGCAAGGACACCACTGGGCAGGGGTAGTCAGGCAGAACTCCATTTTCAGAAACTAGCATCTCAGCCAGGGGCTGGGCTGTGAGGCGAGGGTGGGGATGACGAACACAAGGTGGGCACTGGGGAAGCAAGGCCGTGGAATGGCGGTGAGGGGGGGAAGGGCAAGCATGAGGGGGGCAAATCAGACGCCGCCCGCCAGTGAGATGGCGTGTTTCCTGTGTCTGCGTGATTAGTGAGGCGGGAATGGAACGATATGGTGTGAAAAGCCGCCATTGCGGCCGGCGGGTAGAACATCCTTTTTCCCGCCCATTACCGCATTTAGTGCAAATCTGGGACGAATCCGCCCTTAGTCTCATAAATGGAAAATTCCACCCATGCGTGGCCCTAAGCAATCTAATCCCTAAACCCCTGGCAACTGGCTTGTCATGTTTGAGTTTCAGGGGCATGCAATTCGCCAAAGGACTATTTTAACTGCAGTGTTGGTGACTATACTCTCTTCATTGTAGCCCATTTGAGCTCCCATATATGTATATTAATGGGAATATGGATTTAACTTTAATTTACCCCATGATCATAAAATTGTAGAATCATACAGAAGGCAGCGATTTCTATTGAGTCTGTGTCTGCCCTTGCAGGAGCAATTAAGTTAGTCCCAGTCCCTCACTCTCTCCCCATATTCCTGCAATATTTTCTCCTTAAAGTATTTATCTAATTCTCTTTTGATGGTGGCTATTGAAGCTGTTTTCACCACCCAACAGGCAGTGTGTTGCAAACCCTAATCACTCTTACGTTTAAAAAAAAAGGTTTTCCTCATATCACCGCTAGTTCCTTTTGCTAATCACCTTAAATCAGTGTCCTCTGGTTAACAGCCACCTTTTTCCCCAGAAAGCAGGTGCTGGTAATGTTAATGCTGTTCCCATTTACAGCTCTTCCACACTCATCCTTTTATTTCTTTACTTATTCCGTCATCGCCCTCTTTGCCTTGCACCACCGTCCCTTTTGTCATTTTGCCCTTCAACATTGGAAACATCTAGGGCAGCATTCTCCGGCCGGCGAGTTGGGGCAGGGTTGGGTGTGGGTCCCGACATCACCCCGCGTCATTTAGATTTTCAGTTCGGCGGCCACGCAGCCAACTCGGCTGCGCACACGCCGACCTGTCAACGGCCTATTAAAGCCATTAAAAAAGTAATTAAAATGATCAATGGACCTGCCCGTCCAACCTTAAGGCTGGCGGGCAGGCGAAGAGCCCAGGCAGCCTTCCAAAAAAGCATGAAACCTGATCCACGGGATGAGGTTTCATGAAGGATTTAAAGTGTTTGGAAAATTTTTAAATAAAAGTGATGGACATGTCCCAGTTCATGTGACAGTGTCACATGAGAGGACATGTCAGGAAAATTTTTTCTTACCTTTAATAAATTTTTTAAAGTTCAACCGATCTCCCTGAGGCAGCACTTTGCCTCAGGGAGATCTGTGTGCGCTTCTGTGCATGTGCAAAAGAGCACACAGACCTGCTCAGGGAATCCCCCCCGCCCCCACATGGAGCGCACAGCGCTTCCGGGCGGACGTCATGCTGGTCAGGCTTTAATTGGCCCGCTCACGTAAAATGGCGGCGCGCCCCCAACTGGGGGTGCCGATCAGGAGCCCGCCCGTTCGCCCCCGCTTCCGCACAACCCCCCACAACAGAGGGAAAACGCTGCCCTAGTTTCTCTTCATTTACTCTGCTTAAACCCTTCATAATTTTAAACAGCTCGAGCAAATGTCCTCTTAGCCTTCTCAGCTCTAACATCCACAATGATGCATATCACCACGTTAGAATTATTTAGGAAGTGTGTGAATTTTCCATCCGTTTGCAAAATATGAGATTTTAGACAAGGATCTTCTCTCCGAACCATTCATCAACCTTTCACTCTGAATTTCCAGTATTTTCTGTATTGATTTCAGGCTTCTAGTCCTCAGTCTTTATTGTCAATCTGTGGAGTTCGACAAGTTTTCCTTGTGGTCTGTGGTTTGAAGATAGGATTGTTTGAATAAATTTGCAAATGTGATTTACTCTGCTGGTCCCACACTCAATTCTGGTATTTCGACTTTGAACAGCAATAGAAAACACGGAATGTTGGATCAGCACCCTGATTATACATCTCTCTCGATCCAATGGTTTCAATCAGGAGAGAGGGGCTGATTCAATATCACTCATTTCACATTATCACCCAAAGTTAAAATCTTCCCCGGGAGGGCTTGAAATATTTTTCTATTCTGTGATAGGCTTTGAAATCAGTGACCTCAAGATCATCGTCACTAACATTTCTGCCAAATATCAATCAGCTTATAGGGGGGTGAACTTTCTGTTCGGCCAGTGGGTTCGGGCCCTGCACGCCGACACGTTAAATGACATGCGGTGATGTCAGGCGTGCGTTCCGATGTCGCCGCGCACCATTCTGATCTTCTGCTTGGCGGGCGCGCACTGGAGTCAGCTGTGCACTTGCCGAACTGTCAAAGGCCTGTTAAGGCCATTAATTAACTAATTTACCAAATTGACAGGGCTGTCCGTCCAACCTTAGGGTCGGGGGGCAGGCGTAGAGCCCAGGCGGCCTTCGCATTTTTCATGAAACCTCATCCACGGACGGGATGAGACTTCATGAAGAGTTTATTAAATTAATAAATATTTTGCAAACCTTTGATAAACATGTCCCAGATCATATGACGCTGTCACATGAGGGGACACGTGTGAATGATTTTTCACTTTCTTTATTTTGAACTTTGAAACTGTGCCTAATCTCCCTGAGGCAGCTCCGTGTGTGTGAAAGAGCGCAGGCCCCGACTCTCCCTCCTCCCCCCGCCCGCGCAGGTGCTGCTGAGCGCTACCGGGCGTGCGTCACGCTGGGCGTGCCTTAATTGGCCCGCCCACGTAAAATGGCGGCATGCAGCCAATCGTGGGCGGTGATCGGCTCCACACCCGCCCGCGCCTGCTCCCAACCGGCCTGCCCAATGGGGAGAAAATTCTCCCCATAAAGTCTGTCAGCTGAATAGTTCAAGGAATTCCAGTTTTAGTCATTTGTTATGGCCTGAGTGATACAGACCAGAGAATTCATGACTACAGCCAGCAACATTGATTATCTACAGTTGGCCTGGCAACCCCTGGGCTCAGGAGGGGAAAAGTTCCAGTTTCTGATCGCCATCCTGTACCTAGAGTTTGAGGGTGGGGGAGGACACATTCTCATCATCAACAAACAAACCTATGGAGCTTCCATAACCATTAGAGCTCCAATAGGCCTATGTGTGGACTGATGGTTCACTCCAAGGAAGATGGAAAAAATGGCACTCAACATTTCCCTTCCCCAACCCCACCGTCCCACTGACTCGAACCACCAAGGAGAACAAGACCACCATTGGCTTGGGAATACCATCTCTTCCAAGTCACGTAGCATCCCGAATTGGACAAACACCATTGTTGCTACATCATTGCTAGTTCAATTTCCTGGGCTTTACGAACATGTGGTGCGAATACCATCACTAGAAAACCCACCACCACCACTTTCCCAGGACATCTAGGGACGGCCAGCAAGTGTAGACTTGCCGACGTTCCAAGAACAAATGAAAGCCTCACAGATCTGCAGTTGATCAATGTTCTTTCAGTGCCTGAATAACAATATTTCAGGTTGGTAGGCTGTAACTAGTGGGGCACAGTAAGGATCAGTACCTGGGCGTCAGCTACTTACAAACTTTGTTCATAACTTAGATGAGGGGACTGAGTGTAACATATTCAAGTTCGCTGACAATACAAAGCTAGGTGGGTAAATAAGCAATGAGGAGGAAACAAAGATGCTGCAGAGGGACATAAATAGGTTGAGTGAGCAGGCAAGGGCGTGGCAGATGGAATAAAATTTGGCGACATTTGACACTTTGGTAGGAAACATTTAAAAAGCAGAATATTTTTGAATAGTGAGAGACTGGAAAATGTTTTCATTCATAGGGACCTGGTTGGTATCCTTGTACATGGATCGCAGAAAGTTAACACACAGGCACAGCAAACATTTAGGAAGTCAAATAGTATGTTAGCTTTTGTTACAAAGAGTTTTGAGTCATAAGTAGTAGCATTAGGATTGGGCATTGGTGAGGTCACGCCTGGAGTATTGTGTGTAGCTTTCATCTCCTTACCTAAGGAAGGAAGTACTTGCCATAAAGAGCGCAACAAAGAATAGCTAGATTGGTTCCTGGAATGAGGAGATTGTCCTGTGAGGAGAGATTAAGTAGAATAGGCCTATATTTCCTGGAGTTTAGAAGAAGGAGAAGTAATCTAATTGAAACATATACTTGTTAAGGGATTTGTCGGGGTAGACCCTGAGAAAATGTTTCCCCGGTTGGGAAATTGATCATTTAGAACTGAGATGAGGAGAAATTTCTTCACTCAAAGGGTTGTGAATCTTTGGAATTAGAGAGCTATGGATGCGGTCACTGTGCATATTAGAATCAGAGATTGATAGATGTTTGGACACTAGGTGAATTAAGGGATAGTGCAGAAAATGGAGTTGAAGTAGAAAATCAGCCATGATTTTATCGAATGGTGGAGCAGGCTCCAAGGGTCAAATGGCCTAAACAGCCCTTATTTCTTATGTTTTTACATTAAGGAAATGTATCCAGAAGGATTAATCTCCTCTGATGGTTAAATATTGAAATCCATACCCTATTCTTACCTAATCAGAAGCTAATCATTCATCTGTTTGGCACCGTCTAGCCAGTGGAACTATTGCAGATCTCTTCAAGCAATTGACATCTCTGAAATATAAACCAGCATTTCCTCATATAAAATACTATCTTGCATACTTCCCATTTACTCTGTTAGTGTGTGCTCTTGATAAGTGTACAATAATTCGTTAAAAAATCAATTGTAAACTTGGGAATAATGGACTAAGATTCATACAATTTTACCGTATACAGGGCAGTGTTGTGCCACAATGCATGTAGTTAATTTGTTGTGTTTAAACTGAGACCATCACAACTGTACAAAGGTCAGTTTTTAAACATGTGTTTCATTAGTGCTTGGGTGATAATTTTGAACTTAAGAACTCCTCACATAGTTTGCTCCATGGCAGGAGAGGTAAGTAAGAAATGATTTGATAAAATGAAACCCTATTTTATCACTGATTTTTATGACAGATTTTAGCTCAGTACCCCCTCCCCCGCCCCTGTCTGGTCCTTCTGTTGTTCTTCGTATTAACAAATGCTCTGTTCTGCCATTTCACAAGCCTCACTGCAAAAGTCAGGAATTGCAAGGGCTCCGCATTCATATTACTCAGGAGTTATTGTGTAAGCTCCTGCCTTACATCCCTTTCAACTATGACAAGCCTTTTAAGTGTGTCTTGGAATTGCTCCAATGTAGAGAGTCTGTCTTGTATACTCTGGAAGAGTTCACCCTTTGAGAACCATTTTACATCGTAGCGGGTTAGAGGAGTCTCTTCACATAAAGGCAATTGAGAATGGCCTTAGATGCCAGCACTGTGGGATCTTCCCCAATTACAGTGTATCCATATTAGTAGAGTCAGAAGTAGACATGCGATAATTTGAAAACAATTAACAAAAGAGCCAGTGGGGAGATGAGGAGAAATTTTTTAACGCCGCAAATTGTTATGAAATGGGATACCTGAATGGGTGGTGAAATGGATTCAATAGTGACTTTTGAAGGGAAATGGGTGCATACTTGAAAAGGTAAATAATGTGGCACTAAGGGAGAAAGACCAGGGGAGATTACCAGTCCAGTGATAACCCAACTACACCACCAGCTCCCCTCTGCAGCTCCTCACACATAGTGACTAAGACTAAGCAATCAACAAATTACAGGAGCAGCTTTGAAAATTCCAAAAGACACTTTGTCAACCAAGGGTTAAAGTGCAAGTGTTCTGGCTTTGAAACAAACTTTAGAAAAGAAAAGAAGAAACACTAAGTACAAATCAGTCACTGTCAAAAGTATAAAGCCCAATTTCTATTCAGTGCTGCACGTCCATCTGAATAGCAACCCCTATTCATTGAAGGAACATGTTAGAAAACAAATGCAGAGAGGTTGAGATAAACCCATAATTAATCCAAGAATACTTCAGATTGCAGCATTAAATTGTAAAGTCCTGATCCCTCACACTTACATTGCACAGATATCTTGTCTGAACCATACAACATTTCTTGGCAAGTTAATAAAAGGTTTAACAGGGCTCAATCCAGTAAAAGATTTGGATTTTTGAAAGCTAAATGCTGCAGGGGATTCGCAGTGAATGAGTTCAGTTTTGCCCCTTATTTTTATCTTTGTGAAGCTTTTAAACATTGAGAAGGGCAAAGCTATCATCTTCCATCCTCATCACAAACTTCATTCCCTTTGTTATATATTGTTATATTATTCATAAAGAGCTAGGAGCTAATTGCTATGTGAATATATATCCCGGGATGCAATGTTTTACTGCTGTACTGCAGTTATCTGCCGAGTAACAATATATCAGTCCACAAGCCACGTGGAGAGCAGCAAGAAATACACGTGATGAAGCTCCAACGTTTGGAGTCTAAAATGTGATTATTTCTTACTTATGGGGGGGAAACGGTGGAATAGTGGTAACGTCACTGGGCTAGTAATCCAGAGGCTCAGGCTAATGCTCTGGCAGCTGGTGGAATATAAATCTAATTAACAAAATTTGGAATTGAAAGCTAGCCTCAGTAATGCTGACCATGAAACTGTCATCAACTGTTGTAAAACCCCATCTGGTTCACTGATATCCTTTAGGGAGGGAAATCTGCTGTGCTTACCTGATCTGACCTGCATGTGTGTCCAGACTCACAGCAATGTGGTTGATTCTTAACTTGCATCTGAAATAGCCTAGCAAGTTATTCAGTTCAAGGGCAATTAGGGACAGGGAATAAACGGGATGCTCGTATCCCTATGAAAGAAGAAATTAAAAAAGACATAACATGGTGGCAGCGGGTTGTCTGTGAGGGGACATTTTAAATGAATTTAATGCCGAATTTGATCGAAATAACCTAACTTAGCGCCAGAGAAAGGGAAAAACTGAGTAAGTTGTGCAAAAATGAAATGGCTACCATAACAATGAACGCACAGTTACAGCCCATGATGAATTGGAAAGCTGATGATGTCACAGGGGCATTTGAGGATCTTAAATAAGAGTGCAGACTGACATTCAGTGGCTTTCTAAAAGGCACTAGTGAAGAGGAAAGGGTCAGCTGCACCCTTTTGTGGACAGGAGGGAAAGGGTTAAATGTGTTTAATAGGTGGGAGCTGAGTGAGGATGACAGCAAAAACCCAGACAATTTTTAAAAAAAGTCAGCACACACTTCCAGCCAAAATCAAATCCTCGGATCTACCAATGTGAATTTCAAGGCCTGAGGCAGGAAACAGATGGGCCTGTTGACAGTTTCATAACAAGATTGAAAAAGTGCAACCAGAAAATGTAAATTTAATGACACTGATGAAAGGCTGCTACATCAACTCAACTGGAGCTCTGCACACCCTGAAGTACAAAATGGTTGGAAAGGGCAAGCTCATCATATCACGGACTGTAGACACTGCCAGAACACATGAAGCCACATGTAGACAGATGAAGATGCTGATTACCCAAATGGCTAGTTTTCAGTTAAGCCAAGAGAAAGGCAGCAGCAACAAAAGAATGCACACCAGACCGAGAGAAAGATGTGCAAGATCTGTGGACAACCACATGAGTTGACAAGACAGAAGGAAATGTCTCACATTTGGATCAATCTGCAGACCTTGTGGAAAAGATGTGCAGAAGAAAGAAGGAGTTATCAGAGTCAGAGCAACAGGGCAAATGAGAGGGAAAAGAAACCAAAAATCCATAGAAGACGACAATGAGTTTGAGGACACAATAGGCATAAGAACTGTACAACTGCATGAAATGGCTGGATGTGACAGTACCCAGAGAAAAGAAATGCACACGACCATTTGAATCAAGAAGAGAGTGGGAAATAAGCCCACAGCCATAAATGTGAAGCTGAAGCTTGATACCAGAGCACAGAGTAGTATCATCCCACTCAGACTGTACCAGAAGATCGTCCCTGAAAATTTGAAAGAAAATAGTTACCCAAGGAAAGATGCCCTGAAACTAATGCTAACAGTACACGGGGAATGGAGATTCAACAGCCAGGAACAATGCAAATCAGAAGGACACACAAAGGGGAAGATGTTAACTATATGTTTTACTTCACTGTAAAAGATGGTCCTGCTGTGCTGCGGTTGAGCAGTTGCAAAGAGCTGCAGCTTATCTCAGTAAACCATGAGATGAAAGATCTGGGCATAAAGATCCATCACCGACTGACCATAACACAACTGAAACTGGGTCAAATTAGAGATCAGACAAGCAAAGATGAAAAGTTACAGAAGCTCTCTCAGCAAGTAATCCAGAGATGGCCTGATAAGATAGGCAAATACAGCCAGCAATACAGCAGTACTGGCAAATCAGAGATGACATCTCACAAGAAGATGGTGTTCTGCTAGCCGGATCCAGAATAATGATAACCAAAAAAGGACACCTCCAGAAGATACATGAAGGCCACATGGGGATGGAGAAGTGTAAGCTCAGAGCCAGCTCTGTTGTGTGCTGCATAGGCATCTACAAAGAACATTGAAAGAATGGCGTCTACATGCAATGTATGTCTGATGTACACAGCAGAAAGAGGAGATGATAGCTACTGAAGTACCACCCAGATCATGGCATATGTGGGAGCCGATTTATTCAGACACAATCAAGAATGGTATCTCATAGTTGCAGACTACAATTCAAAGTTCCCTGTAATCTGAAAAGTGAAAGATTTAAGAGTTACGACATCATCTCAGCAGTATGAGTTCTGTTCACTGAACAAGGGATTCCTAAAAGAATAATCTATGACAATGAAACCCAGTTCACCTCCAGACAATTTAAGAAATTTGCTGAATAGTATGGGTTCAACATCATCACCACATTACCCAAGAGGACATGGATTTATAGAAAGACAGGTCCAGACGGTTAAAAGAACCATCACAAAATGCCAAGAGATAAAGGAAGACCCAAATCTTGCCTATTTTCATTCCTACACTTCTCTACACCTCTCAAGGCAGACATGAAATTGCCAGCAGAGCTGTTGAATAGAAGAAAGTATAAGACAATTCTGCCAAGCAAGGTGCTTCCTTAAAGTGACCAGGAGGAAGTAAATGTATAGGTAGGAGGTCAACACTTTAACAAGCATGTCAAATCCCTACCTGAGCTGTTGAAAGGACAAATTGTATATGTACAGGATCCAATCATGAAAACCTGGAGCTCAGCAATAGTTGCTGATGAAGCTGAGACTCCAAGCTCATACATCATTGAGACTGAAACTGATAAGCAAATGAGAAGCAACAGAGTCCACATTTGACCTACAACTGAGCTGGAAAAGCAGGAAAGATCATCAACAACACCAGCAACATCACTAACTAGCGAGACAACATCATCAACATCACCAGCAAGTGACAGAATATTAGCAACGTCAAGCACTACTCCTACAACACTAGGAGCAACATGCACAGCACTGACATGCAACATGTCAACTCACCACTGAAATGGAGGGACAACATCCTACCACTTAAATCATGCCATGAATAATGTTTTCCTAAGAAAATAAGCTATAAAAGACTCTAAAAATGTACTTATAAGAGTCAGTTGTTCATCTTCCATAGTTTAGAAAAGAAAGCTAATGATTGGAACAGTTATATTGATGTAGAGACAGTATTTTGTTAAAGAAAGAGGGATGCTATATTGTTATTTTGTTATAATATTTGTAAAGAGTTGGGAACTAATTTAATGTAAATATATATCCCGGGGTGCCACATTCACTGCTGGTGTGCCAAATAACAATGGGCACAAACACCCGATCAGAGTCGGAACCCCTGTGTCCGATTCTGATCAGACAGGAAACAGCCTACTTACCTGCATACTGTTGAAAAGGCCCTGACTTCTGATGGAGGATCCTGCAGAACTCTCAGTATTTGAATCCTCACAGAGAGCACCTAAGATAATCTGCGGTGAAGCCACACCCTCTTACGGCAGCAGCTGCTGTATTCTGGTAAGTGTTTGAAGGCCCCCCAACCCTCTCAGTGTATTAGTGTATGAGTGAATGTGTGAGTGAATGGATGAGTGTGTAGCTGTGTAATAATGGGTAGCTGGATAAGGTGAGTGAGCATTTGGGCCGGGTGGCAGCAGGGAAAGGTGGCAGGTTGGTAGGTGGTTAGATGGTAGGGTTGGTGAGGTGGGTAGGTGGGTCGGGGTAGTCAGTTCGAGTCAAGCGGTGTTGTCAGGTCGGGGTCTAGTCAGTTCAGGTGTGGGGAATCGGGGGCTTAGGGGGAGGCGGGTGGTGGGGGCTACTCAGGTTGTATCAGTGGGTGCTGTGGGATCAGAGGGGAGTCTGGGGTTTGGGCAGGAGTCAGGGGGCTCGGGGAAGTCAGAGGGGATTGAGGAGGGAACTGGGGGTGTCAATAGTACAGTTACCCAGGAGTTAGACTAGGATTTTTCTTTCTAACATTTACTGGGTAATTATTCAGGTAAGTCCCACGGAACTGTCCCAGGAAGCAAGGGAATTGCCCATCAGAAGTTTGTACTTCCCAGGCAATTTCCATGGATTCATTGCATTGGGACCTCTGCAGGATCCTTAAGTGAGAAGTAAATCTCTATTTTAGAGCCAAGTGGATGCTGGGGTTGGGGAGAGATGGTCAGGGGAGGTTCCGTTTGCTTTGGAGGGGTGGGGGTAGAATGGGGCCTGTTGGAGAAGTGGGGGTAGTTTGGGGGGTGTTGGAGGGGTGGAGGGTAGGTTGGGGGCTCTTGGAGGGGTGGGAGTAGTTTCGGGAGTGCTGGAGGAGTTGGGGCAGGTTGGGAGTGTTGGAGGTGTGGAGTGGTATGTTGGTGGCTCTGGGAGCGGGGGTGTAGGTTGTGGGGTGTTAAAGGGGTGGGGGGAGATTGGGGGTGTTATGAGGGGAGGTTGGGAAGTACTGGGGGGAGGTCAGGGGCTTTTGGAAGGGTGGGCGGCAGGGGTGGTGTGGACTGGGAGATGACGTGGCTTGGGGTGGGGTGTGTCACTCGTATTTTGCTGTTGGAGATTCATATTTATTAATTACATTTTTCCATTTTAGGCCGTAAATTCGCAGCGTACAACACAATTTGTATTACAGTTTCTGGGGAAAGGGGAAACAATCCAGTTCTTGAATTAAGGCAGTACTGAGTTTTTGAACATTGTGCCATTCTTCTCTGTAAAATTCAGATCAGCAATTCAATCTACTGTACATTTTTCCTAAACTGTTAGTAGATGTCTGATTGGCAAGTTCTGGGGATAGTGTCATTAGAGTATAAGGAGCAGATGTGATTTATGGTATATTGTGGGTTGTCTCCAGAAAAGTCAGAATAGTAAGCCTGTATTAGCTATAGGGTTGAACTGTTATGTAAATGTAATGATTTCATTGTAGCCACTTTCATAATATCAGTTGATTGCTCTATGATTCTTCGAAAAATCAGCATTGGGCCTCCAATTTCACTATTGCTACAAACACTCTGCCTACTGCATGCAGATGTAATGAAGGAAAGGCAAAACCTACATTTATACAGCACTTTTCATGATGTCTCAAAAGTATTTCATTGGCTGTAAAGTGATTTGAGTTGTAGACACTGGTATAATGGGTGCAATATTATGAAATGGTGGAGCAGGCTCAAGGTGCCAAATGGCTTACTCCTGCTCCTAATGCAAATGTCAGTCTGGATGGATGAGATGAGCTGGGTTAGATGGCCTTTGTCATCCATAATTATCCTGCAAAGTGTGGACTCATGGCTGGAGTTCCGTTTATTTAGTTACTAATGGAAGTTTACTGTGAGCAGGTTTTGTGGGTGAAATTGCCAGGTCAGGAGTGTGTAATGGGCTCATACTGAAATAATAACCTGTTTTATCCTGCACATAATTCTCAAGAGTCTTGTCCATTGACTTCAATCTTGTCCTGTTGTCTATTTACCTATTGCCCCACTCTATCTTGGTGATTTTATGAGATTTTTGAAGCGTTGAAATATTGCAATAAAGTTGTGTTGCGTAATAGATATTGAAAATATATTGTAGTGAGAAGCAGCAATCAGCAGAGTCTTCAGACTTGCTGATCAGGAAAACATAGATACAATTGTGAACCATTGAGTCTTTGTCTTCCGGCCTCTTAAAAGTTATGCCGCACAGAGACACCCGAGGACTCCAATGCTTCTCACTCACAACGTAGGTGAAGGCCTATGTTGTTCAATAATTTCACTTTGTTGCTCAGGAGTCACTTGCTCTTTCTACCCTGTGAAATTACTGATAAAATAGAATCCAATTACACCTCTTCAATGAAATAATTATATTGAATAATATCATGCACCCAGCTAGGGGAAAGTCTTATAATTCTTCCACAGAATGGAAAAAATCTTGTGCAGTTTATCTAGGTTGCAATTCTTGAATCTTTCCCCCAAATATGAATTTACCATCACCGTGTTCATATTGTGCAATGTGCAGAGCATGTTAATGAGTGCTGAGTCAGTCACCAAAATCATTATTATCATCTGCACAGTGTTATAAGTAACAAATAGGATATTTTCCTGTCAAATTAATAATATTCTATGATGCTGATAAAGTAAAATTTGTACTCTCTGCTTTGTTCAATAGTTGCAGTGGGATCACTCAAAGGACACACACAAACTAACACTGCATTATATTGTTGCTGCTCTTAATATTAATGACCCATGTTGAATATATGTCAGACGATATTTGTAACCAGATGCCAACACTGGGAGTCACCATCTTACTAGTACTTTTCTGTAATTGGTGAATTGATTGGTGAATCTTGCAAGGGGAAAGTATCATGCATGATTAAGGAGGAGGGTTAAATGGGTGAGGGCATGGGAGGGCGTGTGGGGAATAAGGGGCCCGGAATGAGGAGAAGCATCAGGGCCCATGATTTCTCTCCCTGGCCCTGGCTGAGCTTCTGACCTAATTTTCTCTGTTACAAAGACTGTCTATTTCCACCTCCAAACACGGCCTGCTTCCATCCTGCCTCAACTCATCTGCTGCTGATGCCTTTAACCATGTATTTTCCACCTTGCCGGCTCTCTCTCTCCAAGGAGAGAGAGAGCCGGGAGTTTACAGATGAAATCTAAAGGTGACATCACAGGAGTCCCGTAAGTTGATTGGTTGGTAAGTATGGGACTGGATGCTGGTGGATGGTGAGTGAGAAGTCTTAATTTTTTAAAAATCTTTTTGTAAAAATATAATTTTGTTTGTAGTTAGCATTTAACTGAAATCTACAGTTTAAATTCTAAAGTTCTCAGCCTTAAATAGGAGCGGTGGTCTTGGTAAGTAAGACCTGATGAGTACTTCTACTGTCCTTAATATTCCTTAAACTAAAGGAAGCAATTTAGCGGTAGGTCATGGCAGTGCAGCTTGACCATGTGGAATGCTCCTCCTTTGCAATGTGGGAAGTCAGGGACACATCCAGTGTCCAGGGTGACCACGTGTTCAGAAAATACCTCCAGCTGCAGCTACTCAAAACATGCGTTTCAGAGTTGGAGCTGCAGCTGGAGTCACTGTGGAGCACCCGCAAGGCTGAGATCTTTGTGGATAGCATGTACAGTGAGGTAGTTACACCGCAGGTAAAGAGTGCACAGGCAGAAAGGGAATGGGTGGCCGCCAGATGGAGTAATAGCACTAGGCAGGTAATGCAGAAGCCCCCTGTGTCCATCTCCCTCGCCAACAGACTTTCCTGTTTGGATACTGCTGGGGGAGATGCATTCTCGGGGGAATGCATGAAGAACCAAGTCCATGGCACCATGAGTGGCTCAGCTGCAGGGGGGTGGCAGGGGGGGAAGGGGAAGAGTGGGAGAGCAATAGTGACAGGGGATCCTATCATAAGGAGAACAGATAGATGTTGCTGTGGCCGCAGATGTGACACCAAGATTGTATGTTGCCTCCCTAGTGCCAGGGTCAAGGAAGTCACTGAGTGGCTGCAGGACATTCTGAAGGGGGAGGGTGAATAGTCAGAGGTCGTAGTCCATATCGGTACCAACAACATAGGTAAAAAGAGGGATGAGGTCCCTGAAAGCAGAATATAGGGAGCTAGAAAATAAATCAAAAAGCAGGACCTCAAAGGGAGAGAGAGCTGTTTCTAAAGCATACAGTATTCTAGGCTTCATTAATGGGGGCAGGGAGGTTATGATGAATTTATACAAAACACTGGTTAGACCTCCACTGAAGTATTGTGTACAGTTCTGGGTGCTGCACTATAGGAAGGATGTGAACGCATTGGAGAGTGTGCAGAAGAGGTTTACCAGAATGCTTCCAGGGATGAGACACTTCAGTTATGAGGTAAGATTGGAGAAGTTTGGACTGTTTTCCTTGGAGAGAAGGCGGCTAAGAAGGGACTTGATAGAAGTTTTCAAAATTGTGAGGGGTCTGGACAGGGTAGACAGGGAGAAGCTGTTCCTGCTCGTAAACGAATTCAGAACCAGAGGGCACAGTTTTAAAGTGTTTTGCAAAAGAAGCAAATGCGAAGCAAGAAAAAACTTTTTCACACAGCAAGTAGTTAGGGTTTGGAATGCACTGCCTGGAAGTGTGGTGGAGGCAGGTTCAATTGGCGCATTCAAGAGGGCATTGGATGATTATTTAAATAGAAACAAAATGCAGAGTTACGAGGGAAAGCAGGAGATTGGCGCCAAGTTAAAATGCTCAGAGAGCCGGTGCAGACACAATGGGCCGAATGGCCTCCTCCTTCATTGTAACAATTCCGTGATTCTGGTAATCTCAAGATTACTCCCACTGCCACGTGCTAGCGAGATCAGGAATAGGAGAATAGATCAGATGGATGTGTGGCTGGAGAGATGGTGCAGGTGGGAGGGATTTAGATTCTTGAGGCATTGGGGCTGGATCTGGGGCAGATGGAACCTGGACGGGTTGCAGGACTGAAACCAATATCCTCGCAAGGGCATTCGCTAGTACCAGGGGAAGGCTTTAAACTAGAGTGGCAGGGGGATGGGAATCTGAGTGAGGAGACACAGGAGAGGGAAACAAAGATAGAAATGAAAGACAGAAAAATAGAAAGCAAAGGTGGGAGGGGAAATGGGGGCTAGCAGCAAATAGGGCCATAGTACAAAAAAAAGTGTAAAAATTGTTAAAACAAGTCTAAAGGCACTGCATCTGAATGCACGGAGCATTCACAATAAGGTTGATGAATTAACCGTGCAAATAGATGTAAACAGGTACGAAATGATTGCGATTACGGAGACATGGCTGCAGGGTGACTAAGGCTAGGAACTGAATATCTAAGAGTACACGATATTTAGGAAGGACAGGCAAAAGGAAAAGGAGCTGAGGTGGTGTTGTTAGTTAAGGATGAAATCAGTGCAATAGAGAGAAAAGATATTGGATCAGAAAATCTAGATGTAGAATTAGTCTGGATAGAGCTAAGAGGCAAGAAGAGCGGAAAATAGGAAATTAAAGATGCATGTAACAAGGGTGCTACAGTAATCATGGGTGACTGTAATCTACATATAGCCTGGGCAAAGCAATAATACTGTGGCAGATGAATTCCTGGAATGTGTACGAGATGGTTTTTTAGAGCAGCATGTTGAGCTAACTAGGTATAACAGGCTATCCTAGACTTGGTATTTTACAATAAGAAGGGGTTAATTAGTAATGTTGTGCAGGGTCCTTTAGGGAACAGTGACCATAATATGGTACAATTCTTCATTAGGATGGAAAGTGAAGTAGTCCAATCCGAAACTAGGGTCCTAAATCTAAACGAAGGAAACTATGAAGGTATGAGGGGTGAGTTGGCCACAATAGGTTGGGGAACTTCATTAAAAGGCAGAATGGTGGATAGGCAATGGTTAATATTTAAGGAATGAATGTATGCATTGCAACAGTTATACATTCCTTTCTGGCACTAAAACACAACAGCAAAAACTGCCCAGCCATGGCTAACAAAAGAAATTAAGGATAGCATTAGATCGAAAGTGGAGTCATATAAAGTTGCTCAAAAAGTTGCAAGCCTGAGGATTAGGAACAGTTTCGAATTCAGCGAAGGAGGATCAAGAGATTGATTAAGAGGGGAAAAATAGAGCGTGAGAGTAAACTTGCAAGGAACATAAAAGCAGACTGTAAATCTTCTAAAAGTATGTAAATAGAAAAAGATTAGTGAAGACAAGTAGAAGTCCTTACAGTCCAAAATGTGAGAACAAGGAAATGGCAGAGCAATTAAACAACCACCTTAGTTCTGTCTTCAGAGGAAGACACAAATAACTTTCCAGAAATGCTAGGGAACCAAGGGTCTAGTGAGAAGGAGGAATTGAAGGAAATTAGTTTTACTAAAAAAAAGTGCAGGAGAAATTAATGGGACTGAAAGCCAATAAATCCCCAGGGCCTGATAATCTACATCCCAGGGTACTAAAGCAGGTGGCTATGGAAATAGTGGATGCGTTGGTTGTCATATTCCAAAATTCTATAGACTCTGGAACAGTCCTGGCAGGTTAGAGGGTGGCAAATGTAACCTCACTATTTATTTATTTAAAAAAGGAGGGAGGGGAAAAAACAAGAAATTCCAGACCAGTTAGCCTGACATCAGTAGTAGGGAAAATGTTAGAGTCTATTATAAAGCATGTGATAACAGGACACTTAGAAAATATCAATGGGATTAGACAAAGTCAACATGAATTTATGGAAGGGAAATCATGTTTGACAAACCTACTGGAGTTTTTGGAGGACATAAGTAGCAGAATAGATAAAGGAGAATCAGTGGATGTGGTGTATTTGAATTTTCAGAAAGCTTTTGATAAAGTCCCACATAAAAGGTTAGTGTGCAAAATTAAAGCACATGGTATTGGGGCAATATATTGGCATGGATTGAGAATTGGTTAAGAGACAGGAAATAAAAAGTAGGAATAAATGGGTCTTTTTCGGAGTGGCATGCGGTGATTCATGGGGTATCTCAAGGATCAGTTCTTGGGCCCCAGCTATTCACAATATATGTCAATGATTTGGATGAGGGAACCAAATGTAAGATTTCCAAATTTGCTGATGACACAAAACTAGGTGGGAATGTGAGTGGTGAGAAGGATGTTAAGAGGTTTCAAAAGGATTTAGACAGGTTGAGTGAGTGGGCAAATACATGGCAGATGCAGTATAATGTGGATAAGAGTGAAATTATCCACTTCGGCAGGAAAAGCAGAATGGCAGAGTATTTAAATAGAGAGAGACTGGGAAATGTTAATGTACAAAGGGACCTGGGTGTCCTTGTACACCAGTCACTGAAAGCAAGCATGGTCAGGAAAGTAAAAGCCCATGGGATTCAGGGTAATGTGGCAAACTGGATAAAAGGTTGGCTTTGTAACAGGAAACAAAGGGTAATGGTCGATGGATGCCCTTGCGAATGGAAAGTTGTCTCAAGTAGTGTTCCACAGGGCTGTGTTGGGACTCTTGCTCTTTGTGTTATATATTAATGATTTGGACATGAACGTGGGGGGCATGATTGGGAAATTTGCAGATGACACAAAGATTGGCTGAGCAGTGGATAGTGTAGAGGATAGCCATAATCTCCAACGATCTAGATGGGTTGGTGGAGTGGGCGGTAAAGTGGCAGATGGATTTTAACATAGAGAAGTGTGAGGTCATACATTAAGGGAGGTCAAACAGTTATAGGGATTACACAATAAATGGAAATATACTGAGGGGTAGATGAAGTGAGAGATTTTGCCGTACAAGTACACAGGTCACTGAAGACAGCAGTTCAAGTAGACAAGGTTGTAAAGAAGGCATATGGAATGCTTTCCTTCACTGGCAGAGGTATAGAATATAAAAGTAAGGATATAATGTTGGAATTGTATAAAACACTGGTGAGGCCATAACTGGAGTATTGTGTGTAGTTCTGGTCACCACATTACAGGAAGGACGTAATAGCTCTGGAGAGAGTGCAGAGGAGGTTTACAAGAATGTTGCCAGGGTTAGAAAAGTGTAGCTATGAGGAGATATTGGATAGATTGGTTATTTTCCTTAGAACAAAGAAGGCTGAGAGGTGACTTGATTGAGGTGTGCAAAATTATGAGGGGAATAGATAGAGTGGACAGGATAAAATTGTTTCCCTTGATGGAGAATTCTAGAACCGGGGACATAGATTCAGGATAAGTGGCAGAAGGTGTAGGGGGGACATGAGGAAGAACTTTTTACGCAGAGGGTAGTGGGTGTCTGGAATTCGCTGCCCAAGTTGGTGGTAGAGGCAGAAACTTTAAACTCTTTTAAAAAGTACCTGGATCTGCACCTTGAGTGCTGTAAGCTGCAGGGCTATGGCCCAGGTGCAGGAACGTGGGATTAGAAAGGGCACCTGGGTGTCGTTGGGTTGGCATGGACAAGATAGACCGAATGACCTCCTTCTGTGCTGTAACTTTCCTATGGTTCTAAGTGCAGCAAGCAGTTAAGAAGGCAAATGGTATGTTGGCCTTCAATGCAAGAGGATTTGAATACAGGAGCAAAGATGTCTTACTGCATCTGTCCAGGGTGTTGGTGAGACCACACGTGGAGTAGTGTGTGCAGTTTTGGTCTCCTTACCTAAGAAAGGATATACTTGCCATAGAGGGAGTATAGCGAAGGTTCACCTGACTGATTCCTGGGACGGCAAGGTCGGCGTATGAGGAGATATTGGGTCGTCTAGGCCTATATTCACTAGAGTTTAGACGAATGAGAGGGGATCTCATTGAATCGTATAAAACTCTGACAGGACTGGACAGACTGGATGCAGGGATGATGTTTCCTCTGGCTAGGGTGTCTAGAACAAGGGGTCACAATCTCGGGATACGGGGTAGGTCATTTAGGACTGAGATGAGGAGAAACTTCTTCACTCGGAGGGTGGTGAACCAGTGGAATTCTCTACCATAGAAGGCTATGGAGGCCAAGTCACTGAAGGAAATAGATAGACTTCTAGGCATCAAGAGGTATGGGGAGAGAGCGGGAGTATGGACTTAAGATAGGGGATCAGCCCTGATCAAAGTGAATGGCAGAGGAGGCTCGAAGGGCTGAATAACCTACTCCTGCTCCTATTTTCTATATCACACTGTTGAATGGAAGGCTGGCCAGGAAGGTTTGAGGATCAATCTGGCCTGTGTTCAATTAGTTAATCTTAGCGATAACTGTCCTCAATACCACTGGGCTAGAGAAAGCTATGGTTTGTGTTCCTGATTGTTAATCAGCAGCTCATCCAGGAAATGTGCCAGGTGCCTAGACACTGGCTGAGGACAGTATTGGGCTCAGCTTCTGCTGCCTATCATGGATGAATATCCACCTAACACTCTCAGCCCTGGCTCACTGATGAGAAATGTCAATATGTTTGAGGTAGGAGAGGGACTGCCAGTGTCTATTGAAGTGAAACACCAGAAAGAGTATTGCCTTCAGCAGTAGAAGAAGGTGAGAAAGAAGACTTTTTTTTTAATTCAACCATGTGCAGTATGGTAACACAGTGCTGACACTTCTGGACCAGCTACATCAAAGTCATGAGTTTAAATCCATATTAATGTGAAATTAAATGTGGTAATTTGTGGACTGGCAGCAGGCTGTTGTTACATCACATTGGCAATAAGACATCATCACGCCAGTCTCCAAAACTACAGAAGTAAAGCGGGCATGGAAATCGGGAGCTCAGCCAACATTTTGAAATGATTAATTAACAAGCTATAAAGCATTGGACTTAAAAAAGTTTGGGAGTGTTTTATGGCAGCTATGACAAGACAGCACAATGGCGGAAGGAAAGTCCTACCACCAGGACAATGAATGAGTGTAGCAGCAGATTCTGCTGGTGAAGGTGGCAGTACCTGTATATTTTTTAAATCTTTTTTTTACTTTTTGGAATCTGCCATAATAAAATAATTGAGGTTGAGAGAGCTGGGGAGTCTTTAAATTTGTAGCTGTGACTGATTTCTTGTTAACATCATAACCCCTCTCCTGCATGATGTCCTGGCCTAGATCCCTGATTGGACACGGAGCCCCCCCTTTCCATTCTAATTGGCCCCCTTCCTGCCAGAGAGCCACTGATTGGCCATCTGACTTGATTTGGCAAGCTGAGATGGCTGGAGCGAGCCAACCACTCACGTTCTGTAAAATCCAGCCCTAGAAACAGGATGAGGCCATTCAGCCAGTCGAATTAGTCCACATTCAATTAGATCATGACTGATCTGCACCTCAATTCCATTTGTCCACCCTTAACCAACAAAAATCTATCAATCTCTATCTTGAAAGCTCCAATTGTCCCCAGGTACCCACAGCCTTCCAGGGGAAGAAAATTCCAGATTTTTTACTACCCTTTGAAAAAGCACTTCCTGGTTTCACTCCTGAATGGCCTTGCTTTACTTAGAAGATTACGTTCCCTTGATCTTGATTTCCCATCACGATATGGTGATTCTTAATGCCTCTGGGCATTGGCAGGGAACTGGGCCATTCATGTATGTCGCCCACATCCCAATAGCAAATAAATAAAAACACATGGCAATTCACAAACATTTATCCATGTCTTACATATCTTTGGAATATCTCATGACATAGGATTTAGGAGCAGGAGTAGGCCATTCAGCCCTTCAAGCCTGCCCTGCCTGTTGGTCAAACTCTACTTTGCCATCCGCCCTCATAACCCTAAAATCCCTTGTCTATCAAGAAACTGTCCAACTCAGCCTTGAATAAACTCAATGAACCAGTCCTCCACTGTTCTCTGGGGAAGAGAATTCCACTACTAGCAACCCTCATCTCCATCTTAAATGGTAGACAACTTATTCTTCAACTGTGTCCTCATTAATTTGTTCCAGTCTAACTCGACTTTTTATCAGATCTCGCATCTCATAAGACCCCCTCCACCTGCCCCATCCCAACCTCTTATATCACTGACTCATGCTGAAGTCTTGCTTAAGCTACCCCATGATGCATGTGTGAATATTAAAAGGACAATTTTATAAAGTCATGGTAACTGTACCTCACATTCTGGTCACACATCAGGAAGGTGTAGAAAGCTTAACCATCATGGAACTACCTCACTGTTTTATAAACAGTACATTTTCAATTGTGTTTCAACCTCCTTCATCAGATACATTTACCTAAAGTGACAAATCTTTTTGCACAACTATGTACCCTTGGCTGCACAGACTAATTCTTGTTCAAAGCTTTATCTTTCATGATTTATCTTATGCACTCTGCCCCAGGTCCCTCCCTCACATATTCCCCAGCACAGACAGCAGACTGGTGACCTGCACACTGGCTTCTCTGCTGTTGTAAATGTTGCCAACTCACCAGAGAGCTGCTGAGCTATAGACATTCATAACACAGGGAATCTGTACTGGGGCCTCAGATATCCACCATTACATACATCAATGACTCAGATAAAGGAATAGAGAGTTGTCTATCCAAGTTTGCAAATGGCATTAAATTAAAAAGGAACAGAGAATTTCATTCATGGGAACGGGAAGCTTCAAAGGAAAAAAAAATGCATTTATTAAGTGCCTTTCATGATATCCCAAAATGCTTCACAGCCAACAAAGTACTTTTGAAGTCTATTCATTGTAATGATGTAGGAAATAAGGCAGCCAATTTGTGCACAGCAAGCTCTCTCAAACAGCAATGTGATTTTGACCAGACAATATGTTTCGTGATGGTGATTGAGGAATAAATATTGACAAGAATCCTTGGCTGTCTCACCCAAGTGACCTGTTATAAGTCTGAAATCCTTTTCCAAACAAGGTGGTGTGTTAGGCAATAGACATCTTGTATTGTGGCTCTTCACACTTTTGAGAGTTTGGGACAGCCAAGGTCTTTGTTTTAGATGAGTGGTAGAATGAAAGATCAATGGGATCTATTTCATATTCGTCTAATACCCATTGAGTTTCAATGTCGCTGGTGAAAAATGAGCCAGGATTTTATGTCCTGTGGGCAGGTGTGCGCGCCCGACCCAAATGGGTGTAAAATCACGCGAGATGATGTTGGACGAACGCCCCAACGTCATTGCGCACTCGCGTGATATTTCACTCAGTGGGTGTGCGCAAAAATCCGAAGGGCGTCTGCTAATAATTAAGCTCATTCATGGCCTTATGGTTGGCGGAAGGGCCAATTGGCTCGGCGGGCTTTACATTTTTGATTAAACCCCATCCAAGGGCGGGATGAAATCTCCATTAGGATTTAGAATAAAAATAAATATCAGGGGACTGTTTCTTTTTGTTAAATGAGGTATGCTTTCAGCTGCTTGATTGTGCTGCACGGACACTTACTGCAGCATTTTTGTGCTTTCTTTTATTATTTGGAGGTCTGCAGCTCCCTGAGGCAGCTGTCTACCTTCAGGAAGCTCAGTGAAAGTGTTTACCATCACCCACCCTCTTCCTGCCCCCAACGGCAGTGCTGAGCCTTTCTCAGGGCGTGTTTCATGCTGGCTGGCTGTTAAATGGCCAGTGAGCGTGAAATTGCGGTCGGGGGCCAATCGTGGTCAGGGGAGAGGTTCCTGTCCGCTCCCGGGCCTGCCAATCGTGGGTCCCTGACGAGTGCGACATTCAGGCCGTGGAGATGAGTTGTCTGCAAACCCCATTTTCTGTAGGTTTTGGTCCATCTTTAAATAATGACATGTGTGAATCTCACAAGGGACCGTGAGGTTCCTTCGCTGAGATCCATATTTAATCTGGTATTGGCCGCAGGCTCTACTGTCTCCAGTTCAAATGCCAAAAATCAAATGGCATGTTGCAGCCATCTTAACAGCTGTTGAGTTCACTTTTTAAAATATAGCTTTAAAACTTGTAATATCTTCATGCCTATACTGGGCATGACACTATCCACTATACTTTGGCTCCTCATAAATTCACCTCAGTTAAATCTCCCCTTAACACTGCACCCCCCACCCTGACCCCCTTTCAAAGAAAACATTCCCAGCTTGTCCAATCTTTCCTAACAGCTAAGATCTTCCATTCCTGACAACACACTTATGAATCTCCTTGTGTGATCATATTCTATCTGTAACGTGTGATACTCTAACTGCGATCTAACTATGTTTTATAATTGTAGCATAGTCTTCAGTCAATTCAATTCATTCAATGTGATATTGAGATGGCTGGATACTGCAAAGACTTTGGGCGTGAGCAGTAGTGCTGAAGACTTGTGCTCCGGAACTAACCACATCCTTAGCCAAGCTGCTGCAGTACAGCTACAACATTGGCATTTGCCTGACAATGTGGTACTTGTTCTCCACAAAAAGCAGAACAAATCCAACCTGGCCAATTACCACCCCATCAGTCTACTCTCGATCATCAGCAAAGTGATGATAAGTGTCATTGATAGCGCTATCAAGCAGCATTTATACAGCAATAAGCTGCTCGCTGAGGCTCAGTTTAGGTTCCACTAGGGCTATTCGGCTCCTGGTCTCATTACAGCCTTGGTGCAAATATGGACAAAAGAGTGTGGCAGTCAAATACTGCCTTGATGTCCAGGGCAGTCACTCTCACCTCACTTCTTGCATCAAGAAGCCCTTGCAAAATTGAAGTCAATGGAAATCGGGGAAAACTCTACCGGTTGGAGTCATACCTAGGACAAAGAACATGGTTGTTGGTTATTGCTGAAAAAAGAGACATGCTATTGAAGCTTTTCATCTTGCACTCATCAGGACAGATGCAAGAATGCCAAATTTCAAAGAGCAAGAATTTATACTGCTTGAGAAAAGGATACTGATTGGTTGAGGTCTTGCCATGGAGAATACAACAGGGAACTATTGTCCCCCAATGCTTTTGTTTAATTCAAAAAATGGTGAAATGACTGGACAAGTTCCTTTTGCCTGCAGAACACAGGTCCCAGTGCATGAATATATGTAGCTTTAGCAAGCGTAAGTAAGCCAAATGGTGAGCCTGACTGATAATCTTAAAACGGTTGTTGGTGTAATTCTTAGTACACTTGGGATTGTTCAGCAAGTGCTGTCTAATTGTGGACTCATGTGAGCAATGTGGCTCACTTATTCTTCCTAAGCAGCATATAATCATACACAGGTATCTATCCTCTGCAGGCAAAAGGAACATAGAATATAAAGCAGTGTAAATTCCTGCTCCTTTTAAAATTTTGCATTCTTGTACTCACCGGGACAGATGCAAGATGAAATATTTCGACAGCACATCTCTTTCTTCAGCAATCCTCAAGTTCGATCCTATTGAGCAACTATGATTCTGGTTGTTGGGAGGCCAATCATCTCAGTCCCAGGACATTGCTGCAGGGGTTCCTCAGGATAGTGCCCTCCTAGTTCCAACCATCTTCAGCTGCTTCATCAATGACCTCCCCTCTATCATAAGGTTAAAATAGGGATGTTTGCTGATGATTGCACAACGTTCAGTACATTAGCATCACTGAGTCCCCCTCTATCAACATCCTTGGGGTTATCATGGAGAAGAAACTGAACTGGACCAGTCATATAAATACAGTGGCTACAAGAGCAGGTCACACATTAGGAATTTTGTGGTGAGTAACTCATCTCCTGACTCCCCAAAGCCCATCTACCAATTACAAGACACATGTCAGGAGTGTGATGGCATACTCTCCACTTGCCTGGATAGGCGTGTCCCTAATGATGCTTAAGAAGCTTGCCCATCCAGGCAAAGCAGCCCACTTGATTGGCACCTCAACCACCACCTTTAAATATTCACTCCCTCCACTAACAGTGTGCACCATCTACAAGATGCACTGCAGCAACTCACCAATGCTCCTTTGACAGCATCTTCCAAACCCGTGGCCTCTACCATCTAGAAGAACAAGGGCAGCAGACACATGGGAACACCACCACCTGCAGGTTCCCCACCAAATCACACATCAACCTGACTTGTTGTTATCCCTTCTCTGTCACTGGATCAAAATCCTGGAACTCCCTCCCTAACAGCACTATGGGTGAACCTACACCACATGGACTGTAGCAGTTCAAGAAGACAGCTCACCACCACCTTCTGAACAAATGCTGGCCTTGCCAGCGACACCATCATATGAATGAATCTACAAAAAAATCTCCCTGCTCTTATATTCTTGACCTCAGTCAATGAAGGAAAATATTCCGTGTTCCTCCTTGACCATCTTATCTACCTGTCCTGCTATTTTCAGTGATCTGCAGCCATACACTCAAAGGTCCTCATTCTTCTACAGTTTTCAGAATTCTACCATTTACTGTGTATTCCTTTGCCTTGTTTGTCCTCCTGAAATGCATTCCCTCATCAATCTCCGGGTGGAATTCCATTTTCCACTTTTCGGCCCATCTAATCAGTTCATTGACATCTTCCTGCAGTCTCCAGCTTTCTTCCTTACTATTAACCAAATGCCAATTTTTGAATCATCTGCAGGCTTCTTAATCAAACCTCTTACATTTAAGTCTAAAATGTTGCTTTATATCACAAAATGCAAGGGACCTGCAGAAATGGATCCAGTACAGCCCCTTTTCAGGTTAAGACATGAGTTAAACAAGGTTGTGTCATCGGCCCAACTCCCTTTTTTGATCTTCCTTGCTGCCATGCTCCATCTGACTAGAGACCAGCTCCCTGATGGAGTGCAGCTTATTCATTAGTCACTGAGCTCCAATACACTGAGGATGCTGCAGTGAGAGCTGTGTCAGAAACAGATCTCCAGAGAATCATCAACATATTTACTGAGGCATACAAGAAGATGGGACTTACACTCAACATTCAGAAGACCAGCAAGCTCCAAATGCACACACCCCAGCCACTTTGATCAGGACTCACAATGAGTGCCTGGAAAATATGGAACGTGTCCAGTACCTTGTAAGTTACCTTTCACAGAGGGTTGACATTGAAGAAATCCAGCATTGCCTGAAATCTGCTCGTGCAGCCTTTGGCCCCCTGAGGAAACGTGGGTTTGAAGATTTTAACATCTAAGCTCATGGCCTACCATGCAGTCGTGATCCCTTCCTTACTGTATGGGGCTGGAACATAGACAACATACAGGAGGCACCTCAAGGCACTGGAGTCATACCATTAACGCTGCCTGTGGAAGATCTTACATATTAAGTGGGAGGACAGACACACCAACATCAGTGTCCACTCACAAGCAGGAACCACAAGCACCGTGGCTATGAGCAATCGCCATCAGCTTCGTTGGGTTGGTCATATCGTTCAGATATCAGATACCAGGCTCTCAAAGCAGGTCATCTTCTCCCAGCTCAATCAGGGCAGACGCACCACAGAAAGACAGAAGAACCGCTTCACGGATGTGCTGAAAGCCAACTTGAAGAATGCAATATTGGCACCAACTCCTGGGAGACCATTGCCCTGGACTGAACCAGATGGCAGCAGGGTCTGTGGGAAGGATCCCAGCATCTTGAGTAACAATGATGACCAAATGAAGCGGAGAAACAAAAGTGCTGATAAAGATACACTATGACCCAAATTCACACCCATTATCATGTGAGATGTCTATGTGCTATAAAGTCTACAGAGACTGAATCAGCCTCATCAGCCACCTTCAGAGTCATGGATGATAATCACCCTCATTTGCAGGGATAGCCAATAATTTCAGGCTAATTCATTGCTGTATATCACAATCAGCAAGGGACTGCAGAACCCCACTGGAATCAGCCTTCCAGTCACATAAACACCTATCAGCCTTAACGCTTTGCCAATTTTGGATCCAACATGCCACTTTCTCTTAGGTCCCATAAGCTTTTAATTTACTGACCAGCCTACTAAGTGGGCCCTTGTCAAAAGCCTTGCTAAAATCTATGTAGACCACATCAAATGTACTACCCTCATCAAAACTCCTTGTTGTTTTCTCAAAAAATACGATCATGTTGCTCAGACACAACGTTCCCTTATAAATCAACGTTTACTGACCTTGATTAACCCAGGCCCCTCCAAATGACAATTTATACCATCTCTCAGAATTTTGTCCAATAGTTTGTCCCCCATCATAGTTAGGCTGAAGGGCCTGCAGTTACTTGGGGTGGAATTGTCCCAGGTTTGCACTAAGTGTGGTAGCTTGAGTAAAAGAAGTTGTTTTACCCACCGGTCGCAATGATGGGTTTTTGTACCATATCATCCCATTCCTGGCACGTTCCATCTCATTAATAATGTATTCACATGAAACACTCTGAATTGCTGGCAGGTGGGTTCAGATTTGCCTGTCACACTGTGACTTCAGCGCTTCCTTGTTCCAGGTGCCATATTTAAAGTGCACCAAAACGCAGCCTACTTCATCTCTACAAACCAGGACTGCTCCAGGTGACAGATGGCCCTGAAAGCAAAGAAGACGGTGGCCCCCAAATTTAGTGACACTTCTCTGGGGTGCCTGCTGGATGCAGTGGAAGACGACTGCAATGTCTTCTACCCCTCCTCTGGCCACAGAAGGTCCACCAGAGTCACCAATCTGCCTAGGAGGCAGTGGCAGTCAGTGGCACCGGAGCACAGAGGAGGTCAGCCATCCATTGCAGGGAGAGGATGAATGCTCTCATCCATTCCACCAGCGTAAGTCAACCACCTCATCACTCTCAACACTCTCCTCTCACACTCATAAGCCCATCACACATCCACAGGGATCTCTCACCTCAAGGGACAACATCACTAACTCTCACAAACACCCTCACATCTCCATCAGGCTCATATCCTCTGGAGCTCATGTCCTCATCCTGTCCATGGCTCCACTCACCGCACAGACATTCCACACAGTGCCATGTGTCCTGCTCACACTCTCTCCACCTGTTTTCATGCAGAAGCTGGCTCACAACTGGAGGGATAGGTCCCAGACTTGGGGTGGAGTGGCCCACATTAGGCCCCTCACTTTCAGGAGTGTGTCAGCGTGCTGACTGGTGAGGACATGGACTGTTCCTGCAGTGACGGTGAGGTCGGTGGTGAACACCCACATGAGGATCCTGTACCACATCATCCCTCCCTCAACGCAACTGAGAGCGCTCTCTCCCCTGCCTTTGCCTCTGCTGCCATGCACTATTTATCTCTACTTTGTTTCACAGGGAGCTCTGCCAAGCAACTGACACCCTCAGCCAGTCAGTCCCTCAGCTCCATCCACATCCTCACCTCCAGCCAAGAGGATACCTCCTCCATTGAAGAGCTGGAACTAAGTAGCCTGGAAGACCCATCACAGCACTTACCCACACCCTCCACCAGTGCAGAGACACACACCTTGGTGGGACCTAGATCTAGAGCAGGCTTGGGTTCACAATCTGGTGGTCACTGCACTGAAATATCTGCAGTAGGAGGAGGGAGGTTCAGCCGAGCTCCCCAGCACTGAGGACTGCTGGGGAAGAGGCATCTATGAGGTCCGACTCAGACGACGAGCCTCTGGGTTCAGCCTTCCAACTCATTGTGGAGAGTCAGCAGAAGGAGGGGAGCATCACAGAGCTGTTGGAAGCCCTCAAAAGAGTGGCACGTGAGTTGGAGGAGTGCGTCTGCCTGCTCTCTGATGAAATGGTGTCCACATATGCATGTATGGAGGTCTCCATTGGAAGGATGGCAGACGCCATGGAAACCCTTGTCCAGCAGAATGTGGAGATGCGTGCAGACCTGCACTCGATCATGGTAGCCATGGGTCAGTTCCTGCAGTGGCAATGCGAGAGGGAAACGGGGCACATCAACATCCCTCCAGGTGCTCCTTTCCCTCAAGGAGTCAGGCCGGAGGCCCCCAGGCCCCCAAAGGGAGGAAGAGCAGCAGCTGGACCTTCCTCTCCCCCCACCTCGCCGATCATCCGTAGCAGCCCATGGCCAAGACTGTGATGCTCTGAAGCATGCCTGATGCAGAAATGGAGAACTCCCACCTTCCATAAGCTGCTTTGCAGCTGAGCATGTCCACAAGAATCCATCCAGCATGTGATGTACATGTTCCTCCAGGGTTCGGTAGCTGTAGGGCTCCAGCATCATCATCTTCTCCTCGGGTGTCCGTGGCCTGAGCAAGGCCCCAACTGTAAGTCCCGACTTCTGCATGTCACATTTGTCCAGATGTGCTCTGGACCGGCGTGTTTTCCCTTCAGCATAACGGTAAATCCCATTAGCGGGATGCAAAGCGAGTTCACGCCGCCCTCCACCGGGATTCACGTTCTGCCATGGCGGACACTATCTGATGTTCCCACTGTGCTTTCACACCGGCATGAAACCAATTCCTGCCTCCCATGCCGAATTATCCACACCTCCCCCTCCAACCCCAGCCACCATGACATCTGACGCCAACAGGACCGGACGATTCTCCACCTTTGGCCTATTCCTTGCTCCCCTTTTTAAACAATGGTACAGTATCAACAGTCCTCCAGGAGCGTTGCTGCTTTTGGAGAGGATTGGAAAATGATGGTCATAGCCTCCGTTACTTCTTCCCTTGCTTCTCTTAGCAGCTGGGGATGCATTTAATTCGGGTTGCCAAACGCCTTAATATTTCCTGCCTCGCTATGTTTGTCCCATCCAAAGTCCTGGTCATTAACTACAATGTCCACTTCACACTTTGTGAGAACAGGTGCAAAGTATTCATTAAGAACCATGTCTACATCTTGTGCCTCCACACACAACTCAGGTCTCTAACTGGCCCTACAACTGTATCCCACTTGCTCTTTATGCATTTATAAAACATCTTTGCGTTTTCTTTGATTTCACTTGCCGATATATTTTCGAGTTAATGGGTTTGTTTCGACCATCTGAGAGGGCAGGCAGGTCGACAGTTGAACGTCTCATCGGAAAGATGGCACCTTAGACAGTAAGGCACTCCCTCAGTAATGCACTGGACTATCAGGCCAGATTTTTGTGCTCCAGAGACATTGAAAGGAATTTCAATGTGGGTAAGTGTGAGGTACTTCATTTTGGGTCTGAGAAATGTAGATCCAAATATTTCCTTAACAGTGAGAGACAAGGAACTGTGGAAGAGTCTAAGTACGAAAATCACAAAGCTAGTACACTGCTACAATAAGTGATCAAAAAGGCTAAAAGGATGTTTAGCTTTATCACAAGGGGTTCAGGAATACAAAAACGAGGAAGGGATATTTCATGTGTACAGGGCCTTGCTCAGACCCCATTTGGATTACAGTGTTCAGTTTTAGGATCCAAACCTCGTAAAGGATATATCTGTTTTGGAGGGGGTACAGCGAAGATTAAAAACTTAGTTTTTATTCTCTTCAGTTTAGAATATTTGAAGGGTGATCTAATTACAGAGTTGAAAATTATAAAGTGATACATTATGGTCGATACAAAGGCCCAACTATAACGTCCTCATTGACACGCTACTGTCTGAGCATCTATTCCCTCCCTCCCTCCCACCACCACCACACCCCTCATCACAACTCACCGCACACCTTCCCCATCACACACCCTCTGTGCCCCTGCTCCTCCCCCCACAACCAAACTAAGTAGCGGGTTTCAGTATTTCATACAGCGAAGCAACACCTACATGTGTTTATCCCAAACTGAGCTCAGTTCAACACAATCAGATAACACAGAATATCACCTCAGGATTTTTTCACTGATTTAAATCAGTTTCCTAGGGAACACATTATAACATTATATTCTCAAAGCTCTCAGTTACTTGCTCTGTCCATTCACCTTTGACCTGAGCTGTGTCAGCTGTGGCTCAGTTGGTAGCACTCTTACTTCTGGGTCATAAGGTCTTGGGTGCGAATTTCACTCTAGGATTTGAGTATAAAAATCAATGCTAACGCTCCAGTGCAGCGCTGAGGGAGTGCTGTGCTGTTGGAAATGGCATCTTTTGAATGAGGTGTTAAACTGAGGCCTCATCTGTCTGCTGGGGTGGATATGAAAAATCCCATGGGAATAATTTGAAGAAGGGCAGGGGAATTATCTCTTGTGTCCTGGTCAATGTTGATCCCTCAATAAACTTCACAAAAACCACATTATCTGGTTATTATCACCTTGCTGTTTATGGGAACTTGCTGTGCACAAATTGGCTGCTGCCTTTTCTACATTACAACAATGACTACACTTCAAAAAGAACTTAATTAGCTGTAAAGTGCTTTGAGACATCTGGTCATGAAAAATAAATGCAAAACTTTCTTTTTAATTCTCCTGACCGCACTGATTCACATTCCATGATATCCAACAAACTTCAGATACGTCACCCGCATGTTGACTCTTAATGTGTGAGCCATAACAGTATGCAGGGGGTTAATCAACCATGGAGAGCATCACAACTGAACTTGACTCTGTTCTCATTCAACACCCACACGCATAACCACTATCCCACTGCGTGGAGGTCAGGAATCGAAACATCAACTAAACCTCTCCACTGTCACTGAGATCAACGAATTCAGCGTAGGCTGTGCACCAACACCAGGAGTTTCCTGGACTGCGTGGCTCCATTTAAGCACAGGCAGTACATTTCTGAAGTAACAGCTAACGAGCAGCTTGGAGACAGGCCAGCCACACAGATTTGCTGAAAATCAGCTCTCTCTCAACAATTACTTACTGCTTCAAGTATGATCAGAAACAGCTTGTCAGCTCCAGATCAGTGCAAGACAGGCCACTAAAATGCTTCTGGTTGAAAAGGTGTCACCTGCTCTGCTTCTCTCAGCTACCCTGGTGCTTACAACCATTCTGTAACTACCCACTCCGCAATGAATTCCAAGCTGTATACAGTCCATTTAGTGCCAGCCTGCCGGCACTTCCCTGAACAGCATAACACACACACACACACACACAAGGCCTCTATCCGAGAGAACAATTCCTGTAGGAGTTGCAAACCCTGTTGATTATATCCTGTATTTATTTTACTGTATTACCTTACTTGGAGAGCACTTCTTAACATCTGTAATTCTTCGCCTAGTCTTCGGGCTGAACAATCACTTCCGCAAAGGCTCCAATCATTTGGAAAGCAAACAGCACAGGCTTGGTTTGACATTTGACCCAATCACTAACTAAGAAGCACAACAGTACACAGAATGGTGACAGTTCCCAGTACAAACTGCTCATGGGGTGTTTCAATTATATTGGCCTCTTTCCTCGATTAGTCATTTAGAAATAAACTGGGAAACCCACTTATTGTTGTCGAACATGATTATTTGCTCCATGTGATGTGATTCAGTAATGGTAAAGTGTTTTCCCCACTTGCTGCCCAGCATCCCTTTGTAAAATACTTGAGGATATTTTGTTGCAAGGAACAATATAAAGTATAATAAAGTTATATACTAGTGTAGTGGTGTCCATTATTATAGTAATGCTGGGGTCACTGATCTAGAAGTAGTAGCGCTGCGCACAAGGTTACACACTAGGGCTCACGGGGCGTTCAACCTAGACTTTAAGTAACCCTAATAAAACTTATGAATAATTTAGAAAGTTGTGTGTCACAGCTCACTTTCCCCATGTATGTTGTAGTCTGGAACTAGGATAGCGATGGTAGAGGTGGGGAGGGGGGAGGAAGGATGTGGGTGTGATGTGTTGGATGTGCCAGTGAATTGGAGACAAGCTAATACCTGCGATTGCCACCATGTGGGTCCTATCAAAAGCACCACACTGAGGCTCCTCATTGCATCAACACTGAGATGGATGGACGCTGAGAGCAATTTATCCCAGCTTGCTTTGCCATCCTATCTAGTTGTTTGTCAACAGAGCCCAAGGGCAGGGTTCCTGCTTTTTCATGTGTATGAAAGGAGCAAATGATGAGAAGCTAGCATTTTTTGGAGTGAAAGTAAACATGAAAAACTCCAAATTTAAAAACAACAAAGCTCTGAGTGAGCTTTCCCAAGTGTAAAACCAGCTGAATCTCATGAGGAGAGTGGTAAGGGTAAGTCACTAAACTGACACAGCTAGTTTAGGCATTGGGAGAAATTTTTACTTATCATTATGGTGGAGTGGGGTCCAGTGATGCATGGAGGCTTCCGATCTCAAAGTGGGGGTCTCTTATTATGCTGGAGTGGGATGGGGGTGTTTTTGTATGAGGGGTGTTTCGATGGTGGGAGAGATTGGGGGTCCGAGAGGAAACATTCCTGCTCCTCCTGGCCCAAAGGAATGCTGTGAAGGCATCTACCCTCTCCCCAAGTAGGGTTGCCAACCCTCCAGAATTGACCTGGAGTCTCCAGGAATTGAAGATCATTCTCTAGGGCACTGCTGTGTGCAACCCTGGAGAAAATCATAGGGTCATTAAAAAAGATTGGGTTTTTCTGTCATTTTCTTTGAACATTTCTCTTCACCAGATATAAAAATATTGAAAATGCGGAATAAGTGGCTGTTTGGCAGACGGTCAAGCATCATCCAATTGGGCAGTCAGTCTTTTTGCTCTCCAAACTGGCGTAGGAAGGGAGTGGGTCACAAGGAGGTGTTGGCCGACTAATGGTTGGAGTGTGGGGACAAGTCATGCGATGAAACCTCCAGGAATACATTTAATCAGAGCTGGCAACCCTAACCCCAAGGTCGTCGTCACCTCACTGCTGGTGCAGGATTTCCCTGGATAACCCAGCTGGACACAGTTAAACCTGAGAAAGCAGGTTAAATCCAAGGCTTCCAGCCTCATTGATGAGGGTGAGGGGGTAGGTTGGCGAGGTGGGGGGGAGATAAAGTAGTCAGAAGGTAGAACTGTACATTGATGAGTTGTTGATTGCATCAGAAGCACCAGGCCAAGGATTTGTTAGGAACAGAGGTGGGTCTTTCAACCTGCTCACTCAGGCCTCGACCTCCTCCATCCCCACAAGCGGCAGGCCCTGCCCCTCAGACCACTGAAGGCCTGGAAACCCGGAATATCCCCATTACGCATTCTCCTGCATTCTGCTCTCAGCGGTTTCCAGAAGGTGAATCTTTAATTCCTGGGAACTCTAGCTCATTCCCGGATGGTTGGCAACACTAACCCGTAGGTTCAGGAGGAGAGGGGGAAAATCAGCCACTCTTCCTGCTTCACTCTACAGTAATTCCAGTCCCCCCTGATGGGAATGTGGGATGGGGGTGGGTGGGAAGGGGAAGATGTGGCCGGGTGGTGGAAGCTGTGATTCCTTGACACACAATGTCCAGGTTTACAAGGGAGGTGGTCACTTGGGTGAGGTAGAGTAAGGCTGCTACCCTTCACCCCGCCCCCCCACTCCCCCGCCCCACACCCTGTGAGCATCACAACCCCATCCCCTACTGTGCACCTCAGCCAAGTATCAAGGCTTTTGGGAGGAGGATTGAGGGAATGGGGTATAGAGAGGGGGAAAAAGTAAAATCAGTTTTGCTGGAAATATTTCGATGTTGAATGCGGAACCTTCACCCAGTTCCAAAGCAATTTAACTAACAAATAAAATGGGTCCAGGTTCAAGCCCACCATCTTATTAAGATTGCAAGGGAGTTGTTCCAGTTTAACATGAGGAGTAGCAGAATCTGCAGAGATTGGTCAGTGCAGAAAGCCCCTCAAGCTATCCCGTAAACACCACAGACCGTCCAAAACCTTTCGGAAATGTCTGTGAACTATGCAGCTTTAGACCATCCCAGACACATCACAACTCAATACCGGGGGGGGGTGGGGTGTTGGGGGTTAGCTGTAACTCTCCCACTCTGTGACTGGAGAACTCTCACTTCAGACAGTGTTCCACCCTTTGGGCCTCTGAAGAGGGAAAAAGCAAGTTTTCAAGGGCCTGTCAACATTTGACAGAATCCAACTGAGTCAAGCCAGAGCCCTGGGTTACAATTCTGGTGCTGAGCACTCCTCAGTCCCGAGGAATTCCTGCATAGCAGGAACACCGCAACAGTCTTGACACTGGCAAGACAGAGAGGGGCCACCCCTCAGTCAGAAAGATGGCAATAAGCTACTCACATACAGATTTCAGAACAGGTACTTACACTGCAAGTCTGGAGCACGCGGCATGGCAGGCAGAGAACGTTAGTTTACTTGGTGCTGTTAAAAAAGCTGGGAAGGTAACAAGATCATAGGCGGAAAATGGGATAGCAAAGAGAATGAGGTAGCCTGGAATGCTGCTAATGCCTTTAATAGGATCAGTGCACAATGCAGCAAGGGCCGACTCCTCCCCCAACAGGACTGAGCAACTCCACGAAATCCAAATACATCAGCACACCCCCTTCCCCTCCTTCCCATCCCCCCATCACCCACTGACACATCTATAAAGACAGCACTTTCATGCAACAGGCAAACTTTCACTGCTCTCCACAAACTCTCACTGAGCCGTGTGTACGAGGCTGAGAGTATGTTCCTCATTAACTCCACACACTCAGCCAAAAGATCCCAGTTGTGTGATTCCTATTAAAACAAATCTACTGAGCAGATCGCAGTAAGTGACCATGGGAGAGCAGGGAGGTGGGGGTGGATGGGGTAAGGGGAGAATAAGTGGTGTGTGTCCAGAACTAATTTGTTGTTTTATTGGTCAGAGCCTGTTATGGTCATTTGATAAATGCATAGAACAAGATAAAAGGGAGTCAGAGGGTCATTACAGTATAGGGAGCCTTTCAGCCCATCTAGTCCATACCAGCAACCTGTAGAACAACCAAGACAGCCCTGTTAGCCCGCATTATCCTGAGTCCTGCAAGTTTATTATCCTCAAGTGCCTATCCAGTTTTCTTTTGAAATCATTGGTCATCTCCACTTTGTGGTCAGCGAGTTCCAGGTCATTACTACTCACTACACAGAAAGTTCTTCCTTTCATCCCTCCTGTATTTCTTGCCGAAAACCTTAAACCTGTTTCATTTGGATCTTATGCCTGCGGCTAGTGGGAGCAGCTTTTCTTTGTCTATCTCATCTAAACCTGTCACCATCTTGTACACGTCAATCCTCAACTCCATTTGCTTCAAGGAGAATAAGCCAGTTTCTCCAACCTAACCTTGTTAAAATCCCTCATTCACAGCAACCATCTGTTCCTGCACACGCTTTAGGACTGTGCCATTTAGTCTATATGGCCTCTCCCTCTTCCTTCTGCCAAAATGCATCACCTCACACTTCTCTGTATTAAATTCCATCTGTTACTTGACTACCCGTCCTGCTAGCCGATCTATGCCCTGTTGAAGGTGATTACAGCCAAGTTTGATTATAGGACACGTGTTCCAACTCTGCTTCTCACTGACTCCAAATACCCCATTCAAGGCCTTTTATAGTAACTCAGATCACCACCTTTAACTTACCATGCTCCCCCCTCCTTCTGCTGGAGGCACTGCCTCCTGTTGGAGATGAAGTTTGACAAATGTCAGAAGCTCTCCAATACTTTGCTCTATATCATGTGGGGACTCAGGTGTTTCCACAGGCAGAATTAAATGCCTCCCCCAGAGGTGTGTTCGGAGGTAGGGACCCAACCCCCTCCTGCCTCCCTGATTAAGCAGAAAGGCCCAAGGTCAGCCTTCCCGCCTGGCTACCAATTGAGGCCCTTATGTAGGTAACTAATGCCCTGTGAAGGACATAATCTTGCCACCTCTTACACAACCAACAGCGGGCGGGGGACTCGCCATGAAGGGAGACCAACAAGCAAGCCCTGTCAGGTTTGCCTGCGGCCTAGTGGTGATGGGTGGGGTAGGGGTGAGTCCCTCATTCAAAGGTGTCCGACTGAGGGACTTGACATAGGAAAGGATGGGGCCAGTCCAGAGCCACTCCTTGTCCTTTCCTCCCATCACTCTTCACCCTCGCTGGCAACCGCTTCCTTGTTACCCCGATCCCTCCTTCATTTACCTTTCTCCAGAGATCCCTCGTGTAATGACTTGACGTCCGGACAGGTTTCAACAAGAAAAAGATCGACTTTATTACAGAGAGTTTTTCAGATGCAACATTCTCGATCAGGACCCTCGTCAGGAAGCCCCGCCCCCTGAATTACCCACACTCAGGGGTCATTTGTCAGAGCCTCCAAGAACATCACGTGACCCCTGATAGACAGCAGGAGAGGCTATACCTTCAGTTACTACACCTGGTGTAGGCTCAATTGTATTACCGGAGCAGCCCCACTCCTGAAGGTGCTGCCAGTGGTGGAGAGCTGCTATCCTCTGATTGGCTGGCAGCTCATGGCGGGGCACAGGATTTCCATCGTGCTGGGGGAGCTCCTGGGATTAAACATCCCCTATGGAGCCCGCACTCCAGGCAGCTACCAATTAGGAATTTAACTCCCTCCGAGTTCCCTGAGATCAGGCCAGCGGGGGAGAGGGCTGCCGCCAGTTTTGGTGGCAGACTTCCAGCACCCCCCATCACCCTCATTAAATTCCACCCAACATTATCACAGAATCACAGTGCAGAAGAGGCCCTTTGGCCCATCGAGTCTGCACCGACATGTGAGAAACACCTGACCTACCTACCTAATCCCATTTACCAGCACTTGGCCCATAGCCTTGAATGTTTCAATAGTGACTGCACTTTAAACATACTTAATTGGCTGTGAAACACTTTGAGACATCCTGATGTTGTGCAAGGTGCTATATAAATACCAGTTTCATCTTTCTGTTTTAGCCAGCGAGTGTCTGCAGGTGCTTCAGATGTTGTCACGCCCAAATCCTGATTCTATTGTCACTCTGTGTGTGTATGTGCACACTCAGACTTTTAATGCAGGTAATTGTTTGTGATCAGGAGTGAAAGCCTTGTCAGATGTTCAGCCCCCTGCCTCACCCAGGAGCGGTGAAGCCAGTTTAAGGGTTCCCACATGCTATAAGGGGATGAGGTCAGTTAACTCAACGCAGACCGAGAATTGAATCTGGGGCCTTCAGTGGTGTTTATTATTGGTCCCTCTGCTCATATTGGCCATTCTGATAACTTTGATCAACTTAAAGCATTTAAGAGTGGTATTTTCCTCTGCTCCCCTGCCTTAGAGCAGGTAGACGAGTGCAAAAAAATGGGCCAAAATCAGGAGCAGTGGCCTACTGCTCCATTTTAACAGTACCTGCCCCCACCCTGACCTTGCCCATGTTTGAACGGCTGCCAGCTGCTCCTTGTCTGTTGCAATCACAATGTTGGCAAGGAGTCAAGACCTGGTAAGATGCTGTCCTTTTCCCTGCTTCTCCCCACTATCATTGCTAACCCCGCCCTCCACCCAGAGAAAGATGTTGGTAGATCCCGAGGTGATGGTGATAGGTGCCAAGAGGTCACAGCTGAGGTCAAAATCAACTCTTCAAAGATCTTCTTTGCTTTTTAACTCAACTCCACCTCTTCAGGTGCAGGAACAACAAACAACACTTATAATGGAGTAAAACATCGCAAAGTGCTTCACTGGTGCGGAATCAGACAAGATAAAATTGGCACTCAGTCGAAGTAGAAGCCACTTGGACAGGTGGCTGAAACTTTGGTCAAAGACACAGGGTGGGATTTTGCAGCCCTGTCCCCTGCCATAATCGTCAGGTCCCGCCAAAAGCCAAAGGACTTTTGACTGGGTCGCTGAATCTCCTGCGGCGGGTCCAGTCATGATGGGGCCAGAAAAACCACGGCCATAGGGTTTAAAGGAAGACAGACAGACCGAGGGATTGAGAGGCCTAAGCATCTGAAGGCGCAATCGCCAATGGGAGCATGGAGTGGGCAAGAAGCCAGAACTGGAGTAAAGTACATTGTTGTAGGGCTGGAGGAGATTACTAAATATATAAGGGGGTGAAGCCACGGAGTCTTTGCCCACAACAATGAGAATATTACTTCTGGGGCAATGATGGACTGGGAGCCAATGTAGATAAGTAACGACAGGACTGTTAGATGGACAGGGTTTGGTGCAATTTAGGAAACAGGCAGCAGAGCTTTGGATTGAGCTCAGCTTTATCCAGAGTGGAGGATGGACCAGGGAAACACGGGAATAGTCAAGTCTGAAAGTAACAAAAGCTTGGGTGATGGTTTTGGCAGGAAGTGAGCTGAGGCAGGGGCGGAGATGGACAATGTTGCAGGAGATCTCGGTGATGGAGGGGGTGTGGAGTTGGAAGCTTAGCTCAGAGCCAAAATGGAAACTGAGGTTGCAAACAGGCTGGCTGTGCCTGGGAGAGTTGCCAGGGAGAGGGACAGAGTTGGTGGCCTGGCAACAGATTGCCAAAGGTGTCGACAGTCGAGGCTCCTCTGCACAGCTGCCATGATTACCTGGCCCTATAGCAATGGGTTTCTTGTTGGTTGTTGTGTTCCTGCCTGGCAAAGAACTTATCCCGTGGCCCAGGAGAATGACCTGGAGTTAATGACAGGCCACAATGACCAGCAGAGGTCTCACTCTCACTGCAACCCTCCAATAAAGGAGCCCCAACTTCCTGTGGCACCTGAGGCTCCACAGACTAAACAGCTTGGACGCTCCTGTACTAGTCTCACGTAAGCGTCCCCATTCTCATATTTTGAGCTTAAACGTTGCTTGCAAACTATTCAACCACGGCTGGTTCTGGAGCTGAGCCTGAAGCTACTCTCCCCCAAGTTACTGAAGTAGATTGAACATCCAGACTGAAATCAATTAGCCTGGCAAAGGCCTGAATCAAACCTGATGCACGGTCTTTCCAATTCATTCCCCATTCAGGGCATTACCCTCACCCACTGAGCCACTGAAGGATTCAATCCATGTTTGCATTTCATGTCTTTTGGCTGCTGCAAAGTGAAACCTGCCTCTTTAACTGAGTTGGAACCGGAAAATGCTTGAACTGCTCAGCAGGTCAGGCAGCGGCTGTGGAGAGAATCAGAGTTAACCTTTCAGGTCAATAACCTTTCATAAGAACTGATTGCGCATTTGGTCATCTGTCCAATATCTCCTCCTTTGGTTCAGGGTCAATTTTTGTCTGATTATGCTCCTGGGAAGTGCTTGAGTTTTGCTGTGTCAACGGTGAATGCAAGCTGTTGTTCTGCTCTCAAGGTTGCCCACAAACGCTGAAGTTTAGTTTAACTACAGCGAGAGAGTGCATTAACATATCCTATATAAGCTAGTCTGACATATTGGATATCTATTTCATCAAAAAACGTTTTTGATACAAGATGTTTTCTACACACACACACAAGTCGTCATAATTTCTTGCTGCCAATAGTTTCTGAGTGACAATTACATTCAGAATAAGTTTATATCCCTATGTAATATCACAAGCAGGGAACCATGGAAAGAAGCTGAACTTTGCTTCAACTCCACCCCCAAGCTGACTCCCCTCCCCCACCTGACAAACTGTCTTCAGCCCAGCTGTATCGTGTTGGGCTTCACCTCTTGCCCCAGCCCCCTGCATTTCCTGTCTCTTAAACATATTCTCCCTGTGCAGTTTGCTTAGGCCTCCAGCAGTCAGCCAGAGTGTCTGTGCTGGGAGTAACAATCATTCATCAAACTGCATAGCACAATAGAACGAAAAGGTAATGGCCTATTAACATTTGTAATGACACATTACAAAAGCGATGTTTGCAAAGCCCAGATAAGTCTAGGTCCTTTGATATTAAACTGTGAAGGAGCTATCTTTCAAATATAGAGGAAGAAATAACTTACATTCACGAACAAAGCGCTGCTGATGGAAGACATCTTTCAGATGAGATATTCGGATGAGGACCCCTCAGCCATCTCAGGTGAATGTAAAAGGTTTCATGGAACTATTTTGAAGAAGAGCAATGGGGTTCTCCCTGGTGTCTTGGTCAATATTTACCCCTCAGCAGCACAAAAAAAGGAACAGATGGGACAGAAATTTGTCAGTGCAGTCAATGGGACTGAACACAAAGCATACAATGGGTGGCTGACCCAATACAACCATTTTGCATCAATGCCAGAGATGCATTTTGACCCTATCCTCTGGTCATAATCACATTGCTGTTTGTGGGATATTGCTGTTTGTGGGATCATGCTGTGTGCAAATTGGCTGCTGCTTTTCCGATGTTAAAATGATGACTACACTTCAAAAGTACTTCATCAACTGTAAAGCATTTGGAATATGCTGGAGTTGTGAAAGGTGCTCTATAAATGGAGGTTCTTTCTTGTAGTGCAGGCCAATGTGATAATCATTTTACACACAGCAAGCTTCCAAAAACAGGAAATGAAATGAGTGATCTTATTTTCAGTGGTTTTAGTCATGGGAGGAAAATTAGACAAGACACCGGGAGAATGTCCAATGGATATTCTGCTCCGGCCGTGTGATGCTCTGCCTCCAGTATTTCCATCATGCTCCTGCTTTAGGGATGTCCTAAAAGCATTTGACCCCTTTGACTCATGGGAGAACGTGACTTGTGACTGACCAAAATGGCAAAGGCTCATCCAGGCAGGCACCAAATACATTGAGAGAACTTGTCAGGAACGTGCAGAGGCAAAGTCGAGGCGTCGGAGGGAGTGCCTAAACCTCCAAACAGCCCACCTACCCAACACCCTTCAAGCACATGCTGCCCTGCATGTGGCAAAGTCTGCAGATCGAGCATTGGACTTATCAGCCATCTCGGAACCCATCGGACAGGAGTGGGAGGAAGTCATCCTCATTCCCAACGGACTGCTCCTGGAGAGTGCTCCTGCCATGCTTTCACTTCCGGCTTTTTCAGATGAACCTGGGAAGTGTTGCTTAACAAGCTTGGTGATGTGTATGTCTATTTTGAAGCATTACATTTTAACAAGGATAGAAGGACAATTAGGCTTGGGTAATAAATGTTTGCCTAGCCAGCGATGCCCACATCCTGTAGGAAAGAAGAAAATGAAGGATAAAGAGAAATGACGTTGGAATTTGCACTCTTCATCATCTCACATATAAGCCTCAAGCTGTGAACATAAATAAACCATCACTTCCTCTGGAGTTAATCTGAGAACCACATCAAATCCGTGATGGAAAGTGATCTGAGCTCTGGACGATGCAGCTGTCTATCAGCTAATGTAGCTGTGCATTTAAGGGGAAGCTTGATAAACGCATGAGGGAGAAAAGTATAGAAATATATGTTTATGAAGTTGGATAAAGGAGGGTGGGCGGTGTCACGTGTGTACGATAAATGTAAGCAGGCAGCTGTTGGGCCAAATAGTACGATATACCTGAAGGAGCTACAAAAATGAAAAGCTATATTTGTACGATACCATTATCAGTGAGAATAAAGCCCACAAATTACAGTTGCATTTATGCAGTTCTGAAGAAGAGTCATATTCGACTCAGAATGTTTCTCTCTCCACAGATGCTGCCAGATCTTGCGGGTATTTCCAGCACTTTATGTGTTTTGCTTTTATTTTATTGTTGCGTTTAATGCGTTTGTACAATGTAACTTTGACTGTTATGTTAACAGAGGTGTTAATGCCTGCACTAATACAGCAGGCAAAATAATGACTTATCAGCAAGGTAAGTATTTAGCCACTCATATTATTTCCAGTGATTTTTAGGAACAGAACAAATTAAGAACATAGGAGTTAAGAAACAGGGCAGCATACTTTGCAACAATGTACATGTTAGTTCTTCTTCTGCCCAGCTCAGCTGGATATTCTCCCATCAGAGATTCGCATTAGATATGGGCTAACTTTGTGAATTCCTCCTGTTGGGAAGTCTGGCCACTGGGGACACATATCTGGAAACCATGGAGACTGTAACAGCAAAGCCCACAAGAGATAAAACAATACCACAAAAACTGACAGGCGCACACGTTGTAAAACTTCCCATCCCTGGCCCATGATTTCCACCCCTCTCCCCTCAATCCCGGTTCCATGAATTTCAGGCTGACCAGGAGGTCTCCAATTTGCATTTCCAGGAATCCTCTCGCAAAAATTATATACTCAATTTTTAAAAAAAATATATCATTTTGGGAATGCGGACCTGGCTTGCTAAGCCCATATTTACTCCCGATCCCATAACTGTCCTGTGAAAGTGGGCCTTCTAGATGATGCTGGGTCCTCCACACCCTTCAGCCTGAAGGCCTCTGCTCAGTAAGATCCCATTGCAAGGCAGGTGGTAGTATTGGCAATCATTTTAAGCTCCACCTCTTTAGCCAAACCTCACTCCCCCAGCAATTTGGCCTGAGCTCTGATTGGCTGCCTTGAGGCAGAGCGACTGCTCAGTAGCAATTGAACCAATTAAGTAAGCTGATTAATTTCCATTATTCCTTCCTCTTCCATTCAGCTCCATGATTAAGGTTTTTGCTCTAAAGCCCCCATTCTTCTCAGGTCTGCCATTTATTTTCAATTGACCATTTTTAATGTGTATATATGTCAGATACAAGTATTATATTTCTCCATTAAAACATATAAGGGGCAGGAGTAGGCCATTCAGCCCCTGGAGTCTGCTCCGCCATTTAATAAGATCATGGCTGATCTGATAGTAATCTGAAATCTGCATCCCGCCTACCACCAATAACCTATCACCCACCCCCTTGCTTACCAAGAATCTATCCACTTATGCCTAAAAATTATTCAGAGGTGTTAACAGCTAGTGCAATTAAAATTTTCCCCAAACTACAGTACCAACTATAAGAGAGTTATTCTAGAATAATTGTACTGAAAAATAGCTCACCAGGAGGATTCCTCGGAGGGCGTTTATTTCACGTCAGAATGAATCCCCGCAATAATTGTGAACTTGATAGGAACAGGGATCTATGGTGTTACACAGTGACATCTGCTGGAGATCTCAAGTAAATAAAAGACTGAATGAAGTGTCATTGGGAGGGTAAGCTGTTAACTAGAAGTCAGAGTGATAGCCAGGATCAACGTTTAATGAAGAGAAATATGGCCACCCTGCCCACAATAAATGTGAGTGGCCTTCTCACAACAGAGATGACATATACTGTGAAATAGTGGGTAATATGGCTGGTGCCACACTCTGTGAAGCACTGGCCTGGTGTTGGGTAATGGACCTTGTTGTCATTGTTATCACCAGGAACACACCTGGGATGTTTGTTAGAGTCAGGAACTTGGGGGAGATGTAGTATAAAGGGTTAACGTTAACTAATGTTAAATATGTAAATACATAGTCTACATCATCAGTGATATAAGATCACATGACAACAGAGCATGGAGCGACTGAGTTCTATGTGGAGCCTCGTGCTGAGTCTGTAGATAGTTAGCCTAATGTTCAATAAAGGGTAAAGTTTATCAACTGCCTAGCCTCCAGCATTATCTGTAAATCCAGGTCCATAACTACCACATCTAAGACCCACAATGATAATAACAGACACTGGGTAACATGACTGGTGGCACAATCTGTGGAGTGTCTGGTAGTGGACCTTGTGATCACTGTCATCGCCAGGAACCTGCCTAGTGACACACCAGATCCTGGCTGTAGTTTTGGAATGACAAGCTCTGAAGAAATGAATTAGAAGCCTGAAGTTACAATGCAAAATTACAGCTGAGCTCTCCTTCTGTCAAAGTTATTACAGTGGGTGTGATGCCAGTGTTCCCTGGTCTGTGCTGAGTTGGCTGATCTGAGCCAGGTTACTGGTAAGGCACTTGGCATTAGCCTCAGTACCCAAGGTTAGGGAAAAAGCTGTTGGTTAGGACTTCTGTTCCTCATCACTGCCACCTTGAAGCACTTGTGCTTGTGTGGGTATTGGGGCAAAGGTGGGTTCAAGCTCATGTGATTCTTCCCCCACCCCCACCATGGTTATATAGCAAATGAACATTCAGTGGTGTTTAAGATATTATGTGGGTGAGATAATAAAGGCTGCCCAATACCCTGTCTGTGGCTTAGTCAGTATTACTCTTTTTTTCTAAGGCAGAAGGTTGTGGCTTCAACACCCACTCCGGAGACTTGAACATAATTCAGCCGAACACTCCAATGCCGTACTGGGGAAGTGCAGCACTGCCACAGGTGCTGTCTTTCAGATGAGATGTTAAACTGAGGCCCCCATCTGCCCTCTCAGGTGGGGGGAAAAAAAAGTTCCCATAGTACCAATTCAACGAAGAGCAGCGGAGTTATCTGCCATGTCCTGGCCAATATTTATCCCTCAGCTAGCATCAACAGATTATCTTGTTATAATCTCATTGCTGTTTATGGGAGCCTGCTATCCACAAATTGGCTTTCACATTTCTTTCATTATAACAGTGACTGCACCAAAAGTAGTTCATTGGTCTTGAAGCATTTTGGGATATTCTGAGATCATGACAGGTGCCAAATAAATGCAAGTCCTTTTTCCCACCCCCCAATCTGGTTAGCAGACTAAAAACAATGAATTAACTTTAAAACAAATGCTAAAACTTTAAACAGTCCGCCAACATTTCAATTTCTTTATTAAAGAAAAATGCTCATGTATACATTTTGTTCACCTGTGAGACAAAGCTCCAATAATTCCATTTTTCATTTAATAATCATTCACATAACAGCAGCGAGACACCAGAGAGGCAACTGGCAGAATAGAAAAAGGTGAGGCAAAGCTGCAATTCCTGAACAGAATCTTATTTATATATAAATATATACAAGAACTTCTATTTATATAGAGAAAAGTCTCTGTGCACTTTACATAGGGGGAGAGAGAGATATACAAATTAAGAGGACAAGGCAGCATCTCATTTTACAAGCAAGACAGGCAGAAGGGAAAGAGGTGACGAGAAACTTCACAAGGGGGCTGACTAAGCAGACAGTAAAGGAATTTGTTGAGGGAGAGACTGAAGGCACAATAATCAAACGATAGGCTTTTCAGAGGGTCTGAGGAGCTGGGTGGGAGGTAGGAAAGGTGCAATGGTTTCAAAAGAGTATTCCTGAGGATTGAGGTGCAGTGACTGAGGAACATTGTAGTCTGTTAGTGATGAGTAGAGGATAAGGACAGCCTTCCAAGTGAATGAAATGGAGTGTTTTGGTTGGAGAAGTTTAACAGGTTGGGTGAGGCTGAGGGGTGGGGGGGTGGGGAGGAGGGATTGGGGATAGTGGATGGGGTTTGAAAACGTGGGGATGGATCTCGAGATCCATCAAGGACAACAAGGAGACCGTTTGGGACATGAATCCTCGAGGTAAGGATAGAGTGATAAGGGTTATAGAAATGGAGGGCTGAGGGAGAGGTGTAAATGGACAATGTCACAGAGTTGAAAAGAAATGATTTTCACCCAGAGGTGGAATGGAAGCTCAGCTCAGTGTCAAAGGATGCTGATGTTTACGTTATGAGGGTAGATACTCAATTGCATGGAGCCCCATCCAATGGCAGCATTATATAGGGAGATAATGACCACGTGGCCCACTATTTTCCAATATGTACTGCCAACTGGATGGCGCTACTTAGCTCAGTTGGCTCACGTGTGGCGCAGAATAACGCCAACAGCATTGGATTCAATTCCCATTCCAACTGAGACAGACTTGGGACCTCCCTCTTTGCCCTGCCCCTGAGACTAGAAGACAATGGCAAACCACCACTGACAAAAATGCCAAGAAAATGGCTCAGGATGAAACATCAGCAAACAATCAGCCAAGGGCCTGCCTTTGAGCTGAGCACACATGACATGGCTGCTGACAGGCCTGGACCATAGAAAATCAGCCATACAAGTGCAGCATTGGGGCACCCAATCCTATATTTTCCCAACTTCCATCCTCGTTCTCCTGTGGTATGGATCCAACGCCCAAGGAAATCATCGCATTGACTGTGGGAAAAATTGTGCAACTGTGGGAGGTGTTTTTCTGCTGAGCCCCATTGATGTCCTCACCTTTATGTTCAAATGTGCACTTTCTCAGCAGGGGTCAATGGACATCGGTCTGGAGTAGGAACCTCAGTTGAGTTTTCTTCCCCAGCCCATAGGCACTGAGTCCAATTACAATGCGTGTAGCACATTGTGAGAGACCAGGGATTGAACCTAGGCCCTGCTGTCCTATACCAGCTCAGATCCACACAATGGCCTATTAGGGAGCATTTAGAAGCACCATAATAGACTCTCCCCTTTGCTAACACTGTATATTTATTACATTAGGTATTTTAATGTTAGGCTTTAAATTCAATATATTAAGAGAACGGGATTTCACGCTTTAATTTTTGCCAAGTGCCCAGCACTATAGTTAAAGGTTAAAAGGTTTAACACCAACACTCCACTTAAGAGTGGAGGCTGTCAATATCCATTGCATTTGAAGCAAGAGTCAGTGTCTACTCTCTTAAAATAACAAGCCCAGAACCTTAATTTGGTTTCATTTAAAGTCGTTTTAAATAATATACATAACTTTTGAATCTTTTTCTTAAGCTATTTACAATTCTTCCAAAATTTTATGTTCTTAAAAGTAACAAAAGAAATACACATCAAATAAACACAGACAGTCGTTATGAAGTAGAAGCAATCGCAGATTAATGGAAATAGGCCTTTGAATTTTATGGGATTTGGGAGTAAGTATTAATCACAAGATTAATCACAAGAAAATGCACAGCTTCTGTGTTAGCCGCGTTAAATGCCGTTGCTTAGCAACCCTCTTGCTTCAAAACAGCTCCTTTTTAACGCAGGCTGTTTTATGCAAAAATGGTGCGTGCAAGTTTAACACAGTTGCTTAACAACGATGTTAAAATGACAAGCACAAGGAATTACTGTCTAATGAACACGTTAAACAGCGTGCAAAAAATAGTGCAGAGCGCAAGTTAAAGTCACAATCATATAATAACTCTATAATCTGTGGGTAAGGCAGCTCCCATTTAAAAATAATAAGAGTTTGAATTTTGTGATGGGCTTTACTTTACCTGGAAAGAACCTTTTTAGTGGGGTAATCTTAGCCAGATTGCCAAAAATTCATTTGTTTTGCGCAAATTCTCAGTTCCGTGAGTCTTCAATCTAACTTCCTTGCATCCTAAACTATGCTTAAGTCGTTTGCTCACTGCTCTCCAGACAATACAATCATAGTGTTGTACAAAATGGAGGAAGAGACGCAGGATATTCTGTAGGTGGACTATGTTGCCTAGGGCTTTGGGTATGTTACCAGTTCCAGATGAACAGAAGTGGTTTTGAATAGGTTAAAGATGAAAGGGTTATATAGTTTGGAGTCAGGGTGAAGTTCTCAGTTTTGATCCCACTAGAGTGCTAGTTGCCAAACTAGTTCTTGTAGGTAGCCTCACACTGTGTGGAGTTCATAGGAAGTATAATAAACACTCCACCTCAATGCAGTCAAATAAACTGCTCTGTTTAAAGTCAATGAGGAAGACAGATGACTTTGAGTATGCATGGAAACATCTGCACACACAGCTCCACTATTTTGAGAGTTCAGTGACCCTGCTTTTTGGGTCTGCAGATTGGGCATTGCATTGTACAGGAACTGCCCTGAGATTGTAGAGTTCCAGTTAACTCAAACTGTAAGGTGTGAGCAAAAAGAATTCGGAGGAAACCTATTAGGGGATATCTGATATACCTTACGGGGTAAATATTGAATGTGTGCTCCCAGCACCAAGTGTCATCCTGCAGATGCCCATCAGGAACTTACAACACTATTTCTGTCCCTAATAGAATATATTTTCATCCAATTCATTTTAATTTAAATTGAGGGTGTTGTCATGCAAACTCCTGTTCCCCTCCCCAAGTGCATGGCTCCGTGTTATAGAGTCACAGAGGTCTACAGCACAGAAAAAGGCCCTTCGGCCCATCGAGTCTGCATCGGTCAGACAAGTATCTAACTATTCTAATCCCATTCTCCAGCACTAGTACCTTAGCCTTGTATGCCATGGCATCGCAAGTGCACATCCAAATACTTCTTAAATGAGGGTTTCTGCCTCTACCACCCTTTCAGGCAGTAAGTTCCAGATTCCCTCCAGGCTCTGGGTGAAAAAATTCTTCCTCACATCCCCTCTAAACCTCCTGCCCCTTACCTTAAATCTATGCCCCCTGGTTATTGATTCCCCCACCAAGGGAAAAAGTTCCTTCCTGTCTACCCTATCTATGCCCCTCATAATTTTTATGAGCACATCTTTATAACATCTACTCTCACAAGATGTCATAGAGAATCTAATGCAACCAGGCAGTCAGGAGATTATATTTGGGGTCAGGAGATTATATTTGGGGTCAGGAGCTGTCAAAGGAATACTTTGAGAACAATCAGGATACTTGTTACGATTACAGTGTCAACAAATGAATCATCACTCAACATTGTGATCGACTTCAACCTCTCTCCTAGGAAATTACGTTGACAATGCGTTCTGGACACTGGCCAAGAAGGAGTGAGTGACTGTAACATTCTCCATAGACCCTGCCAATGCTCCTCTGCAGGGAACTGAATGGTGGTGGCGGAGGAGGATCTTGGCGGGTGGGTTAGGTAGGTCCCCAAAGTGTTCCTTGCTCCACCTGTCAGTTTTTCCCTTTAACCCCTCAGTGTGAATCTCATAAACACTTTGCACTTCTCCTAACCGCACAATGGGTAGCTCTGTGAGCAGATCAGCATTAAGAAATTATGGAACAGATGGGTCCCGTTAATATTGTCAGTAAAACATACGTCAATAAAATTTGTCCTGCTCTCATAGTGACTATCTTGAGCTTTGCCTCCTAATATTTTCAGGTTTGGGTGTTCGGAGATCATTATGCACTGTTTTCTCAGGCTAGGGAAGACTCTTAATTATCTCCCTTCCTGGACCATCCCCATGTTCTGCTCCTCATGCGGCTCTTCTGCAATTTTATTCCACTTGCTGTGGGGAAGCTGACGTCCAATGCCTGGCACCTCTTCTCCGTGCAGCACGAGAAATCAAAGATACTCCTTGCCAATGTGACATTCTTGGTTTCTGGGGCTCAGTACCACATGAGGCGGTGAACTCACCAACTGAGCCATTAGAGGATTTTACATTTTGGATTGTAATCATCTTGAATGGGGTACTTCTGTCTGACAGTCTTAACAGGCTTTTTTAAAAAAAAGAGTAAAGCTGATATGAGCATGACAGCTGACGTTTATATATAAACTCTGAAATAAAAGCAGAAAGCGATCGAAAAACTCAGCAGGTCTGGCAACATCTGTGGAGAGAGAAACTGTGTTAACGTTTTGAGTCCAATATGACTTTTCTTCGACACTCAGTTCCAAAGAAGAGCCATATTGGACTCAAAACCTTAATTCTGTTTCTCCTGCCACAGATGCTGCCAGGCCCTGCTGAGGTTTTCTGGCGCTTTCAGTTTTTGTTTCAGATCTCCAGCATCCACAGTATTTTGTTTTTATAATTGATCTCTGACATGCAATCACACTGTTGGAGATGCCACATTCCTGCTGTTGTACTCAAACACTCACTGCAGGTTATACCGCACATGTTACATTTGCCCGCAATGTATCACACCCTTGCAACTGCCATTTCCAATGGTAAATCAAAGGCCTTAACCCCTAACCCCAGGGAATCGTAGAATCTTGCAACACAGAAAAAGGACATTTTGCCCATTGTGTCTATGCTGGCTCTTTGAAAGAAATATCTAATTAACCTCATTATCCTGTTCATTCCCTAAATTTTGCATTTTTGAGTATATAGATAATACCTATATCGTTTTCCTTTTGAAAATTACTATTGAATCTGATTCCACTGCCTTCTCCAGATCGCAAAATGCATTAAAAAAAAAATGATTCTCACTTCCCCTCTGCTTCTTTTGCCAATTATTTGAAACCTGTGTCCTCTGGTTACTGATCCTCCTGCCTCTGGAAACAACTTTTTCTCATGTACTGTATCAGAACTCTCAAAAACTTACACACCTCTATTACATCACTCCAGCCTGCTCTGCACTGCTTTGTATGTTTGTTTCCTCTTCTAAATGCTCCCATTTTTCTCCACATTGCTTCCTCATTTGTCCGGCTTCTCTTTGTGACTTTTCTGAGATTGTCTACAGTCACTTTCCCTATAAGGGACCTTCTGGGTGATTCACATACCTGGAGACTGAATCCTATAACAATACTGACCCCCTTCTGGCCATATCACCAAGAATATCCAGTCATCGCTTTCCTCCAACATCAGATAGACATCAGCAATATTCCAAGTTCATTCCACCATCATTAAAACAAAGTACCCACGATTTTCCTGGTTGGTGGGTGATGCATCTCTTCGGGAATGCAAAGTCGGAAAATTGGCCCTAATCAACAACCTTAACGTTTGATGATTAAGAATTCCTTTCCAATTGGCACTATTTCAAATGGGCTAACATTGAGATAAAGTCATAGAACTTAGAAAGATCAGATTGGGCTGTCTGCTACTCCAAATTCATTCTTTTCCAAAGCCACGGAAAGCTGGAATTTGTTACCTCTTCATTCTTCCTTTTCCTACATTATCATTATAAATTATCATTTATATCATTTTAAAACCCAAGTTTGACATCATCTGACCATTACTACTTCATTTACCTCATTCTACCTCTTACTTTTCTCAAAATATTGGTATTCTGCACAATGGGCTTTGGCCCTTTATCTAGGTTTCCCAGTTGGAAAAAATAACTACCTTGATGGCCAACTGGTCTGAGCACATCAGGAGTTACCCAGTAAAGAAAACACACAATGGGATGACCATTCATAACTCACTACAATGCCTGTTCTAATCTCCTAGCCTCCCACTTCATACTGCCTACTCCCAATTGTACATTTTTACCCATAGTCAGAAACATTCTTGGTCGTGTATAATAATTTGGGTTGAAGTTTTGAAGTAAAATACACCATTATCTTGCTGCAAGAAAGTGGTGTATTGAGCTCAATGAGTGCAATCCCTAGTTTGTATGGCCATCTGACTCACCAGCCCAAGGAAAATCATTTCCGACATACCTTTCTCCACAGGTTTCAGTTGTTCATGTGTGATATAATCTACAGGGTTACATTTTCCTCATTTCAATGTGTTTTTTTTAAAAAAATTAAATACAATATCAATAAATAGAAATAGATAAACATGAACATCCAGTGCCTTGGGGGTTGGATCCTGCTCTTATTGTTGATGTCAGATCTTATTTAAAAATGCTTTGGATAACAGAGAGAGAAGCACACTTTAAAGTGCTGTGTGCTGATTCATCCCAAATTACTCCTGGGTGGGCAGAATTCCAAGGGCCACCATGAATCGCAGAGTGAAAGCTGCAGTCAAAGATATCCTGCAAAAAATTTACTTCCAGGAGCAAGTTGAAATAAGCATGGCATCTCTTCCTGGATCCAGATACAAGGATCTCTGAACAGTTAAAAAATAACACAGGCATGGCAGCAAAGCGGAATTGTCCAGCAGAAGGAAAGGCCCCACTCACACAAAGCCTCAGAGCCCAATACGTCGTCCACTAAGAATATGACCCACTTTGAATAATGCTTCTCCTTTGATAGTCTTCAAGTTGAGTCAGACCATGTCCTGAAGAACAACCTTCCTTCTTTTCGCATCAGGCCATGTCTGCTAGGTCCAATGCTTGCAGACGCCTTTAGCTCTTATTATTCTATGTAAGCACTTGCATACACACATATATACACACCAGTCACTGTGTGGGGGCTGCACTGCCCCAGCCTGTTGCTCATCTAATAACAGGTAACTCCCGGCTTTCGTCGAAAAGGTGCTGGTACTGATTAAGAATGAACTCTACAATCTGGTTTTGGTAGACCATATGGACTGCGATGTTTCCTGTCTCTGTCTCAGGCTTCAGGAGGGTGGGGCCAAACACGATTGCCATACTCTGAGAACTCATCCGATTCTGGTTGCGACATTCTATCACACTGGAAGAGAGTGAAGGAGGTTATTAGAACTTTGGAAGCTATATTTCATTTTATGTCTCCATCTTTCAATCCTAAAATACATCAAAACAAAAATTGTGCTTGGATTTGCCATAAGCCAGCCCCATGCTAGATGTAGCAGGCATCAAAGTTCTTTTCTCACAGCCCAGTGCAGTCCTCAATGGATGGCCAAGCCCTTATCAGCAGCAGCCGTTGGTTAATGATCCGGAGAAGGACGAATGGCAGATTTTCCCCACTTAACCCTGGACCACTAAAAGCAAATGTAATACCTGGCTAAGATTATATCAAATGTACAGCACAGGAACAGGCCATTCAGCCCCAGCTGATCTATACCAGCATTGATGCTGTACATGAGCGTCCTTCCCTACTTCAGGTAATCCTATCAGCATAACCTTTTACTCTTTCTTATCTTGTGCTTATCTAACTTCCCCTTTAGTGCACTTATGTTAGTCATCTCAACCACTCCTTGTGGTACTGAACTCCACATTCTAACCAATCACTGGGTGAAGAAGTTTCTTCTGAATTCCTTACTGGATTTATCTCGTGACCAACTTATTTTTCCTTAGTTCTGTTGAAGAGTCATACGGACTCGAAACGTTAACTGTGTTCCTCTCCACAGATGCTGTCAGACCTGCTGAGTTTTTCCAGGTATTTTTGTTTTTGTTTTGGATTTCTAACATCCGCAGTTTTTTGCTTTTATCTTATTTTTATGGCCCTTAGTTTTGGCCTCTCCCACAAATTCAAAGCTTCTCCTCTATGCCTACCCTATCAAACCTTTCCTAACCTTAAAGATGAGCTAATACAGTACAGGTTGGGAATTGACCTTGGCACTCTCCTGACCTCCAGAAATCAGTTATCGACTGGATGACTTCACCGGGTTACTGACAGAACTATCAATTAATTTGTCTTTTGTTTAAAATCCCATTTCTCTCCTCAGCTGGATTTATGAATAGCTCCACGATGACTGGCCAAGGGCCACAATATAATAGCTTACTGAAGTGGTTATTCTTGAGCAAGCCTGGATCATGAATGTCAGGAAGATGTATGCTTTTTTTTTTACTTATTCTTTCATGGGGTGTGGGCATCACTGGCTGGGCCATTATTTATTGTCCATCCCTAATTGCCCTTGAGAAGGTGGTGGTGAGCTGCCTTCTTGAATCGCTGCAGTCCATGTGGTGTAGGTACACCCATAGTGCTGTTAGGGAGGGAGTTCCAGGATTTTGACCCAACGACAGTGAAGGAACGGCGATATATTTCCATGTCAGGATGGTGTGTGGTTTGGAGGGGAACTTGCAGGTGGTGGTGTTCCCATCTATCTGCTGCCCTTGTCCTTCAAGGTGGTGGAGGTTGCAGGTTTGGAAGGTGCTGTTGAAGGAGCCTGGGTGAGTCGCTGCAGTGCATCTTGTAGATGACACACGCTGCTGCAACTGTGTATCGGTGGTCGAAGGAGTGGATGTCGGAAGTTGTGGGTAGAGTGCCAGTCAAGCGGGCTGCTTTGTCCTGGATGATATTGAGGTTCTGGAGAGTTGTTTTAGCTGCATTCATCCAGGCAAGCAGAGTACACCATCACACTAGGAATCATGCAACGAGTAACTCACCTACCCAATGACCAACAAGGCATTTCTAGAGGAAAACTCTGGCGGAAACTCTGGATGTTATCACAGTACATGTAGAAACTAGTGGACTATGTGGTTGAAGGAATGGAAAGCTATCTAACAGTTGCTTCGGAATGCTGGAGTAAAAGAAAAAGCTTCCATTTTTATAATGTGTTTCACAACCTCTGGATGACACAAAGCACTTTATGGCCAATTAAATACAGTTTTTTTTAAGCAAAAAGGTCAGTCACAGTTGCAGAGTAGGGAATGTGGCAGCCAATTTGCGCACAGCGGCGTTGTACAGATAGCAATGAGGTAATGAGTAGCTAATTTGTTTTTTTTGATATTGGTTGGGGGATAAATATTGGTTAGGACAATAGGCGGGGGAACTCCTCTGCTCATTTCCAAAGCGTGCCAATGGATCTTTTACATTCATGAGTGGACAGATGAGTCTTTGGTTTAGCGTCACATCCGAAAGACAGCACCTCCCTCAATACTGCAGAGGTGTCAGCCGAGATTATGTGCTCAAATATATACATTAGAAATTCCTGAAGCATGTGAAGAATTCTCAATACAAACCCTCCTCTTTTAAAACTTAGTCTGAGCACAAACCAGAGTGATACGATGCTACCACTACCTAAGGTGTTGGCCATGCCCTGATTGTGTATAGATCACCAGTGGATTGATTCTACCTATTCCCTTTGGGAGGGTAGGGTAGCAATGGTGATACCAGATCTCAGGAATCAAAGCTCAGAGAAAAGGCTGGGCTTTTTGCATTTGAACAATGCAGAATGTGGGAGACATCATAAAAGTATTTAAAACTATGAAAGTCTAGAAAAAGGCAGATCAAAGCTGATTGTTTTCTTTAGTTCAGGGATCTAGAACGATGGGCCAGAGATATAAGATTAAATGTAGCAAAATTTGGGAGACACTTCTTCACACCAAGGGTAATGAGTTTAGATACGTAAGAAAATAGGAACAGGAGGAAGCCACTTAGCCCCTTGACCCTGTTCCGCCATTCAATAAGATCATGGTTGACCTGCGGCCTAAATCCATGTACCTGCCTGTGCCCCGTATTGCTTAATATCTTTGGTTAACAAAATCTATCAATCTCAGATTTAAAATCTATAATTGATCTAAAATTATTGACGTTTGTGGAAGGGACTTCCAAAATGCTGCCACCCTGTGTGTGTATAAATGTTTGCTAAGTTCACTCCTGGGCTCTGCTTGTTAAACTATACCCCCTAATCAATCCCACGCTCTCCAATCAGTGGAAAAAGTTTCTCTCTATTGGCCCTATCTGTACTCCTAATATCTTAAAAACTTCAATCAAATCACCCTGAACTTTCTAAATTCAGGGAAATCATCCCAAGTTTGTGCAATCTCTCCTCATAATTTAACCATTGGGGTCCTGGTAACATTCTGGTAAATATATGCTGCACTCCCTCCAAGGCCAACAACTTCTTCCTAAGGTGTGCTGCCCAGAGTTAGCCACAGTTTTCCAGGTGTTGTCTAACCAGGGCTTTGTATAGCTAAAATAGAACTTCAATCACCATGTATTCCAGTGATCTCGATAAAAACATTTTATTAGCCTTTTGATTATTTTCTGCACCTGTTCATCAATGATCTGTGTACCTTGACCCAAGCCTTTTTGGACCTCCACTGTTTATAGTTTTTTACCATTTATAAAGTATCCTGTTCCATCCGTTTTAGGTCCAAAGTGGATGACCTTACATTTTCCTACAGTCACAATTTTGTCCATCTGTTTAACCTGTCAATATCTCTTCATAATGTTTTTTTTTTACTTCATTGGATGTGGGCGTCACTGACTAGGCCAGCATTTATTGCCCATCCCTAATTGCCCTATTCAGGGGGCATTTTAAAAGTCAAGGAGTCACATGTAGGCCAGACCATGTAAGGACAGCAGATTTCCTTCCCTAAATGACATTAGTGAACCAGATGGGTTTTTAACAACAGTCAACAATGGTTTCATGGTCATCAGACTCTGAATTCCAGGTTTTTCTTTTAATTGAATTGAAATTCCATCATCTGCCGTGGTGGGGTTCAAACCCAGGTCCCCAGAGCATTACCCTGGGTCTCTAGATTATCAGTCCAGTGACAATACCGCTATGCCACCACTTCCCCCCAATGCTTCCATCTACACTGCTTACACAATGCTGCCCATCTTTGTTTTATTAGCAGATTTGGTATGAGAATATTTTTTTTCATCCCAACATATAAGTCTTAAATAAAGAAAGAGTGAATAGTTGACTACTCAACTCAGAACTTTGCAGGACAGCGCTAGTCGCCCTTGTTCCTGGGATTTATTTCGAGGTTTAGTGGCTGAGATAGAAACTTATCTCAACATTCGAGAGAAGATTGGGAAGGAAAGAGATTTGAAGGGCAATGAAAACAGGGTGGATAAATGTAAATGAAATTATTTCCTTGCATGCACTGCCCTGGCCTCATGCTCTGTTTAAGTGTCACAGTTTTGACGTATTTCTATGTCCGCCAGTTTTTATTGAAAAAAGATGTTTTCGAAACAATGAAGGAGATTGAGGAAATTGGCCAAGAGAACGGACATCCACTGACAAAGGGTTCAAAAACTTAAAGGATATCATTTAGAAGTTAGGAATAAATAGAAAATGCAGCTGTTTGACACAAAGTGTATTAAAAATATAGAATAAGTTAAAAAGGATGACAGAAACATTTTGAATAGGTTCGAGCAATAGTTGAATGGTGTTTCTGGAAAGGGTTGGGCTGGAGGGATCTGGGGAGTAGATGAGTTTTAAACAACCACTTTGAGCTTGTCGTAGAGGAGGTGGTGGTGTAGTGATATCGTCACTAGACGAGAAATCCAGAGACCTAGGGTAATGCTCTCAGGACCGGAGTTCGAATCCCGCCATGGCAGATGGTGGAATTTGAATTTTAAAAAAATAATCTGGGAATTAGAAGTCTAATGATGACTATGAAACTATCCTCAATTGTTGTAAAACCCCATCTGGTTCACTAATGCCCTTTAGGGAAAAAAATCTGTTGTCCTTACCTGGTTTGGCCTACATGTAACTACAGACCCGTAGCAATGTGGTTGACTCTTAAATGCCCTCTGAGATGGCCAAGCAAGCCACTCAGTTGTATCACAATCGCTAGAAAGCCTATAAGGAATATAAGGGCTTCAGCGGTTCAAGAAGGCAGCTCATCACCATCTTCTCAAGGGCAATTAGGGATGGGCAATAAATGCTGGCCTAGCCCACATCCCATGAATAAATAATTTTTAAAAATTCAAATGAAGTTTTTCCGCTCTAAAGTTTATTTTGGTTCTGGCGTCAGCAACCATCAGAGTCCATTTCCCAGAGACACCTATCCTCGTTGCAGATGTGTTAAACTGTTGCACTAGCAAAGAGAATTAAAGGACGCAAAAGGCTTGAGGTGCAGCAGAAACTTGTAAATAGCAGAACTTCACTTTCGTTGCTTTTATCCAGAGTGAAGGCTGGTACTCACTTGCACAGGTGTCTGAAGAGAACTTGCATGGTATCATGGTTGGGTACAGGGAGTGAGCGGATCAACTCTTGCATATATGTCAAACGCTGACCAGGATCTCCCAGTTCTGTTTTTAAAAAAAGGAAACATTTTAAAAAGGGGCAGGAACATTCAATCCAGTTTTTAGGGAGAAATAGAGGACTTTGTCTCAGTTTTTGCCACAGTTATGTTTTCTTCTGCCATACTCTTTTAGGGTTGATAGGCCCTACAAAAGTCAGACTGATGAGGGTTCAGATGAAATGCATGACAACATAGTCCAGTCCAGGAGTCATCCTCCGCCATTTCCGCCAACTCCAGCATGATGCCACTACCAAACACATCTTCCCTTCACCCCGCCTGGCGGCTTTCCGCAGGGATCATTCCCTCCGGGACACCCTGGTCCACTCCTCCATCACACCCTACACCTCAAACCCCTCCCACGGCACCTTCCCATGCAACCGCAGAAGGTGCAACACCTGCCCCTTTACTTCCCCCCTCCTCACCGTCCAAGGGCCCAAACACTCCTTTCAAGTGAAGGAGCACTTCACTTGCACTTCCCTCAATTTAGTCTACTCATTCGCTGCTCCCAATGCGGTCTCCTCTACATTGGAGAGACCAAACGCAGACTGGGTGACCGCTTTGCGGAACACCTTTGGTCTGTCTGCAAGCATGATCCAGACCTCCCTGTCACTTGTCATTTTAACACACCACCCTGCTCTCATGCCCACATGTCCGTCCTTGGCCTGCTGCAATGTTCCAGTGAAGCTCAACGCAAACTGGAGGAACAGCACCTCATCTTCCGACTAGGCACTTTGCAGCCTTCCGGACTTAATATTGAGTTCAACAATTTCAGATCATGAACTCTCTCCTCCATCCCCACCCCCTTTCCGATCCCCCTTTTTCCAATAATTTATAATTCTTTTTTTACAACTATATTTTTTTCTTCTCCCTATTTTTAAATTTATTTTGATCTATTCTTTCATCTCCACCTTTTAGCCCATTTCGATCCCTTCCCCCCACTCCACCCGCACTAGGGCCATCTGCCACTAGCTTGCTTCCCTTAATGTCCCCATTAGTACATCTTTTAGATAATATCACCACCATCAACACCCCTTTGTCCTTTTGTCTATGACACCTTTGGCAGTCTCTTCTTGGCCTCCATCTATCACTGGCCCCCTACCGAGCTCTCCTGTCCCACCCCCTTCTACCAGCTTATATTTCATCTAATTTCAATTTGTCTTAGTTTTGATGAAGGGTCATATGGACTCGAAATGTCAACTGTATCCCTCTCCGCAGACGCTGTCAGACCTGCTGAGTTTCTCCAGGTATTTTTGTTTTTGTTACAGTCCAGTTGATTGCAGCTTAACATTAACTCAAGTGCTTGCGCATATGGAAACATTGAGCACAAAACCACGAGCTACATTTCACAACACACTAAGTAAGGGTCATCTTTCATATTCAATCCAGTTTATAGGTGGTTGTCAACAAAGGAACACAAGGGGCTGTATTTAAGCCCACTCCCAAGGAGTTGTTAGGACAACAGCATGAAATGTTAACTCTGTTCTCACTCCACAGATACTGCCTGAGATGCTGAGTATTTCTAGCATTTTCTGTTTAAACTTAAAAGCGTGCTGGGAAAGCTAGGGGAATGGGACTCTGTAGAGATCAGAAACAGGCCCATTGGGCAGAATGGCCTCCTTCTGTGCTATAAAATTCATGCAATGCCACCTCAGCCACACAAAGCATTCTCTTTATCCTTTCCTATCTCCATTACAATGCAAATCTTGCAAGGTTTTATTGGATTGTGGTATATCGATATTGGCTGCTCGTTATGTTTTCAAATCCTACTCTTTTCAGTACTGAGTAAAAGGTTAATTTCTAAAAAGATTTGTTAAATTTTGTAAAGGATCCCTTTTAAAAGGAGTACATGGCTCATTCACAATACATGACTCCACTCTGATGGAGATCTTACAGCCTCTCAGTGGTAACCTTAACCAGCCAATAAGTACAGTCAAACTAAACCCATGTCAGCACTTTTAAACAACTATACTTGTATTTATATAGCACCCTTAACATAGCAAATCATCCCAAGATGTTTCACAGGAGAGTTATCAAACAAAATTTGACACCAAGTCACACAAGGAGATATTATGCCATTTGACCAAAAGCATGAACAAACAGGATCCCTATTTTGTTGATATTTTTGCACACTTGGATACCGATTTCCACAGCTTTCAGTTACCTGTTACAACCTGATACTTTGGGCAGAATTTTACAGCCCCATCGGGGTAGGGCCAAGCCATTCCAAACTCCATTGACTACGGCAGGACCATAAAATCCCGCTGGCATAAAATTAAGGCTTTTGTGTCTATGTAAACATAAGCAAAAACAAGCGATTGCCTGTACAGAACCAGATTTCCTGGGATCTCCACCCATTGATTTTAAACCAAGCCAAGAAAAAGAATGGATTAAGCTATAAACTGTATTTGATAGAACTGCCAATTCTGGTGATAAAAAGCTAAATGAATAACAAACCCAACCTTTGGTCAGCCTAGTTTCAAATTCTGAAAATGTGCTGTTTACAATCTCATTAACAATGGCTGAGTGTAAAGTATCCAAGTTTGCCAATGATTTAAAACTAGCTGGGTGAGTGAGCGGTGAGAGTGGTGCAGAGAGATATACTCAGGTCAACCGAGGGAGTAAGAAGGTGGCAGCTCTGAGAATAATGTGATGAACGTGAAATTATCCACTTTGGCAGGATGAACAGAAAAGTAGAATATTTTTAAAAAGATGACACGCCATTAAATGTTGGTGTTCAGAGCGATTTGGGTGCCCTTACATACACGTCACTGAAAGTTAGCATACAGATACAGCAAGCAAAAAGGAAAGCATATAGGGCATTAGCCTTTATTGTAAGGGGATTGGAGCACAAGAACAAGGAAATCTTGATGCAATTATTCACACTGCTTCCATAGTGTTAAGTGCTTTATTATTTGCAACCAATCAGTTCCCATTGACCTTACCCTCCCAAACTCAATTCTCTCTGGTCCATAGGTATCTCCAAGGAAACAAGCAATTTTGTATTTTGAAAGCAATATTTGTATATTACTGGATATTTTGTAGCACAATACTTTATTATCCACAAATCCGGCTTCTCATTGTCAGTGTTTCTTCAGGCTTTCCGACTGCAATGTCAACCGTCATAATATAGAGCAGGATTTTCCCTTGTTGGGCGGGCCCGGAAGCGGCCGTGAAACCGACCACCGCCCGCGATCAGGTCCTGACCGCGATTTCATGCTGGCAGGCCAATTAAAGCCCGCCCAACGTGAAACGCGGCTCCGCACTGGCCTGGAAGGGTCGAGCAGGGGGCGGGCTCCTATTGGCCGCCGGGTCCAATGGCGACCGGTTTAAATGCGACCCAGGCAGCCTCTGGAAGGCCATCACGGGGGGGACGTTTCCTGAGCCGGCACAATGGACCCGAGTGAAGCTGGGCACGGCAGGCGGGAGGGCTGGTCGGATGGGCCACTCGGCCGCCCGCTTCTCTGATAAGTGCCTCGCCGTCCTCCTGGAGGAGGTGGCTGCCAGGAGGGACATCCTTGTCCCCACGGATGGGTGGAGGAGGCCACCGCACCTCACCAAGATAGCATGGGAGGAGGTGGCAGCAATGGTGAGCAGCTGTGATGTGGCGGGGCACTCCTGGGTGCTGTGCCAGAAGTGCTTCAATGACCTGCTGAGCTCAGGAAGGGTGAGTACCATGTTGGCATGGGTCAGTGTGCAGAAGTGTTAAGGTCTGCCCATCCCCCGCACCTTGGACTTCAGGAGTGTTAGAGCCTGAGTGCCAACTGTCAAATCATGCTGGTGCTGGTCAGGGAGGTGAGCCCTGGCAGCTTGGACGGAGGGCCATGACTCAGATGTGCCCTGCAAGGTGCTCCTCAGCTGGGGTTGGCCAGGCTGCAATGGGGCTACATGTACAGAGTGGACTAATCAATGCTCCTCAGGAGAAGACTACCCACAACAATATAGAAAGGTCGCGGGCTGATGGAGGCCCCGCTAGCCTCCTGATCCTTTCGAGGTATGAGCAAGATGCCCTGGAGCTTGAGAGCTGGCACCTCCCATGTGCAACCGGGCGTGGAGAGGCGGGAGTGCCAGAGCTGAGAATTTTGGCTTCTGCAACCATCCTACTGTAGTCGTTTCATTGATGTGAGCTTCAAACCTGGAGTCCCCATTGATCAATGATAGACCGAGGGCACCATGATGCAGGTCTCTGATATCTCACCAGGGTGCCTGGCATGCACAGTGACAGTGTGATGACTTTAACCAATGACATGTCCTTCTTCTCCCTTTTAGGTTCGCCAGCAGACGTCCAATCTCTAGACCCCGAAAGGCCGACACCGGAGGACCACCGGCGTCATCTGGACCTGCGTCACACCCGCTCTCTGAAGCAGGCACCAGCACATTGGTGGTCATTAGAATGGCGGCTAGTATCTCAGTGCACATTGGTGAGGGCACTTTACAATCGCTTGAGGTGCAGGCGGAGGCAGAGAGTGCCCAGAGCGCCGGCAATTGGAGGACTGGTGGGGACCAGGACGATGCTGAGTTGAAGGCTGATGATGGGCCCCTGGAGTCGCCTATTAGGCAGCAGATGCTGGATGTCCAGCGGAATGTGTGGAAAGATCTGGTGGTGATCCATGAGGGTATGCATGCCATGGTCTCTGTGATGGAGCAGTCCATTCAAAGCCTGAGCACTGTGTTGACCCTCATGGCCGAGCACACTGCCTCCTCCATTGAGAATGGCTACTCTCATGGGGAGGCAGCTCCAGGAACAGAATGAGGGGTTCCTGAGGTTGCGCTTGGACCTGCAGGCTCTCACACAGGCACTGACCTCTGGTGGTCAGTGTCCATGTGGGAGATGGATGAGGCACCCAGTATCCCAGCTAGGTGCCTGTCCATCCATGGTGTGCAGGAAGGTCCAGTGCGACCTCAAGTTGGTGCATGAGCTGCCTGTTGTCTCTGTGGGCTCCTCTCAGGGTGCTCTGGATGATAGCAGCAGCTTCTCCCCCCCTCCGCCAGTGATCGTGGCATCTGACGAGGCTGCAATGACTTGGGAGATGCCAGCCGTGGCACTGGCCGCTCCCTCCCAGACAGGGATAGCACAGGCTCCACGGGCCAGAGGAAGACCGCCAAGGACATCAAGGCCAACAGGACAGCAGAGTCAGCAGGCTGCCTCCAATGCCAGTGCCAACGAGGGTACAGCACCTAGACGTAGCACTCGCAAACTTATGTTAGAGGCACCATGAGCACAAGAGGGACAGGTCATGGGTGATTTGATGTTCATTTATGTTTACTTTATCTCTACTGGTCTGGGAATGAAGACCAGAAAAGTTTATGTAAATAGTTTGAAATTGTCAAAATGAGATCAATTTTGTTTTTGTCGCCATGGCCTGAGTATGCTTCCCCTTTTAACTTTATTTGTGCAGGGTATGCCAGTCTGTAATGCTGGATGTAGGTGGCCCTGAACTTTATTGCACAGGCAATAAGTGCTCTTTGTGTTCAAATGAAAGGGTCCTTTCAGACACCTGGGGTGGAGGAGGCAGCCCTGGCATGTGGATGAAGCTGATCATTGGTAGCCGAGCTGAAGGAACGTTGGATCAAGGTGTCCCTGCCTCCCTGGAGGTTACCGAGATCTGGCTCCATGCCCTCAGCATTATCCTCATCGTGCTCATCTTCGGATTGTTACTGGGCTCATCCTCTGTGGCCTGTGCAGCTGTGTCAAGATCCTCTTCCTCCAGTGGATCCCCCCTTGCCAGTGCCAGATTGTGGAGGGTGCAAAATGCAACCACCATCAGTGACACCCGCTCTGGGAGGCTATTGTAGTGCTCCCCATGTATGGTCCAGGCATCAGAATCACATCTTGAGAAGACCTATGGTTGTCTCTACCACTGCCCTTGTGGAGGCCTGATTCGTATTGTAACGCTTCTCTGCCTCTGTTCTTGGATGGCGGAGAGGTGTCATGAGCCACCTCTTCAATGGATAGCCCCTGTCACCCAGCAGCCATCCATCCAGTCAGGCTGGAGCACTGAAGAGCCTCAGCACCTGGGAGTGTCTCAGGATGTATGCGTCATGAGAGCTGCCTGGGTACCTTGCACAGACTTGCAGAATCTGCATCCTGTGGTTACACACTATCTGCACGTTCATCAAGCGGAATCTCTTCCTGTTGACAAAGGCACCCGGCTGACCCACTGGTGCCTTGATGGCCACATGTGTGCAGTCGATTGCACCCTGGATGCGGGGGAACCCAGCAATCGCTGCAAAGCCTCTGGCTCGCTCAGCCTGGCTGGCCTCGTCCATACGGTAAAGAATAACGGTCAGTACCCGTCTGAACAGAGCTTTTGTCACCAGCTTGACGCAACTGTGGACAGCTGATTGGGAGACTCGACACAGATCCCCCACTGACCCCTGGAAAGAGCCGGATGCATAGAAGTTGAGGGCCACTGTGACCTTCAGAGCTACTGGCATGGGGTGTCCACCCACACAGTCGGAGCTGATCTCAGGCTCAATCATTTGGCAAATGGAGGTCACTGTCTCCCTTGAGAGGCAGAGCCTCCTTCGGCATTGCACCTCGGACATATTGAGGTAGCTGTATCGCCGCCTGTAAACCCTGGCAGCAGGACAGTAGCATCTTCTGCTGCCCCTTCCACCTTAGATTACCTGCTGGCCCTGTGCCCCTTGTGCCCACGCCTCTCCTCCCACAGGTCCCTCCCCTGGAAGCTGCATAGGGACACGTGGCCTCCTCTCCCTTCTGCCTCTCTCTTCCTCCTCAGAGGAGGTGCCTCCAGCGGAGACCACAATCCCCGTTACCAGGGTAAGGGAAGGCTGTCTGATGCCTGGAAGGGTCCACACGGTTTGAATCCTCTGGGGGCCTGGCAGACAGCAATGAGCCCCGCAATGAAGCCTGGGAATGCTAAGAATGAAGTCCCGAACAGAGATGAACCTGCCAAGTACCAATAAGCAACCAATCTCCAAAACTCCTCACTGCTGACGCTGGCAATGCTGCTGATCCTTTTTATCCCGCCCTTGGATGAGGTTTGTGAAAATGTTGGCTGGCCGCCTGCCTGTTTTGCCCATGCGACGAGCAGAAAATCGCATGGGCAAGGAAAAATTAATTTTTCAATTAGACTGTTAAGGGCCTTAAGTGGCCACTTAATAAAAGGCGGATGCCGCTCTGGCACCTGCGCAGCCCTGAGTGCGCGATGACATCGGGACGCTCACCTGACATCATCGCGTGCTATTTTACTCCCATTCGGGTGGGGCACGCGCCCGCCCACGGGACGGAAAGTTCTGCCCATAGTTACAGGTTCTGGTCACTAGTTGGTCCTGTTAAGATACTGAAACCTCTCTCCCAGCTTTGCCACCATCTTGTATATATACATAAAAAACTTATAATCATCAACTGGCCATGGGCAATGTCACAGGCAACTTACCCATTTTAATATATCCATAACCTGTTCACAAAAACAGCAACTGGGGAGCTAAGATGGACAGTGTTACCCCAAAGATAAACATTCCACTTTTACTTACTCATTGCGGCAATGAAATTCTCAAAATGGCTGAATGGGAAAAGTGGCTCAGGCAGCTCCCGGAAGAAGAGTTTCAGGGCCCCAGTGATAACATGGACATCATCCCATGGGCCATCCTCCAGGTTCACATTTTCATCTGTGCAGAGATGGAAAGGAAAAGGAAAGAATTAACAAACTAAGCTTCAACAGAGCCACCACTGTGATAAAGGCTCACCCTTCTCAACCTCATCAATACTCTTTGAATCCTCATTTGTTGCTGTTTACTAAGGTAGACTGGGCAGTTCCTTTGTTCAAATCCTGCATGGTGCTGAGCAATCCCTAAGCTGGTTGATCTCAGCAATGGGGTCATTCCGGTTGGAAGATATGTCATGTTTCCATTCTCAATTGTTATCCAGTAACACAATGCTGGAATGTATGTGTGTGCATGTGGCAGGAGAAGGTCCAGCCCAGCTGTGATTCAGTATATGGTCGAGTAGCTTTCCAACCCTCCTTGCCAAAGTTTGCACAAAGAATGGCCACTTGGGGGAGGGACTGGCATTCCTGTATGAGTCAGTACAACTGCCAGGTGTGCAGAAAATTAGAACAAAATTAAGATACACGTATTTACTTAGGACAGGATTTTCAGTCAGGATAACTCGGGAGTCCTCTAAAAGTGGGTGGCAGGTCCTGGTTCCGGGAGTCCTGACCCCATTCCCGTGTTGTCCGGTTTTCTGGAGTGCCTTTAAAGGGTGGGGCTGGTTTGGGTCAAAAGCCCACACTCGGCACTCCTGACCTCACCGGCTCCATTGTGGGAACTGGCATGTCCTAGTCATCTGCAATTTACATGGAGTCGGGCCAGATTTTCAAAGAGTCGTTGTTCATGGCACCTCAGAGGTGTCATGAACCATAGTCTGCTAAAGGGAACCCAAAGGGGCCCTTCAAGCCCCCCCCCCATACCAAGGTATGCTCCCCCAAAAACCCCTATGGCCCCTCATGCCCCTCCATACCAAGCTATGGCACTTATATGCCCATTCACCTACGATACACAATGAACCTTATAGTGACAGAGGGAAGTGTAAAAAGAGCTTGGTAACATTGTACTTTCTTTAAAAAAAAAACTTCTTTTTACTACAGCCCAATAAAAGTGTCAATCATCCAGATTGTATAAACTATCAATAGCAAAAATTGCAAGCACTTGAAACCTCTTAACCTTTTGTAAATAAACATTGCGAGATTGGCAGCATAGATAAGAGAGCCAGATCTGTCAATCAAACAATGTTTTCTAAGGGATTCAGGATGAAAACCCAGCCCTTACTTAGACTTAGACCTAGTTCTTCTGGTCCTATGCTGGACAATGGCAGCAAGACTCTGCCACTGGCCCCAGTCTGTCGCAAGCCCTTTCTCTGCAGCCCAGGCAGTGCCCACTTTTGAAAGTCCTCCTTAAATGTACTTCGCATGGTCTTCTTTGGCTGGCCCCATATTCTTCTTGTCTGGTGGTGTCCATTCTAATGCCACTCTGGCATTACATCCGGGAAGACAAATACTTGTCCTTCCAGCTTCAGCCATCTCCCCATCGTGATATACTGCACCCTCCTCCGACCAGTCCTTTGTACTTCTTCATTGGTCATGCTGTCTCTCCACGTATGCCCAAGATCTTATATAGGCAGCACTGGTGAAAGACATCGTACTGACGTGACACCTTTGCTACTCTCTTCCATGACTCACTGACATAGATTGGAGTTTGTATTACTATCGACTGCAGCTTCATGGCCATATTGATGGTGTTGGCTGTCCAGGCCGTGTGGAGCCCGCTGGAAGATTGATGCTGATTTTCTGATTCTTATGTGGGCATTGATCTCTACATCACCCATCCTGGAGATGTTGCTTCCTCAGTAGGGAAAGTGGTCGACGTCCTTGATGATCTGTTGCTCGACAGTGATGTGGAAGCCTTGTTGCCATCTATCCGCCATTCTGTTTGTTTTCTCACAGCTGATGTACAAACCAACCTTGGTGCTGCTATTCTCAAGACTAGTGGTCATGTCTTGGAGCATGTGTGATTTTTCGGCCAGCAAGGTGATATCACCTGCGCAATCCAGGTCTGTCAATAGGTGGTGTTGCCACGGAATGCCAAAGTCTGCACTCACCGTCATCTTCCTCATAATGAAATCAATAACCAAGTGGAATGGAATGAGGAGAGTATACCTCCTTGCCGTACTCCCGAGATGATGTTGAAGGAGTCCATAAGTGCCCCTGCTGGTCTTGACACAACAGCTGGGGTCGTGGTATATATAATATATTAAAAGCTTCAAAGAAACATTTACATTAAAAAGAAATTAATTGTAAAGTTTTTTTTAAATTAATTCCTGGGATGTGGGTGTTGCTGGCTAGGCCAGCATTTATTACCCCTCCCTAATTACCCTCGTTCAGAGGGCATTTAAGAGTCAACCACATTGCTGTGGGTCTGGAGTCACATGTAGGCCAGACCAGGTAAGGATGGCAGATTTCCTTTCCTAAAGGACATTAGTTGTGGGCATTGGCTGTCCACCCCCTAGGACCCAGTAGCTTGATTGGTCATTTCGCAATCACATATGGGCCAAACCAGTTAAAGACAAATCATTAGTGCACTAATTGGGTTATTAATGACAATCTGATAGTTTCATGGGTTACTTTCGCTGACACTTTTTATTTAAACTGAATTCAAATTCTCAAACTACCATGACGGGGTTAATCTCACGGGTTCTGGAATCCTAGCCCAGTAACATAACCAACCTGCTTTCTGGTTTGCAAGCTTCCTTTCAACAATAATGTTTTCACCATTTAGATAATGTGGCCTTCACATAAAATGAATTGTTTACATTATTTCCAGTGGACTCTTTTATCTGAGGCCCATTAGGCAGTGCTATCACTTTTGGAAATATTTTAGCTAGATCTGAAAGGCATGTGAATCAGTAGGGACGAATGACTGCATAATTTCCCATTGAATTGCTGGGAGTTATCAAACTTTGCAAGACTGCATCATTTAGAACTGTAATACGAATCAAAATTCAAATACAACAAGCCTCACTTGACTGTAACCATTAATCTTCCTTCTCTATCTGGTGGACTGCGGGCTTTAAACCAAAACAATAATTTGAAAGTATGCTTTAAAAAGGGAGGGAACTTCCCTTTAACATTCACTCAAGAATCAAGGCGAGCGAGATACTAAAACAGAAAAACTCCACTGCCTGTATCCTAGTTCGCACCAAGTCCTGTTCCCCAACACCTCTGTGCTCTCTGACCTACACTGACACCCATTGAGCAATGCCTCAAATTTAAAATTCTCATTCTTGTCCTCAAATCCCATCATGGCCTCGCCTCTCCCTACTTCTGGAACATTCTCCAGCCTTAGAACTATGTGTTCCTTGAATTCTGGCCTCTTGTGCATGCTTGATTTCCATCATCCCACAATTGGCAGCCAGGCCTTCAGCTGTCTCAGCTCTGGAGTTCCATCCCTAAACCTCTCCGCCTCTTTCTTTGCTTTGAAGATGCTCCTTAAAAGCTACCAATTTGTTCAAGCTTCTGGTCGCCTCTCCTAATGTCGTCTTACATGGTGTGGTGTCAAATTCTGCCTGATTAAGCACCTGTGAAGTGCTTTTGGAGATTTTACAATGTTAAAGATGCTACCTAATTACAAGATGTTGATGTAGTTTTCAACAAGCTCTTCAATATGCAATGGACTCTCACCGTGATTGACTGTGTAACGTAGCTTCTGTATGATAGCCAGATTCCCACTGACTCGGTACAAGCCATCGATGTCCAAACCTAACAGGAGAGAAAAGGAGGTCATTGAGAAGTCTTTACATGGCACAGTTTTCAGACAGAAATCAGAGAATCCTGGTGATGACAGACCAGAAGGGTTTACAAAAGTATATCAAAGAATGACAATACCATATTATTATGCTTCAGTACCAAATTCAAAGTAAACTGCAAATATCATAGGGACCAGAAATATAATCTGTACTAATTACATAGATCATACAGCACATAAACAGGCCATTCAGTCCAACTGGTCTACGGCAGTATTCATGTTCCACACAAGGCTCCTCCCTCCCTTCTTCATCTCAGCCTATTCCTCAGCATATCCCTCTCTTCCTTTCTCCCTCATGTATTTATCTAGCATCTCCTTAAATGCCTCGATGGTATCTGCCTCAGCCACTCATGTTATGTTCCACATTCCGATCACTCTCTGGTATAACATAGGACTTAGGAGCAGGAACAGGACATTCAGCCCTTTCAGCATGCTCCATCAGTCGATAAGATCCTGGCTGATCTGACTATAATCTCAACTCTACTTTCCTGTTTGTTCCCCATAACCCGTGACTCCCTCCTCTATCAAAAATCTATCTAACTCAGCCTTGAATAAGTTCTATGTTCCACTCCCCACTGCTCTCTGGGGAAGAGAATTCCAGGCTAAAAACTCTCAGAGACAAAAAAATTCTCCTCATCTCCATTTTAACAGGGAGACCTCTTATTTTTTAAACTGAGTCCTTTATTCTGATCTCCCTCAAGAGGAAACATCCTTCCAGCATTCAAATCCCTTCATGTCTTATATGTTTCAATAAGATCACCTCTCATTCTTTTTAACTCCAGTGGATATAGGCCCAACCTGTTCAACTTTTCTTTATAGGATAAACCCTTCATTCCAGGAATGAGTCCAGTGAACATTCTCTGAACTGCTTCTAATTTAATTACATCCTTTTTCAAATGAAGGGACCAAAACTATACACAGCACTGCAGATGTGGTCTCACCAAGACCCTGTGCAGCTGAAGTAAAACTTCCCTACTCTCATATTCCATTCCTTTGCAATAAATGCCAATTTGCCTTCCTAATCACTTGCTGTACCTGCATACTATTTTGTGATTCGTGTACCAGGACACCCAGATCCCTCTGCACCACCAAGTTCTGCAATCTCTCTCCACTTAAATGATGTATTGCTTTTCTAATCTTCACAGGTTAAAATCGTACATAGGTCTTTGTTAATCTAGGCAGTGATGGTGGGGCTTTAGCATAACCTGGGTCAAACAGAGGAAATGTTCTCCAAGATAGAACCACCACATAAATTCCTCATTAGATGTATTCTTGATAATCAGTAATAATCCATGATCAGGAGACTGGCTGAGTTTTTGCATGTTTTGGCTTTAGGACTAGGTAAGATTTATAAGATTTAGAAAACAAGTCAAGCACGGAGCTTTTCCATCACATCCCAAAAGTGTCACCCAGGCAAAGCATATGTCGACATTGGTCGTGCAAGGTTCCACCCCTACTTTTCCAAACAGCTTCACTCTGGCTTCCCTTCCTGTTCGTGCGCTGTCACTTCTGGAGTCGCCAAGGTTTAACCTTTGGCCATTTCCTGTTGGTGACATCACCTGCAGGGAATGGGTCAGTTCTATACACATGCTAATAAAACCCAGCTCGATAGCTCCACCATGTCCCTCGCCTCTATGACCATCTCCATGCTGTCAGAGTGCCCACCTGGTATCAAGCCATGGATAAATTTAAAAATGGATATCAGAAAGACTGAACTCATTGGTTTTATGCTACCCTGTAGCTGCCTTGGATGTCACACCACTTCCTCCTGGTTTCAAAATGATCTGCCAACCTCGTAAAGCCTAATTTTGTATTTCTGTTAGAAGTCACTCTTCCAGGTTCCTTGTCGGGCCTCCCCTCTTCCAGCTTCAGCTCCTGTGGCGTGAGGGTGAAATGAGTGATGAGTTCACTTGGCATCATGACTAGTAAAGCTGGCTAATATTCTGGAAACTAAGTGTGCTGCTCAGTGTTTTACAAGCAGCCAGATTAGCGCTTGGGAATTAGCTGATAAACCTGTCTTAATACAAAGAGCCTATTACTCCACCAAACGTTCTGTGCTTAGCTTGTTATTTTTTGCTGAGAATAGATAAACAGAAGTATCCCATCTTTACCCCTAGTCCTATTCCTACCTTCCTGGACTGTCACTTCCCCCTTTCCCCCCTGAATTTCCTACTCCCTACTGGCACAATCGATCATTTGCAACCCAGTATCTGGCCAAGTACTTCCTTTCAGGCCCTCATTTCCTGGATCTCTTTCACCGGGTTCTTGATAGGCCATCGTTGGTTCAGCCACAGCTCCACCAGACCAATTGGCCCAAAGCAATGATACTGGCTATTGCAGGCCTGCTCCCTGTCAATGCTGACTCCTTTCCCCCATCCTTCTCTTCCCACCCGAGTGCTCAGGCCCCACTTCAGGTTCCTTTTTCTGCGTTTACCAAGCAGCAAGATCACGCCTGCAGCTGTTGCAGCTTTGGGTAGTGTGAGTAACACACAGGCGGAATGCAGACAACAGGAAGGAAGGGCTTACAGATAGAAGAGAGATTGAGAATGGATACGGAGGTGCTACAAAAACATTTGTGAGCCATCTCAAGAGAGCGAAGGAATGGAAGGTAAACAGGTGGAGATAGAAAGAGATAGAGAGGAGTTAGATAGAAAATGTTTGCGAGTTAGGAAAAGTTTGAAAGTGGAAGACAGCAAAAAAGTTCTTACAGGAAGAGAAAGATGAGATCTTATTTTCTGTTGATTACCACCCTGGGAGACCAGCAAGTAAAATTAAAAATGGAGTAATGAAGCTGAAGTTATATTCCATTGACAGCAATCAGAAATATCTCTGAAACATGCACCTTCCACTGGTAATGACAGAATACCAAACCATTACCTCGTTCCTCCACAGCTTGAATGCACTTCACCACAAAGTTTGGCACAGTGTTGCTCTCCCGCTGGCACAGATCCTCCAAAACGCAGCCAAATACTTGATCTGTAAAACACAAGTGCATAATGCTGAGCCTCTAACCATTAAAAGACCCACAGCAGCCTTTCTGGGCTAACACAACCGAAATTGGAAAAGCCAGAGAAGTGAATGAGCATCAGAGCATTTAAAGCTTGGCCAGAGATAGTGCTGTAAACTCTACAGATATACCAATGGTACATTATCTCACAGAGCGTATACGGTTACATGTACACATTCCAAACTACATTAATAAGGCTGATTTATTCAAATCAGACTATAGTTACCTTAACATAAGAAATGTACACATACTTGTGTACTTAATCCACAATTCATATATATTCAAAATAATTGGCTCCATCTTCAAACTAGCATCAGAAAGTGCTGGCCTGCAGGAATTTGAAGAAATAAATACCTACCTACCTGGTCTTGAAAATTACATTGACCCTTCCGTTTGCCGGAGCTGCTTGGGGCCTGTATTTAAAGACTCCTTGCAGGCCCCAGTGAAGTGTAGCTCCAGCGTATTCAAGGAGGTCACACCCCCTTTGTTACAGCACATGTTGCCATAAAGCAGGAAAGTCGAAAGGGCCAGTGAAATTAACAGGCCAGGGAGAAGGAAAGTGTCTAAAGTAAGTGGATAGGGTTTGAGGGGTGGGGGCGTCGGTTGGAGCTGCTGTGTGCGTGGGGGGATGGGGATGGGGTGAGGGGGTCTAAGGTTGGAGGCGGAGGTCAGTCGTGGGTCATGGGGTGGGTCTAATGTCCGGGGGTGTACTGTGGGATGGGGCGGGGGGGGTGCTCTGAGGTCCGGGAGGGCTGGGTGGGAGTCAGAGGTCCCAGGAGGGGGATTTCATGGGGCAGGTGGGGGATCGGAGGTCAGGAGGCTTGGGGTAGTCGCAGGTCGGGGGGGGGGCGGTGTCGAGTCTGGATCTTTACAATAATTACCCAGAAGTAAGAAAGGGTTTTAATTCTTCTAACTTTTTCTGGGTAACTATTGGTATAACGCCGGTGGAACCATCCGAAGTTTGCAATTTAAACCGAATTTTCGGATGGTTCCCGTCGCAGCGCAATTGCCCAAAGGAAGTGTGCACTTGTAAGGTAAGTAAGTTTTACAGTAAGTAAAAATATACACAACCATAAGAACTACAGAAAGCAAAACATGTAAACATTTATACTTTTTTGACGTGCCTCATAAGCTTTCAGTAAATCCGTTGCTTTTTGTTCCAACTTCCCATATGTCTTTGCCCACCTTATAAAGTCGCAGGAAATAAAGCACAGCAGGAGGACTGTTCCCAGTAAGGTCTTGTGTTGCTATGGAAACACTAGGGCTGTGAAACCTTGCAGACTGGCTGGTTTTGGGGTTTTCCTGTCCAAAGACAAATGCACAGCCCTCAAGCTGCAACGTGGTGACAAGGCGAAGACAGATCAGTAAGGTTGGGGGTGAGAATCGGTCCATGACTATGCCAATTTTGCATTCTTTTCTCAGTTGTCAGGGTGCTCTATTTAAAACAAGATGGCTGGCAGGGATGGGTGATCTGTGGAATCCCCTGTGCCCTTCGATTGTTGCTATGCAGCCTCACGCTCTCTCCCTTACCCTGGATATAACCCTTTTCCCCTCACACTCTGCAGGGTTGGTCTCCGCAGCAGGAAGTTTTTTAGCTTGGTCTTCACTTTCTTGTGATCTGCAGCACAGTAATGCAGGCTCTTACCTGGGGACTTTCCAGAGGGATTCCCCAGCACATCTTTGAGGTAACCCCCCAAACTTGACACTGGGGAGCTTGGAAGTTATGGGCCAATGTATATGACTACATTAATATTCATAATATACACTTACCAACCCACCAATTATATTAACATGGTGGGTGATTGTATACTAACGTACCTACATGCATTAATATGATAAAGACACTAATAGTGTCTTGACATTAACATGAGGGGAGGCAGTGGCATAATGGTAATGTCAGTGGACTAGGAATCCAGAGGCCCAGGCTAATAGTCTCCGGATATCAGTTCGAATCCTACAATGGCAACCTTCTCCAGTTCCTACTTCCTATACACTTACATTTTTATGATAGCCACCTGACATTTCCTGTACCAAAATTATTTTTCTCCGGTATGTTTTGCTCCCTTTTGTGTTGTGCTTTTCCTAGTGTTTCCATAGCAACACAAGACCTTATTGGGAACAGGTGTGATGGGCCAAATGTCCTCCTGCTGTGCTTTATTTCCTGCGACTTTATAAGGTGGGCAAAGACATATGGGAAGTTGGAACAAAAAGCAACGGATTTACTGAAAGATTATGAGGCACATCAAAAAAGTATAAATGTTTACATGTTTTGCTTTCTGTAGTTCTTATGGTTGTGTGTATTTTTACGTCCTCTATTCATCTGTTTGAGACAGGATGTCAAATGCTGCCCATTAACTCACTACAGCGCAGTGATTAATTTGTAAACAGGCAGGGCTGTGAAACCTTGCAGACTGGCTGGTTTTGGGGTTTTCCTGTCCAAAGACGAATGCACAGCCCTCAAGCTGCAACGTGGTGACAAGGCGAAGACAGATCAGTAAGGTTGGGGGTGAGAATCACTCAATGACTATGCCAATTTTGCACTCTTTTCTCAGTTGTCAGGGTGCTCTATTTAAAACAAGATGGCTGGCAGGGATGGGTGATCTGTGGAATCCCCTGTGCCCTTCGATTGTTGCTATGCAGCCTCACGGTCTCTCCCTTACCCTGGATGTAACCCTTTTCCCTCACACTCTGCAGGGTTGGTCTCCGCAGCAGGAATTTTATTAACTTGGTCTTCACTTTCTTGTGATCTGCAGCATCAACAGTGTTGCCCACGGAGTTCCTCTGAGTGCCTGAAGTAAAGAGGTCAAAAGGAAGAGTTAATTCTGACATCACTTCCAGTACAGCAGGAGCAAGGTGGTTCAAAGCCAGGGAGCTGCACCAATCTTTGCAGCGTCAAAAAGCAAGTGATGTTTCAAGGTGGAGATTTTCTGTCCGACCTGCTGTGTTTCCAGCATTTTATTCATTGAATCGTACAACACATGAGGAGGCCATTTGGCTCATCGTGTCTCTGCCAGCCCTTTCAAGGAACTGTCTCTGCAAATTTTCTCCTTCAAAGTATTTTGAAAGTTATTATTGAATCTGCTTCCACCACCCTTTGAGTCAATGCATTCGAGACTTAACGCCTGGTGTAAAATCAATTACCTCATCTCCCCTCTAGGACTTTTGTCAATACGTAAATCCCTGCCCTCTGGTTACAGACTCTTCTGCCCAAAGTCCGCACTAAGCTGGGTGCGTGCACGGCTATTCAGTAGCTTGAAATGTACTGCGCAACCCTGGTTCGCTGAGAAATAATGGGTGTGCACAGCCTTGTAAAAAGATTGTGCACCAAAATAAGTGGGCCATACACAACTCAATTTTACAGGGAACATTTGCTCCTGATTTAATTATTGTTTCCATTCCAAATTTCCAGTATTCAAAGCTCAGTCCTGGGATCCCATGGGATGTCGCGGCATGTGGGGAGGACTTCACAGCCAATTAAGTATTTTTACAGTGCAGTTCCTGTTGCAAGTTAGGGAAAAATTATAGTCAAAATACATTCAGCAAGATCCCACAGATAGCACTGACATAAATGACCAGATAATCTGATTTAGTAAAGTTGTTTGAGGACTAAGCACTGACCAGGACTGCTTTGCTCCCCACTGAATATTGCTGTGGGATCTTTGATGCCCGCCCGGGAAGGAAGACGAGGACTTTGGTTTAACGTCTCGTACAAAAGATGGCATTGCCGACAGTGCGGCACTCCCTCAGTACTGCGCTGGAGTGTCAGCCTTGATTTTGTGCTCACGCCTCTAAAGAGGGACTTAAACCCCCAACCTTATGATGGAGAGAGGGGAATGTTTTTGGAAGGATTTAGATAAGAATGACAGCTGGAACAGATCACCAGGAAAAGTGAGATGAGACCAGGATACTGGACTCATTGGAAAAACTGCTGGACATGGTGAAGAAAAGACGGAAGGTTTGGCATTGTGGGAGACCACGATCAAATAAGCTGGTGGGCCTTCTTCATCCAAACTGATCTTGTGATATAGCAGTTCTGAGGTAAATCATGACTTGGAACGACATTCTGTTCCTTTACTGTCGCTGGATCAAAACCCTGGAACTTGCCCCCTAACAGCACCATTGAGTGCACCTCCACCACATGGCAGCAGTGGCGACTCACCACCACCTTCTCCAGGGCAAATAAGGATGGGCAATAAATGATACCCACATCCCATGAATGAATAATAAAAAAAATCAGCAAAAATCTGAATGCAAATTCCAGACAATAAGCAATTATGTCCCCTTGGGTAAATTATTGTCAATGGGAACTGGCTGCGTACCAGTATTGAGCAATGTGGTTGACTCTTAAAAATGCCCTCTGAACAAGGGCAGTTAGGGATGGGCAATAAATGCTGGCCTAGCCAGGGATGCCCACATCCCATGAACGGATTAAAAAAAACGAGGAAGGTCAAGAGTGGATCTGCACTTGCCACACTTGTCAAATTCCCAGGAGAGAAACAGAGTGGATTGTCAAAATGGCTGTGGATATCCAGCAGCACAGACCTAATGAAGCAATCTTCCAAACATTGTGAGAAGATAGTGGAGGGAAGAGAGGAGATGATCTGTCCACTTGTGGAACTGGGGATTGGTTTTTTGGGTTGTCAAGTTTAATTCTGTGATATGACAATCGGAAATCAGTCTGTCATTCCATCAAGGCTATTGGCAAATAAATAAACTCTACAAACTCTTGGAGAGACTTACTACGATTTCTCTTCTCATCCTTATCCTTGCTGTTGTATTTCTCAGGTCCGGCTAAGTCGGAAACAGCATCAACTTCATCTAGGCTGACTGTGTCCAACTTAAATAGAAATCAAAAGAGAAATCATTGAGTCAATGCCAATACTCATGAATAACACATGTTTATGGAGCAGCTTCAGTTAGCCACTGTGATGGGCAGGATGTTGGATGAGGACACGCTCTGCCACTGCTACACCTATTCTCGCATTCTACTAATTGCCTGAAGGCCAGGACCAGCCTTATGCCTATATATATAAAAACAAAAAGCTAAAAGCTACTGCGGATGCTGGAAATCCAAAACAAAAACAGAATTACCTGGAAAAACTCAGCAGGTCTGGCAGCATCGGTGGAGAAGAAATCAGTTAACGTTTCGAGTCTTCACGACCCTTCGGCAGAACTGAAGCATAGTTAGGAGAAAGGTGAAATATAAGCTGGTTTAAGGTGGGGGGCGGGGGGAGAGAGAAGTTGAGGGTGTGGTGATTGTGGAGATAAGCAAGCAGTGATAGGAGCAGATAATCAAAAGATGTCACAGACAAAAGGATCAAAGAGGTGTTGAAGGTGGTGATATTTGTCTAAGAAAAGTGCTAATTAAGAATGGAAGACAGGACACTCAAAGTACAGCTCTAGTGGGGGTGGGGTGGAAAGGCTAACAAGGTTTTAGTTTTAGATTTAAAAATAATGGAAATAGGTGGGGAAAGAAGAATCTATATAAACTATTGAAAAAAAAGGGGAGGGGGGGAGAAACGGGGTGGGGATGGGGGGAGGGGGAGTTTAAGATCTAAAGTTGTTGAATTCAATATTCAGCCAGGAAGGCTGTAAAGTGCCTAGTCGGAAGATGAGGTGCTGTTCCTCCAGTTTGCGTTGGGCTTCACTGGAACAATGCAGCAAGCCAAGGACAGACATGTGGGCAAGAGAACAGGGTGGAGTGTTAAAATGGCAAGCGACAAGGAGGTTTGGGTCTTTCTTGCGGACAGACCGCAGGTGTTCTGCAAAACGGTCGCCCAGTTTGCGTTTGGTCTCTCCAGTGTAGAGGAGACCGCATTGGGAGCAACGAATGCAGTAGACTAAGTTAGGGGAAATGCAAGTGAAATGCTGCTTCACTTGAAAGGAGTGTTTGGGCCCTTGGACGGTGAGGAGAGAGGAAGTGAAGGGGCAGGTGTTGCCTTATGCCTGCCATGTTTGATAATAATAGACAAATGAGGAGAAGCAGATAAAAATATTAACAATCCTGCAGCTGGGAGGTCATTCAGGATCAAAGGTGCAAAAACACCTCCCAAATCTGCAACATCTAGAGGGACAAGGACATAAGGCACATGGGAACACCACTACCTCCAAGTTCCCCTCTAAGTCACACACTATCCTGATTTGGAAATAACACCTGTTTCTTCAACATCGCAGGGTCAAAATGCTGGAATTCCCTACATAACAGCATTCTGAGGAGCACCTTCACCACATGGGCTCAGCATTGGACATTGGCCCAACCAGTCCACACCAGTGTTCATGCTCCACTTCGGCCTCCCCCTCTCTTTCCCCATCTAAACCTACTACTGTAACCACTTATTCCCTTCTCCCTCGTATGCTTGTCATGTTTTCCCTTAAATTCATTGATACTATTCACTTCAGCTGCTCGCTGTGGTAGTGAGTTCCAAATTCTCACCACTCTCTGTTGAATGACGAGGGGTTGAATTTTATGTGGCCCAGGCGGACATGTTTCCCATGGGGGCGGGCACCAAAATCGGCAGCCTGCCCACCATATTAAAATGAACAATTAAGGGTTATTTAGGGTTGTTATCAAGCCTACTGACCCTGACAATGCACTGCCCATGCCATACCCCTTAAGACTAAACCACCACTCCCTTCCTATCCACTCCCTCCCTTAAACATGCCCCATCTCCCCCACTGCCCCTCTCCCCAACCTTCCTAAATCCTCCCAGCCCAGGATCCTGGACTTACCTGCTCTGGGGATCCATGACCTTGGGTCCTATCTTCATAGCAGTCCCGGCAGTGGCCACTGACACCTTCCTGGTACTACCAGGACTGATGGAGCTGCCAGCCAATCCGATTGGCTGGCAGCTCCAGAGGGCGGGACTTCCACCTCAATGAGGGGAGGAAGTCCCACTTGTTAATCAGCCCCACGCCTATGGGGTTTCAGGGGGTGGGGTTTGGGGGGGTGGCCATGCCATCTGCCCCCATCGTATTCCGCCCAAGCATTCTTCTGAATTGGATTCCTTGGTGACTATCCTATATTAATATCCTCTGGTTACGTTTTTTCCACAAGAGGAATCATTCTCTCTGTATCCACTCTAATCAAAATCTATATTTATTTTAAATACTTCCATTAGGTCATCCCTGAGCCTTCTTTTCTCAAAGGGAAAGAGAGTCAGTCTGTCAATCCTGTCCTGATATGTATATCTGCTCATTCTAATATCATCCTTATAGATCTTCTCTGCACCCTCTCCAGTGCCTTTATACCTTTTTTGCAATATGCGACCAGAACTACATGCAGTACTCTAAGTGTGGTCAAGGTTCAATACAGTTTTGGTATAACTTCCCTAATATTCATTCACTCCCTCTAGAAATAAAGCCAAGTTCTAAACAAGGGCTCACCACCACTTTCTCCAGGACATTTAGGAATGGGCAATAAATTCAAGCCTTGCCAGCAACACCCATACCCCAAGAATGAATTATTTAAAAAAATTATTTGTTGCACATCATAAATATGTTCCAATTTTACAAAATTGGAAAATCTAAGTGCCAGCTACTTCTGGAAAGATACTTTTCTAATTAATTCAAGCTATTGAACACTACTAAGACTTTCTAAACTGTAGCCTTGACGACCAGCTTGCAGTTTATCATAGCTGCTGGGAAAGAGTCAAAGGCACAAGACAAATTTTTTTTCTAACATTTGAAACTCAAAGAGAGTCTAGGTGCTCCCAGGATTGGCCTCCAGACCAACCTCCCATCAATGAAGCTTCTGAACACACGAGCACCCTGCATCATAGAGCAGTTGGGAGGGAGGAGGGGACCTTAATTGGCAGGGCTTCAGGAGGGAAGGATATGAGATATATTTCTCAACAAGCAAATACATGGCCTGTAACAATCATTTCTAGTGGGGCTCTTGGAGATTTTAAAAGACGCTTTCCTTTGACTTGTAGACAGTAAATACACTTCTGGTGGTTATTCCCTGCCCACAATATTCACTGTATGTAAAAGATGTCTTGCTTCATTTTCAGTCACATACCTGTTGATTGATACTCTCATTGATTATCTTATACCAGTCCCCGATAACAGACTCTGTATCGTACTGTATGAGGTAGTCTGAACCCCTTCGGGTTTTCAACTGAAAATAGAAGTACATACTGTTACTATCCTGAGTGTATAAAGCTGAGATACCTGTCTGGAGGCAACACAGGAATTACTTTGTGTTGAACACTCAAGTACAGGAGGGGAAAATTCTTTGACGTTCCCACTCCTGATCACTGGAAAGCATCTCCTATCAGTTTCAGCTGTGAATCCTTCTCCACAGTACTGAATAGCCCAATAACCATCCTCATTTGCACATTGAGAATGGTCAGTTGGATAAGGCACTGGACAACTATGGAATCTCTTTCTAGAACCTTACAAAGGAATAGGGAAAAGAGCCATGGTACAAAAAACTGGGGCAATCTTGTCATTCGTCTGCCATAGCACATCTAAAATTAATCATACAGTTTTATTTATATTTCTGTGGGAAACATTTTGGTTCCAATATACGTCAAAATTTTGCATTTCATGGCCAGGAGAGACCTGAATAAAAAGCAAGAGGGTAGACTCACTGGTCCCGTAATCCCTATCAGGAAAAACATTCGGGGAAACCAGAATCAGGGAATCAGCATTAAAGAGTTGTACCCATTTTTCCAACCTGCTCTTTCTTAGTGGCTGCTTGCAGGGAGTTTGAGACAAGTGAATGTACCCAAACGAGAGGAAAGAATTTGACGTACATTTTGGCTACTGAGGCACAGCACAGTTCTCCGAACAGCCATTCAATTAAGGACAGCGGTCTGCCCAAAGAACTGAGGGTGGAATTTTAGATGAATACCCAATGTCTGAATCCATGATTGGAAAAGAGACTTTAACCTTAAAACAAATGTTTCCGATGCAGCCTGAAAGTGGAGGATAAAGGTTGCCAGTGTTAGGCAAAGATGTTTGCCTTCAACTCAACAGACAAAAAAAAATCCATTTTAATCTCTTCTTTTTCATAAGGTCCCTGTTTCTCATTTAGCAGTTTGCTGGGCAAATGTTTCAATGAAAACTGGGATCATTTGCACCCTTTATATGAAAAGCGCACCTCCTCACCTCTAACACGTTCTTTTTGCTCGATTTGTCCCTTGTTGCCCATCCAATACTTGCTCCTTTCAGCTCCACCGTATATTCAGGTACGAATTGGCCAACTGCTTGTTTCTAGGCAAAGAGAGACATTAGATATGAAAGAGGCTGAACTTCAACTCCTGCCATCCTGTCACTTGTTTCTGTGTGAATTACCCTCTCTTCAGGATGGTGCATTGCTTTTATGAAAAAGCTGTGAATTTTAACATGTCACCTCCTACCTATTGAGTTGAATGATTCACCAAGCTTTTTGACATTCTGCCTGCAGAATACTGTTGGATGTCCCTGACCTGATCTGAGAAAGGGGTGCTTTTTTTTCCTGAGGTGTGTCTGAATTAAGCAGTTTCTAATTGAGGATAATTTTACTTGTGGACAATGGTGTAAAGTGGATGATAGTGAATTGGTCACCATGATTGGTTGCACCAGAATTGCTTTGACATCAATGGGAGAGGAAAGTTGGGTGTGGTATATAATAGTATAATGGTGTAAACACTTATGTTTCAAATGTGGCATTGGTAAGTGTGTTACAGGTGATACTGGATATCAATGAGCCCACTTCTTGGGCCTAAAACAGACAAAATGAGGCCCAAAATCACGTCATGATCTTCCATGCCTGATTGATCCCAGAATTGCATTAGGCAAAGTTTAGTTGGCCAAGGCACCCACCTAGTTGAGGATTGTAGGATCCTGATATGTAATTGGACAGTTTCTAGGTACAAACTCCAATGGAAGCTGGAAAAGTTTAACTAGCAGTTATTAAAGGGGTCACCAGAGGCTGCTGAAAAATAGCCCAAAGGCTTTGAAAATGTTGTGTGTTTTGTGTAGTCAACTAGTATTCCTCCTAGAACCACAAAACAACTGTGGGCCACTGCCAGTCCAGGGCCACCCCTATTCAGTATCACCTCCCCCCACCGGACCCTACCTGAGGGTCTCTAGGAGCATCACAGTTGGCCCCAATTGCTGCCATTGATAACAACAAGCTGCTTCCAGATACCCGCTTGGTGCCTGCAGCCCATCAAGATGAGACCAGGTACTGCATTTGGCTTTGTGCCAGGAATGTGCAATCACTCTGCTGACATGCCATCCATTTTGGGTGCAAGTTCAATTTTTTTTAACCATTAATGTATTAAATTTTCCCTTATTGGTCCGGAGTTTATTTGATTTTCCCAACGGATTACGTGGTCATGAGGGAACAAGTTTTCAGTCATGATGCTCTCGCCATCATAGTATGGGGAAGAGTTTAACCAAGAGTCTTCAGTGTGGGGAAGGCTTGTTGGACCAACTTTTCCTGCTCTCCAATTTTATATGCTCCGAGAGTGATTGATGATGATGATTGAGAATCATGTTCTATATGGGCACCATGGCTACTAACTCCACCTTGTCTCATAAAAGGTTCATAACATAAATCAAATGTTATCTTTATATCTATGGCAAGGTATAACTGTTAATCCATTGCAAAATGGGAAACAGAAAATACAACATGGGAAAAGCTCAATTGAAACCAAAAAGTAATTTTTAACTTTGCTCTGGTAACCTGGTGAAGTGGAATGCCAATGTTGCATTCTGAACCGAATGTCCCTAATCTCAGCAGGCTACCTGTCCTTTAGTGAACTTTCAACTCCTTGTGATCTACATTGTAAGGCTGCCCATTTCCACCTCCTTAATATTGCCTGACTCCATCCCTGCCTCACTCAACCCTTTGTCAACTTCCGACTCAATGATACCAATGCTCTCCTGGCTAACCATCCATCCTTCACCCTTATAAGCGTCAGCTCATCCAAACCTCTGCTGTCCATATTCTATCCTACGTAATTCCAATCACCATTATTACTATCCAAACATCGGCTCCTCCGGTCTCCCAATGCCTCAAATTCCCATCTTCCTGGCTAAATCCACAGAATCCCGCCTTTATTTCTCCAATCTCCTACAGCCCTACAACTACACCCCCCACCCCCACCCAATGCCTCAGTTCCTTTGACTCTGGCTTGTTGTGCAATCTCCCCTGTCCCCCACTCCCTCTTCTCCCCACACTGGCAGCTATATCTTCACCTGCTTGGGTCTCATGCACTGGAATTCCCTCCCTAAATATCTCTTCACCTCCCTTGAACGCTTTTAATCTTCTCCCTAAAACACGTCTTTTTGAGTAAGCTGTAATTGTCCCCCCTCTAATACCCCCTTTGCCTCAGCTTTGTCTGGTTGCATCCCTGCGAAGCACCTTTGAAGTTCTTCTCTATGGGCAGAATTTTACTTTCCCCCATTGGTGGGTTTGCAGGGGTGGGGTAGGGGGGTGAGGGAAGAGTATAAACTTTCTCGAATGGCCTTCCCACCGGATTCCCACCCGCCTCGACCTCTGCAATTTTACACTTGCTTGGGCAATGCCTAGATTGGCCCACCTGCCCTTTCCCCATTTGAGGCCAACTATTGACAACTTAAGGGCCATTTGCAGCCCAGCCTCAATTTTTAGGCTGGCGGGAGGAGCTCTGGGAGCGGGGGAAGCCTGAAAATAAACCGGGTTCAGGCCTTAGGCAGGAAATATAGGGGGCGGGGGTTACTTCCATCAACAGCCTCATTTTAACATTGGACATCCCCTGATAAGGTCTGACCGCTGCGGGGGCTCCCTCATCTCCCCTCCTGGTCTCTCTACCGACAGCCCAACCCCCTCTCTGACCAGTCCCCTGGGCCTCACATCCCTTCCCTGTCCTGAGACCCCCACACTTACCTGGTCCTGGTCTCCCGGGACTTAGGCTCCAGGGACTGCATGCAGTCCGTGTCCTGTCCACCGCAGCTTCTGGTGCTACAGGGACTAGAGCGCTGCCGACCAATCTGATTGGCCGGCAGCTCTCTGAGGTGGGACTTCCTCCCGAGTGAGGGGGCAGAAGTCCCGTCTCCAGCCAATTAATGCTTGTTGGAGCATGAAATGGCTGCAGGGCAGGAAGTAGCCGCCTTGTTGTGCAGCGGGTAGCATTGCTGCCTCTGAACCAGCAACTCTGGGTTCAAGTCCCACCCCAGGACTTGATGGCAAACGGAATTATGTGTTCATAATGTGGCCAAACAGGTTGATTATCAATCTGTAAATCCTTCCAACACACATAGGCGGTAAGAGTGGGAAAGATTCCTTGTCAGTCACGTGATGGAAAGAATGTTAGAGCCTTTCCCAATACTATCCATGGCTCCAGGCTACAACATGCATGTAAAAGTGTACGTTGCCACAGTAACCTGGACTCCTTGAATAAAGTGCACGGCAGTATCAGCGGGGATGTGTTCTCACAGATAGTGGGAAGGGAAACCACCAACTCCCCCCTACCCTGGTCCATGTTACAGGTGCTATATAGAGGCAAGTTGATGATCCAGCTGCTGATATTGATAATGGCAATGCAATTTATGCAACAATAATCAGGTGGGCTTGACAACGGCCAGCCAATCCTTCCTATCAGGTTACAGTCCAGATGGTGAAGTTGAAAATGACTCCTATCAGATTCACTATTCCTATCACAGTTTACGTTTGGGGGATATTCCAGATGAAATCTTGTTACCAGGCTGCCTGCAGACTGATTCTTGGGATCTTTATAAAACGTCAGAATTCCACCTTGCAGCACAGTCCATGAGGATGACCAGTTCTTCCTAAATTAAAACACAAAGGTCAATGTAGTTTGTGTGATATGTTTAAACACACAATGAGAAATGAGAAGCACAATGCTAATCAAGCTGACAGGTTTTGAACAGCTATCTTAAGTATTAGTCTAGGAGTCAGCATGAGTGAACATGAGAGACCCTCGATTTAAACAGCTCCTGTCAGACGCAGGGGGAGGGGAGATTTATTTTTGGCTGCTGGTTCTAGTAAAATCATGAATGTTATGTTGGTTATACACCAATACAGAGCAAAGAAAGGAATCTCTCCTCCTCCTGCTCCCTACCCAAAGACATATTGACTGTTCTTGAGTGCTTGGCAAGGTTTACACTTTTGAACGGGACCCAATGAAGTATTGTTGTATGACTTAAATTTCAGCACAGAAGGAGACAATTGAGCCTGCAGCAGTGCTGGCTCTGCATTGGAGCCATCCACTTGAATTCCATTTCCCTGATCTTTCCTGAAGGATGTTTTGAGTTAGATTTTCCAAATTATCACTTCAAGGTTGCAAGTGTATAATGGAAAATGGCGGGTCCCTGGAGAACTTTCATTACTGGCATGCGGGAAATTGGAAAATCAATCTTTTGGGCTACTGTAACTTAGTGCAACTGAATGAAGTTTAACAGGTTAACTAAAGTGATGAAACCCCATCGGTATTTAGGAGTGTTGGAATGTATTAATTAGAGTGGATAGGGTGCAGCTAATCATGTGATGTTGGTGATACTCAAAGGTGGCTTTAGACTAATCGGTTAATCACCAGCACTCAACCTCCAGGACTTACTGAATGGAAACGTCCTGATTACGCAGAATGAAAAATGCTTGGTGATCGGAATATTTTGTTTTTGAATCTTGAATGGAGAGGATCCAAGTACCTGTGAACTGCACATCCTTGAAGGTTCACTCTGGATGACAGTGCTGTTCACTTACTGAGGGACAGCAGCAATTCCCTGCAAGTTCCTTGATTACGATATATTGCAGTAATCAAAGTTCATTAATAAAAGCATGCACAGTAGCAATGTGGATTAAGGGATAGGTTTTATGGGTTAACATGCCTAGCGCAGAGTATCAGAAGAAAGGTGTGTACATCAGGAAACTAGGCACAAAGGTCAGTATCCTGATTTGGAGAGGCATGAATTTTCATGCATTAAAACCAGGTGTTCTGTGCCCCTGCTGACCAAAATTACCACAAATTGCGCAAAGTTCTTTGCTGGGACACTAAAGAGTAGAACTAAATCCTACAGTCTACATAAAAATGTGGTTGTGCAGTGATGGGCTAGATTGTTCCTCCCAGAGCAGAAAACAGAAATGGAGACTGTTTCCAGATGTGGAACCCAGTCCCACAGGGAAACTGTCACTCATTGTGATTTTCATAGGGACGCCTTCTTAATTGGTCTGGAGACAAATCTGCCATCCTATTAAGGATGTTGGAGGGTCCTCAGAGCTCGAGGGCCAATCAGAGGTCTTCCAACTTCAGAGGAGCACAAGGCTGTATTAGTAAGAGAGAGGGTGTTTCAATATGAGGTGCCCTTTTTCCAACTGTCTTAAATCTTTAATAAGGAAATATATTAAGCAGTCTCAGGGCAGTCTGTATCTGCTTCTACAATCTGACAGGTAAGGAGGGCCTCTAGGTCTTGCTCAGAGCGCTGACCCCCCTCACCCAGCCTGCTGCTGGGTGCCCACCTCCAGGCACCTAAACTGGCCTCCACTGTCTGCGGAGCCTGGAGACTGACTAGAAAATTCCTTTAATTGGCTTCAATTAGGCTTTTAATGACCATGATTGGCCCCCATCACATGCAGGCAGGTAGCCCCACTGGTCGCCTGATCCTGCCTCCCTAAAAATGGCCCAGGGGTGGGATGGAGCTGAGAAACCAACATGCCAGCTACTGCAGCTATTTTTAGCTCCCACCTGCCTCCATTCCTGGCCCCAATGGGGACACTATCCAGCCCGTTATCTCTCTGTCACGTGAAATGCTAACTTCAGTCGAAATATATTTAGTGTTGGAGGGTTTAAGGTTTCATGGGATAGCTTGCCTTTACTGTGAAACTTTACCCTAGCAGACACATGGAACACCACCACCTGCAAGTTCCCCTCCAAGCCACACACCATCCTGACTTAGAACTATATCGCCGTTCCTTCACTGTCGCTGGCTCAAAATCCTTGAACTCCCTCTCTACCAGCACTGTGGGTGTACCTGCGCACTGGACTGCAGTGGTTCAAGAAGGTGGCTCCACCACCACCTTCTCGAGGGCAATTAGGGATGGGCAACAAATGCTGGTTTAGCCAGTGACATCCACATCCAGTGAAAGGACAAAAAACAGTTGGGCCACAGTTACCAGACTAGGGACAGTTTTGTTGTGTGGGGATCGGACTTCAATATGGTGGTTAAGCCAATGTTTAAGACAAGTTGCTATTTGGGAGCATGTACCTCACTCTCCTTATGTCCAGTGGGATTAGTCATTGAGTTACTGAGCCATTCACACCAGCAAGGTTCCAAGTTTGATCCCTGATCTGTTGCAAAGTAGCTAATCTCTGCCAGGTTCTCAATTCTAAACAATACCTATTACTCCCTGTTAGAAGTGAGGGACATCGAATGAAGGCAGAATTGGGCTTGGCTGTAATTAATCATATGTTCAAATAGCCAATGCTCGCATATGAATAACAGCCCGCCAGCATATATAATGCCATAAGGAGCACTGTCTTTGGGAGAAGATTGGAGAGAAGAAAATTAGTGAAGAATACTGAAGCATACAGAAAAATAATCAATCAGCATTTCCTGCATTAAGCTTCCCTACAAGAATCACTGATATCCACACTGTTTGACATTTCCCTGAGGTTGCCCACTGACAAGCCAGTCTCCCAGCTAGAAAACCAGAGCCAGACTATCTACCTCGAACTTTACTTTCAAGGTGAAGGTATCAAAGATTATGGTCGGCCAGGTGGCCCCATGTTTTTGGTGGCTACAAACCAACCAAAAGTATTGGAAATAAAGACTTCAACAATGAGTTGTGTGCGGGGAGTAACTCTGAGTAACAGGAGCAAATGGAGAGTGGGGTTAAGCCCTGGCTAATGTGTGCAAAATCCCGAGTAATGAGAGTAAAACCACTCAGTGATAGGTGTAAAGTTCTGTGTATCAGACTTAAAGTTCCAAGCTATGATAGTAAAATCCCTACTACAGGAATAAAGCCCTGAGGAACAGGGGTAAAGCCTGGAGTAATGTAGTCTTTATTTGAAACACCTCCGCGTAAAGGAATTCTTGGCATGGTGTCACCCTTATGGTATTAGAGACATGTTGGTTGCAATCTATGAGAAAGGAAGGTTATAAATGTAAAAGTCAAAAATACCATTTTAAAACTATGTGCTATTCAGGTTAAAAAAAATTCTGCCACTTTTCCACCTAATTAGGTGAGTGTCAAAATAAAATATGTCAAGAGTGAAATAAAATAAAAAATCTATGGAATAATCGATACACCCAGTTTCATGTCACAGAACTGAAAAAAAACATGCTTTTAAAGAATTTGCTTTTGTCTTCAACTGACCTTATTTACACGGTGAAATAGAGACACATCTGACAAAAGGAAATGCAGGAAGGAAAGAGTCTGTCACAGCGCTTTAATAGCAGCACGCTTATCATAAAAGCCACCTGAACTTCTGTGAATTTAGCCATGAGTTTATTTCCAGAGCTGGTGCAGCTACAAAACCCCACAAAAGTTTTGAGCCAACTCAGAAAGGCTTCTTACCTGATGCGCTTCCCATTATCTGCCACCTTGGCTTTGTTTAAAATTCCAGCTTTGTCCAGTGATTGAGTCTAAACAATGTATATCAAAAAAAAAAGCAAGTGAGTACATGCTGAAATGCAGAGCAAGGAAAGCAGCCAAAAGGTCCAGTCCCATGCTTTTCTTTGCTGCACCAAACTCCCCAGTGAATAGCTGCATTACTTGGTGAACAGAAAATAGCTACAGGCAAGAGATAAATGAAAGCTCAATACATCAGCAGCAATGTTCCTCAAGCCACAAAACATTCCTGCAGTAAATGGTCAGAACCTGCATGATAGTCCCAGGCAACAGCACATTAATGGCTTGAAAAGGCATCAGGCACAAGGTAGAGGTTACACTTAGAAAAGAACCAGGTATAGCTAAAAATCCAGAGATGTAAAAAGATGTCACCAGCAGACAGGATCCCTTTGAAAATACCATGCATATAAAGCATGCTTTGATGGGGATGCAGCTGCATGTCATACATGGGTAATGGGATTAGTGTAAAAGTGCATCAGTGTGAAGAATGATATGGCCTCTCTCACAAACAGGAAACACTAACGTGTGGGAGCAGAATTTCAACACGGTTCCCAAGTGCAAGCTCGGCACTGAAGTCAGACGCATTTCGCCTGTGAGTAACAAATGATGCCTTAAAGAAACAGAAGAGAAGTTAATTCATATCAAAACCGCTCTCGGTCAGCTGCTCATGTTCACATCATATGGCAAATTTGTACCTGCTTGTGGGAATTTTGAAACAGGGTATGGGAGGGCAGAAGCGAGGGTCCCAAAAGCTAAGGACTCTAGTCAAATCCTGAGAGCATTTGGGGATGATTGTTGATTGTATGTTTAAATATGCGCAGGTAGAGGGTTTTAAATGGGGTTTCACTTGAGCACATATAAAGAGACACTCACTGAAACTTTGGGTGGTTGAGTTAGGAGGTATATGCTTGTAATGTTTCACTCTGTAAATAAATCTAAGACTGAGTAAAGATAGGTTGCAGCATCATCCTTCACCAACTGAAATATACCAAAACTTCTTATAACAAAAAAAATGGGAGAATATTTGTCTGTATATTTGGACCACGATTGAAATCTCATGAATGGTCAGCTTGGAAACCTGGGATCTCTGAGAACACAATCATTGTAGTCTCTGTGATATGTCCAGTATTTAGCAAAGTCGCACAGTGGGAATGTCAGGGACTAAATGGAACGAACTGTGTTGCCGCCTTATTCCTGTCATTTTTGAGGGTGTTTTGATTCACTAAAGTATATTTTTTCAACTCTCTTCAGAAACTCAGTAGGGGGATGATGTGAGACAGTTCTGTTGAAACGCCCTGGAATAAATTCCACACACACAGCACCAAAAACAATAATTAGGCATTAACCCAATTCAGCATGGGCTAGATTTTCCATCTACAGTGGACAAATATATATATCATTGCATAATCCCAGGCATTTTAGGGAAAATAAAATCTTACTCTTACTCTGTATCTACTATATTTTGTCTTACAACACATCACACAATACTGATCACCTAATGACTGTACTCAATGGTATGCATCATTTGAGTTTGACTCAAAGTCCATTTTTATATGCCTATATTTGAGTCACAATTTGAATTCATTGTTAACTGGATGACCCATAATTCAATTTTCCATACATAAGTGTACATCTTGTTCGAATGGGATAGTCCCAATACATGTTTTACATTTTAAAACAATTTATTGTTGAAATTGCACCATCTCTTACCAAACACAGCACAAAAATAACATTCTTTAAATGTTCAGAAATGGTTGCCAATATTCTAACCCAATTCAGGCCAGTAACTGATCAATTAAATGGTTGTATTTGAGCCCCCAAGTTCACTGACTTCTTGGCATTTCAGTTGAAATGCTCTGAGAAATTAGAACTACACAGAATCGACTTTGGGTGGCTTCAGGGTTCTGGCCTCTGGTCAATTCTTCCCTTCCTTCATCCCAGTATTGGTAGCCAGGCCATTAGGTGTCTAAATCCTAAGGTCTGGAATTTTCACCTTAAACCTTTACTCCTCTCTCTCCTCTTTTAACAGGCTCCTTATACCCTCCACTTTAACCTCACCTTTGGACACTACGCCTAATGGGCCCGATTTTAACCCATTCAAACCCACCCGCTTGCACAGAGTTAAAATCAGGCCCAATGTCTCTTTCTTTGGCTTGACGTATTTTTTTTGTCTGATTATGCTCCTTGGGATGATTTATTACTTTAAAGTTCCCAAATAAATGCAAGTTGTTAAATGGTCAAGGTGTAGCGTGTCTAAAGTTATAAAAGTAAATCCATTGATCCAGCATTTTGAAAAGGAACATGAACCAGAGAATCTGTCTTGAGCTGTTGCTTGAAACAGGAAATTTCAGACACAGAAAGAGACCATTCGGCCCTCGTATCTGCGTTAGCCAAAGAGGAGTGGTCCAGCCTGATCCCATTTTCCAGTTTTGGCTCATAGCCCTATAGGTTACAGCACTTCAGTGTATATTCGAGTGTTCTTTTAAAGTGGATGAGTGTTTCCACCTCTGCCACCTTTTCAAGCAATGAGCTGCAGACCCTCATCACCCTCTGGATGAAAACATTTCTTCTCAACTTCCTCTAACCATTCTGCCAATTACATTAAATCTATGCCCCTAATTACTGATTTTTCTGCTAAGAGGAATAGGTCCATCCTAGTCACTCTATCTCAGCTCCTCAATTAAATCTCCTCTCAGCCCCCTCTGCTTCAAAGAAATCAACTCCAGCCTATACAATCTGAACTCATAGCTAAAATTCTCCAGTCCTAGTAACATTCTTGTAGATATCCCCTATACTCTATCTAGCATGATTACATCCTTCCTGTGATGTGCTGACCAGAACTATATGTAGTTCTCTAGCTGTGGCCTAACTTGTGTTTTATATAGTTCTAGTCTAACCTTCCTGCTCTTATATTCTATGCCTCGGCTAATTAAAGAAAGTATTCTGTATGTTTTCTCAGCCTCCTTATCTACCTGTCCTGCTACCTTTAGGGATCTGTAAACATGTACTTCAAGGTCCTCCTGTTCTTTTACACTTCTCACCATCCAATAATTTATTGTGTATTCCTTGGCCATTTTAGCCTCTCCCAAATGCATTACCTCAAACTTTCTGAATGAGTTCCATTTGCCACTTTTCTACCCACTTGCCCAGCCCATCAACGTGTCTGCAACTTTCTTTCTCATTATCAACTACACGGCCAACTTTTGAATCATCTGCAAACATGCCCCCTACCCTTAAGCCAAAATCATTTGCATATATCATGAGAAGCGAGGGACCTAGTACTGAACTTGGCAGAGCCTCATTGGAAACAGTCTTCCAGTCACAAGAGACAGCTGCCGACCATTACCTTTGCTTCCTGCTACTCAGTCAACTTGTCCCTTGCCCTTGGAATCCCGAAACTTTTATTTTTCTGATCAGTCCACTATGTCTGATCTTGTCAAAAGTTCTGTCAAAATTCAATTCAAATGCACTAGTCTCATTGAAGTTTTTGAGAAGGCAACAAGGAGGGTCATTCAGGTTAGGCAGGCAAGAACTTCCCTTAGAATATCCATGCTGACTGACCTTGATTGATCCATGCCACTCTAAATGATGATTTACACTGTCCCTTGGAATTTCTTTTCCAGTAGTTTGCCCACGAAAGATGTTAACTGACCTAAACTGGCCTATCCCTTCCTTCCTATTTAAACACTGGTACAACTTTAGCACTCTTCCAATTCTCCGGCATCACACCAGTCGGAGAGGATTAAAAAATTATGGTCGGAGCCTCCACTATTTCCTTACTTACTTCTCTTAGCAGCCTAAGATACACTTCATTTGGGCCTGTCGATTTATCTACTTTTGATGATGCTAAAACCCATGATTCCTCCATGTTGCCTCTTTTCGGGAAGGCTTTCCACAGTAAGTGCCAACTGGGCACTTAATTGGGCAGTGGAGGGCATTCCCCAGGATCAAGGACCCTGGGGGCACCCACCCACCTGCCGAGAGCTGCCAGCCAATCAGAGGCCAGCAGCTCTTCACTGCTTGGCAGCGCCTCCGGGGAGGTGGTGGCTGATGCCGTATTATACCCACCCGAGGATCACTGAGGGGGCACAGGCACAGGTGAGTGATAGTGGGAGGGAAGTGGCGGAGTGGGGTTTGTGTGGAAGAGGGTGGTCCGCAGCAGGGGGCTGGCTCTCAGCGGGCCCCCCTTCCCGATGCCAGGTCCCTCGACCAGGCACTAAGTACCTTTCAACCCCCACCAGAAGTCCACAAGCAACTCTGATGAGGTTTGCTTTAAAGGGGTTCCTGCATGGCGAGCCCCCGAGCCGGCCAATGGGGGAACCCCAGTGATGGCAAGATGAGACCTATTTATAGTGGCCCTATTTATTCCACCCAAAGAGCAGAAGTGAATGCCCTCCTCTCCCATTGCGTGTTTGGTGGTGGGAGTCATTTAATGAGGCAGGAGGGTAGCGGGTGGCGACCTGGCCGCCTTCCCACCACTGCCCTAATTTAGTCCATCGTGGGAAAGCCTATGGATGGATTTCCCGTCCTGCCGCAATTAGCACCCATTTAATGCCAAGCTTCCCTCCAGGTTTCATCAGTGTTATGGAGTTGGAGATGTTTGATTCATATCCAGAAGGGGTTTTGTAGAGCCATGTGGTGAGTTGGAGGGGGGTGTGGTGGTTCTTGAAGGTCTCCATGGATGAGGAGGTCCAAGTTGCGGCTGGCACGAGTTACTTCTCTGCATGTTCGTCGAATGGAGGGAGGGAACTTACCGGGAGGACTGGTAACCACCACCAGAGCAATGAAAAGCTTTTTATGCCTGATAATTATAAGGGATTGAAAGTGAGCTTGACCAGCCCTGGACCAGCTCCCCGCAGAAGGCAGTCTGCACCTCAGAACTGGCCCTGACCCAGTAAACATGGTGATCTCACTGGTGCAGCTGGCATTGTACATGAGCCTGCTGCTCTATGATATTACTGAGGTAAAGTCATGATGAGGGTGGTGTGAAGCGAACCAACCAGACTGACACACTGGCACATGTTCATCTGAAATGTGGCCACGACTGGCCCTTGACCAGCAGCCAGTTTTCAGTGCAAGTATAACGTGACAAAATGGTGAAGTTGTCAGACTGCAGAAGTTGACATGGTTCATGAAGGAAGCATAAATCACAACGTTTGTCAGGGGAACTGGTGAGACGAATTAAAAGCAGAACGCAAGACTAGTCCTTAATTAGGTCAGAGGATAACAATCTGCATCCTTTTCTAAGAGCTTGTAGAAGAAAGGACAAGCTGTCTTCGTTACACCATCCATGCTCAACTAAGGATGGCATCAGATTGAAGGAAAACATGCACAATGCGGCAAAGGTTAGTGGGAGCCCGGAAGACTGGGAAAATTTTGGAAACCGGCAAAGGACGACTGAAAAAATAATAAAAAGAGGAAGGAATTGGAGTATGAGAGAAAACTAATAAAAACTATAAAAACTGATAGTAAAAGTTTCGACAAGTATATAAAAAGAAAGAGGGTAGCTTAAAGTAAGTGTTGCTTAGGGGTCGAGGCTGGGGATTTAATAATGATAAACAAGTAAATGGCTGAGACTTTATACAAGTATTTTGCATCTGTCTTCACAGATACAAAGGATGACACAAAATGCATTCCAAGAATAGTAGAAAATCAAGAGGCAAAAGGGAGGGAGGGTCTTAAAACGATCGCTATCACTAGAGAAAAGATTACTAGGAAGACTAAAGGCTGACAAGTGATGGCCTGAATCCTAACATCTTGAGTGACTGCAGAGAAAGAGGATGCACTGGTTGTAATCTTCCAAAATTCTCTAGATTACGTTGGGGTGGTCCGAGGGGGGGTGGGGGGGGTGTGCAGTATGGTGGGGATAGACAGGAAAGTGGAGTTAAGGGCACAATCAGATTAGCCGGTGATCTTATGAATTGATACAGCAAGCTCGATGGGCTGAATGACCTATTCCTGCTCCGATTTATTATGATCCTATGATTTACATAAATGTGAAGAAAACTGCTCTAAGGTCCCACACACACTTATCCTGATGCCTGTCTGTGTTATATCCCAGCAATAGGGAATGCAGTCAAGATATTTTAGCATATCCATTTGCTTATGTTTGTTCATCATGGTGTGAATAATCACGCTGGGTAATTGACAACTTTACACTGTCTAACCCCAGGTCAAATGTACCAGATTCAAAGAGAACATTCCATCCTGGCTCCAAATATTCAACTTTACCCCAATTTGGCTCCTTTACTGCCTTCACTAAGTAAAAATGGTCATCATCACACATACTAGGGACAGGATTGTCAATAGCTAAATGCCAGTTTAGATTTTAGCCCATTCCCCACTTCCAAAATATATTTTTAATTGGGACCTCTGGGGGCAGTGGCATGGAGGTGGGTGGCCATCAATCCCCATCAGCGACCAAAAATTCCCATGCGCTGTAGTCTGACTGGACTAAACCCACATAGAACTCTTACAGCAAGTAGACAAAACAGTCTTCCACCTTGAGTCTGGATTTAAACCCAGGAGCCAGAGGTGAAAGGTCAGCATCTAACCCAACTGTACCACTGAGACCCAGTCAATAAGGGTTCCCAAGGCTAAAAACTTGCAAAGCTCCATGCAGAGACTCATCACTGTACTCACCTTCTCCTCAGTATCCAAGCGCACAGATAGAACTGGCTTCAGTGTATTGCCATGACGCCAGTTTGAGAAAACAAAATTTCCTTCTTGGTCCACTCCATTCCCTCCACTAAGTCGATTGGAAGGAGTTCCATACTGGAGGAGGGGTGAAAACATCAGTTATTCCTCTTGTACAAACAGGGGAAAATAACCTAAAGAGTTGTACGTGTTACATGTTATGTTATGGTCTGAGTAAATGGGAAACACTAATTTCTCAATTACCCCCTCTGAAGGCACAGATAAACCTTCCTCATGTGGAAGGAAAAGGGTGCCACTCCAGTTACAAGAGGCAATGGGGGTGGTGGAGGGGGTGGGGTGGAGGTGTTGGGGTGGTGATGGATGATGTGCATGAGCACTGAAGTGAAGCAGCGAATCCGGGGTTTCCATGGAGATGCAGACTAGGCTGATCTTAACGGCTGGGCCTCAATTTCCAGAAGTCCCAGCTGAACCCAGCCAATTCCACCAGCAGGCTGTTGGGTGGGAGCGGGAATTTGGTGGCAGGAAGGTGCAACCAGGGACCTGAGAGTCACAACCGTGGTGCCCAGTTTCCTTGTAAAGCCCAGGACAACAGTCCTGCTTTTCCAGGCTCAAAAGGAAGCCTTGGATTAAACTTTACAATTTAGCTGCCTGGGCCTCATCAGGCCCTTGATTCCCCCTTCCAGCACAAAACCATCATTGCTCCCTCACTCCCATCTCTGGCCAAAATTGCCATCAGATCCCAATTGCATCATCAAGATCCGATTGGCATCTTCAGGGAAGAACTCCACCTCCTTCCTGCGGGTGTCCTGCTCAATGTAACCGGTTAACATCAGGACATAGAGGGAAGGCAGTGGGATCAAATTAGGTATGTGACTGTCCTCAGTTTAACTGTGTCCATCTTCTGCCTATTGGTTGGCAAGGGGTGGGGGGGGGGGCGGTGCAAGGGGTTAAATGGGGCTTTATCGCCGAAGTTCATTAACAGTTGTTGTACTGGAAGGTGAGTAGCACCTTTGGAACGGTACTCCAGCAAGGAGTCAATGCCTTGACGCAAGGAGGAGAGATTTTCATAACACTTAAAATAAACTTTAAGCCAGAACAATAAGTGGATAAAACCACAACAAATCAATAGTTCCCAAATGATAACAATGACTATAGTTACAAACTAATCAGTATTAGTGAGGACAACATTGGATACAAAATCTGGTTAAAAAAATAGGACTTTTTTTAAACAAGCACAAGGAGAAAAGAGTACCGGGCAGGACTGGATTGAATCACTAAGACCAAAATATCTGACAATTAAGGTCTGAAATTACCTTCAGGGGCTTTTGCTGAGTGAGAGATAATCAGCACCGGTCAGTTGCTATTCCAAACCCTAGGAAATCTGGGTGATGGTCCTGGAAGATCCAATCCCAGCCCCTTAAACTGCATGGTGATATGACAGGAATCTGTCTAGGCTGTGGCCATTCCTCACAGCAATCCATGCCAATCTTATAGTAGATGAATTAAAATATATTGCCATTACTGTAAGATCCCTACGGTCTAGTGAAAAACCAAAGCACAATCTGCAAACTCATTAGAGCCCAAACCAGAGAAATCCAACCAACAATGTGACTGGATTCTGGGGAGTTTGCAATGGCAACTCAAAAACACATCACACTGGGCAATATGAAGCGCCAGTTAAACAAGGCAATAAACTATAATTTGGACTCATTCGTTAGAATTTTATGCCCCTCCCAGGGGAAGGCTGTATGGCTTGGCGGGAGGGGAGCACCATGCCTGTTGCCTACCCTCCTCCACTAGTATCTTACTGGCAGCAGGGAAGCGTTGGGCAGACCACCCACCTGCCCTTGGACCAATCGAGGCCCTCAATTGGCTAATTAATGCAGAGGCCACCTTACTCTGGAATTTTCAGCAGGGGGAAGGGGGGGTATGGGGCCGCCACCTCTGCCTAAAATTCTGATCGCTTTATTTATTGTCTCAGTGACCTTATGAAGTGCTCTCCTTGTTATAGTAAGAGTTCTTGCTATACTTAGTCTCCCACTAATGGGCACTGATACTCCCAGTGCACAAGCTACAAATCTGCCATGAATCTAAATGTCCAACACCCATCACCTCATTAAATATACCACTGTTGCTTGGCTATCTTCACATACTTCCCTTAGAGTGAACAGCGGGATGTAATGGACGACTCCTCAGGCTGACGAACAATCTGACAGGCTTTGATATAAATGCTCCTTTGATGGCTGGAGACATCTTTATATCAGCCCATGGAAAGGCTAGTCCTAAGCAGCAGGGGAATTTTATGTGCTCCCACAACCCATACAATGAGGATTACCCAGACTCACTAAATGCAAGTATTCCCCAATGGATGTCAACCCGAGTGTGAACTCACTCAGACTGTCTGGAATGGAATTTGAACCCTGCATGTTTTGGCTCAGCAGCGGCAATGCTCCGACTAAGCACAGATACACAGTAATGTGCTGCCATAAATTTTCACATTGAATACAAACTGTCAGTCGACAAAACAGTAATGACTATACAGTCAATCAATTAATGTTGAAGTGAAGTGCTTTGATTCATTCTTGTATGAAAAGGGTTTTTTTTTATTTGTTCATGGGATGTGGGCATCGCTGGCTAGGCCAGCATTTATTGCCCATCCCTAACTGCCCTTGAGAAGGTGGTGGTGAGCTGCCTTCTTGAACCGTTACAGTCCATGTGGTGTAGGTACACCCACAGTGCAGTTAGGAAGGGAGTTCCAAAATTTTGACCCTCATGAAATGCTTTATTTTTAGATACCATCGTAAGTGATCATATAAAGTACCTTGTCTCTTTAAGGATGCAGTAATTAATCAAAGTTCCTTTGCAGCACAATTTCAAATATTTCTGTTGATTCCTTACCTGTGGAAGTTCCCATTCAGATTTGGTTCCTTCTGGATTATAATAATAAAACTTGCCATTGGAGTCAACGTGCCTTATCCACTGAGAGGAATAACACAATACAAATCGAGGTCACTTTTCTAGTAGGAAAGGTGGCAATCTTGCCGAGAATTAACCACTAAAGCCAATGCTTGAATTACTATAAAATCAAAAGCACAAATTCCAAGATTCTGGATTAATACGGAAAAGCGAACTAAGTCACTGAACTGCTCCCAGGAGATTTTAAATGCTGCCGCACATTATGACAGCAACACAGCTTTCTGAATGCCGTGTAATGGCAGCACCAAGCTATACTGCTGGCTCTGCATGTTTTAAAGCAGTGCTCTTCACAAGCACATTCAAACGTACAGGCAGGGGTTCATTAATCAGTGTTTGATTTACAGGCACAGTTTTAAAGGGGCTGTGGAACAGAGGGATCTGGGGTCCATATGTGCACAAATTGTTGAAGGTGGCGGGCCAGATTGAGAGTGGTGAGAAAGGTACACGGGTTCGTGGGTTTTTTAAATAGAGGCATGGAGTCCATAAGAAAGGAAGCAATGATGAACCTTTGTAAAACCTTCCGCCGCCAATGGAATCCTGTGCTCAATTCTGGGCACTGCACTTTAGAAAGGATGTTAAGGTTTTAGAAAGGGTACAGAAATGATTTACAAGAATGATTCCAGGTATGAGGGACTTCAGTTACGTGGATAGATTGGAGAAGCTGGGGTTGTTCTCCTTAGAGACGAGAAGGTTGAAGGGAGATTTGACAGAGTTGTTCAAAATCATGGAGGTGACTGGACGGAGTAGATAGAAATTGCTCCCATTGGCGGAGGGGCCGAGAATCAAAGGAGACCAGTTAAAGGTGTTTGGCAAAAGAACTGATGGTGACAAGAGGGAAAACATTTTTACCCAGTGAGTGGTTAGGATCTGGAATGCACTGCCTGAGAGTGTGGTGGAGGCAGATTCAACTGAGGTTTTCAAAAGGGAATTTGGATAAGGACCTGAAGAGAAAACATTGGCAGACCTGCGGGAAAAGGGCAGGGGAGTGGAATTAGCTGAGCTGCTCTTGCAGATAGCTGGCACCGACACGAGGGGCCAAATGGCCTCCTTCTGCGCTGTAACCATTCTATGATTGTATGATAACGTCAACCAGGAGTGAGCTGAACTTTCCATTCCCTACTGACATTTAAGAGGGCGTAACATTTGTTCTCTGTAGTTAATGGTCCATTCACACAAGGGTGTATTTTACAAATGTGTACTTCTAGATCAAAGCCTCAAGCTGTTGACACTATGTCAGAAGCATGAATTTGTAAAATTTATATTCAAATCTCTACACATAAAGACAGTCTCTCAAAAAACTCAACAAACAGGCCTCATTACTAAATACTTATTGAGAAATTACCCACAGTAGATTACCTGGAAATTGCCATGGGAATTTTCTCGAGCAGAGGGTGGATCTGACCGATTAGTCAATGTAACAACAGGGGAAGATCAGCAGTAACTGGTGGATAAGTGACGTACAGCTTTGACCATTCATACTGGCTAAGAGGCACAGTGCTTGAAATAGATAGCAACCCTTAATGCAATCGTTTCAGGTTCCTTCCTCCACTAGTTTAACAGATGCATAGAGCCATTTATTTTAAATGGGTTAATTAAGGTAGCACAGTAAGGTATATGATTGCATGAAGTGTTGCTATGCTGGTCTCCCATGTTGTCATTTTTAGGCCATAGTCTCTGGGAAATAAAAAACCTTCAGAATGGAAAATGACAAATTTCACATGGTATATGGTACACTACAGCTGCACAAGGACAGGAAAGTGATTCGTACTTTTTCTTGGGTCACTTCACTGGTATAAAGCAGCTGTCCATCTTGGTCCATCTCGCAGGACCAGCCTGGGGGAGTGTGTGGACCTATCGGTTGGTATAATGGCGAGTCCATTAGTGACTGCGGCTCACTGTATTCATCCTGCGACCAGAGGGAAGGCCGCCGCTCATGACCCGAGTGTCCCGGAGGACTCCCCTCAATAAATTCCGGGTAATCCTCTTCTGGAGTGGGAGGCTGAAAGGAAAATATCCAGGGGTGAACTTTCACCATCCATAAAACATCAAACATCTGCTTAACAACGATTAGAGAAATAAGTATAGTCTGAAAAGATCAAATATTACACACGGAATGATGGTTTTGGGGATTGGATGGGTTTATGGCGCCGGCTGCACAGTTCTTTCCTGTTCAAATTTCCATTTCTATCGATCTATAAGGGATTAGTTTCCTATTCTCTTCTGAAGACAGTACCTCTTGTTGGTATATTAGCTCACACACACTGACTGTCCTCCACCCATACCGTCCTTCTGTGCCCAAATATCCTGGCATCATTCACGATGCTCACATGGGCATTCTTCACATTGAGCCTTTAAAGTGTCGCTCGAGTGCTCCATCACGGAAGAGTCACAGACAACACACCCACATTTCCAGCAAGTGTCACAATCAGGAACATGGTTGGCCAATCCCCTCCCTCCCTGAGGGAAGTTGAGACTAAATGAAGCATCTCAACTGCTGCTGGAACTAAGATCAACTAACTCAGCATAAGTAATGAATCAAACCTGATTTGTATGATCTAGTGTGACACTGGCTGGTATTTTTGGGGCATTGGATTTTTAGACAAGCTGAAGGTATTATTTTCCTACCACTTTTCTGTAGCTCGGGCATGTAATAGGTACAATTATGTCACACAGCTGGCGTAATAATTTTATTCATTCTTGGGATATGGGTGTTGATAGGAAGGCCAACATTTATTACCCACCCCATGATGCCCTCGTCAAAATGATGGGCCTTCTTCTTAAAAACTTGGTATGAAGCGAGACTAAACTTTCTTTTAAATCTGTTGAATGTGGTAGTCTGAAACCAGAATCAGGCATTAATGTTTAGACAATTTTAGAACAGGTCTCAAATAGACATAACCCATTTATAAAAGGTTATTCATTTTGTGCTCCATCTGTTTCTAGCTTGTTTAAACAGAATTCATCATGTCAATGCTACTTGTGTTTATGTTCAATGTAGTAGACTTCAGACAAAACTAACAATGACCCTGACATTTTTTCATGTTGGTTCTAAGGTATCAGACTTTGGGTTTTGATATTTAATATTGAGGGTTATGTCTCTGCTTTTTCTTTGGAGAATACTTGTTACGTACAATGATTGATGGGACAACTAATCCAGTATGTGAAGCCCTTCGACAGCTGGGTCCATCAGGGTGGCATCGACAGATGTGACAGTAGTGTCCTCAAACAGTAGACAAGCGTGCTACGTTTCCTATTGGTTGTGAGGCAGTTTGGGACATAAAGGTCATGTAAGACACTATTTTTAAAAAATAATTCTCAGAGTGTGGACATTCCTGGAAAGAACATCTATTATAGTCCATCGCTTGAAATGGTGGTGATGAGGCTTCTTGAATGGCTGCCACCCACATAGTGAAGTTACTACTACAGAGCGATTAGGTAGGGGCTTCCTGGAATATGACACAGTGAGAAACGAAGGGATGGCAATGCGTGTCCGAGTCACAGTGTTGTGCAACTTAGAGAGGAACTTGGGGGTAATGGTGCTCCCATGCCCTTGTCCTTTTAGGTAATGGAAATAGAGGATTTGAGAGGTGCTGATGAAGAAGCCTTTGTGAGTTGTTGCAGTGTATCCTGTGGCTAGTGCAGTCACGGTACACACTGATGGTGAAGGGAGTGGATGTTTAAACCAGACTTACAAAAACAAGCTCTTACTTTCTTCAGTTTCTTTGATATGCCTCTGCCCTCACTTGGGTTCTGCTTTTCTGTCCTCAATAACTGAGCTAATAAGTGCCAAATAATTGGAGAAATATCAAAGTCACTCTGCCCTTTTGTATTCCACTGCCTCTTGCCCACCTCAAAATAAGAGGCAAATTGCTTCACTTTCTTGACCTTTTGAGGGTTTCCAGATACCTATTTCAGAATGTCTGAGGTATTTAAATCTTCATGTGAGCGGCAAAGCAAAGCAGCACTTGTCAAATCAATTCTATCGTCTGAGCCATTACTATATTTAGCAATAAATTACAAAAAGATGGAATCGAGTGATTTACTTGAGGATTAGGGCATCGAGATACAAGAAACATTTTTATTAATTACAAAATTATTTCTTTTATCAGGAGAGAAAATGGTGGACAACCAATACAAAATGCATAGAGCATACAGACGATCCCTCACAGCTCAATCCAGCCATAAAACTACAAGATCATGAAGGGAATTTATAAAGTTACTCCAGGCAAATGTCGTGAAAGATCGAGATGAGTCAGGAAGTTAGGGGATTAAATAAACTGGAGTGTTTTCTTTGAATTTAAAAAGTGCCATGGATTTGTGAAGCAAGTTGGCAGGGGAGGGTCATTAAAGTTGTTAGCATAAAAATAAATCAAGTTAAAACTGGACAGATTTAATAAATAGAAAAGGAGTGAAGAGATTGGTTGAGATGGTGAGAGGTTGGGGTTGGTATATGAAAAGGTGAGGGGCCTGTTAGGTTCAATGGGCTTGTTAGTTCCTAGAAATAGTTCTGCTCTTATTGAATATTTTCAAGCTGTCATTACATTTACCAATGTCCGGCCCCTGGTGCTTGCCCCATCCCCATCCCATCAAAGCAGTTATTTATGCGTGCACACAATCTATTTTATAAACCTGCCTTCTTGGCATTAGGCTTTTTCTGGCAGGAGATTGGAAGTTTGAGCACCAAGCTCAGTGGGCCCCACAGCACTTTCCATCTATTAAAACAAATAGAAGGAAAATGCTGTGGGTGCCGCCGATCTTTGAACCCAAGTTCCCAATTCTGTGCTCCTAGTGGGTGAGATTTTATGCCAGAAGCGCAAATTGGTGAATTATGTGCCCTCCAGCAAAACTGAGATGGTCACATACCCTCTGATTGTCCATGAGATCTGTTGCTTCTTCCTCCGATTGATCTGGTGGTTCCCACGTCGTTTCCCCAGTTACAGGATTGTGGTAGTAGGGCTGACCACTAACTTCATCGAGATGCGATTCCCATCCCACAAAGGGGCTGCTCGTACTGGAAGTGCGGGAATGTGGGCTTTGTGGCTCCTTTTTGTCTGAGCTATCAAACGGAGAGTCCCAGGTGGTCTCTTCAGTCACCACGTTGTAGTAGAAGAGTTGTCCAGTTGTTTGGTCAGTATGCGTTTCCCATTCTTCCAGCTGATTGGTTGAATTATTGCTGAAACTTGACGGTTCCTCTGCAAGCTGCTGCCTCAGCTCTGTGACATTCTGGTACACTATCTCAGGTTTTTCTTCAAATTCCTTCAAAAACATAAATAAATAAAACAAAAATGAGACTCAGCCGAATCTATTTCGAAACAAAAAGGAAGAGCTTGCATTTCAATAGCACCGTTCAACCACTTCAGGACGTCCCACACCACTTCACAAATGAACCTTTGGCTAAAGCACATACAAGTGATGCACAAGAGTGGTGTAACTTTATAACTTAATTAAAGAAAGAGCGAGCTTGGATTGACCTACGGTGCCCTCAAAGCATCACAAAGTGTTTTCTAGCCTCTGGCTCACTTTTGAAAAATAGTCACACTTGTTATGGCAACAGACATAACAGCCAAATTGCAGATTCCACAAGCAACAAGTGTATGAATAATGAGTTCATCTGCTTTTCCTGATACTGGTTGACAGAGGAATGTTGGCCAGGGGACCCTGAGAACGGCCTTCTCCACTTGCATAACACTTGCCTTCACCATTGATCAGTGACTCAACAAAAAGACAACATTGCCTGACTAATACAGAGGGAAATGGTGCAAGGCAAGTAGAATCACCAGGAATGGATAATATTTACACATCTGAAAGAGGCCAGGGAGGAGCTTTTGAAGCCATGAGCAGCCATTAATACTTCCATTAAATCAGCAGATAGAGGAATATATATAAATGCATTAAGCACGCAAAGATATCACTGGGTTCATATCCTTACAGCAACATCATCAGCTATTCACATGAACCTTGGTATCAACTTATGAGATTGGGATCGATGGCAGTGACCAGAGTTCACGGAATAAAGTCGGTAGCTTTCAGTAGCTTGTCCTTTTCACTGAAGCAGCATATCCAATTGCTTGTTTAATACTCATTAAGGACTGCACAGCAGTACCCACCAATGTGAACCATGGACCCTTTCAATACAGCCTTTGAAGACAGCAGGTGTCTGATCTACTACTGATGTTGCACTGTTCAAATCATGTAATATGCACAAAGGGGCAGATGCAATGAGTCTTGCAGCAGATTACCCTGTCTTTAGAACAAACAATTGCTCTCCTAGCTCTCCTACTACTGGAGTTAAAATAGTCACCCAAATTTCACAACGGAAAAAGGAAAACAAATTCACAATTTCAGACACTTAGGCCAGGATTTTGCCCTCATTGGGCGGGCTCAGCGGGGGGTGGTTGGGGTGCTGAGAGCCACCTGCGAACGGGGCCCGACCGCGATTTCACGCTGTCACATGGGGCGGGACTTTCCCGTCAGCGAGTGGGGAGGGCGGAGCCTGCTCACCAACGTGTAAAATGACGCGGGATGACGTCGGGCGGAACTCCCGATGCCAGGGCGCCCCATTGAAATTTTCAGGTAGCCGGAGGCGCAGCAAAATCAGCTGTGCATCCGCTGACCTGTCAATGTCATTGAAGAAATTACTGGACCTGCCTGTCCAACTTTAAGGCTGGTGGGCAGACCGGGAGCCCTGGCGGGCATTAGAAAAACCATGAAACCTCATCCACGGGCGGGATGAGGTTTCATGCAGGTTTTTAAAAATTTAATTAAAGTTTTTTAAAAAATTATGGACGTGGCCAAACTCACGTGACAGTGTCACATGAGGGGACATGTCAGGGATTTCTTTTTCTATTTTTAATATTTTTTTATTGTAGAGCCGATTTCCCTGAGGCAGCACTTAGCCTCAGGGAGATGAGTGCACTCCTTAGTGCGTGTGTGCACGAAAGAGCGCACTCTCAGGTTTAGGGATTCCCCCCGACCCCCGCCCAGAGAGTGCACAGCGCTTCCGTGCAGACAACACGCTGGGCGGGCCTTAATTGGCCCGCCCACGTAAAATGGCGGCGCACCCCCAATCGGGGGGGAAAATCCTGCCCATGAGCAGGGACATGTTATTAATGAAATGTTTAGATTTTTATTTAATTTTTAATTGCCGTTGGAAACCTCATCCCGCCTGTGGATAAGGTTTCCTAAAAAATCCAAAGGCCACTTGGCCTTTTCCACGAAAAATTGAACTTAATTATTACTATAATGGCCTTAATAGGCCTTTTAATTGTCGGCGGGCGCGCTGCTGACTCCCGTGCGTGCCCGCTGACCGAAATACTGCTTGAGTGCACAATGACTTCAGGATGCTCACCCGATGTCATTGCGCGTCATTTTATGTTCGTTCGGGTCGGGCACTCGCCCGCTTGACAAGCGAAAAATTCTGACTTTAGAATACCGTTCCTTTTCTTGCTTCTTTATAAGACTCAAAGTGGGGAGAAATTTCTCTTCGACAATTCAGGCAGCATTGGAGAGCATTTTGGAAAATTCCACGCCCTGGCCTACAATTGGTGATCATTATTCAGCGGCCAGTGGGGTAATTTAATCAAACGTTTCAAGATATTAAGGGAAACAGGTAGAGGAGAGAGAGAAAAACTATTTCTGCTGGCTGGGAAGTTTAGAATTAGGAAGTCGTTGTTTACAAATTAAAGGCAGACCATCCAGTAATGAGATTAGGAAACACTTCTAGACACAGAAATTTGGAATTCTCTTCCGCAAATGGCAATTAATGCTTGACCAATTGCCAATTTTAACTTTGAGATTCATTGTTTTTTTTTGTTATCCAAAAGGTATTAAGGAATATGGCTTGTCTATAGTGATAGAGTATGAAAGTCTAGTGGGGAAATCCTCTCTCCTGAGTTGAAAAGGCAGATTTAAATCTGACCGGGTCCAACATTATACGAGGAATTAAACACTCTCCTTCAGTGAAATCTGTTGTTGTCATTTCCGCATCGATCATCGAAGGAAACAGCTTCCTAACAACCAACCTTGATCCCTGACAAAGCCCTTGTTTAGGGATTCAAGTTTCCTAGCAACCTCATAACTGCTCCTTTCTTGAGTCTTATTTTATGCAGTGGCATTGCCCATTGGAATATGTTAAAACTCTGCAGGGTCTGGACTGTTATCATAGTCTTCACCTATAGAATCAACGTTGATGTATTCTTTTAAGTCACCTGACAGCTTCTCTAAAACATTTTCATTCAAATCCACTGAGTCTTCATTTTTAGCACAAAGTTGTGAAGGACACTGTTCAAATTTGTTTTCTCTCTTGTCAATAGAAAGGTTCTACGTGTTTTACATGACTAAAATGGCAAATTTTTTTTAAAAATTCATTCATGGGACATGGGTGTCACTGGCTAGACCCATACCCAATTGCCCTCGAGAAGGTGGTGGTGAGCCGCCTTCTTGAACGGCTGCAGTTCATGTAGTGTAGGTGCACCCACAGGGCTTTGACCCAGCGACAGTGAAGGAACGGCGATATATTTCCAAGTCAGGATGTATTCTAGTACCGCAAAAGCATCGCAATCTCAATACAGAACCAGAATCTTTTACTTTCTCAATGCTAAGTAGATAGATAAAAAGTATGTTTAACATCACCCATGCAAGTGTCACAGGGAATATAGTGTTAGCTGAAAAGCGATGGGAGGCAGCTCATAGAGAGCAAAAAGGCCAGCATAGACCAGCTGGGATGAGTGTGCATGTCTGTGCTGTAGATTCTGCGTAATTCTATACAAAGTGCCACACAAAGTTTCAGCTTTCCCTCTTCCCAACGTAAGTAGCTATTCTTGCAAAATGCCAAGCACATGCCTACTTGTATACAAAGCTTTTCCAGTCGTCTGGCAGTTATTTTAAGCTTCCTTGTCAGTGACGGTATTAACCTATTTACTGTATTAGTGCTCCTACTAAAATACCAAAGAGATATTTCAGGCAAATGTATTAACCCTTCATCACCTAGTATTCATCTTACAATTATCGGGCCTAAATATATCACCAGGAGTATCAATATGTATGGGATGTTCAAAACTAATTTGTGGAAATAATGGACTAGATCATGCTCAAAAAATAATGACATGATTAATGTGCAAATCAGCCAGGACGGTCAGGGGATTAAGAGATATGCTTTGAATTGCAACTCTCCAGGGCCTTCTGCTTGAATTACATTGTTATCACTACTTGCTTCACACATCCTGCCCATATTTGGATCCAAGCCATGCGGTGAATTATAAACCAGACACAGGTCCTTTTCTTAATAGTAGTTTTATTCACAGGATGCAGTATTACAGATCTCTGCTTCCTACCTACCTATCATCCCAGTGTCCCAGCAGTCCCTTTTCATACTCTTTTGAGCAAACTAAAACAAATGGCCAAATTAACTAATTTACAACCCCTGGGCTCAAGACAATAAATCAATCAATACCCACCACCTGCTTATTCTTAACCTTCACAATATAATTGGCAGAATATTAACAGCCTGTTGTCTTCTTGGGATTTTTAAGAACTTGTTGGATATGCACATTAATTGCCCAATAAACATGTCACAGAGCGTTAAGTCTGGCAATTAAATGTAAATTTTTTTAAAATTGATAATGCAATGCCAATCAAACTCTTTAGCCCTGAAACTGAATAGTTTAAACTGTGGAGTCTGAAATATAAACAAAGTGCTGGAAAACCTGAACAGGCCTGGCAGTATCTATGGAGGCAGGAACAGAGCACAACTAATGTTTTGAGTCCAATATGACTCTTCTACAGAGCTGAAGAGAGATAAGAATGTGATGGATTTATGCTGTTGAAAGGGATTGGGGGGAGGGAGTCAGGGGAACGAAAGGGAAGATGAGGGATGAGTTAGAGGGCGGGGTGGGTCAAATACCAAAGACGTCACGGAACAAAAGACAAAGGGAGTGGTAGTGGTTGTAGTGAAGAAATGAAACATGGGTCCAGAGTCGGTGCTTAGAGCAGAATAAAAGCCAGCTCTGCCTGAAAGCAAAACAAGATGTAGACATTTGGGCAAAAAAATTATTCAAAATAGATCACAGAGTTCATGGTCTGAAGTTGACCGAGTGTGGCATCAAGGAGCTCTAGGAAAACTGGAGTCAATGGAAATCAGAGGGAGAATTCTCCGCTGGTTGGAGTCATACCTAGCACAAAGCAAGATGGTTGTGGTTGTTGCAGCAAGACCTGGACAATATCCAGGCTTGGGCTGACAAGTAGCAAGTAACATTCGCACCACACAAGTGCCGGGCATTGACCATCTCCAACAAGAGAGAATCTAACCATCGCCCCTTGACGTTCAATGGCATTACCATCACGGAACCCCCACTATCAACATCCTGGGAGTTACCATTGACCAGAAACAGAACTGGACTAGCCATATAAATACTGTGGCTACAAGAGGTCAGAGACTAGGAATTGTGCAATGAGTAATTCACCTCCTGACTCCCCAAAGTCTGTCCACAATCTATAAGGCACAAGTCAGGAGTGTGATGGAATACTCCCCACTTGCCTGGATGAGTGCAGCTCCGACAACACTGAAGAAGCTCGACACTGTCCAGGACAAAGCAGCCCGTTTGATTGGCACCACATCCACAACCATTCGCTCCCTCCACCACCGACACACGGTAGCAGCAGTGTGTACCATCTACAAGATGTGCTGCAGGAATTCACCAAGCCTCCTTAGACAGCACCTTCCAAACCCACAACCACTACCATCTAGAAGGACAAGGGCAGCAGGTAGATGGGAACACCACCACTTGGAGGACCCCCTCCAAGTCACTCACCATCCTGACTTGGAAATATATCGCCGTTCCTTCATTGTCACTGGGTCAAAATCCTGGAACTCCCTTCCTAACAGCACAGTGGGTATACGTACACTACATGGACTGCAGCGGTTCAAGAAGGCAGCTCAGCACCACCTTCTCAAGGGCAACTAGAGATCGGCAATAAATGCTGGCCTAGACAGTGAATCCCACACCCATGAATGAATTTTTAGAAAGTTGTTGAACTCAATGTTGAATCCAGAAGGCTGTAAAATGCCTAATTGGAAGGTTTCTGTTTCTCAAACTGGTCTTCACTTGGACACTGTGGTAGGCTGAGGACAGAAATGTGGGCGTGAGAGCAAAATGGTGAATTAAAATTATGATCCCGGCTGATGTTACTACTGGACAAGTCAGATACCTGGGTGGAACCTGACTTGATAGATCCTAACTTTTATTTTTTGTTTAGAAACATAGAGGGCAGCTACTGAACAGAGTCACAGGAGTTAGTTGATGAACTTCTAACAAAAGAATAAAACATTTATTAAACAAGAACATATGAATTATATTACAAAGCTCCTTCACCCACAACTATACCTTTACATACAGATTCTTAAGGGTAACACAAGTTACAAAAGCTATCTTATACTCTCATGTCCATGGTAAGCATACAATCCATGTAAACCAATAGGCGACCTGTGGTCAGACACATCCACACACTGAAACCAAGTGACCGATGCCACCTCAAACAGATACTATGGATCAACTCAACTCCCCCCAGACGCTTATCACACGGGTGAGCCAACTGGTCTCACTGAACTTAGTCTTTCACATGAGGGTTTCAAATCTCCACTCTCAAAGAACCCGTTTTGGAGTCTTCTCCCAAATGGCGCTTTCTCTCAGATGCCTTCCACAAGGGTCCACCTCCAGGGTTTTGAACTCTCCTTCAGATGTTCCTCTCCCCTGGATCGCCTTGTGCACTGAAGCTTCGCCTTCTATGCACTCTCTCTCAAACTCAGCTGTGTCAACAGAACACCACTGCTTCACATGCCCTTGTAGAGAGTTACAGACCTTCAGCCATCCCCTTGGATCTTCTGGCTTTTTGCAAGCCTAGTTTGCTTGCAGTATGCTTCCTGCAGCTTTCCTCTCTTTAATTTGGAGCCTTGCCCTCTGCTCCTTGCTTTCACTTCTACTGAACAGGACCTTGTTCCAAATTCCTGTCCTTGTCCTATGACTTAACTTAAAGGGTTTCTTGGGGCCTCTCTCTTTTTCCTTCAGGACCTGTTCCCTGCAGTTCCCTCTCCCAGTTGACTGTTGACAGCTTGGCATCTCCTTTGAGATCCAGGACTCACTTGACATTCACTATTGCTTTAACTTTAGAGCAACTCATCTAAGATTCTTAGACTTATTTTCCTCAGCAATCTGCTTGCATGTCAGCCAGAGAGAGACGTAAACTGCTCCCTTCACCTTAGAGCATTATGACCAACTGAAGTGAAACTTTTGGTTTCTTTGTGTCTGTGTGGGGCCTCTCTCTCTGGAGCCCTGTCACTAGGCAACAGCACAGTTTTTTCCAACCTTGTTTGTTTTAACTCCCCTTCAAGAGTAGTAAAATCTCATTAGGACTCAGGCATTTTTAAAGTGAAACTAAAACTCAAGCTCTCCCTTTTTTAAACACACAAATACAGAAATACAAATCAAACTTTATTCCTCACACCCACAAGCACAAATATAACTTATTTAAACTCTCTCTAGTTCCTAACAAAATGGCAAGCGACAGCAAGGTTGGGCCCATGCTTGCGGACTGAGCAAAGTGTAAAGGAGACCACATTGTGAGCAGCAAATACAGGAGAATAAATTGAAAGAAGTACAAGTAAATTACTGCTTCACCAGGAAGGAGTTTTTGAGGCCTTGGACAGTGAGGAGAGAGAAGGTGAAAGGGCAGCTGTTATACCTCCTGCGTTTGCAGGGGAAGGGGTTGAGGTGCTGGGGGGGTGATAGAAGAGTGGGCCACGGTGTCGTGGGGGAATGGTCCTTTTGGAATACTGATGGGGAGGGGGGAAGATGTGTGTGGTGGTGGCATCATGCTGGAAATGGCAGAATTTACGGAGGATGATCCTTTGAATATGGAGGCTGGTGGGTGGAACGTGAGGACAAGGGAAACCCTATCATGGTTCTGAGAGGGAGGGGAAAGGGTGAGGTTAGAAGTGCAAGGAAAAGGAAGACAGGTCAGAAGAGCTGTTGTGGAAGGTAGCATCATCAGAACAGGTGTGACGGACACAGAGAATCAGGGAGGATGGAAAGGAGTCCTTACAGGAAGTAGGGTGTGAGGAAGTGTAGCTGAGGTAGCTGTGGGGGTCAGTGGGCTTGTGAATAATAATCGATAGTCTATCCCCAGAAATGAAGACAGAGAAGTCAAGGAAGGGAAGTAAGTGTCAGAGATGGACCATCTGATGGGTGAGGGAGGGGTGGCAATTGAAAGCAAATGCGGCATCTCATTGCTTCAGATGGTAAATTGTTCTTGGAGATTTAAAAATGTCAAACATTTTTTCCCTTACTTTTCCTTTCTGGCTCTTTTTTCTCGCTCTCTTTCTAAATCCTCCCTTCCCGCTATTTCTTTCTTTTTGCACCTGATTGGCTCAAATTCATCCTCCTCCTCAATCATTCCATTGTTCCTTTCTCAACCTTTAAATCTCATTAGTTGTGCCCTGCTGCTTTCACTGCTCCGTTATCAACTTGGACTTCCAGCCTGTTACAGAGTAAAAATATTTTGAGCTGAAGGATGCAGAAAAATGTCTACCTAAGGAGACACATCACAAGATGCCCTGCCCCAGCAAGATCTGGGCAAGTGGACAATCTATGGGGCAGCCTCCCTAGGGTGATGGTGGCCACACATGGAACTGATTAATTGAAATGCAAATTAGATAGATTTCTCTCAGAAAATATTTTGGGATACAGTAGATAAGAAATTTGATGGATGGCATGTGCTAAGCATAAGTAGGAAGAGCATGTGACTTTGGACCTAAGATTCTCAAGGCTCCCCATCACTGAAGCTTTCCTAACACCATGTCTGGATCTGTTGTTAACTGATTGATAGAGATTAATTGCTATGATCAGACAACAACTCCATTATGGCTGTATCATTTGCTATCAAGGCGATAGAAGGTGAACTAGATGGACAGTTTTTTTTTGCCTACCAATTCCTGTGGAAATGACAACCAGCCTTGATTTTCTCTGGGTTTTCCATCTTCTAACTGAGATAGTGTAACGTGTCCAGACAAAAGAACGAGGTGGACTTGGGATTTGGTAACTTGTTCTTCCTTTCATTCCTTACCATGTTTGGAATGTTCCATTGCACCGAAATCAGATGTCGCATTTTCTATTATTATTGAAATAGGAAAACTGAGCACAGAGAACACCAGCAGGATATGATAGCACGGAAATTGCATTTTAAAATGCCACTCAAGTGAGTGTAATCCATTACAGGGCAATTAATAGCAATCCCAGGCCTATGACATGTAACATTTTTTTCTAGAACAATAGCCCTTCTCCTCAGTTGTCTTACAGGCAAGCAGCCCCATTTCCCCACCACAAGCAGCCAAGGTCCTCAACACTCCCTTTCTTCAACATCTCCCATCTTCGAGACTGGCCCCTAGTCAAGTAATTGCAAATCTCAACCCTCCAACTTTCTGCCAGATTTCCAGCAAAGTGAATAGGCCCAGCTATCTGCACATCAACTCGTTACACTCAGGATTCTTACAGTCGCTGGGGTGTGGACTGGTGTTTGGGGTGGGGGATCCCGGTTGAGATATAGCCTGCAGGGTGGTCTGTACCTCTAGGGTCTAACCCAACTTTCCCCACTATATTCCCGGAACCATCTTCTCTTTGCCAGATTTTCCATGTATTTCTCCTCCTCTCCCATCCTGCTGCAACCATTTACCCCAATTGGGAATCACCATCACCCACTTGGTCATTTGATCTCTCCTGGCTTCTGCCCTATCACAGGTCTTTCCTTTTCCTCTTTCCTCCACTCGCTAACTCTGGCGCTGCATTTGCTTAAAAACTATTCATCCCTAACAAGTTTGGGTCCTGATGATAGGTCATTGGCCTGAAACATTACTTTGTTTCTCCCTCTGTGGATGCTGCCTGACCTGGAGTGCATCCAGCGTATTCCATTTTGATTTCTGATTTCCAGCATCTGCAATATTTTGTTTTCCAAAGTAACATTAGTTTGAGGTATAAATGGAAATGAACACAGATAGACTATGCCGTAAGGATTGGGACTTCCTCTTCAGTAAAAGGGGGAAAACATATACTCAGTCACCTCATACTGCCTCGCACCTGTTTTTATAGAGACCAAAGGGGCTAAAATACCAATATGTTTTCAATTTCTGTTTTTAACTCCCCTTTATGCCTGCAATGTGGTAAAATATTTCACCAGCCCCCACTGTGCATAGGCAGGCAATGCCATTTCCCAACAGTGAACTCGCTTTCCAGTCACAGGCCAATTCCTCACGAGCGTATAAAGGAGGCATTAAATGTCAACATTCATTAACCCATTCCCTCGAAACATAAACATCAATATCGCCCAGGTCAAATTTATTGATGACTTTGAAACTTCAGTTAGATCACCTTGAAACGTCTTTCCAAACAATATCAGCTCAGCTTCCTTAATCCTTTCTTTCTCACCCGCTTAAATCCAGAAACATCTTTGTTGCTGATTCCACACACTTTCAAGGGCAACAATATTCTTCCTGTGGTTAGGTGACCAGAACCACACAGTGTTCTCTAGAGCGATCTAAACAATTCCTTTAGGTTTGTACTTGAGTAATATAATTCAGTATTTCAACTGTCTTTTCCTTAAACAGCAGCTGAATACTAGACTGCCATTTGTAGCTTGATATATATAATGACTCTTGGACCCTTTTACTGAGCAGCACCCATTTTATTTGCACGTGCCCTCTCTTTTGGTCCCAACCTTTCGCACAAATTATCTAACGTTTTATGCAATAAACCTCATCTGCCTCCAAACTGGTCCAATTACTTAAAGAACAAAACAAAAACAGAATTACCTGGAAAAACTCAGCAGGTCTGGCAGCTTCAGCGGAGAAGAAAAGAGTTGACGTTTCGAGTCTTCATGACCCTTCAGCAGAACTGAGTAAAGTTAGGAGAGGGGTGAAATATAAGCTGGGGTGGGGGGCGGGGGGGAGAGAGAGAGAGAGAGAGAGAGAAGTTGGGGAGGGGGTGTGGTTGTAGGGACAAGCAAGCAGTGATAGGAACAGATAATCAAAATATGTCACAGACAAAAGGAACAAAGAGGTGTTGAAGGTGGTGATATTATCTAAGAAAATGTGCTAATTAAGAATGGATGGCAGGACACTCTTAACCATTCTTAATTAGCACATTTTCTTAGATAATATCACCACCTTCAACACCTCTTTGTTCCTTTTGTCTGTGAAATCTTTTGATTATCTGTTCCTATCACTGCTTGCTTGTCCCTACAACCACACCCCCCACCCCCAACTTCTCTCCCTCCCCCCCACCACTTTAAACCAGCTTATATTTCACCCCTCTCCTAACTTTACTCAGTTCTGCTGAAGGGTCATGAGGACTCGAAACGTCAACTCTTTTCTTCTCCGCCGATGCTGCCAGACCTGCTGAGTTTTTCCAGGTAATTCTGTTTTTGTTTTGGATTTCCAGCATCCGCAGTAGTTTTTTGTTTTTACCAATTACTTAAAGGGTTTAAATAACTCTTAAACTGATTGTATTATTTCTCACTATTTCTTTACCTCTTTTTTAAGGTTTGGATCTTTTTTTTTAAAAACAGTACTCTTAAAGGCATTATTTTTTACATTCGAAATATGATTTTCAAGAATATGATTCACAAGTGAGTCTCTCACTTGTAACCACTTTCTAGTCTGAAACATTCTTATTTAGAACTGCCACCTGTTTCCTGTTATTAGGTCAAATATTATCTGTCTTATGCCATGCTTGAGACATCACTGGTCATGCATCAGCAAAGTTAAAATACGTCTTCCTGATCCCATGGCACAAACTGTGGTTTCCTGTTAATTCAGGGATAACCCAGATCGGGTTTGAGCTGCCTCTGACCTCAGCATCTCTCCCATATGGACAGGACACAGCAACAAAGGGCGACTGCTTCCAATGGTGGCAAAACGTCTTGGCATCACAGGCATTAGAATGTGTCTGGAGGCTTGATCGCCCAGTGAGAGTGGGTGAGCTGGTCTCCAGGAGAGTGGAAGTGAGCCATACCTGGGGTGTGGATGGGGGTGGCGGAAGGTGCATTCTGCCCAGGAACCCGTGTAGAAGAGGACAATCTTTACTTACATTTTTATACCTTAACATAAAGGGCTGAAGAGAGCAGTTTTCTCTGAGGAAGAGGCGACCCAGAAGACCACCAGGCGATGGAGTTTCTAGCAGCTTCAGGCTAGTGAGAACTTGGAATGATGGGTGCACCTACTGTGGATAAGAAATGATCTGCTTTTCATGGCCTCAGTAAGCCCCACAAACTTTTTACACCCAATGAAGCACTTTCGAAATGTAGTCTCTGTTGTAATGTAGGAAGCACGGCAGCCAATTTGCATACGGAGAGCTCCCATGATCAGCAGTGTGATAATGACTAGTTCATCTGTTTTATTTTCCAGTGATGTTGGTTGAGGAATAAATATTGACCAGGACACAGGGAAGAACTGCCCTGCTCTCCTTTAAAATAGAGGCTTGGGATCACACAGGAGGGTAAACAAGGCCTCAACTCAAAGTTTCATTCAATCGACACTTCAGAACCAGACTATTAGCCTCCATTTTATGCTTAAACTTCTGAAGTGGGACTTGAACTCATAATCTTCTGAGTCAGAGGTGAGTGAACTACTGCAGAACCACTGATGACATCAGGGTCAAAGAGGAACTAGGCGAAAGGTTCCAGACATTAAGTTATGCACAAAAGACAAATGATACAACAAGATACTGAAACAACACTACAAGAATGAAAGTGGAATCATTCCTTGTGGGGACTTCATATAGAATCTTATAAACAACAAAGCGATGACATTTGTCAATGTTGTATCCATTTTCTAACTGCAAAAAGTACCAATTTCAGAGCGCAACTCAATCTGTAGCCAGGTTTGTACTCAAGTGGAAACAATAGGATTTTGTTTTATTCTTTCATTGGATGCGGGCAAAGCCAGCATTTGTTGCCAATCTATAATTACCTTTGAAATGGGAGCAGTTAAGATTCAACCACATTGCTGTGGGTCTGGAGTCACATGTATGCTAGACTGGGTAAAGATGGCGTATTTCCTTCCCTAAAGGACCTTAGTGAATCAGATAGATCTTTGCAACAATTGATGATGGTCTTAGTAATAGTGACCATGAAACTAGCTTTGTTTCCCAGATTAATTAATTGAATTTAAATTCCACCAGCTGCCTTGGTGGGATTTGAACCTATGCCCCCAGAGGATTAGCCTGAGCCACTGGATTATGAGCCCAGTGACATTGCCATTATGCCACCAATTCCACCATATCTGTGTCTCTCTGTCTCTCTCTCTCTCTCTCTCTACATTAAACAATATTAATCAATATCCTGGAACTCCCCCGCAAACAGCACTGTGGGTGTACCTACATCACTGAGTCTGCAGAGTTTCAAGAAGGCAGCTCATCGCCTTATCAAGGGCAATTAGGAATGGGCAATAAATGCTGGCCTAGCTAGCGATGCCTGCATCCAGCAAATGAATGAAAAAAACATAACAAATACATGGTATTGACTAAGTGAGCTTTAATGTCATACTCCGAAAATAGCCAGAAGATTCTGGAGTGCAGGTTTCTTCTTTCAAAAAGTCATTATAATTAGATATCAAATAACAAAACTCTCATAGTATTCATGCTAAGAATTGCTGGAAAAAAATGTACATGTTCAAATTTAACAATACAAAGCATTCTCCCATATTTTGTATCTTGAAACCATCTCCCTTGACGTTTTGTTGTTTCAATTTAAAATTCCAACAGTTCCAAGCTAAGCTGATGTCTCACTTTTATTCCTCTACAATTGAGCAAATTGGCACAGGAGATCAAGTACCATTTTCAAACCAAGTGGTTTCTACTGGTATCAAAGGTTAATTCAGTATATGTTACCTGTTGGCAAAGTATTATTAGTTTGCTCACTGGAGGTTGAGTAATAACCTTGCACATGCCCTTTATCTATGTTACATTCAGAGACACCTTGGGGACGTTGATATAAGGTGTGTTAAAAGTTCGCACCACAATAAAATGTATTCTTCTCTGTTGTGGTTCAAGTATATTTAACACAGAGAGAACTTTATTTTGTAATTGCCTGTGCTCTACTTGATCTGGTTGCAATCTGCCAGTTGTTAGCTATAGCTCAGTGATAGCACTGTTATCTCTGACTCAGAAACACAAAGGTTTCAGTACCACTCGACAAACATGCCTGTGTATGACTGAGGGAATGTTGCACTGTTGGGGATGGTCATGTGGAGGAAGCAATATACTGAGGCTCTATTTGCCCTCTTGTGTAGATGTAAAAGACTCCCTGGCACTATTTTAAAGAAAAGCAAGGTAGTTCCCCTCTATGTCCTGGCCAATTTTTACCCCTTAACCAACATCAATATAAGACAGATCATCTGGCCATTTATCTTATTGCTGTTTGGGGAACTGTACACAAATTGCCTGCCATATTTCCTATATTACAACAGTGACAGAACTTCATAAAAGAAAAAGAGCACTTTAAAAGTGAACAAACTGGACACAAAATGTTAATTTACCTCAACGAAGAGTTAAAATTCATGATCATTTCTTCTGCTGAATGATCAGCTGAACCTTTGAAAGCCAATGAAATTATATGGAAATACATTTCAACAGAAACACAGGAACAGCCTTGTTCCAGGTTTGCAAATATCTACATTTTACCTGCTGAGAAAATGTAGGTTAACCTTGGGAAGGGAAAGCGTTAGCTTAATCCTAAAATCTTGTAGAAAATGTGATCAGCAGACTCTACAAGAGTTCCAAAATGCAAAGTTGAAGGCCACACTGCAGTGCAGAGTTTGTTATCTTCTGATGTTCACACAGATTTTCGCGAAACGATCACTAGTTATTGATCCCAAACAGGATCCCAGCTGCTACCTTATTTGCTATCTATCTGAAGCCACTGTGGTCAGTTAGTGGAAACTCACCACTGCCCTCACTGAGATCAGTTAACTCAACACAGGCCAGACTTAGCCTGTTAGCTTCCTGGAAGTAAAATATATTTTAAGATATTTTGATCTGTTAATCACAAAACTTATTGTTTATCTAAACACACAGCATGATGTTTGTACCACAGTAAGCACAAACCAAATGAGCTTACTTTTGCAGTTCTGTAACCCCTCTGCTACACACTGAAGGTTGCACTATTCTTCATCATAGATATATATAATTCATACTGCTGACTTCAATTTCGGTATCATAATGGATAATAAACAGCATGCCCTCATAACAGATCATCACTTGAGCACAGTGTTAATTGGGCTGTTTTCCACTCCATGTTAAAGGAGAACAGTGTACCCAATTTGATTTTAAAAAAAATACTCAAAATGAAGAGTGTCTTTAGCATGGCATCTAAGCATATCAAAGTGCTTTGGTTCAGCAGTAGCACTCTCTGAGTTGGAAGGTTGTGAGTTCAAGTCCCATTCCAGAGACTTAGGTGCATAATCTAGGCTGGCACCCCACTGCAGTGTTGAAGGACTGGCACAGCTTTCAGAAGGGACAGTAAATTGAGGCTCTGTCTGCCCTCTCAGGTGCATGTAAGCGATCTAATGGTGCTATTTTGAGCAAGAAACGTGTTCTGCCCAACATTTAATCCTCAACCAATTCTTCTAAAACAGAGTACCTGATCATTATCGCTGTGTCAAATTGGTCGACTTATTTCCTACATTTACAACAGTGACTAAACTTCAAAAGGACTTAATTAGTTGTAAACTGCTTTGGGGGGTCATGAAAGGCACTAAATAAATGCAAGTCTTTTTCTCAAAATGCTTCATCTACTGAATTAATTTTGGGGGCAGTGGACTTTTTATGTAAACAGTTGCATTAACACTGGCCTTTATTTAGTTCAGTTTCTTACATTTAATCTATTCAATCCAGGTTCTTTATCCTCGCAGCTGAATTACATGCCCATGAACGACTGCAGGAAAGATTAGCATGCATAGCTGGCTGAGGGGAACTGTTGGGGAATTAGCATCATTAGAGGTTTGCTCTGCCTCTCTCCCATGCTGCAGTTTACCTACAACTCCTCAATATCAAAGTCCACTGATGTCCCTCACCTAAATGGACATAAAAATACACTTGAAATATCAACTGAAATAGATGGCAAGAAAGTAATAGGCTTAAGGAAATTAAAAATCATAAGTGCAAGAGGAAGTGAACAAGGTTCCAATGCAACCAAACAACTTTGAACTTTAGTACAATTTGAAAGGAAATACGCATCTGACAAGTCTATTAAAAATAGAAGGGAAGCATATCAAGAATTACAGACAGAGATAGGTGACATTCAGGTCCTTAAATAAAGGATCAACTGATATACAGATCATTTTAGAATCTATACACATATATATTGTGTGCGTATGAGTAGTGCTATGCTAATTTTAACACAGTGCGAGTATAAATTCAATCCATGTGGGAGCCAACATGTACCAGATACTCATCCCTTTGATTGTTTATTATTTTGTATAACATGTTAAAACAAGAGTTATTTATGCCACTTGCTAAGACACACAAAAAAAGTTTGCTGTCATATCAAGGTGACTTACACAGGTACCCAGAATCTGTTATTGAAGAGAAGCAATTGGTATGAGATGGCACAGGACTGCTACACAATGGACCTGTATGGCAAGGATGCAGTCTGTCTGTCCCAATAGGAACATTAGCAGGCTTGATAGAGGCAATGTTCATGAATATAGAAGATGCATGGGTTGTGTTGTTCTTTTACCAAAAAAAAACACAGGTCTAGAAGCCAAGGCCTATAATGCAAGTTAGAAACTGAGGCAAATTCCTGAATAGATTTGTTCAAGCCAAGCTTAGTTTTTAGAAGCCTGTGAAGATTATAGGAGAAATTGAAGACATGGGGAAAAAGGAACTCTACAGTCTTCAGCCATATGGGCCCTAAGTTCTAGAATTGTCTCCTCAAACCTCTCCACCTCTCTCACCTCTCCGAGACTTTATATAAAACCACATCTTTGACCAAGAATTTGGTCACCTGTTTCTTTCTTTAGATCGATGACAACGTTTCACCTGGCTCCTGCAATTGTTCAACCACTGTCTGGCAACACACAAGCTACCTAATATTTGGCAGAAGGCACATGTAATAGCACTATTAAAGCCCGGAAAAGATTCCTCAGATCCTAAGAGTTTTCGGCCAATTTCACTGCTTTGCCACACCAATAAGCTGTTTGAACACCTGATACTCAATAGGATAGCACCAACTGTAGATGAGAAGATCATTCCAGAGCAAGCAGGTTTCCGCCCCGGCAAATCAACAACAAGCCAACTGCTCAACCTCACACAACATATCGAACACGGTTTTGAGCAAGGGATGATAACAGGTGCTGTTTTTGTAGACCTGTCAGCAGCATATGATACAGTGAACCATAGACGTCTCCTCTGCAAGGTCCTAGAGATGACAAAAGATATTCACTTAACAGAGCTGTTAGAAAGCAAGCTTCAGAATCGCCGGTTCTATGTTGAACTAGGTGGGAAGCGCAGCAGGTGGCGTATTCAGAAGAATGGTCTTCCTCAGGGAAGCGTGTTTGCACCGCTGCTGTACAACATCTACACGAATGACCAACCTATAGACGGTGTCACACGCCGTTTTATATATGCTGATGACCCAAAGCACTGATTTTAACACCGTGGAGAAAACGCTTTCTGAGGCCTTGGAGGGACTAACATCCTATGAAGAAAACCACCTTCGCGCAAACCCATCAAAGACGCAAGTTTGTGCATTCCACCTCAGAAACTGTGAAGCCAAACGCCAGTTTAAAGTAACCTGGTGTGGAGCAACACTGACACATTGCGAGCACCCTGTCTACTTAGGGGTCACCCTTGACAGATGCCTCACCTTCAAGAGCCACATCTAAAAGACAAAGGCAAAAGTGAGCGCATGAAACAACATCCTGAATAAGCTCATTAACACAAAATGGGGAGCAAGCTCGAAAACATTGCGAACCAGTGCACTTGCTCTTTGCTATTCCACTGCCGAATATGCCTGCCCTGCATGGGAAAGATCTACTCACACTAAGAAGATGGATGCCGTTCTGAATGCAAGCTGCCGACTTATCACAGGTTGTTTAAAACCAACAAACACCAATAGCCTGTATATCCTGGCGGGTATCGCTCCCCCTGATATAAGAAGAACGGTAGCCAGCAAGAAAGAGCGACTCCGTCAAACATCAGATGAGAGACACCCTCTACATGGTCATACACCTACACCCAGCCGCCTAAAGTCAAGGAAGAGCTTCATGAACAGTGTTGTTCCATTAGAATCAACCACATCTGAAGCCCGCATCGCCTTGTGGAAAGACCGGCTCGCCAGTCTCGAACAACCCCCAGCGATGGAAATTCTACCGGATGAAAGCCTTCCCCCAGGAGCTAATTACAACTGGGCAACCTGGAAGTGCCTTAACAGACTTAGGACTGGTGTAGGTCGTTCAAAGGTGTCACTAAGCAAATGGGGATATACAACCTGCCCGACAACTTGTGAATGTGGAACTGAGCCACAGACTATGCAACATCTCCTGCAATGCTTATCGCTGGAGGAACCCTGCACTGTTGCAGATCTTGCCGAATTCAACAACAAGGCGCAAAAATGCGTCCAGTTCTGGCTGGGCCTTGTATAGACTGTCCGTGGACACGATAAGAAGACGACCTGATAATGCTCTTTGGGATGTTTTACTATGTTAAAGGTGCCACATAAATGTAAGCTGTTGCTGTTTTGTATATTGTACACTTATACATTCACACAGGTCTCTGATTTCACCCCACAGGCTATATTTGAAGGATTGAATCATATTTCACAATTGATTGTAATGAAAGCAGGTGTATGGTATAAATGAACCACCAAGTTACAGCTTTAACACTAGTAAACTGATAGCCTGCTTGCGTTATCATGTCATAAAATGTGAGCATTTAGACATTTAAGCTCATACAACTGCATAGCAAACTAATTAATGGCCCAATGGTGTAATGATGTCTTTACATAAGTGGGTCACTGAAATTTTATTTTTATTCCAAAACAAGTTCCCAATGGTTATAACTCACACTGGACTTTGATTTAATGAACAAATTCTCTGACTGCTTCAGTTATGAGTCATGCATATATCAGCCCTAGATGAGGTGAACCGGCAGAAGGAATGAAGATGCTGAAATGTTGATGTGCAATTTGCCTCTGCCTGCAGTGGAAGAACAGGAAAACTGTGATGGTCAACACTGGGAGAAAAAAAAATCACTTGGTAAGATAAAACAGATATGGCCAAGAGGGACAATGCAGTGAAGGGCTGAGGAGACAACCCTTATTTGGGATGCAAGTAAAGGTTGGAATGGAAAAGTAAGAATATTTTTACTGTAGGTGTTGCAGACGTCCATCAAATGAAGGGTAAAGAAATGGTGCAAATAAAGTAACCTTCAAGCTATCAAATCAAAACACATGAGCATGTGCATAATATATCTAATTTTAAATGATCAGATGGGATGCAAGTGATTCCATGGCATGATTCAAAGTTGTCCTGGCTAACATTTATTTCAAAACGAACATCACTGAATCTCACTGTTGTTGTCGGAGCTTGTTGTGTGCAAATAAGTTGCCATGTTTCGTTATATAACAACTGTGACAATACCACAAAAGTACTTAATTGTTTGTGAAGTGCTTTTTGATGTCTTAAGGATGAGAAAGGCAAGTTTTCCCATTAGTTCTATGAACTTCACATGGTCCAGAGAATAACAAAGAACTGAAAATGTTCCTGTGCAGTAAAAAGTATAATCAACGGTAACGACTCCATATCTGAACAAAGCAGCCACATTCTGGTCAAAAGTCAAATCTCCCATATAAGCAGTTCTCACTCAGCACACACAAAATGTACATTCTCACTCTCAATTTCAGGCAACCACTTAGGAAAAGAATTAGGCTGATTATTATTTGTAGTTAATTGGTAAAAGGGTTCTTTATGGGATATTAACAAAAACATAAACCTTGAGCAGCACAGCTTCAAACACCCATGATTCTCAAAACATTTGAAACTATTGCAGCTTTATCCTCACCGCTATGGCGTCATCAGAACCGTTCAAACATGTTTTAACCACACACCACATTTATCTCCTGTTCTGTGTTTACTGCACTGGTGACAAAGTGACAACAAAAAACATACAAGCCGTGAGAGTGGCACCACTCAAAAATGCTCAGAATAAAGCTAGCCAGCCACTTTGCAGCCATGCCTTCCTTTTGCTTGTTACCCTCAGCAGATTTGCTGGTCCATGTGCCTCTGCCCCATTCACAGTCTTACCGGACACAGACCTTGACAGAGGTTGCGACGGAGCACGTTCCCTTCTCATCCCGTGGCTTTCCAAGACAGCAGCCAATGTACCACCTTCCCTGCCACAATCAGCTCATTGAACTCTTTCTGATGCTCGTCTGCAGTCCTGGGGGTAAGAGTGATAATGCCACCTCGCTCCATATGACACACGAGACATGCTTCAGAAACATCCTCTCATGGGTACCCAACCGTCTATCTCTTACTTGCTACATTTTGTCCAGGAAAATCTGAGGCTTTATTTCAGTAAAAGATATTCTTTTCAGCCTCCTTTCAATTCTCTGTTTCCTCCTTTGGGTGTCTCTGCCAAAATCCTTCAATTGAAGACATTCTTTAAACGCGCCACAAAATTTCACTTTAGCCTCGGTACCATTTAATTATAGTTACAATAAGCTCAATTGCTGAAATCTTCGGCCATTTCTAAAAGGTCTCCCATATAAATTTCCACCTCCTTCTCCAACACGGTATTCCTGAGTTACATAGGAGGTGCATTTTTGAATCGTTGGTGGGTATCAAATTAACTGACCCAGCCAATCAGAATGTAAACTATGTTGCTAGGGCACAACAATGACCCAATGGATTATCATGAATAGAGATTTTCCTCATTGTGGTGAAGAAATGCTGGATCTCTGCACATTAAAGTTCCCATGGAATAATGATGTGAGGAAATAATAGATGCAGACTTGTGTCCTATCACTCTGTAGCACTGTGGGTTGGAGTGTTCCACAGTGGCCATCAAGCAAGCTTTGGATTTTGACTTTGAACAGAGAGCTAGTGAGGAATACCTGTAATGATTACAGCACATTACATTTGTATAACTTGTGCAATGTGACTGTTCAGTGTGGTGAGCACTTAGTGAAATTGATTGCTGCAATAGTGCAAGGCAATGTTCTAGAAGGATTTGAAGCTAAGAACAAACATCTTTAAGTCAACGGGGACCCAGTAGAGCTTGGTGAGGACAGGGATCATTGGCTACAGTTTTACCAAATTTAGTTAGAGGAAGTTATAGCTTTTCTAAGTCTTAACGTTGATCCGGCAACTGGAAAGAACAGCAAAGGCCCAGGGATCAATGGAGAAATTTGGAAAACAAGGTTGTGTATTCTATTAGATAGATAGAAGCTTACCCCCTGTTTCTACCTGGTGGTATCAAGGGTGAATTTATAAACAAGGAAGAGGAGGGAACAAGGGGTAGAGATTTGGCCTACACCAGAGGTGACTAATCAGGCATGGGAAAAGAAATCAATGGAGTCGATGCAATGTCCAAATTTCACAGGTGTGAGTGGAATCATTAAAGAGTAGTGCCATAGCAGATGGGCTGTGGAGAGGCATTCGCAGAGGATGGAGTGGTTGACGCTGTAGAAGGTGGTGGCGAGACCGTGACACAGGACGTCAATCGTAACTTTGATCAGCACTTTCTTAGTGCTGGAGAAAAAGGCAGAAATCCATTAGACGCTATCAGGTAGGGAATGACTGGAGCATAGACGAGAGGCAATAATTCAGGTAAAACAGCAAGTTATGCTTAAAAAGCACACTGAATATAGTCAAATATCCTGAAGGATTTTACAAAGAGGCAGCTGAAACAAGGAGCACTGGTAGAGAGGTTTTAAAGGGGCAAAGGGCTTGGGAAAACAATTCTACAGTGTGGGGCCCAAGTAGCTGAACGCACAACCACTAATGGTGGGAAAGAAAGAGTTGATGCCCAAGGCAGCAACGTCACAGAAGAGAGAGTTTGAGGGTGAGGGTTATAAGTTGTACGACTGGAGGAGACTGACTTTTGGACATCTTTGAACATAGGAGGCAGTATTTTTTGTAAGCGAACCAACAAGCAGCCTGTTCCAAATCGCTGATATTGTTCACAGATAGTCATTGATATTAAAATGGTTACAGCACAGGAGGCAGAGCTTGGCCCATGGTGTCCATGCCAACTCTCTGTAAGAGCTACCCAGATAGTCCAACTCGCCCTTAAGGAGTTTACAAAAACACAGGTCGGCCACAAGAAGATTTTAAACATAACAATAGCCTTTCGTCACTGATTGGCCCGTCTAATATCTAATTTTCCCTTGTCCATTCCAGCAGGCCAAAGGTTAATGCAGGCTATGAGGCATCCAACTCCCAAATGGGTCCTCTGGACATCCTGGATGGCCTGAAACCTCCCCCAGACAAGGAGTTTGACCTTTCAGGCAGTTCTGAGATTGTATGCTCTGTATTGTGGTTTGAATAACGCCAAAATGTACGGAACTGTGCAAGAACCTCCCCCAACTCCCTAATAATGTATCTCCAAGTGGTGTCCACTGTGCACTGCATAGCGTACCCTGACCTGAGACAGTGTGGTAATTCAATACAACTCAAGAAACCATGCTCAATAATCTGCCACTCATTACATATGACACCTGTTAAACTGCAAATGTGGCTGAAAATATTGAGCCTTTCAACATAGCTTTTGAGATATCCTACTGGAAGAGGATTTTTTCTTTGCTTTGCTTACATTGCACAACCAGTGTCCTCTGTGCTTTAGTCAGAACAATGTTTGCTGCAGTAGATATTGGTCCATCTAACCCACCCATCCATCCATTTCCTTACTGTGATTCTACAACTAACAGCACCGTGTCCCCTTTCTGTAGTAGAAAGATCCAGTACATAAAGGGTCGAACTCTGTTAACGCATGCTGTTAATGTTGTAATGTTAATCATGAAGTTGCTTAGAGTTAGCATGGTTATAGATGCAACACCTAAGTTAAGTACACTAGCCTTATGACAACACAAGACTTGAATCAAACTGTAAGTAAACTATTCTCAGTCTATATCCAGGGGGTCAAGACTTGGGGGAAATGTAATAGAAGGATCTGGCACATTAAGGGTTAACCTGGGACTAAGTATAGTCCTGCCCACTGGTGATGTAAGAAGGCACCTGACCTAGAGTTTAGTTCAGCTGTATAGAGCTAGGTAGTGATATGTAAGGACATGCTCTGGAGTCCTCTCCAGATCGGTGCCATCTACTGTAAATATGTATATAGTTCAGTAATGTTAATAAAAACTTCTTGGTAACTTCTACAAGGCTGCTTAATGGAGTCTAAGCAGTACACCCAACAGGTAGTGACAACCCAACAAAACACCTTCCTCGATTATTCACCCAGTCTTTTTTGTAAACATACTGCGGTGAGACATGAGTGTGTCAGCTGAACTCCAGATAACCTCCACTGCCTCACTCATATCAACCAGACCTGCAACAAAGGCCAGGGTTTTCCCATCCCGCCAGCAGGGGGCATTGTCATGGGTGGGATGGGAAATTTGGAGAGCAGCCAAAGGTTTCATCCATGATGATGCCTGCCGCTGGTGGGATCAGAAAACCCTGGCCTTTGTTACAGATCAGGTTGATAATCCCACCGTAAGATTCCCAATCTTCCCAGACCGACCAGGAGTTTCCTGGCATCAGGGGTTCCTATTTCGAGTGCCACCTCCAGCAGCCCGAAAGATGAGCAATTTCAATTTCTGTATCATTTTTCTTTATGAAAATTGGTGCAACTTGTGCCCATTGATCTAAATTATTTGATAACCAACACTCATCATGCCACACATTGCTAAACCAGTAAAGTCAAGGAAGGCTCAGCCAGAAAAAAGTGTTAGGTGTCCGCTGTGGCTCAGTTGGTAGCACTCTCACCTCTGAGTCAGATGGTTATGGATTTAAGTCCACTCCAAGACCTGACCACAAAAATCAAGCTGAGACTCCTGTGCAGTAATGAGGGAGTGCTGCACTGTCACAGGTGGCATCTTTCAGATGCGATGTTAAACTGAGGTCCTGTCTGCCTTCTCAGGCGGATGCAAAAGATTCCATGACACTATTCTGAAGAAGAGCAGGGGAGTGCTCCCTGGTGTCCTGACCAATATTTATCCCTCAATCAACGTCACAAAACAGGCTATCTAGTCGTTATCACATTGCTGTTTGTGGGAGCTTGCTGTGCGCAACTTGGCTGCCGTGTTTCCTACATTACAATAGTGACTACACTTCAAAGGTACCTCATTGGTTGTAAAGTGCTAGTGAAAGTTGCTATACAAATGCACGTCTTTCATTTTACCTTTGGTTACTGTTATTAAAGTAGAACAAAACGGAGAGTCATGGCCCAGTAACCAGCCTAAAGAAGTTTTCGCATTTATAGATCAATGCCCTCCCAGAATACAGAAGAAACCAATTGGAGTGGACCAGGTAGAGGTGGGTCCTACCCCCTCACACTCAGTCCTAATGCTGTTTGCAGATAGATGCTGCTGATTCATGAAATATCTAAGTCTCAGCACCAAAAGAATAATTAACAATAGATGCTGTTCAGTGCAAGTTAAAGATACGAACTAGTAGGCCACTCAACCCCTTGGGCCTGCTCTGCTATTCAGTAAGATCTTGGCTGATCTGATCGTAAGCTCAACTCCACAGTCCCACCTCTCCTGAAAACCTTTCACCCCCCCACCCCTCTCCTTGCTTATCAGGAATGTATCTAGCTCTGACTTAGAAATATTCAAAGACTCTTCCTCCACCGCCTTTTGAGGAAGAGTTCCAAAGACTCATGACCCTCTGAGAAAAAATTTCTCCTCATCTCGTCTTAAATGGGCGACCCCTTATTTTTAAACAGTGACCCCTAGTTCTAGATTCTCCCATCAGAGGAAACATCCTCTCCACATCCACCCTGTCAAGGCCTCTCAGGATCTAATACGTTTCAAATACTATCCCTATTCTAAAAACTTACAGAGCAAAAACTCACTCTAGTTGTGTGTATACAAGCTTCTTATAAAGTCATTTCTGTTTGCACACCAACCCCCTCAATAATTGGTTCATTGCATTTCTAAAATGCTGAAGAGTACTTAGCTTCTGCATAGATGCACAGGAAGCCATGGGAGGGAAAAAGGGAAGCAGCTGTCCGCAAAGCTGACAGTTGCCAGCGCTTTAAGTGCTTTCAGTTGCAAGCTTTTGAAAAACGGGCAAATGCACAAGGGCAACCTAAGGCCAGTCGTGCCCTGTGAGTCTGGAGGTTCGCTTACCTGTGAATAGGCTACAGAAGTCAAGTAGTGGTCCATATTCGTAGAACCTTGATACGCCATGGAAATAACATCAGCCATGTCAACTGAATGCACGATTTCAGGCAGTAAACACCTTACATCGTGGAGCCCATTGCAACACTATAAAAGGAGGTTAACTGTCACATCTGACTGTGGCGTCACTTCCTGGCTAGATTTCAGATCAGGACATAAACAGCAACACGGAACCTTTGTGCTGTCAAGAAGCAAAAAAAGTGCACTGAAGCTTGAAGCTTCCTGAGCCTATCGCTTTAATATGTGGTCAGGGACAAAAAAGGAACAGAACAACTTTGTGACTAATTTGGTACGGCCTCCAGTGTCTGGGTTTGCCATGCATCATTACACAGCTACCGCACTCAATGCTTCACCGTGAACAGGGGATGTATTTATACATAGCACATCAGAACATTCAAGAACTTGCAAGTTATCTGAGATCATGCTTGTGTTTTTGAATATTTAACAGTGGAGTCACATCCGCTTATAGTTATTGACACCAGATACCACCTTCACACTTCTTCACCACTTAGTCTGCTGAGCGAAGACCTTCAAAACTGCAAACAAGAGCAGAGAGACCAAATCATTCGCTTTACTGAAACATTTTCTTTTTTAAATTAGCCCTTGAGTTTTCACATATGTATTAGAAGAAACAACCAGCTGGCTAAGACCCAATCTCTTGTGATGTGTCACTATGTTAATGGCGCGATATCAATGTTAGTTGTTGTAAATATACCACATAGCATAGCTACATGGCAACAATGGTATAACTATGTATGACACAATGAGTGGGATTTTCCAGTCCTGATTGCGGCAGGCATATATTTACTTTTGGCCGCTCTCCAAATTTCCCCATCCCACCTGCTGCTGGCAGCACCAGAAAATTCCAGCCAATGTTTCCCTGCAAGTGAACTCTAATACATAGACAGGATCATTGGGTGGTTCGGTGAGGCCATAGCCTTCCCCCATTCCAATCACCTTGAGGTCAACCAATTTTATATGTCTGGTCTCACGTAAAACTAACGACAAATAATTTGCTCACTTAAGTTTTAATTTTCTTATCGCCTTGTGTTTTTGAACCTGATGTCAGAAATGATGCATCGGTCTCGGTCAGCTGTGGCTCAGTTGGTAGCACTCTTGCCTTTCAGTCAGAAGGTAGTGGATTCAAGTCCCTACCCCAGGACTTGAGCACAACAATCAAAAGCTTCAAATTCTGAAGGTGAGACGTTAAACGGAGATAAAAGCAAAGTACTATGGATTTTGGCATTCTGCAATAAAAACATCAAATGCTGGAAAACCACAGCAGTTCAAAAAAAAGTTAATATTTTGATATACAGACTCGAAACATTAACTCTGTTTCTCTCTCCACAGATGCTGCCAGACCTGTTGAATTTTTCTAGCACTTCCTGACACTTAACTGAGCCTCTGTCTGCCCTCCCAGGTGGATGTAAATGATACAGAATACTATTCTGACGAACAGCAGGGGAGTTATCATTGGTGCCTTGGCCAATATTTATCCCTCCATCAACATTCCAATAACAGATTATCTGCCTGTTATCACATTGTTATTTGTGGGAGCTTACTATATGCAAATTGCTTACCATGTTTCCTACATGACAACAGTGACCACACGTCAAAAGTACTTAATTGGTTGTAAAGTATTTTGGGACATCCTGTGGATATGAAACCTGCTATATAAATGCAAGGCTTTTTTTGGATGGGGTATAGCACAGATTCACATGAATGGTGTCAGGGTTTCAAGGGGGCTAAAATACAAGGAAAAGTTGTATAAATCTTCTTCGCAATCCCGAGTTTAGAAGGTTATTAAGGATTTTGAAAATGAGAAAGGGACTTGCTAGGGTGGGGGGGGGGGCATCCAGAACAAAGGGGTATATCTCAGAATTAGAACTAGGTTATTTAGAAGTGACATCTGTAAGCAATTTTTTCACACAAAATGTCGTGGAAATCTGGAACTCTCTATAGCAATAGATTGTGGATGCTGCATCAATTAAACGTTCAAGACTGGGATTAACATATTTGCATTATAATGCTCTTTACAGTCAATGAAGTACTTTTGAAGTGCTGTAATGATAACAAGGGATAGCGATCAAAGGTGGGTAAATGGAGCTGAAGCACAGGTCAGTTTATGATCAAATAAAAAGGCAGAGCAGGCTGCAGGGACAGCTTACTTATATCCCAATTTTAAATTCGCAGTGGATAACCTATCGAGAATTAGGCCTATTGGTTGCCAGTTTTTAGCAGCATTTACAACGGAGCTGGAGAGCAAAACCTGAAGCACTTGTTTTTTTCCCCAAGTATTGGTACAACCACAACAACTGGGTCAGGTTTCTGAGGAGAGGTTACATTTCTTTCCAGTACTTTTGCATTTTTGTTCCAGCATTTACACTCATTTGTTTTTAATCACAAAGGGTAGGATTCATTGGCAAATGTGGTCAATCAGCAAAGTAAAGAAAAATGGTTAAATTAAGCAATGGTGAAGAAGAATAAAATATTTATTGAGGGACTTTATAGCAAGCCAAATGTTAAAACACACGTTGCAAATAAATACAGGTAAACTCCTTAAACATACAGGGTTGGTGCACCTACTGCTCTGTATTTTCATTCACCTCTACCAAAGTTGCCACGTTAAAGGTGTATGTTTTGTAGGTGTCAGCTGTGATTCAGTCGGTAGCACTCCTACTTTTGACTCTAAAGGTTATGAATTTAAATCCCACTTGAAATAGTTGAGCACAAAATCTAGGCTGTTGCTCTGGTGCAGCACTTGGGAGTGCTTTACTGTCAGAAGTGTTGGCTTTTGGGTGAGATATTAAACCTCTCAAGCGGATGTGAAAGATCCCATGGCAATATTTCAAAGAATAGCTGTGGAGGTTCCCAGGTGCCCTGGTCAATATTCCTTCCTCAAACACCACCACTAAAAACTAATGACCTGGTCATTATCTTAGTGCAGTTTGTGCAAGCTTGCTGTCTGCATATTGGCTGCATATCTTACACTGCAACAATGACCAAACTTCAAAAATATTTAATTGGCTGTGTTTTGGGACATCCGGTGGGACACCTTGTGAAAGGTGCTATATAAATGGAAGTTCTTTCTTTTTTTAAGTTGTGATGAAGCAAAAAAAAGTTAATTTTATTCATCAATGCTGCCCCTCAGCCACTCAGTCAGTAGATGCAGAGTGTAGGCCAGAACCAAACAAAATCAACAAAGTCACAAGTTCAAACTCCATTCTGTGCTCAGTTAGTTAGGTAGTGATAAGGATGGAATTGCTGCTCTCAATACCCGTGGCTTAACCATACGAATGGGGATAAAAAAATAAGCCAGGCATTGCCGCACCTGCACCTTATTCAATGACCCCTGAAAAGTGCTGGAAGGCAGGTGAATTCAGGAATGAGCGAAGCAATGATCCAATCTATGGTCGAAGAACCAGCCAACACTGACTACCCAGATTGGATGCTTAGGAGAGAAAGGGCAGGAAGCATGCAGAGTCAACTGCTGGGCCTTCTAGAGAGGAGGGGAGAAAACTACAGGGGGGGAGGAGGAGAAGAGCCAGATAAACTCATGCGTTAAAGAGGCAGATAATTTATATTAACTGACAAAAAACGTACTTCTCTTCAGGTTTAGGGCTACTGAGTTCAGACTCCATGACCATAATAATAATACCTATTAATCTCTCTATGGCCAGCAATTTCTGTTGTACAACAGAAACCCTCAAAACAATGCACCTTTAAATTTAAAAAAATCCATTCAGTTTGCGACACAATCAACGTCTATTGAAGTGGAACCAAACTTTCTTTATACTGGATTCCAACACTGTTCATTGAAACGACCTGTATCTCAATCTTGTGTACTTTCTGTAGATGACAAAGAGATTATGACGAAAGGGCATTAACCCTTCCTTTGCCTCTGTGCTTGTGTTTTCACAGGAACTGCACTTTATTAAAGTGCTCCCATATCTTCCTACATTGAAGCGTTCAGAGAAGGAAACGAAGGAAGAAAGGGAGCTGGGGTGGCAGTACTGATCAGGGAAGCCATTGCAGTGTTGCAAAGAGGGGATGTCTTTGAGGGGGCAAGGGCAGAATCCCTTTGGTTAGAGCTGAGAAGCAAAAAAGGTTAGGTCACGCTTCATGGGGTATTCTATAGGCCTCCAAATAGTGACAGAAAGAGAGAGAGAGAACAAATCTACAAGGGAATCACAGATGTGCAGAACACGATACTGGGGCACTTTAATTACCCAAATATTGATTGGAATAATATTATAGTTAAGGATAAGGAGGGGAAGGAATCACTGAGTACATTCAGAAGAACTTCCTTTATCAGTATGTTCCTGGCCCAACTAGAAAGGAGGCATTGGTGTTCCTGATGCTCCTAAAATGAGCTGGGCTAAATGGACTAAGGCCTGGATCTTCGCTCCTGAATCGGGAGCGCAGAGTTGGGACATTTCCTAGCTCTGTGAACCTGACCTGGGAAAACGTGGTCTGGAAGAGTTGGGATTTTTGTTCTGGGGCCGTTAAGTGGGGGACAGGGGGAGTGAAGTGAAATGAGAGTTGGGCCCACAGCCCCTGCAATCAGTGAAAAGGCTGCTGGGTGCGGAAGCAGGTTGGGCGGAAGGCTTGCTTCTGTGCTCCAGCACTTTGGCAAAGTTTTAAAGAAACTAATGAAACAAAAAATATCCCTCCAGCCCTCACCCCTCCATATACTCAGCATGCCCCATCCATGCCAACCCATGCCTCTTATCGAACCCCATACCCTCCATGCCACCAGATATGCCCACCCACTCTATAACCCCCCCATATTCTCTATGTCACATGCCCTGTACCCAACTCCATAACCACCCATACCCTTCATGCCAACCTATGCACATGTGCCCATACCAAACAATGTGTTTTAAAAAACAGTCAAGACATTTTTTTTTCTCAAACATTTAAAGGGCAGGACTTTTAGATGCCTTGACAACTCCCTCTGACAGTAGGTCTTGACAGGTCCTCTTGACAGTTCTGACAGCTCCCTTTAACTGGTGCTTCTGACAGTTGATTTTGACAGGTCTGTTGACAATTCCAATGTGCTTGATGGTAATGAGTTTATGCACTTTTTACGCACATTTATGCCTAATTTTAATACTTCCAAAGGGCACCTGACATATCCAAAAGGGCACCTGACCTCCATCAAAGCAGGGAAAGTGGATGAAATAGCAGTGGCTGACTACTTTGGAGATAGTGACCATAATAGTTAAATTTAGCATCATTATGGAAAAGAACAAAGGTAAAACAGGAGTAAAAGTTCTAAATTGGGGGAAGATAAATCTTCCAAAACTGAGAAGTGATCTGGCGAAAGTGGGCTGGACACAGCTACTTGAAGGAAAATCAGTGACAAATCAGTGGGAGGCATTCTAAAGTGAGATTCTATGGGCACAGCGCAGACATGTCCCCACAAAGAATAAGGCTGGTACCACCAAATCTAGAGCCCCCTGGTTATCTGGAAGCATACAGGGTAAGATAAAGCAAACAAAAAAAGTTTATGACAATCACAGAACGCTTAATACTGTAGAAAGCCTACAGGAGTATAGAAAGTACAGGGATGAAGTAAAAAAGGAAACTAAGAAAGCAAAGAGAGGATACGAAAAAATATTGGCAGGTAAAATCAAGGAAAACCCAAAGATGTTTTATCAGTACTTCAAGAGCGAGAGGATAACTAAGGAAAGGACCTATCAGAGATGTACAAGTTAACTTATGCATGGATGCAGAATATATGGACAGGATTCTTAATGAGTACTTTGTCTCTGTCTTCACAAAGGAGAGGCATTCTAGTTAAAGAGGATCACTGCAAAATGTTAGATACAATAAGGATAATGAGAGGGGAAGTACTGGAGGGACTGTCATCCTTGAAGGTGGGTAAATCACCAGGGCTGGTTGGATTGTATCCCAGGCTGTTAAAGGAAGCCGGGGGGAAATAACAGATGTTCCGAGGATCATTTTCCAATCTTCAGTAGATACAGGTGAGATACCGGAGGATTGCAGGTCTGTGAACGTTGTACCATTATTTAAAAAGAGTGCAAGGGATAGGCCAAACAATTATAGGCCGGTCAGTCTGACTTCAGTGGTGGGAAAATTATTAGAATCAATCCTGAAAGACAGGATAAACTGTCACTTATAAAGGAACAGATTAATCAGGATAGTCAGCACAGTTTTGTTAGGGGAAGGTCATACTAATTTAAACAATTTTTTTGAGGAAGTAACAAGGAGGACTGATGAGGGTAGTGCAGTGGATGTTGTCTATATGGATTTTAGTAAGGCATTTTGAAAAAGTCCCACATGGCAGACTGGTCAGAAAAGTAAAAGCCCATGGGGTACAATGGAATGTGGCAAGTTGGATCCAGAATTGGATCAGTGACAGGAAACATAGGGTGCTGGTCGACTGATGTTTTTGCAAATGGAAAGCGGTTTCCAGTGGCTTTCTACAGAGCTCAGTGTTGGTTCTCTTGCTGTTTGTTGTAAATATTAATGATTTGAACTTAAATGTGGGAGGCATGATTGGGAAATTTACAGATGACACAAAAATTGGCCATGCATTTGATTGTGAAGAGGATAGCTGTCAACTCCAGAGTGATATCAATGGTTTGGTTGAGTGGGTGGAAAAGTGGCAAATGGAATTCAATCCAGAAAAGTGTGAGGTAATGAATTTGGGGAGGGCAAACAAAGCTAGGGAATACACAATAAATGGGAGGATGTTGAGAGGGGTAGAGGAAGTGAGAGACCTTGGTATACTTGTCCACAGGTCCCTGAAGGTGGCAGGACAGGTGGATAAGGTGGTGAAGAAAGCATATAGCGTGCTTTCCTTTATTGGATGAGATTTGAATATAAAAGCGGGGATGTAATGCTGGAACGGTATAAAACGTTGGTTAGGCCAGAGCTGGAATTTTGTGTATACTTCTGATCGCCACATTACAGGAAGGACATAATTGTTCTGGAGAAAGTACAGAGGAGATTTACAATGTTGCTAGTGCTCGAAAATTGCAGCTATGAGGAAAGATTGGATAGGCGAGGGTTGTTTTCCTTAGAACAAAGGAGGCTGAGGGGTGACTTAATTGAGGTGTACAAGATTACGAGGGGCCTGGATCGAGTAGAGAGGAAAGACTTGTTTCCCCTAGCAGAGGCGTCAATTATCAGGGGGCAGAGGTTTAAGGTGGTTGGCAGAAGGATGAGAGGGGACATCAGAAAAAAACTCTTTAACCTAGAAGGTGGTGGGTGTCTGGAATTAACTGTCTGGTTTGGTGGTGGAGGCAGAAACCCTCAACTCATTTAAAAGGTACCTAGATCTGCACCTGAAGTGCTGTAAACTGAAAGGCTATGGACCGAGTGCTGGAAAGTGGGATTAGAACGGGTGGCTGGTTTTTTATTTTTTCCTTTTCGGCCAGCGCAGACAAGACAGGCTGAATGGTCTCTCTCTATGAAGTAACTTTTCTATGGTTCTAAAGGGCTCCTTCCTCCCTCTAAGGTGCCCTGGGACTAGATCCAAAGGAGTGGCTTACTTCTCCAAAGTTTAGACCTGCTCTTACCAGACCTAATCTGCATACTCCAGGTTTCACGCTACAGGGATGCAAAAATCAGAACTGAGTGGAGGCAGTTGATGATTTAAATGGCCAGCTGCCTCCATGAACCATGCATGCGCAAACTCTGGCCCGTCCGCCTGAAAACATGAAGTGCCGTGTTCGCGGGCTGGGGCGTAGGATTTTCAGCCACTTCCACCGTTTTTGCCATGATGGAGGCGCTCTCTGTGGTGTTAGAATTCAGGCTAATTATCTGTGGGGGAACATTTGGGTAAGAGTGATCATGATATCATAAGGTTTAGACTAGTAATGGAGAAGACGAGGAACAATCTGGTACAGAACTTCTCAATTGGAAGAGAGACAATCTCAATGCAATGAGAAAGGATCTAGCCAGGATAAGATGAAAGGAGAGACTGACAAGAAAAACGCTAATATAAACAATGGGTGATCTTTAAGCAAAGATGCTTCAGTACAGGCTAAGTATATATTTTTTTAATTCTTTCACGGGATCTGGAGGTCATTGGCTAGGCCAGCATTTACTACCCATCCTTAATTGCCCTTGAGAAGGTGGTAGTCAACAAAGATGAAAGATAAGGGAGCCAAAAACAGGGCTCCCAAGATAACAAGGGAGAAAGGTGAAGGGCAAGGCTAGAATACTTAATAAGTACTTTGTATTGATGTTTACTGAGAAAGAGGAATCTGACAAAATATCAATAGAAGTGGAGACAATGGATAGTGTGAAAAACAAAAAGATGGTGGTACTGGAAAGGCTGGCTATGCTTAGGGTCTGGATGGCTTGCATCCCAGGTTGCTAAAGGAAGTGGAGGTGGAAATTGTGGAAGGGCTTGCCTGAATCTTTCAATCAACCCTAGATATGGGGGAGGTGCTAGAGGATTGGCGCGTGGCAAATGCGACACCCTTATTGAAGAAAGAGTGCAAGGACAGTCCTAACTACAAGACAGTTAGTCTAACATCAGCGATGGATAGGGTTTTGGAATCCATAATCAGGGAAAAAAATCAACTGGCATTTGGAGCGGTTTGAGTTAATTAAGGAGAGCCAGCACTGAAATGTCAGATCGTGTTTGACTAATCTAATTGATTTTCTTTTTGATGAAGTAACAGAGAAGGTTGACGAAGGGGACGCTGTGGATGTCGTCTACGTGGATTTTAAGGAACTGTTTAACAAAGTACCACATAAAAGGCTGGTTAACAAAATTGTAGATTATGGAATAGGAGGGTCAGTGTTCAATTGGATAAATAATTGGTTTAATGTCAACAAGCAATGAGTTGTAGTAGATGGTTGTTTTTCAGACTGGAGGATGGTAGAGAGTAGTGTTCCCCAAGGGTCAGCATCAGGATCACTGCTTTTTTTTTTGATTTTATATATAAATGACTTGGATCTGGGAATATGGAGTCAAATTTCAAAATTTGCCAATGATACTAAACTCGGAAGAGTGGCAAACAGTAAGGCCATCATGAATCGCCTGCAACAAGACATAAAAAGGCTAACAGAATGGGCAAACAAGTGGCTGATGGAATTCGATACAGAGAGGTGTGAGGTGATGCATTTTGGCAGAAGGGATAAACAGAAGCAATACGGACTTAATTGCACAATTCTAAATTGTGCGCAGGAACAGAAGGACCTGGTTTGGGGCGGGGGGGCTGGGTGCATGTGCATCATTCTTTGAAGATGGCAGGACATATTGAGAGAGTGTCATTGAATACAAATGCAGGGAAGTTATGCTGAATCTTACAAATCTTTGGTTAGGCCCCAACTAGAGTTTTGCACCCAGTTCTGGTCACCACAATTTAGGAACTTTGTGAACGCCCTTGAGAAGGTGCAGAGGAGATTTGCCAGAGTGGTTCCAGGGCTGGGGGTTTTAATTACAAGGTTAGGCTACAAAGACTGGGTTTGTTCTCCTTGGAGAAACTGAGAGACTGAGGGGAGATTTCATAGAGGTTTATAAGATTATAACAGGCTTATGGTGGACAGGGGAAAAATCTCTTCCCATTAGCTGATGGTACAATAACTAGGGAACACAGATTTAAAGATTTTGGACAAGAAATGCAGGGAGGAAGAACTTTTTTACACAGCAAGTAGCAATGACCTAAAACTCACTGCCCACAACAGTAGTGGAAGCGGAAACAATCAATGGTTTCAAACAAAAATTGGATAGGCACTTGAAAGAAATAAACTTGCAGGGTTACAGGGATTGAGTGAGGGAGTGAGATTGCTCTGTGGGGAGCCAGCATAGACTCAATGAGCCAAATGGCCTCCTTCTGTGCCATAAATGACGATTACAACAGTGGCTACACTTCAAAAGTTTTGCATTGGCTGAAAAGCTTTTTGGGGTGTCCTGAGGTCATGAGTGATGCTATAGAAATGCTATTTCTATCTTCCTACCTGATTTCCAGAGCAGATATAAAAGTTATTTCTTAGTAATTGGAGGGCTGTGTAAGCCAACAGCTTTTATAGTATTAAAATCTTCTGTACTCTGCCATGCAGAACAGTAACCAGATGCTGCTTCCTATGCTGACATTACTGTAAATCAATCACTTCAAACTGTTGACCCGTGAAAAGGTGGGACAACAATTGTGCTGTCCAATGCTATTCCCTGGTGGAGGAGTCAAGGTCCAGAGGATATAATCTTAAAATTAGAGCTGGGTCATTTAAGAGTAAAATTGCGAAGCACTTTTTTTCCACAAAAAAAAGAAATGGAAATCAGGAACTTAAAGGCTGTGGGTGCTGGGTCAGTACAAATTTTCAGCAATGAGATTGATAAGATTTGTGTTGGGCGAGGAATATCGAACAAAGGCAGGTAAGTGAAGCTGAGATATAGACCAACCGTGAACCGATTGAATAGTCAAACAGGCCTGAGGGGCTGAATGGCCTCCTCCTCTTCCTATGTAGAGTCTGGCAGCCAGACAGAGACATCAATTCTCCTGCACACTAAACTACTGAAGCCTCTTCAATATCTGCAATGTTGGGTTTGGGCATGACGGAGCAGCTAATCTAAATACCTATAGGGGTTTCCGCATCGCAACTCACAGGGCAGAATTTTACAACAGCGTGATTTTATATTCCCGCTGTCGTCGATGGCATTTATAACAGCCCCGCCGCATTTTACCGCCCCGTTCCCGCCGAAACGGGGCCGTAAAATTCCGTCCCCCATATAACTCAGGAATACAATGTTGGAGAAGAGGTCAAAATGGAACTACTACCCAGGAGGAGTGATGACATTAGGCCTGAACTGACACCATCAAACTGGGAGTATGCCAATTATTTGACTATGCAGTTACCACCCTTTCCATAATTATTTGCATTTCTTTATTCCTACATATTCCCCGGCCCTTTCTAGGTGCTTAGTTCCAATTTTATTTCCATGCAGAGGGCTCTGGAACCTGCAGGTCCAGACCCACATGTGGCTCATTAAGGACTCATGTGGCTCCTGACTTTGATTGACGAAATCCATTTTGATGGTAATCGAATGCCTTGTTTCTTTTTTTAACATTACAGTTGTGGAAGTATCATTAACAATTTTTTTTAAAATAACTTATAAATGTTGAAATGTATCTCTCCCTTTTTTTATTATTATTGGCATTTGAGTTGCAGCACTAGGACTTTTAAGATATTGCAACTGTCATTAAGGCAGCCGACCCCTACCATACAGGGTCAGCCAATATCTCACTTTCTCTCCCAGCCTCTTGTGCAACTACAAGCCTACTGCGACTCCAGCCATGGGATCATACATTTACTTGGGAAGGCAGACAGAGTTCTCCATTGAACTCCCATCCGAAAGCATCTTTAATACTACAGCACTCCCACAGTCAAGAATTGTTTTTGTCCAAGGTGTAGCACAGTTCTTCCCTGTGCTATATGAGAATTATATTTTATAAAGTGTGTTTTTGACTGCTGCACACTGTGCAGAGGACATCTCACCCTGTCACTGTTCAACCCTTCCTGTTGTAAAGTCTGCCTGTGAGAGCAGAATTAGCTCAGACAGGGTACCCTTCTATTGTTTAATGGCATGACAGGCCACTGCACTGTGGTTATGTTACTGGGCTAATCCAGAGAACGTGGGTTCACTATGGCACTTTTCAGCATTGAATTCAATTTAAAAGCTGTTATCAGTAAAAATAACTATGAAGTTGATGAAGCTGCTAGGTTTTTGTTAAAAAAAAAACAATGGCTTCAACAATGTCCTTTAAGGAAGGAAACCTGCTGTCCTTACCGGGTCTGGTCTATATGTGACTCCAGGCCCATAGTAATGTAGTTGACTCCTAAGTGTCCTCTAGCAACCAACTGATAAGGGCAACTAGGGATGGGCAATAAATGCCAGTAATGCCCATATTCCAAGAATTCATTCTGAAGACTGTCACTGATACATGGAAGATGGCTAGTTGAAGCACTAGAGAACCAACATAGAAACATGAATCAATACATTCAGGAAAAAACAGAGAGAAAAGATGACCAGATAGAAAAACTTACTCAAACCGCAGTAACTGTAATTACCAAATGGGTGCTCAGTATCAGTGATGTAATTTTCACAGAGCACGGTGTCACTTTGAAAGCAGTGCCATATTGTATATGACATATATCTATTTACATTAGCTGTACTAGTTGTATTTCAGAATATGGGGTTTCAGAGTGAGGCCAGCTTTCATTTTGCTTTTTGATAAGCTGTGCTCCCTCTGTCTGACCATCGGTGTGTCCTTACACAGTACACAGATTTTGAGAAGCCTCATAAATCTACCGATGTTTAACAATATAGGCTGGCATTTGTTGACTGTGTTTTCGACTCGTTAATTCTGCCTCTGTTGCCCTGGTCACTCCAAAGCTGCTAGATTGAGAGGAAGAGCTGTATTATCCATAACTGCATCTCACAACTGGACAGCTGTTGTTAAAATGCCTGCTACTTCCTCGAGCAGGTCAGAGCAGGAAAAGGAGCTAAAAAGAAATAATTTCAGCTCACAACTGCGACTGAAAAATTAACCGATCCAGAAATCTCTAAGTCCTAAACACTACATAGCTACACAAGTTCCACATAAACTATCAACGACAGAGTGCACCACACCCAGGTTCCCCACCTCCATACATACACACAAACTCCTCTCCTTGAAAATCTCCCAATCAATAACCCAGGAAAACAGAACAGGAAGGAAGAAAAAGAAATCCTTACCAACTACTGAGACCTGCTGTGATTGAAGGCAATTCCACTGCTTCAGTTAATACAGCTGGGTTTATGCTACAAATTCTGTCTCTCTCCCCCGTGAGGAGCAGGTGCTTTAAACCTCTGGATTGCTTCCAACTGAATGCCTGGCGTTTAAGTGGATTACACAGGCAATCTAGTTTTACTGCCTCCCCTGTTTTAAGCGTACACAGCATGGCTGGTTATATTCACGCCCCTTCCATGACTGCAGAGCCTGTGACACAGGTGCAACGCTACCCACACCTGAATGGGAGGAGCCCAGTCATTTCTTAAAGCCGTGATAACAACCTAATTAAAATACACACTCAGGGGCCCGAAAGTGTTTAGGAAATCCCTCAATGTACTCAGAGTTCAATGAGGAAGTGCTTAGTTCATTCGGCAGAGCATTGAAAGGGAGGTTGTTTGACTTCAGTGAGCCTTTGATTTTTTTTTATCAATGTCAGTCGCAGTTACACAAAGGCAGAACTAACCAAGCCTAAGGCCATGGGAGTTGCCCAATCAAACAACCTTTCCCCCACAGGATTTATAATTAATAAACAAAAAAGTGTTCAAAGAAAATGGATCACTCGCAAAAGTGTCCAGAGGATTAATTGTTGTAAGCTCCAGGACAATGCTGGAGATTTGGCAGTTCTAGCCAGTCCTCTCAGATGAATGTAAAAGATCCCTTGGCATTATTTCAAAGAAGAGCAGGGGAGTTTTTCCCCCCCCCCAGTGTCCTGCCAATATTTACTGCTCAATCAACATCACTAACACTGAATATTTAGTCATTATCTCATTGCTGTTTGTGAAACCTTGCTAGGTGCAAATTGGTTGCGCATTTGCTGCCTCCCAACAATGACTGAACTTCAAAAGTATTTATTTGGCTGTAAAGCATTTGGAAATGTCCTCAGACCATGAAAAGTGCTGTATAACCGCAACTCTTCCATTCTTTGTTGAATCTCCAGACTCTGAAGGCCTCCAGTAGGCAACGGGGGGGCTTTCTGTTCTTGGAAATAGTCTCCCTTTGCCCACCACACCCCCTGGCCACCCCTCCAAAATTGGATGGCATTAGACAGCATGGCTTTTCTGATACCACACCAGGGATTATATTTAACAGAATGACAATGGGTGTGTCCTGTGTGGTGATTGGCACAAACCATTTCAAAACATTGGCATGCTTGTATCACAAGTCTATTTTGTGTAAACTTCAAAGGAATGCTGAACCATCACAATATATTGAGGTCACAAGAGGTGCCAGCTGTCCTGACAGTAGAATGCAAGACACACAGATACAACTGGTCTACCTACCCTGTTACCAAGGTTGGATGATTTATTGCTGGAGAATTATATATTATCACTCATCTTTCTTTATTATTCATTCATGGGGTACGGGTATTACTGGTAAGGACAGAATTTGTCAATCCCTAATTGCCCTTGAGAAGGTGGTGATGAGTTGCCTTGTGAGCTGTTGCAGAGCTGTAAGCTCACCCTCAGTGCTGTTAGATAAGGTTGCGGCGGGGGGGGTTTCAGGATTTTCCAGATGGTGGACAGGCTTTGGGGATAGGCTCTTTTGAGGCTTGCACAACTGCTGGCCTTCCTTATTTTTAAATTTTCTGCAGACACGCGAGAGCACCTCCACCTTGAGGCTCCCTCACACTCCTCTTTCTGCCTCAGCAGCAACCAACCTCTCTCGGTGGGGCTGCCAGACATCCAGTGCTGTGGGTCATCTGACTGGGCCTCCTTTATTTGGATAGAAAATGCGGAGGTGGCCTCCCCTAAGATCAGACACCAGGAGGGTCAGGAACGGGAAATGCTCCTGATGTTGTGTTCTTGACGTCAGCGGGAAAATTCACCTCAATGTTTCAGGTCAATGACCTGTCGTCAGAACCACTGATGAATGGATTAATTAATCAATTCATAGATATAGAGAAAATATTAATATAAATTAATGACAAAATGTTATTGATATAAGGCCAGCTTTCAACCGGAGTAATTTAATACTAGGCTTTGTATTGTGCCAAAATACTGGTGTTGTAAAGACAAGACTACACGCTCTGTAGACATATGCATTTTAATCTGTTTTGGATGTGCTAATGACAGATTCAGTGGGGATAATTTTAACCCCAGAGCAGGTAGGTTTGAGTAGGGTCGGAAGTTAAATTGGAATAAATTTAAAATCTGAATCCACCCACTTGCAGTTCAATAGAGGCTGGATAAGGGGCAGGCGACCGATCTGCTCTCAGGATATGGGCCTCTCATTTAAATATTTTAATAAGATTATAAGCCAAAGAATTTACTTCTGTTCCAACTTTAACAATGGCCAACTGCATTTCTCAGGCCTGAGGGAACAAATCAGCTAATGGGAGGCTTCGAATATTTGGCCATTTCCAGGATTTTCGCCATGACGGACAGCTTTTCAATTGTGGCAAAAACCTGGGTCTAAGTCCCAGCCCTGAACCCGTCATTTCCCATCTTCACCAGGGTGGGACTGAAGTTGGGCTGGGATTCACGCATACGCAATTTGCAGAGGCAGCTGGCATTTAAATCACCAGCTGCCAATACTGAAGTGGGATTTTGGAAGGCCAGTACTGTGAAACCCAAAGTGTGAAAATTAGAACAGGGTAAGAAGAGGTCTGAACTTGGTGAATTTGTTTGGATACCCCTTTGGAGAAGATCTCAGGACATCTTTGGGAAAGGTAAGGCACTCTTTGGTATTGTTAAAAATGAACATGATTAGGCACTGCTTACACACAAACTTATTGGAACTGTCAAGCTGTTAAAGAACTGTCTATGAACTGTTAAAGTTGTCAAGGAACTGTCCAAGGATACTAGATGGCATGGAGCGGGTAAGAGCAAAGGGTAGTGGTTGGGGGCATGGGTTGGCATTAGTTGGCACTAAGTTGGCATGGGGGTATGAGGGGCCATGACGGGTTGGTAGTGTTGGCATCAGGGAGGGTGTGGAGTGGTGAGGGGGTTGGATGAGAGGTGAAGGCTGGAGGGCTGTTTTTGTTTTATTCTTTTTGTTATTTGTTTAAACACAGTGCTCCCGGCACAGAGGCAGGCCTTCTGCCCAGTCCACCTTTGCACCCAGCAGCGTCCACACTTGTTCCAGGCATAGCAGACCCGGCTTCCAATCCAGCCTGCATCAGAAATCCGACCTGCGGGTGGCCATTTTTAAAGATTGGGTTCGCAGAACCGGGAATTCTCCCATCTCTGTACACCTGACCCGGGAACAAAAATCTGGGCCTATGTGCTCAGTTCTGTGCCTTATCCCAGGTAAGAGTGATAGCACTGACCAAAGCTAACCCCTAAGATAATGAAAAATGTAAGAAGCATCGAAGTAGACAGAACAATTGAAACACGATTGGATGATTGGTGGTGTGGTATTAAGCCCGAAAGATCCAAACTTGACTTCTCATCTGTACTGATCATAATGTCAACCTTAGCTTAGAGCTTGTATTCTCCTCAGGATCAAAGGTCGTCGGTTCAATGTGAAGTCCAGAGATAATCTAGATATTTCAGTGCAGCGTTTAGGGTGTGCAGCTCAGTTGGAGGTGCCATTTTCCCAATGAGACATAAATGAAGCCAGTGTCTTGCAAAACTAATCAAAACTAGGCTGGCAGCAATGGCAATGCAATTTGCGACCATGTTTCTGCTCTAGAAAGGGGGAAAAACATAGAAACTAGGAGCAGGAGTAGGCCATTCGGCCCTTTGCGCCTGCTCCGCCATTCATTATGATCATGGCTGATCATCTAACTCAATAGCCTGCTCCCGCTTTCTCCCCATATCCTTTGATCCCTTTCGCCCCAACAGCTATATCTAACTCCTTCTTGAAAACATACAGGCCAGGATTTTCCCATCAGCGATTTGGAGGTGTGGCCCACTCACCGAGGGGAAAATGACACAGGATGACATCGGGAGGAACCCCCGATGTCATCCCGGTCCCTTTAAATTTTAGGAAGGCGGGCGGACAGCGAAATCAGCTGTCCGCCCGCCAACCTGTCAATGGCCAATTGAGGCCATTGACAGGCTAAGTAAGATAATTAAAGACCTGCCCGTCCAAGCTTAAGGCTGGCGGGCAGGCCAGGAGCCCCAGCGGGCTGCAGATTATTCATGAAACTTCATCTACTGGTGGGATGATGTTTCATGTCCATTTTTTAAAAATTTAATAAAACTTTATGTGTTTATTATTAACATGTCCCATCTCGTGTGACATTGTCACATGACGGGGACATGTTAATAATTCTAATATTTCTCTATTTTTTGACTTTTCTTACCTCTCACTAATCTCCCTGAGACAGGACTTTGCCTCAGGGAGCAGTGTGCACTTTGACAGATGGGGAATCCCTCCCCCCCTCCCCTGCACAGGAAGTGCATAGCGCTTCCTGTCGGGCAGGCCGCTGGGCGGGCCTTAATTGGCCCGCCCACTCAAAATGGCGGCAGGCCCCATTTCAGTGGCGGGGGTTGGCTGTACGCCCGCCGTGGAGCCGGAGGGGCCCGCCCACTATCCAAGGGCAAAATTCTGCCCAAAATGTTTTGGTCTCAACTACTTTCTGTGGTAACGAATTCCACAGGCTCACCACTCTCTGGATGAAGAAAATTCTCCTCATCTCAGTCCTCAATGGTCTACCTCATATCCTCAGACTGTGACCCTTGGTTCTGGACTCCACTACCATCAGGAACATTCTTCCTGCATCTACAATCTAGTCCTGTTAGAATTTTATAGGTTTCTATGAGATCCCTCCCTCATTCTTCTGATCTCCAGCCAATACAATCCTAATCTCCTCATATGTCAGTCCCGCCATCCCAGGAATCAGTCTGGTAAACCTTCGCTGCACTCCCTCTATAGCAAGAACATCCTTCCTCAGATAAGGAGACCAAAACTGCACACAATATTCCAAGTATGGTCTCACCAAGGCCCTGTATAATTGCAGTAAGACATCCCTGCTCCTGTACTCAAATCCTCTTGCGATAAAGGCCAACATCATCCAAAGGTTCCTGATCCTACTGGAAAATAATCATGTGGGCTTTATTTTGCTTCATTCTCAGAAGGTGTCGCTGTCAAGTTCATCTCTAGTTGCTCTTGAGACGGTGGTGGTGAAACCCTCTCCTTTAACTGCTGCAGTCTATGTGGTGAATATACCTTCACTGCACGGTTAAGTTTTGTATTGCACTGAGTAAGATTAAGACATGCTCAACTGCAGGCAGCCATTATTGAACAACTTTATTTACACCTCCCCAACAGGGAATGCAACAGCGAGGGCAACATAAGGAAATGCTCAGATATTATACTAAACTCCCTCCCCACTTAAAAAAAAGCTTATACATTAAAATATAAAATAGTATGTGTATGTAAATTCCCAGAATTCAGTGTGACTAAACCAACATCAAGAATACCTAAAAATTTAACAGGTTTGGTTGCATACTTGCTTTTACTGTCATCACAACCAAAACATGTATAACAATATTGCCAGAGTAATATTTATGTAAAACAAAAAAATTCATGGCACCATTATGCGTATAATAAAATATATCATTTTACAAGAAATAATGAAAAGACCAACGTTTTTCTTCCTCCTACATACTTTCAATTAACCTACATGGTTTCTTTCTCTCTCTGTCTGTGTATCTCCTTCCATTTCCATTAGCTTGACTCTGATCTCTCAACATCTCTGACTGTGTCAAACCTAAGCTTTGACTTTGACGACCAACTCCACTTAATGGTTGGGAATGTGACATTGATTGATTTGTCTTAATCAAAGACCCTGACTCACTTTGCTCCGCCAGTGGATTTTGTGATACCGGGAAGCTTTCAGTCTCTTTGTGACATTCACTTTCCTTCTGAATTTCACTTGGAACTGTACGAGGAATTTGGACTATAGAAGGTTTCTCATGCTCTCCTTTTGTCAGGTTTCCTCTTTCAAGCAAGTGATCTAGACGACACTGATGGAGTCTCTCTCCAATCTTCACTAGATATGTGAATGTCCCTAGTCTCTTCACAGCAACTCCAAACACATACTTCTCCTTTTCACCTCAGTGGTGTTTCACCATGACCTCTGACCAGTAGTTTCATGTCAGAACTATCATGACTCATCTTCACTTTGTCTTGCTTTTCTCTTACGTTGTTAGTGGCATCAGGCTTAAGCAAAATAAACCTTGTCCTAGGAGCATGTTTAAACTCCAACTTGCAAGGTGAGCAAGTTGTTGTCTATGTCTATGTGGAGCTTTCTGTAAGAGAACAGAAAATTGTCTCATCGGTGTTAAGGCAGACATGGAAGTTACTGCTTAGCTTGTCAGCTAACAAATACTTCTGCAAAGACCCCTTCACAATCTTTACACTTCTTTCTGCAGCACATTCAAGGCTGGGCAATATGGTGCCATAAGATTGTGTTTAACTCCATTCTTACCCAGAAATATTTCCACTCTTCTAATGAAAACTGCGGACCATTATCTGATATCAATAACTCCGGCAACCCATAAATTGCAAACCAACTTCTCAAAACTTCAATAGTTTTCGCACTTGTGGTATTGACCATAGATTCAACGAATATCCACTTGTTATAGCTAGCTAACAAAACAAAGCACCCTCTCCCTTCCACCTCAAAAAAATCGACTTGTACTCCTTCCCAGTTTTCTTGAGTTTGACCACGGAACGAAAGGAGCCTTGGTCTCTTACGTTGTTAGTGGCATCAGGCTTAAGCAAAATAAACATTGTCCTAGGAGCATGTTTAAACTCCAACTTGCAAGGTGAGCAAGTTGTTGTAGACTGTGGAGCTTTCTGTAAGAGAACAGAAAATTGTCTCATCGGTGTTAAGGCAGACATGGAAGTTACTGCTTAGCTTGTCAGCTAACAAATACTTCTGCAAAGACCCCTTCACAATCTTTACACTTCTTTCTGCAGCACCATTCAAAGCTGGGCAATATGGTGCCATAAGATTGTGTTTAACTCCATTCTTACCCAGAAATATTTCCACTCTTCTAATGAAAACTGCGGACCATTATCTGATATCAATAACTCTGGCAACCCATAAATTGCAAACCAACTTCTCAAAGCCTCAATAGTTTTCGCACTTGTGGTATTGACCATAGATTCAACAAATATCCACTTGCTATAGCTAATTAACAAAACAAAGCACTCTCTCCCTTCCACCTCAAAGAAATCGACTTGTACTCATTCCCAGTTTTCTTATGTTTGACCACAGAATGAATTGTTTCTCATTCTGAGAACACGTCACAACTTTTCACCAACTCCTCTATGTATCTACTTTTGGATACCAAAAACAGTTTCTTACTACTGCTTTCATACAGACTATCCCTGTGTGCTCTTGATGACGTTCCTCTAACAATTTCTCTCTAAACATTGGTGGTCTAGACTCTTAAATCCCATAGGAGACAGCCTTGATCCACACTCAGTTCACTTCTACATGTGAAATACTCCTGCAACTTCTCACCATCACGCTCTTTAGGAAGGCCATTCATGACATAATTGAGCACTTTACTGAGCACCACTTCCTTGCATGTTTCTTTTCTAATTTCTCTGGCAGACACTGGCATGTCTTTTGTGCATGTAAAGTAATTTACAGGTAACTCAGTAGCTAAAAAGGAATCAGTTTTCATGGGAAATCTCAAACGAACATCCACATTTGCATAATCTGCTGACTTATGATATTTAATAGCGTACTGTTGGCTAATTTTATCATTTGGTCCTCTTTGTTCAAAGACCACTTTGTGCTCTCCTAACACTTTCTCAATGACAGATGTACTCCACTGTAAATGATCCCTACTGTAAATAAAACAGCCAGAGAGACCTTGTTCCCTTCTATGCTACCAATGACAAATATTAGGATGTACCATCAGATTCCACCTCAGTACTAAATTGACCTAACACCAAAATACTCAGATATACTACAGTTAGGAAGGGAGTTCTGCCATTTTGACCAAATGACCATGAAGTAATGACATTTGGATGAGTGCCTGCTGGCATTCACCATCTAGACTGAGGGAGCAGGCAGCTAATGGTAGACATGGAAACACAAAACAGTAATCGTGCTTTATGTGAAAAGGGGAGTAAATTCGGCACGCATCCTCTGAATGATTGCATTGCAATTGTTTACAGTATCCAAGAATCCAAGCCCAAGGTTTTTGCCATTGTAGCATTGAACTAGCTCCCACTGTTACTTTGCAATCTTTAAACTCTTACTCCTCTATAAAGCTGATAGTTTCCTCTCCATCCAGAAAATAAAATTCCCTCAGTCTTTCTTTATCTTCATAGTTAAATGCTATCTGGCATTTTTTTTGTCACAGTAATGTGCATTTGCTTTTGAAAATACTTCTCTTAACTCTCACAACACCAAGATGATCAGTTGGAGTTCAATCTGCCAATCAGAGATAAGGGGGCTGATTTGAACAGTTGGTATTAGTACCGGGATGGCTGGATAATACGGCATTCAGGCACTTCCTGCTGTGTTCACGCCAGCCACCGTTTTAACTACTGGGTTTTCAACCATCCAGGGGCAGGCAGGGATGTTATTACCATTAAATAGTTGGGGTCTGATAACATCATTCAGACCTCAAAGTAATTTTAACTGCTGATGAGGAACCAGGCCACATGTGGTCCTAAGGTTAATTTTGTATGGTTTCCCTGCAGGTCTGGAGCTCTGAGTCCCACAAAGGAATTTCGGGCCATTCCCCCACAATTGAGATCACCTCCGGATCACCCCAATACTCGATTGCCCAGCTGTGGCTTCCTGCTGCCCAAACTTTCACTCCCAACCATTGGTCAAGTATCGACTTTCACCAGATCTTGGGCAGGGCTCTCACTTACATGAGGCCTGGGAGTTAAACTCTCCTGGACCTTACAGGATGGGTGGTGACCATCAACCTCAGCGCTGATGTCTTCAATTAAAATCGAGGCATTTGCCCCAACAGCCCTAGCAGCAAATGGCAGCCAGCCAGGTATGCTGCCTAAATGTCCGAACAGTCCGCTGAATATTTGTAACATTTCCCTTCATGCCACTTCTGGTTTATGAATAAAAACAGATAAAAAAAAATAAAGAGCTTACATTTTGATAGCGCCTTTCCCTTCCACAGGACATTCCAATTTTTTTTTGAAACACAGTCAACGTTTTGTACACAAACAAGGGCCTAGAAATTATTATAAGCGACGTCAGTGGATAAGTACTAAATGGGTTAATTAGACATTCCTCCATCTGCTTTTTTAACATAAGCATAAAACCCTTTTAATTTTAAATTGGTTTATACACCTCGTTAGAAAGGAAAGTAATTAAATATGTGAAGCATTGTCTATAGGCATAGCCAATACTAATTTCTGGGCTGGTTTCCACATAAATATCAAAACAAGCCTATAAGGATAGCATCACATGCAAGATCAGTTTGTTCCTATCTAGTAATTTTGGGATGCAATAATTTAAAACTAAAACTGGGTTATCATTAGTATAAAAAGAACTCAGGAATGTGACAGCGCTCAACATGATAATTAAAACCATTAATAAATTCCATCACCTGTAAGTTAGTTTTCAAAAAGTTTGGTTCTGGTCTAACTTTTTTTCTCTCCTCAGATCCATGTCCCACCATTTTGTGCATGAATGTTCCAATGTGTAAAAACAGAAAAAGAAAGGCTTGCATTTATGTAGCACCTTTCACAACCTCAGGATATACCAAAGCACTTAACGGTCAATGAAGTGCAGTCACATGTAGGAAATGTGGCAGCCAATTTATGCACAGCCATCTTCCTGAAATGCCAGTGTGATCATGACCAGATAATCTGTTTTTGTGATGTTGACGGAAGGATAAATATTGGCCAGAACAGCAAGGGGTAACGCCCCTGCTCTTTGAAATAATCAGGGCCTCAATTTAATGTCTCATCCAGAAGACTGCACCTCCAACAGTGGGACACCTCTCACTGGAGTCATGCACTGGAGTATCAATCTAGATTTTTGTGATCAAGTCTCTGGAGAGGGACTAGAAGCCATAACCTTCTGATTCAGAGGAGAGATTGCTATCAACTGAGCCACAGCTGACTACCAGTGAAGGACTGTAACAGGTTCTGGGTCAGAATGCTCTACAGAGTTCATTCAAACTGAAACAGTGCCAAAGTCGTCATGGAAATAGGGCAGTGAGGAAACATTTCAACCAGTAATTCAGGAGAAAGGGCAAATCTTAAGATCTGGGGAAAGGGCCAAGAATATGTATAGTAACGGGGCCCAGTAAGGCATTAAAAAGGGAGGTTTAACGAGGGAGCGGCTCAGTATCAAGCCAATAGGACACAAAATAGGAAGAAAAATAGGGAGGAGATGATTTTTTTTTTTAAAAAGGGGGCTGGGGAAGGGTACTGAGAACTACTAACTGTCCAGGGTGAGTGTGTTCCTTCTTGTTTGTAAAATACCGCATGTTTTCAAATAACAAAATGAGTTCCTTTACTTTCCCTCCTCTCCTGTCCCCAGCAACTTTTGCTCTGTTACATGATTAGAATGTCAGAATAGAGGCTCAGATAAAGAAGGAACTTTAACCCATTTGGTCTTGTGCTTCCAGAATACCAACCTTGCCACCTTTCCTCTATAAGATCTAGCTGTACAAGATCATGTACCATGTTTATGGCTCTATGGGTGGCAGTGGCACCCCCAGCACTTTGCTCAAGTGGTCTTCCTTTTAGATGTGAACCAGACAGTAAGTGGTTGGCAGGGTAGCCACCCCCCTCCCCCCTCCCATATTCTCACCCAGCATCAATAGGAACCTACAATTATCAAATCCCTGAAGAAAATCATGCACAGTGAATCTAGAACTGGGTCTCATGGACTCAGGATAAGAGGTCAGCTATTTAGGACTGAGATGAGGCAAAATATCTTCAACCAGAATGTTGTAAATCTTTGGAATTCTCTATAAAAAGAGTTCCAGATGCTCAGCCGATTATTATATTCAAGGCTGAGATCGATATATGCTTGTACAGTGAGGGAATCAAGGAATATGGGGACAAGGAGAGTGGAGTTCATATAGAAGTTCAGTCATGATTTTACTGACTGGCGGAGTAGACTTGAGAGGCCATATAGCCTAGTCCTGCTCCTATATTTTATGATCCTATGTGATATCATTCTGACTCCTAAGAAAACTGTAGGGCAAGAGATGGTCTTTGAGCCCATCAAAGCTCATTTTTCTCTTGAATCCTAACGACATAGTCTATAACTTCAATTTCAACATCGCTAAACCCTGCCTTTCCTACTTTACCTGGTATATATTCAACACATTTATCACCCTTTATATGAAGATTTTTTTCCTGTAAGAAATTCAATTTTAGGCCTCTTTTTTCTATTTTATATTCACAACTTCTGATCCTACAAAGCATAATTTCTTTTAAAGTAAAGTTCAGTGCTTTCCTTAAAACATCTCATGTTTTATCTTCATGAAATCTCCCTGTAATCTTCCTCTCCCTAGACTTCAATGACCCTTTTCACCCATTTCCCTTATACGTCGTATCTCACACTCATTATCCTTCTCTGCACTATTTCTTTTATATTATACCCAGGACACACAAGCCTCCAAATGTGCATGATTATGTGTAGTAGGAGGATCAGGCTTATAAGTTTTGGTCGGAGACATTCCGTTTTTAGATCTCATATGATAATGCAAGACTACCCACTGATATGACTGAGTGGCCATAAATAGCTGTGTCTAGACAGATGGGACAACAAATATTGGAGCACTTCCTCTTAAAGCACTGGTGTTGCTTGATCAGGAAAATCAATCTGAACATCTAGAATTGTATTTTAGAGATGAGAACAATACTTTATAGTACACGTTAATAAAAAGGGCAATTAAAAGGTGACCTTGATTAGATATATATCTTAGCTTGATGTCTGTTGTGGGGAAGGTGTTAGTGTCGATCATTAAAGAGGATATAGCTGGTCACTTAGAAAAGTTCAAGGTAATCAGGAAGAGTCAGCATGGTTTAATGAAAGGGAAATCATGTTTAGCCAATTTATTAGAGTTCTTTGAAGGAGTAACATGTGTGGTGGACAGAGGGAGACTTGTAGACGTACTGCACTTGGATTTCCAGAAAGTATTTGATAAGGTGCCATATCAAAGGTTATTGCAGAAAATAAAATATCATAGTGTAGGGGGTAACATATTAGCCTGGATAGAAGATTGGCTGGCTGGCAGAAAACAGAGAGTATACATAAATGGATCTTTATCTGATTGGCAGGGTGTGACAAGTGGAGTCCCACAGATGAGGGGAGCGAAGGCATGGTAGCTAAATTTGCAGACAACACAAAGATAGGTAAGAATGTATGTTGTGAATAAGACATAAGGAGTTTGCAGACTTTTTAGAGATAAGTTGAGTGGGCAAAACTCTGGCAGATGGAGTGTAATGTGGGAAAATGTGAAGTTGTTCACTTTGGCAGGAAGAATAAAAAAAGCAGAGTATTACTTAAACGGTGAACGACTACAGAATTCCAAGGTGCAGAGAGACCTAGGTGTTCTTGTGCATGAATCACAAGAAGTTAGTGTGCAGGTACAGCATGTAATCAAGAAGGCTAATGGAATTCTTTTCTTTATTACAAGAGGAATTGGACATAAAAGAAAGGATGTTATGCTTCAGTTATACAGGGCATGGGTGAGACCACATCTTGAATACTGTGTGCCATTTTGGTCTCCTTATTGAAGGAAGGATGTAAATGCATAGGAGGCAGTTCAGAGGAGGTTTACTAGATTGATAACTGGAATGAGTGAAGGGGCAGGTGTTGCATCTTCTGCGTCGCATCTGTTCTGATGATGCTACTTTTAAAAACAGTTCCTCTGACATGTCCTCCTTCTTCCTTAACCGAGATTTTCCACCCACGGTAGTTGACAGGGCCCTCAACCGTGTCCGGCCCATCTCCTGCGCATCCGCCCTCACGCCTTCTCCTCCCTCCCAGAAACATGATAAGGTCCCCCTTGTCCTCACTTATCACCCCACCAGTCTCCGCATTAAAAGGATCATCCTCCGCCATTTCCGTCAACTCCAGCATGATGCCACCACCAAACACATCTTCCCTTCACCCACCATGGCGGCATTCCGTAGGGATCATTCCCTCCGTGATACCCTGGTCCACTCCTCCATCACCCCCTCCTGCTCAACCCCCTCCCACAGCACCTCCCCATGCAAACGCAGAAGATGCAACACCTGCCCCTTCACTTCCTCTCTCCTCACCGTCCAAGGGCCCAAACACTCCTTTCAAGTGAAGCAGCATTTCACTTGCACTTCCCTCAACTTAGTCTACTGCATTCGTTGCTCCCAATGCGGTTTCCTCTACATTGGAGAGACCAAACGCAGACTGGGTGACCGCTTTGCAGAACACCTTCGGTCTGTCCGCAAGCATGACCCAGACCTCCCTGTCGCTTGCCATTTCAACACTCCACCCTGCTCTCTTGCCCACATGTCTGTCCTTGGCTTGCTGCATTGTTCCAGTGAAGCTCAACGCAAACTGGAGGAACAGCACCTCATCTTCCGACTAGGCACTTCACAGCCTTCTAGACTGAATATTGAGTTCAACAATTTTAGATCTTGAACTCTCTCCTCCATCCCCACCCCCTTCCCATTTCTTCCCCCTCCTTTTTGTTTTTTCCAATAATTTATGTAGATTTTTCTTTTCCCACCTATTTCCATTACTTTTAAATGTATTTCCACCCATTGTTTATTTCTACCTTTCAGTATTCCCCCACCCCCACTAGAGCTATCTGTACCTTATCTGTCCTGTCTTCTACTCTTAATTAGCACATTCCTTTAGATAATATCACCACCTCCAACACTTCTTTGTTCTTTTGTCTGTGACAGCTTTTGGTTATCTCCACCTATCACTGGCTGCTTGTCCCAACAAACCCCACCCCCACCCCCTTAGACCAGCTTATATTTCACCCCTTTCCTATTTTTACTTAGTTCTGTTGAAGGGTCATGAGGACTCGAAACGTCAACTGTGCTCTTCTCCGCCGATGCTGCCAGACCTGCTGAGTTTTTCCAGGTATTTCTGTTTCTGTTTTTGTTTTAAATGTTAAAGATCTGTCCAAGATTTTGAGAGCTGGTTCAGTTCATTGAATGAGCATCAAATATTCCTTGGGGACAAGTGTTCACATCAGGGCTATTAATTCACCAAATAGTAAACATATGCACTCGCAACAAATGTGGTGAATTTTACTCTTTCCAAGCTTGGGGACATGAGGATCCACTGCAGTGGCAGACAGCTGCCTGAACTGAGACCACCTAACTCATCCACCGCCAGATACTGAGCCTGCAATCTTCCTTTTCGGTGAGATTCTGCTGTACATTAAGCAGACATTTCTTATGGAGCCATCAGGAAAGCTGCCTGTGGCAGTATTCTCCCTCTCCAATTTAATACAGGGCATTAGACTTGGTATACCCACAATAATGTACTTCGTATGGGAGTTTAAATACTGTTTTACAAAGCTCCCAAAGCACTGCTATGGACATTCAAGCCATTTGTCAGCCTTGACCACATGTGTACACCATAACATTTTGCAACTTCTGCTTTCCTGGCTAATTAACCGAGCTATTTCTGGGCTATCAGTTACATGGTAGCAAGTCTACACTATCATGTAAAATCTAAATTGAATATGTCGACTGCTGGGACCTGCAAAACCTGTTTTTCTGCTGCAAGTAGCAGCATTGGGTTGTGCTTATCACAGGAGTATCAACGGACCGGTATTAATTAACCTGTAAACACAAAAATATATGCACTGTCTCTGCATTAATGGCCTGCAGATTTGGCCACTGTTCATTCAACTCAGTAATAATTCAAAAGAACATCCGTTAGATTATGTCTACGGAGTACAACGCTGATGTGTCTGGAGTGCAAAGTGAGATTGGTTTGTCGATTAACAAAGGGCAACTTGTGCTCAGGTAGTACCTTCAATACGATAAAATGTCTCCAAGTGCTTCACAGAGACATGAGAAAATGAACACCAAGACATAGAAGATCAGACTAAAAAACGGGTGACCAAATGCTTGACCAAAGAGGTGGATGTTAAGGAAGATCTTAAACAACATCAACAACTTAGCGCCTTTAACATAATGAAGCATGCAAAGGCACTTCATGAGAAAATAATAAAACACAGTATGACTCCAAGCCACAAAGGGAGATACTGGGTTAGATGCCCTAGAGCTTGGTTAAAGAGGTGTGTTTTGTGAAGTGTCTTAAAGGAGGAAAGTGAGGTAGGGAGGCAGTGAGTTATAGTAGGGGGTGGGGGGGTAGAATCTAGAGCTTGAGCTCAAGGCAACTGAAGGCACATCCACCCGTGGTGGAGAATTAGAAGAGCACAGATATCTCAGAGGGTTGTGGGGCTGGAGTAGATTACAGAGATAGAGAGGAGTGTGGTCTTGGAGGGATTTTAAGATCAAGTTGTTGCTTGCCTGCGAGCCAATGTAGCTCAGTGAACACAGGGGTGATAGGGGAATGGAACTTGCTGCAAGTTAAGTCAAGGGCAGCAGAGTTTTGGATGATCTCAAGTTTACAGAGGGCAGAATGTGGGAGACTGGCCTGGACTGTGTTTGAATAGTCGAGTCAAGATAAATGGAGGCATGGATGAAGGTTCCAGCAGCAGCTGAGCTGAGATAAGGGTGAAGTCAAGCGATGTTATGCAGAAGGTCTTAGTGATGGTGCAAATGTGAGATCAGGAGATCATCTTAGGATCAAATGTGACACCAAGTTTTACAAAGACTGGCTTAATACGAGCAAACGAATTAGGAGCAGGAGTACGCCACTCAGCCCTTCGAGCCTACTCCACCATTCAACAAGATCATGGCTGATCTCATACTATGGCCAGGGAGAGGGATGGAGTCGGTAACTAGGGAATGGAGTTTGGAGCCGGGACTGAAAACAGTGGCTTCCGTCTTTCCATTATTTAATTGGAGGAAATTTCTGCTCACCATGTCAGAGAAGCAGTTTAATAATTTTTAAAACAGTGAAGGAATTGAGGGAAGTGGTGGTGAGGTAGAGCTGGGTGTTGTCAGCGTACATGTGAAAAGTAATACCATGCCTTTCGATTATGTTGGCTATGGGCAACATGTAGGAGTGGACTAAGAATAGGTCCTTGGGGGACACCAGCGGTAATGATGCAGGAGGAGGAAGACAAGCCACAAGTAATTCCCTGGCTACAATTTGATAGATAAGAATGGAGCCAGGTGAGACAACAGTGGAGAGGCGTTGGAGGAGGATGGTGTGGTCAACTATGTCAAAGGCTGCAGACATTTCGCGAAGGATGAGAAGGGAAAGTTTACCTTTGTCACAGTCATAATGGATGTCATTTATGATTTTGATAAGTGCCATTTTGGTACTTTGGCAGTGGTGGAAACCTGTTTAGAGGGATTCAAAATAGAGTTCCAGGAAAGATGGGAACAGATTTGGAAGGCGACAACACATTCAAGGACTATGGTGGGAGAAAAGGACGTTCAAGTTGGGATGATAGTTTGCATTGAGGAATGAGGAAAAGAAGAAAAAGAGGTGCAGAAGCAGAGAGGTTTAAGGAGGGCATGTCACACAGACATGCTGTAAGCATGGCTGCCAAGGGGGTATGTAACTAAGCCATATACATTTGATATTATAAGTCCACAATCACAGAGGAGCCTCACTTACTGGTCACACATATGCATAGAAATAAATGGAAATATAAAAAGGCCCAACCAGACTGTGCTCCATGCAAAAAAAAAATGTTTTAATCACATTCACCCACCTTGTTCCCATAAACCTCCAACTCCTCCTTCATCCACCTATCCAAAAGACTGTTGAAAGTTGTCATAGATTCTGCCTCAACCACTAATCTGGGATATGAATTCCACTACCTCACCACCCTTTGTGAAGAAGTTTCTCCTGCCTCCTGTTCTAAATCTCAGATTTAATTTTGTATCTAGGCCTCATTTCTTTGCTTCACAATAACTGGAAATCATCCGCTTGTATTAGCTTTGTTCCATCCTTTCATAATTTAAACACTTCTATCATATTACCCTGTAATCAAAACCTTTTGTATGTTTTTTAAAAAACTGCACATTTTCAAATCCTCCTTCATGTTTCTATTTCCTCAAACAGTGAACCTGTGCTGCACCCACTCAAAAACCTCAGTTACCATCCAATCAGGTGGGAGTCCAATCCTACACACAGTACTCAAACTAATTTTATCTAGCTTCTGCATTATGTCTTGGATTTTATAGTCTATATCTCTTATGGTAAAACCTAAGAAAACATGTAAACTGTTTTGTTACGGCATTTTCAATCATATATGTTGCCTTTAATGTTCTGTGAATGTGTGTCCCCAAATCACTCTGTTCTTCCCCACTCTACTTCCTTTCAGAGAATGTGTTCCTGCTTTTTTCTCACTAAAATACATCACCTTATGTGAATCCCATTTGCTACTCTTCCTTTAATTCCACACACATTACTTGTTTCCAGTCATTCCCAAGTGGCACCTTAACTGTCAAAGGCTTTCCTAAAGACCATTTAACACTGCATTGCCAGGTTTGAAGGGTGCAGGAGGAGTTACAAGGCTGGAGGAGGTTGCAGAAATCGGGCACGGCAAGACTATGAAGGGATTTGAAGTTGATAAGGAGTTGAATTGTGGAATAAGGACTGATATAAATCCAGGTGATTTATATTAAAATAAATTATACTCATACAACAATGTCTTCTGCAACCCCCATACCCACCCCTTCCTTATCACGTTCTTCAGAAACACAGACTGTTCCATTTAATTTTCTGATAATCAGTGGCAACTGCTCTGCCAGCAAATGTAGCAGCCAGTTTGCCCAGAACCCACATACAACAGGGAGCTAAGCAACACAATCTATTATTTGTGGAATTAGTTAAAGGAAGAATGTTGGTCAGAACTCTTTGCTCTTGTTTAAATGGTGCAATGGGATCTTTAACTGCACAATGGCCAGAATTTCCTGTCATAACAAGAGCCATTAATTGTCTAAAAGGCAGGTTCAATATGATTAGAGTAAAAGTAAGAAGGGTGAGCTTGCATTTCTATGGCACCGCATCATGTCCTTAGAATGTTCCAAAGCACTTCATAGAGTCATATAGTCATAAATTTACGGCGCTGAAGGAGGTCATTTGGCCCATCAAGTCTATGCCGACTCCCTGTGGAGCTATCCAGTCAGTCCCATTCCCCTGCTTGTTCTCTGGGGCCCTGCAAATTTATTTCCTTCAACTGCCCATCCAATTTCCTTTTGAAATCATTGATTGTTTCCACTTCCACCACCCTCGGGGTCAGCGAGTTCCAGGTCATTACCACTTGCTGCGTAAAAAAAGTTCTTTCTGACATTTCTACCTGCATCTCTTGCCCAAAATCTTAAATCTGTACCCACAAGGCCTTGTACAATCAGCTAATGCAAAGAGTTTTTTCTTGTCTGCTTTATCTAAGCCTGTCATAATCTTGTATTAAACCTCTATCAAATCTCCCCTCTCCTCTCTCAAGTTTGATATCATCGGCAAATTTTGAGATTTATATTTAGCACTGTCTGCAATCCTCCAGTCTGAAAAATAACCGTCTACCATGACTCACTGTTTTCTGTCCTTAAGCCAATTTTTTACCCAATTGTATACTGACCCTCCTATTCCATGAGCCTCAATTTTGTTAACCAGCCTTTATGTGGTACTTTGTCAAAAGCTTTCTTAAAATCCATTTAGGCAACATTCACCGCATTCCCTTCATCAACACTCTCTGTTACTTTATTTAAAAACTCAATTAGATTAGTCAAACATGATCTGCCTATCTCCACTGCCATAGATCCTTTGTTAGGTTCCTCTTCCTTGAAAGTCGCCAATACAAAGAACTCATTAAGTATCCTGGTCTTGCCCTGCACCTCTAAGCATATGTCACCCTCTTTGTCCTTATTAGGGCCCATTTCACCTTCTCCTCCCTACTTATTATTTCCATGCTGGTAGAAGACTTTTGGGTTCCCTTTTATTTTTTTTCATTCATTCATGGGATATGAGCATCGCTGGCAAAGCCAGCATTTGTTGCCCATCCCCAATTGCCCTTGAACTGAGTGGCTTACTAGGCTATTTCAGAGGGCACTTAAGAGTCAACCACATTGCTATGGGTCTGGAGTCACATGTAGGCCGGACCAGGATGGCAGATTTCCTTCCCTAAAGGACATTAGTGAGCCAGATGGGTTTTTACAACAAAAATCAATGATAGTTTCACCATTATTGAGACTAGCTTTACGGGCAGGATCTTCCGGTCGGCAAGCGGGGGGGGGGGCCGCTTGCTGACGCGTAAAATGACGCGGGTAAAGTGACGCCGACATCACCCCGCGTCATTTCCACTTTCAGGTCAGCAGGGGCGCAGCCAAGTCAGCTGCGCACCCGCCAACCTGTCAACGGCCTATTGAGGCCATTGAAAAATTAATTAAAGTCATTAATGGACCTCGCCGTCCAACCTTAAGGTTGGCGGGCTTCGGAAAAAGCATGAAACCTCATCCACGGTGGGATGAGGTTTCATGAGGGTATTTAAATTTTTAATAAAGGTTTCAATAAAAGTTATGGACATGTCCCAACTCATGACAGTGTCACATGAGGGGGCATGTCAAGGGAAATTTTTCTATCATTTATATTACAAATGTTAATTCCGAGCCGATCTCCCTGAGGCAGCACTTAGCCTCGGAGATCTGTGCACTCTTTCGCACGCATAGGGAGAGAGCATACTCATGGCTGAGGGAATTCCCCCCCCCCTCCCCCTCCCCCTCCCCCCCCCCCCCCCGGCCCGCATAGGGAGCGCATAGCACTTCCGGGCAAAAGTCACTCTGGGAGGACCTCAATTGGCCCGTTCACGTAAAATGGCGGTGCACCCCCGATTGGGGGCACCGATTGGAGGCACGCCCGCCCGCTCCCGCTCCGGCACTACCCCCCCACCCCTTCCCCCCCAAAAGGAGGGAAAATTTTTCCCTATATTCCAGATTCTATTCATTGAATTCAAATTCTACCAGCTGCCAACTGAACCCATGTCCCTTGAGCATTAGCCTGAGCCTCTGGATTTCTAGCCTAATGACATTACCACTACACCAGCATCTTCCCCTATGTTGACTGCCATTCTATTTATTTCACTTTACTCTCTCTTTGCCAGTTGTATTTTCTTCTTCGCCTCTCCTCTCAACCTATTGTGTTTGACCTGGTTCTCAATTAAGAATTCACCTGACATGCATCATACACCCTTCTTTTTATGTTTCACCATAATCTCTATCCTCCTCATCATCCGAGGAGCCCTGGTTTTGGATCCTTAATCTTTTACTCTTGTTGGAATGTATCTAGCTAATACCTGAAGCATCTCGTCCTTAAATATCACCCGTTGTTCCTGGTTACATTTAGCTAGCTAGATCCTTCTCATCACGTTGAAATTAGCCCTCTTCCAATTTAGAAGTTCTATATTAGATTGTGCTTTGCTCTTCTCCATTACTAATCTAAAAGTTGTGTTATGATGATCACTGTTATCCAAATGTTCTGCCATAGACACTTGGTCCATCTCATTTCCCAGCAGCAGATCCAGCAAGGCCTCCTTCCTATATAGGCCGAGAACATACTGATCAGGGAAGTTCTCCTGAACACAGTTCAGAAATTCCTCTCTCTCCTTAGCCTTAAGCCTAATATTATCCCAATCAATATTTGAGTAATTAAAGTGCCTCCAGTATCACCAGTCTATAGTTCTTGTGATTTCCCAACAGATTTGTTCCTTTATCTCTTTCTCTCACTATTTTGAGAATTATAGAATACACCAGGCAGCTTCTGAACTCTAATCAAATGGATTCTGTCCTATTCCCCTCAAAGAAATCCTCCCTTTCCAACATTACAATGTCTTCCCTTATCATTACTGACCCACCTACACTTCTGTTTACCTATCAACCTCTCCCAACTATACAGCCACCCACCAACCCACTCAACAAAAACGCACAAAGCCGCACATCGACAGACACATCCATTTAACTATGTAGTCACACAAAAAAAACAACTTACCCCCATTTTATCTCCCTTTTTTCCTTCTCTATTTTTTCTAAGCACTTTATATCTTTGTATATTAAGCACCCAGTCCTCACCATTTTTTAAGCCATTTTGCTCCTACACCATTGTCCCACACTGCTATTTGTGCCTGTAGCTCACAAACCTTACTTACCACACTTGGTGCATTTATTTACCTGCATTGTAATCCTGTCTTTGCATCCCTCATAGTCCTTCTTAGTCTGCTCCTATCTAATATGGTAATAGTTCTTCTCTAATACTGTCCAACAATCTCACTTTATTTACCTTATTTCTCTTTTCTACTTCTGTATGCTGGTGCCTATCCCCTTGCCTCTTTAAATTTAGTTTAAACCCCGTCCAACCACACTAGTGAACCTCTCCATGAGTACATTGGTTCCAGTCCTTTTGAGGTGCAACCTGTTCCCTTTGAATAGGTGCCTTCTGTCTCAGAACTGGTCCCAATACCCCAAGAATCTGAAACCCTCCTTCCTGCACCATACTTCAAGCCATGCATTGATCTCCCCATCTTACTCTACAGAGATTACTACCCTTGAGGTCCTACTTTTTTAACTTCCTCCTCAGCTCCTGAAAATGTGGCCTTAGGACCCGACACGCGTACACCACAACTGTTGGCTCACTCCTTTCCTGTATAGAATATTCAGTACCCCCTCCACAATATCTTTTACCCTGGCACCAGGGACGCAACACACGATGGATGTGTAAGTTGTTTTTGAAGTGTAGGCTTTGTCGTTTGGTGACAACCAGTTGGTGCACAGGAAGATCCCACACACAGCAACTAAAATGAATACACAGCGATTTTTGAAGGACTATGGGGAATGCAAACAGGACTACAATGCATGTATGTAAAGGCACAAAGTACGATAAATAAGGTTTGTGAGCTACAGGCACAAAAAGCAGTGCGGGACTATGGTATTTTTTGATTTTTGGTGATGCAGAGAGCAAAACAGACAATGAAAAGATTAAAACTTTTCAAAAAAATCAAACAAGCTCAACAATTAGTTTCTGTTCCGACTGAGAGGGAAGTAACTGTGCAGACAGCCTTGTCGTTGTGTAGTCTTCTGGAACAACAGGCTCAAACAGCTGAGGAAGTGCGCCACATTGACATTTCCCTGTAAAGCCACAACACAGGGTAGAAGGTACTTTATAAACTCAAAACAGAACTTAAAAGAAAATGCTGAATGTCCTCATCTGTCATATCTAATGCTATATTAAGAAGATGAGTGGAGCATGGGACTGTTACAGACTCAGAAATAACAACATGGACATATGTGTGGGTTCTAAATTGAGAAGTAGGCCATCAATAAACAAAAATCATGTGAGAAAGTTGACATTTGGGACATTGCAGCCAACCAACCTGTCTTGGCGGAGCAACTGACTTTTAGCAGAGAGAATGTACGCCAAAACGTGAAAAGTTTTGGACAAGACATAATATCCTATAAAAGATTTAGGCACAGCCATCCTGCAGAGTAAAGCACTTTATATGAGCATAGGAATTAGGAGTTCATCATTTGGCCCCTCAAGCCTGTTCTACCCCATTCATGGCTGTTCTGATTGTGGCCTCAACTCCACATTCTGGCTATCCCCAATAACCTTTGACTCCTTTGTCAGTCAAGAATCTATTTAAGGCATATTTTTATGCCTTAAAAATATTTATTGACCCAGCCTCCACTGTTCTTTGGGGAAGAGGGTTCCAAAGGTTCACGACCTTCTGGGGAAAAAAAAAATTATTATCTCCACCTTAAATGTGAGACCCCTTATTTTTAAACTGTGCCCCTAGTTCTAGTCGCTCCCACAAGGAGAAACATCCTTTCAGCATTCACCCTGTCAAGTCCCCTCGGGATCTTACGTTTTGATAAGATCACCTCTCAATCTTCTAAACTCCAATGGCCCAGCCTGTCCCAACCTTTCATCGTAAGATAAACCACTACCCTCCCACCCCATCCCAGCAAACAACCAGTATATGTTATTCAATGGCTAGGTTTTGTAATCCAGCCTAAAACTATTCCGTTCAGATGCAGAGCTAAATGAAACCTGCTGCCACGTTAGCAGATTTTATTCTTTCAAAGGCGCCACTCGCCCCTAATTGCCCATGAGAAGGTTATGACCTGCTGCTTAGCTAGTTATGACCTACAAACACTGCCCTGCCAGCAATTTGCATGGAAGCAATCAATCTTGGCAAAACAATTACAAGACCCCTGCCATCGTCTTTTCGCTCAAGTGCCCACAAACAAATCTCTTTGATTAAGGTAACCACAGTTCAACAGAGTGTTACACCACTGAACTACCGTATCAAGGTGTGGTACGTGGACCTGGGTCTAGTCATTTCTCAACCTGGGAGACCAACCAGCTGAGCAGGTGCCATCCAGAAAAGATGTACTCGGGCTCTGCTCTTTTCACGGACTGTATTGGTGAGAACAAGTGCAACTTGGTTCAAATATGCTGATTGATATGGACGTGTAGGAACTTCAGTTAAAAGCACGGCATAACATCAGGAGGTCGTTAAATTTGTTCCTAACTGATCAGTATCTCAACCCCCGTTAACCATCTTTGCAACGTATCCCTTGTTAACTTTACCTCATTAAAAATATGTCATTCTTAGTCTTGAAAGTACTAATTTGCCCAGCTTCCACAGCCTTGGCGGGTGGTGGGGGTGAATTCCAGATTTCTTCTGCCCTTTGTGTGTCAAAATGAGCAGCTGCCTTTCAGCAGCTTACAAAGTCCTGCCAATCACCAACAGGGGTACATGTCGACAGGAGACTCAGCTGGCAACACATCATGAACAAACTGTTTCTGTGTAACACTAAGTGGTTACAAGTGGAGTGCCAGTACATAGGTAATGTTACTGGATGAGTAATCCAGAGAGCTGGACTAACCATCTAGCAACATGTATTCAAATCTCTCCACAGCATCTGGGGCATTTAAATTTAATTAATTAAATAACTCTGGAACAAAAAGCTAATATCAGTAATGGTAATCTTCACACTACCAGATTATCGTTGAAAGCTATTGTAGTCACTTTAGGGAAGGGAATCTACTGTCCCTCATACAGTCTACCTTAAATCCATCAGATCCATCCTTTATACAGTCTGCCTTATATCCAAATCCTGACCCACGTCAATGTGTTTGTACTGCCCCCAGCAAGTCACACAGTTGTATTAAAGAAGGCAGCTCAGCACAACCTTCTGAAGGGGAATTAGAGATGGGCACCACATACTGGCCTTCCCAGCAACATCCACATCCCATGCATGAGGAAAAAGATTCATGGACTGAATAATGCAGAATATTCTTCATTAACATCAGTGTTAAACATTTACCCTGACCACAATAATGTTCTTTTGAAGTGAAGAAATAAAAGTGATGGGCAATGATATTTTGCGGTTTGATTATTTTCATATTTACTGTACACCACACAGTATGTATGTGAAAGTATGTATGTGGTTGACAGGGCCCTCAACCGTGTCCAGCCCATCTCCTGCACATCCGCCCTCACAACTTCCTCTCCCTCCCAGAACCATGATAGGGTCCCCCTTGTCCTCACTTATCACTCCACCAGCCTCCGCATTCAAAGGATCATCCTCCGCCATTTCCGCCAACTCCAGCATGATGCCATCACCAAACACATCTTCCCTTCACCCCGCGTCGGCATTCCGTAAGGACTGTTCCCTCCGGGACACCCTGTCCACTCCTCCATCACCCCCTACACCTCAACCCCCTCCCATGGCACCTTCCCATGCAACTGCAGAAGCCCCTTTACTTCCCCCTTCCTCACCGTCCAAGGGCCCAAACACTTCTTTCAAGTGAAAGAGCACTTCACTTGCACTTCCCTCAACTTAGTCTACTGCATTCGCTGCTCCCAATGCGGTTTCCTCTACATTGGAGAAGCCAAACGCAGACTGGGTGACCATTTTGCAGAACACCTTTGGTCTGTCCGCAAGCATGACCCAGACCATCCATTTCAACACTCCACCCTGCTCTCATGCCCACATGTCCGTCCTTGGCCTGCTGCAATGTTCCAGTGAAGTTCAATGCAAACTGGAGGAACAGCACCTCATCTTCTGACTAGGCACTTTATTTATTTCCATCCATTGTTTTATCTCCACCTTTTAGCCTATTTCGATCCCTTCCCCCCACCCCGCCCCCACTAGGGCCATCTGTCACTTGCTCATCCTGCTTTCTACCCTTAATGTCACCATTAGCACATCCTTTAGCCAGTATCACCACCATCAACACCCCTTTGACCTTCCGTTTATCTTTGGTAATCTCTCCTTTGCCTCCACCTATCACTGGCCCTCTATCCAGCTCCACCTGTCCCACCCCCCCTTAAAAAGCTTATATTTCACCACATTTCTATTTCTTTTTAGTTCTGATGAAGGGTCATACAGACTCGAAACGTTAGCTCTGTCTTCCTCTCCACACATGCTGCCAGACCTGCTGAGTTTTTCCGGCAACTTTTGTTTTTGTTTCAGATTTCCAGCATCCACAGTATTTTGCTTTTATGTATGTGAAAGTCCTTATTCAATTTGTTCACATTTGTTACAATGACCTGACCTTGCAAAGGCTGGGGGTTTGCATTGTAAAAGGTCAAGAATTATCTCTGGAAAGACTCCACAATTGTAATCTGATTAGCGTGCTGTGTCTGCCATGTCATCAAGTTAGTCAAACATGTTTTCGCTGTTTTCGTGCTGCAATGCGAAATCCCGGAACACCCCTACAGTCTTTGTAGCGTTGGCTAGAGAAACAGGTGAGCAAACATTCATCGGACCTTTCAGGCTCATCGGCCTCCTTGGAGTCCTTGGTTGAAAAACTTATGCATCTACAATGATATCATCTGTCAGTTCTGTCATGCACCATACAGCAGTGTCCACCTCCACGTCTGTTTCCACGATTGTCTGGCAGGTGTTGCCTGTCCTTTCACAGGGATATCCCAATGCCAAATGATGGTTTGCTCAGCACGCCATGATTTTTCACTTGTACGGTCTAAGGCGGCTCTGATTGGTCAGCATGGCAGTATGGCAAGTTTAGGCAGGTTCAGCTAATCCGGAGTGACCAATGTGGAATTTCGGTTTATCACAGGCATCGTTCTATGGCATTTGCTATTTTGCTGGTGGGAATGGTCGACGACTTTGCCATAACCGGAATTTCGAGTCATCTGGGTTTGACTCATCGCGATTTCACTGTAACTACCGATGTGGATATAAAGATAGGAGGGAACATAGGAAGAGACTTAGATCTTCAGCCCCTCGAGCCTATTTAACCATTCAATTAGATCATGGCTCATCTGTATCTTAACTCTGTCTAACCGTCTTGGTTTCATAGCACTTAATACTCGTGCCTAATGAAAACCTGTCAATCTCAGTTTTGACCTAGCCTCAAACTGTTTTGGTGGAGAGTTCCAAATTTCCATTACCCTTTGTGTGAAGCAGTGCCTTCTGACATCACACTGGACAGCCTGGCTTTAATTTTAAGGTTATGCCCCCTTGTTCTGGACTCCCCTCACCACAGGATATAGCTGCTATGACTCCATTAAATCCTTCCATCATCTTAATCGCCTCAATTAGATTACCCATAATCTCCTATCTTAAATCAGTTTGTATTCAGGTGAGGGCAAGAGGTGTCAGCTGTGGCTCAGTTCATAGCACCCTCGCTTTTGAATCAGAGGGTTGTGGGTTCATGTCCCACTCCCGGAAACCAAGAACTGTGATTGTACTCGAAAGAATTGCAATCTGTGACTGTTGATAACTCGAAAGAGTTTCAGGTGAGGGCAAAATGGCAACAGTGAAAACAGTTCAGGTAGTGGCTGCCTTCTTTAGATTATTTGGAGATGAATTTACTTGGTGATCAGAAGTGGATTAATGAACATAAAGCTCGTAAAGATAACATTCAACTGCCAGGCTGGAGAAATCACTGGGAAAATGCATCGATAACACAATGTGACTTAGTGTAAAATGGGCATTATCGATTCAGCCACCCGAATAAATAAATAAATAAATCTTAAATAGTAAGAATAATAGCAATGCAATTCTCTTGATTTTCATTTCCACTGAAATGAAGAGAGCAGCCTCCATTGTCCCCATATTTCAAACCATTACAAATAAAGGAGAAAATTTTGAATATTCTTTTCACGTCTAAGTGCATGTTCTGGAAAAGTACGGAAATGAGAAGTTACCTTTCCTTACCTTAACTTTTATTTTATTAATTTTTATTTCTTAAACGGGGGGGTTAGAAAGCCTGACCGAAAATCTAATTAAACCAGTGCATTTTCTTTCTAAAAAGGTTCAATAACAGAGAAGGATATCCTGTTGCTCTCAAGAGATCCAGACATTGAGCAGAACTAGGAAACATCCCAGTAAAGCTGCTTCCTGTGCACTTTCCATTGAGTTACCGACCTACTCATTTGTTCTGGCAGAATGTTCTTTTCCTTACTATGTATCTATAACTAACTCTGACTCACACAAGTGATCATTACCCACCAGGGCAGTGGAGGTGAAAATGGCATATAAAAGCCAGGTTAAAGCCAGGATTCTGTCAGGACGAAGGGTTCTCATCGACAATTGGAGAACCAGCGGAAAATCCCTGTCAGTTCTGTGGAATAAGCTCAATGGAACCAGCGGCCGCCGTCGGGCCTTTCCCGTGATTGAAGCCCCCGGCGGCAGAGTTCCCGCTGGCCGAGAGCTACCCTTTAAGCAGTGGCTGGCAGCTCCACATGCCACCAGCAGGAGCGGTGGCTGCTGCCAGCACTGCACCCACTGAGGGCCACGGATCATGGAAGGACCCAGGCGACCTGTGAGCGAAGATAGGACTGGGGTTGCAGCGGGGGGTGGTCAGAGGCAAGGGTGGGCAACCCCTCTCTGCCCGATGCCGGATCTGACACAGAGTGCCTGACAGAGAGGGGCTCCCAGCCTCCAGCATGCCACTGGCAAACCCTAACAGGTTTTGCTGGCTGGCCTTCTGAGGGCACAGCAGAACTGTGCGTCCTCCATTTCATCCCTGAGTCATCACTAAATTGCAGTGGGGCTCAGGGGTTAGTGGATGTCAATTGGCTCATTATTGAGAGGGAGATTTTCACAATTCATGGGGCCTCTCCTGCGATTAAGCAGGTTCGCCCGCCATGGTTCCCAATGCGTTGGGTTGCATAAAATCCAGCCCTAAGTACATTCCCAGGGCCAATGTAGGAAAAAAGACCTCTGTCAGTTGGAGTGAAATTGGGCTTGACAGTCTATGGAAAACAAGCAAAATCATATTTTCCACAGAGACAAAAACAAAAAGCTGAAAGCTACTGCGGATGCTGGAAATCCAAATCCATATTTTCCACCCATTATACAATGGTGCATAGAAGTCAATGGTACTGAATATCAAGCAGAGTGTATAACAGATGGTCAGTGTGATATCCCGTGCTTTGCATGTTTTTAAAAAACTTATTCTTCCATGGAACACAGGCACCACTGGCATGCCCTGTTGCACTCTTCATTGAACCAGGGTTGATCCCCTGGCTTGATGCTAATGGTATTGTGGGGGATATGCCAGGCTATGAGGTTACAGATTGCGTTTGAGTACAATTCTGCTGCTGATGGCCCACAGTGCCTCATGGATGCCCAGTCTTGAGCTGCTAGATCTGTTCGAAATCTATCCCATTTAGCATGGTGGTAGTGCCACACAACACGATGGAGGGTATCCTCAATGTGAAGGCGGGACTTCGCGTCCATAATGACTGTGCGGTGGTCATTCCTACTGATACGGTCATGGACAGGTGCATCTGCGGCAGGCAGGTTGGTGAGGATGAGGTCAAGTATGTTTTTCCTTCTTGTTGGTTCCCCCACCACCTGCCGCAGACCCAGTCTAGCAGCTATGACATTTAGGACTCGGCCAGCTCGGTCAGTAGTGGTGCTACTGAGCTACTCTTGGTGATGGACATTGAAGTCCCCCACCCAGAGAACATTCTGCGCCCTTGCCACCCTCAGTGCTTCCTCCAAGAGATGTTCAACATGGAGGAGCACTGATTCATCAGCTGATGGGGGGTGGTACATGGTAATCATCAGGAGGTTTTCTTGCCATTGTTTGACCTGATGCCATGAGACTTCATGGGGTCCAGAGCTGATGTTGAGAACTCCCAGGGCAACTCCCTCCTGACTGTATACCACTGTGCCGCCACCTCTGCTGGGCCTGTCCTGCCAGTGGGACAGGACATACCCAGGGATGGTGATGGAGTCTGGGACATTTTCAGTAAGGTATGATTCCGTGAGGATGACTATGTCAGGCTGTTGCTTGACTAGTCTGTGAGACAGCTATCCCAATTTTGGCACTAGCCCCCAGATGTTAGTAAGGAAGACTTTGCAGGGTCGACAGGGCTGCGATTGCTGTTGTCATTTCTGGTGCCTAGGTCGATGCTAGGTAGTCCATCCGGTTTCATTTCTTTTTTGTGTCTTTGTAGCGGTTTGTTACAACTGAGTGGCTTGCTAGGCCATTTCAGAGGGCATTTAAGAGTCAGCCACATTGCTGTGGGTCCGGAGTCAAATGTAGGCCGGACCAGGTAAGGACGATAGGTTTCCTTCCATAAAGGACATTAGTGAACCATTGGATGAAACAGTTGAAGATGTTTGGGCAGAGGAAAACACCAAGTAGCTCTTGAACCAATGTCCTGGGACTGAGATGATTGGCCTCCAACAACCACAACTACCTTCCTTTGTGCTAGGTTTGACTCCAACCAGTGGAGCATTCTCTCCTTGGTTCCCATTGACTTCAACTTTGCCAGGGCTCTCTGATGCCTCCCTCAGTCAAATGCTGCTGTTATGTCAAGAACAGCCACTCTCACCTCAACTCTTCTGTCCATGTTTGAATCAAGGCTGGACTGAGATTAGGAGCTGAGTGGCCCTGGTGAAATCCAGACTGAGGGTCAGTGAACAGGCTATTGCTGAGTAAGTGCTGCTTGATAGCACTGTCGACGACATTATCCGTCACTTTGCTGAAGATCAAAAGTAGGCTGATAGAGCAGTAATTGGCTGGAATTGTCCTGTTTTTTTGTGAGCAGGACATACCTTTTCACATTGCCAGGTAAATGTTAGTGTTGTAGCTGTACTGTTGTAGCTTGGCCACGGGTGTGGTTAGTTCTGGAGCACACTCCCAGCCCACGTCCAGTTTCACCTCGAGGTTCAACAAGAGCACTTACTACATCATTTTCGAAAACAAAAAGTCTTAAATAAAATTGGTGCGTGCTTCATGCTGGCTCTGTTGCAGGCATTTTTTGGTCTTTCTTCATCTCTCTAGTCTCATCTCTCCAAGTGTATACATCACCATGACAGATTCCTGAGCAAACAGTGTCAGACTCCTCGCAAGCAGAAAAATCAGACTGCAATCTTCTTGTCCCTCCTACACTGAAAAGGTTAGGCACAGCAGTGGGGACATAACTTGGTATTAGTTGTAAATTTAATATTTTTGTAGTTGATAGTAAACTTGCAATATCAGAGATTCCTCCACTAACACGGGTGATTAAGGTAATCTGGTTGGGAATTTGGTTTCATAGGATCATTGACTGGTTACAGGACAGAAGGATGCCATTCGACCCGTTGAGTGTGTACCAGCTCTCTGTATCAGCAATTTAGCTAGCCCCAGTCCTCAGCCCTTTCCCTCTAGCCCTGCAAATTTTTTTCTCTTCAGGTGCTTTTGAAAGCCACGGCTGAATCTGCCTCCACTACACACTCAGGGACTCGCTCCCAAATCCTAACCACTCTGCGTAAAAAGCTATTCCTCATGCTGCCTTTGGTTCTTTTGCCAATCCCCTTAAATCAGTGTCCTTTGATTCTTGAGCCCTGTCCCAAAGGGAACAGTTCCTCTCTTATCTACTCTGTCTAGACTCTTATGATTTTGAACACCTCTATTAAACCTCCTCTAAACCTTCTCTTCTCTGAAGAGAACAACCCCAGCTTCTCCAATCTACCCTCAATTGCCTCATCCCTGGAACCATTCTTGTGAATTGTTTTTACACTCACTCTCTCTCTGAAGCCTTCACACCCATCCTAAAGTGTGGTGCCCAGGATTGGGAACCATGCTCCAGTTGAGGCTAACAAGTTAAAACCAAAAAACTGCGGATGCTGGAAATCCAAAACAAAGAGTCATTACGGACTCGAAACGTTAACTGTGCTCCTCTCCACAGATGCTGCCAGACCTGCTGAGTTTTTCCAGGTATTTTTGTTTTTGTTGAGGCTAACAAGTGTTTTATAAAGGTTCACCAGTAATTCCTCACTTTTGTATTCTATGCCTCTATCTATAAAGCCCAGAATAACTCAAATCAACAATCTCTCAGGATCACAGTCTAAACTTGTGCTGGTTAAACATGGCCTGAAATGATCCAATTTTATTTTTCTTCGTTCGTGGGATGTGGGTGTCGCTGGTTAGGCCAGCATTTATTGCCCATCCCGAATTGCCCCCGAGAAAGTGGTGGCGAGCTGCCTTCTTGAACCACTGTCGTCCAGTTTTCTATGGGATACAGTTGATTCTGTACTGCAGGGATTATGAAACCTTAGATTGTCATCTGTAGAGGTCAGCAGGCTATGGGGAGTATGTATGGATAGATAAATATTCTGAAGAATACCTTTAGGGATTAGGAAGCAACACGGAACTTTCTCTCAAGCCATTAAATAAGTTGGGTGGAGACAATGTTGGATGATTGGGCACAGACAATGGAAGGCGTAAACTTGAAGAGTTGCTTTGTCTTTCCACATTCCGTGGTACCGAGGTTCTTAAATGTAGCTTGTCCCTGTGGTCCGAGGCCCCAGAGAACATCGTGCTGGTTGATATGCTCTTATTCTCCATCATTAATATTACTCATATCTCCATCATTTTCTCACATCAAATTGAAAGCCCATTTTGAATGAATCACCTTTTGCCGGGAAAGCAGAGGGCGTTTGCGGATGTACAAGGGCATTGGTTTCAGAGGTTAGACCATGGAGTATACACAATGAGCACATGTAATACTCATTGAACAAAGAGCAGATAGTTTGCTGTTCTCTCTGTTATAGGCAGTTTTCACTCAGCAAAAAAGCAGCAGTGGTTTTTACATAGAAGGGATCATGCAGGTGGGACATTGGAAAAGGATCACACATCTGACAGCAGTTTAATTTACCCTACAGTTATTATTTATCTGCAATCATTCGTGTGGGTTTGACGTTTGTATGTGTGAGTTGGGTATCAGACAGACTGGTGTAGAAAGCTTCTTCTCCTTTGCTTTACAGTCTTTTAGCCAGAATGAATGACAATCTTATTGCCCTTAATTTCCCATTAATTCCATTTCTGGTCTCAAATAACAGCAGCAACCAAGGTAAGAGCTACAGGGGTATTCCCATATTGCTCTCCCTTTGCTGGGTTTACCCACCAGTCTGTCCATTTTGTGTCTTAATGAATGCACCTCATGTAACTATTTTAAAAATGCAATGTGACTAAAATAAATTGGAACCGTCCATTCATTAATTGGTCTATTTGTTGCTTTTCACCCATTATTTTAATGCTAACTTAGGAAATGAGGGCCATGCCAAATGTGACAATGTCTATAATTTAGTTTTCCTCATGGGGAGGAGAACAAAGATCAAAGAAAAGTACAGCACAGGAACAGGCCCTTCGGCCCTCCAAGCAAACCCAGCAAAACCCAGCAAAGGGAGAGCAATATGGGAATACCCCCTCCAAGCCTGCGACAATCATATTGCCCGTCAACTAAAACATTTTGCACTTCCAGGGTCCGTATCCTTCTTTTCCCATCCTATTCATGTATTTGCCAAGCTGCCTCTTAAACACCACTATCGTACCTGCTTCTACCACCTCCTCTGGCAGCGAATTCCAGACATTCACTACCCTCTGCGTAAAAAACTTACCCTGCACATCTCCTCTATAGTTTTCTCCTCTCACCTTAAATCTATGTCCCCTAGTAATTGACTCTTCCACCCTGGGAAAAAGCTTCTGACTATCTACACTGTCCATGCCACTCATAATTTTGTGAACTTCTATCAAGTCGCCCCTCAATCTCCGTCGCTCTAGTGAGAACAATCCGAGTTTCTCCAACCTCTCCTCATAGCTAATAAACTCCAGACCAGGCAGCATCCTGGTAAACCTCCTCTGCACCCACTTCAACGCCTCCATATCCTTCTGGTAATGTGGTGACCAGAACTGCACACAATATTCCAAGTGTGGCCTAACCAAGGTTCTATACAGCTGCAGCATGACTTCCCAGCTTTTATATTCAATACCCCTGCCAATGAAGGCAAGCATGCCATATGCCTTCCTGACTACCTTATCCACCTGCGTTGCTACTTTCAGTGACCTGTGGACCTAGATCCCTCTGCCCGTCAATGCACTTAAGGGTTCTGCCATTTACTGTATAATTCCTGCCTGTATTAAACCTTCCAAAATGCATTACCTCACATTTGTCCGGATTAAACTCCATCTGCCATTTCTCTGCCCAAGTCTCCAGCCGATCTATATCCCGTTGTATCCTTTGACAATCCTCTTCACTATCTGCAACTCCTCCAACCCAAGGAGGTGGGAGTCAACTTTAAAATTATCAATCTGGAAGATCTACAAAATTACTTAGCAACTAATTTGACTCCACGTGACTTAATGCGAATATGATCAAGGTGCAGGAGGATGCATCCAAATTGGATGACGTATTCCAAACCATCCCCTCATAGATACTTCTCAATCCAACGGTTGTTGCAGTGCCTCTGTCCTCACCGAAGAAAGGTACGTTAACTTTATTCGTTAACACTCCCCCCGACTCCAGCAGGAACGCTCCCCCTATCCCAGGCTCCAAACTTGTATTAATGGCTACTGTACGCCAAATTGGTGCTCAAAACTTGCCCATTTTATGTAAATGAGGTCTAATGTCCAGCTAGCCCCAGACCAGCAGCTTTGGGTCTTTGTTCCCATTGTGGCTGTTTCCCACACGACTCCGATTTATCAGCACATAATCCATTTTAACTCCTTTACTCTGCATTTTGCTGGTATAGAAACATATTAAAATTAGACTCTGAGCATTAGCATTCAAATGCTAAATACTTCAATATAAAATTCCCTAATTTATGTGCAAGCCTATTTAAAATAAAGGCAAAAAATGGTACTTGATAGGGACACAAGCATTCATAGCCTAATCTTTCATATGTCAATATTCAAGGGCCCCAATTTTGGATAACATTGCTCATTTAAATTACACATTATTCAACCTGGATTTTACTCATTGAATGCCGCAGATGTACCACTTTCCCAACTGAATCCTGTGGTGACACATCTAATGCCTCTGGATGTATTGACAAAAGATTCAGCGTCAGGCTGAAAATTTTGATTTTGGCCATGACTTCCTGCTAGGGAGGAAGCTGTAGAGGATATTGAGCTGTGGGCATGGCAGTGCACACCCAGAACTGACAGCACACACTGAGAGCTGGCAGCACAATTGTAGCTAGGCATTTCCAAACCTGATCAATACCATAAGCAGTTCAGGAATGCAGTGTACGCATAGCAATCATGCACCACCCAAGCCTGTTCCCACCTACGGGCATTTACTAGTCTAAGAATTATTTTTCCATCTCATGCTTCTCAGGTATCCTTTACTTACGATGTGTGTGTCATTGGCTGCTATAGAAACTAGGAAATGCGAATATACTTGTTTCTGACATCTCTAAGCTCCTTATCACTATTCCACATTAATCTAATTTTATGCAGACGACCTTGGGTTGAATTTCATGAAACCCCCCACCACCTCCCCAGAGAGGAAATGTGTAAGAATAAAGGCCAGTGTGACAATAATCCGTAATATGAGTAGGCCCCAGGCTCAGTCCCTGAGCTGTGTACAGTTAATTAACAACACCCCCACCCCTTAAACCAGCTTTATATTTCACCCCTTTCCTATTTTTACTTAGTTCTGTTGAAGGGTCATGAGGACTCGAAACGTCAACTGTGCTCTCCTCCGCCGATGCTGCCAGACCTGCTGAGTTTTTCCAGGTATTTCTGTTTCTGTTTTTGTTTTGCATTTCCAGCATCCGCAGTTTTTTGCTTTTATTTATTTGTACAGTTAATTAACCTCAGCCATGGAAGTAGTTAAGGCACCTTAGTTGGCATCAAGCATCCCTTGGCTGGATAGAGGAAGATCAGCCAATGTTAACTCCCCTTATCACTCCCCAACCAATGGTTGACTGAGATGACCCTCATGGTCAAATAGCCTCCTAACATTCCCTGTCCAAGCTCACCATTGAAATGTGACTATGTGGGAGACGTGATACTGTCTGTGAAAACATGCACAGCAAGTTTCCCAGGAGACAAGAGGAAAAAGGAAGGACCAAAAAAAAAAGTGTTGTGGTTAGTTCTTTGTGTAATAGATGAATACATATAACTTTTAACTACAGCAATGCATAGACAACTATTGTAGAAACAAAGGTTACAGCATTCTAATGTCTTTTAATAAGTCATGATTGACCCATCTTCTCATCATCATAGGAACTTACAGCTTCAGACCATCGCTTTTGTGCTGGCCCTTTGACAGAGCAATCATGGAGTCCCAAACCTTCACCTTTTGTCCATAAGTTCTTCAACCTCCACTACCTAGCTAACTCCTTTAAAATTACTAATGGAAGTTGCTTCCACAACGTGTTTAGGTCAAACATTCCAGATTCCAATAAGCCTCTAAGTGAAAACATGTCTCCCCAACTCCCCTCTACACCTTTTCCCAATGATTTTAACTCTTTGACCACTGGTTATTGATCCACTCAGCCAAGCAAGTAAAAAGCTTCCCAACAACATACGGGAGACTAACAATCATCACAGCCAACATTATGCAAGGGCCCCATCACCTTCCTATGCCACTCAGATCCAAAAAAATGTACATGGATACATACACCTCTAACAACTGTGGTGGAATGACTGATCTTCCCTCTCCCTTCTCAGCATTTACTGGCCTTCCAAGGTTGGGAATTCGCTCTCCTAACAGCACTAAAATAAATCAACTTGTTGCTCACCCCAGTGCTGTTCGTGAGGCCTTGCTCTGTACAATTTGGGTGTTGTTACTGATGCATAACAAAACACAGTTAAGTACAGGTGTGCAGGTCATTAAAATGTCATGAACATGTATAGAATATAAGCAGAAAGGCCAATGGAATGTTGATCTTTATATCTAGAAGAATAGTTTGCAAGTGGGTAGAAGTCATGCTTCAGCTACACAAAGCCCTTAGGCCACACCTGGATTACTGCGAACAGTTCTGGGCACCACACTTTAGGAAGGATATAATAGCCTTGGAGTGAGTGTAGCATAGATTTACCAGAATACCACCTGGACTTCAAGAGTTAAACTAGAGCTTACACGACACAGGTCGTGATGCCTGGAGATGCCACAGCGGGAGGGCTAAAGACACCTTTGAGACTGAGCAAAGAGCCAGCATGAAAAACAAAAGTTGGGGAAGGATATAGCCAACAGCCCCCAGCAGCAACTACACCTTCACCAGTACCCGCTGTGGGAGGATCTACTGGTGTTGGATAGGCCTGACTAACCACCAGTGGGCCTGCAACTGACGAGTACAACCTTTCTAAAAACCTTCATCCACGAAGAACTGCCAAAAGAGATAAGAGTCACAAGATAGGGTTGTTCTCTCTGGAATTTAGAAAGTTTAAGGGCAATTTGATCAAAATTTTCCATGGGGTACAGATGGGGCAGATAGAGAGAAGTTATCTCTGCTGATTGGGGAGGTGGGGGGGGGGGTGGCGGCGTCTAGGAACTAGGTGGCATTATGACCTTTCAGGAGTGAAATTAGGAAACTCTTCTTTACTCCAAACTCTTTGACCACTGGTTATCGACCCACTCAGGCAAGCAAATAAAAAAGCTTCCCAACAACATATGGAAGACCACATGAAGTTTGGAACCCTCTTCTGCAAACAGCAATTCATGGTTGATCAATTGTTAATTTTAAAATTGAGGTTGCTAATAATTTTGACTAACAAAAATCTAAGGGATGGGGCAAAGGCAGGTATATGGTGCTAGGTCACAGAACCACCATGAACTCATTGAACGGCAGAACAGGCTTGAGGGGCTAAATGGATTACTCCTGTTCCTATGTTCCTATATACATAACACTGTTGTTGACTCTTAACTGCCCTCTGAACAAGGGCAATTAGAAATGGGCAATAAATGCTGGTCTAGCCAGCGGCACCCACATCCAATGAACAAATAAAAAACATTGAACGCAGGGAAATGTTCCAAGGCACCTCATACGAATGCATCCAAACAAAATTTGACACCGAACCACAAAAGGAGATGACAGGACAGGTGGCCAATGGTTTGGTCAAAGAAGTAGGTCCCAAGGAGTGACCTAAAGGAGGAGACAGGCAGAGAGGCTTAGAGAGGAAATTCCATAGCATAGGGACCAGGCAGCCAAATGATTTAACTTTAACCTGACAATATCAGTTTGCCACATTTCCTGCATGAAGCCTAAAGCACTGAGTAAAGGGAGCTGCCACCAGACAAACCCTTTCAATTTTCTCTCCTTGTCTCCACCAATTAAACTTATTCCAGGATTAGATAGAATTACATAAAACAAACAGCACAAAAACAGGTTATTTGGTCCAACCAATCCCTATTGACATTGTGCTCCATTCACAACTTCACAATCTTCCTCATCTAACTAGTCACTTAGCCCTTTTTGCCCTTGTCCCTCATATGCTTATCTAACTCCCCTTAAATGAATCCCAACTATTCACCTCAAATATACCCTGTGGTAGTTCCTTTTAAATGATTATTGGTGTGACAACTGGGGTTCTGTTGGTAGCACTCTTACCTCTGAGCCACAAGGTTGTGGGTTTGACAGTCCCTCTTCCAAAGACTTGAGCACAGAAATCGTGGCTGATACGCCAGGGGAGTGCTGCACTGTCGGAGGCAGCATAAGGTGTTAAACTGAGGACCTGCCTGCCCTCTCAGGTCTGGATGAGACATTAAATCAAGGCCCTGCCTGAGTTCTGAAGGAAAGTCATATTCAACTCGAGGTGTTAATTCTGTTTTTCTCTCTCCACAGACACTGCCAGTCCTGCTGAGTATTTCTAGCACTTTCTGTTTTTATTCTTGTCCGCTCTCTCAGGTGGATGTTAAAAGATCCTATGGCACTGTTTCAAAGAAGAATGGGGAAGATCTCCCTGATGTCCTCGCCAATATTTATCCTTTAACCAACATCACATGACCAGATTATCTGGTCATTATCACAGTGCTGTTTGCGGGACCTTGCTGTGCACAATTTGACTTCCAAATTTCCTACATCACAATAGTGACTACATTTAAAAAAGACTTCATTGACTGCGAAGTGCTTTGGGATGTGCAGGGGCTCTGAAAGATTTGATATAAATGCAAGTCTTTCTTTATGACAAAGTGCTACCAACTGAGCTACAAGACCTCCAGCACTGGAACACAGAGGCCATGGCATAACTCAGGTCTTGCAAGCTGCCCTTTGCATTCTACAGGTACCAGTCTCTGGCAGGTGGGGTGGTGTAATGGCTGTCTAAGTGATCAACTCCTTACTGATTTATTCTTTCAATCCAATCACAAACATTCTGCCTCGTCTTTTGCAATGACGCTTTAATATTATTTTTAGATGCTGATGCTTGTTTGGAAGGGGGCGTGGAGATATAAGGTGGAGAGATGGAATTGAGGTACAGATAGACCGTGATCCAACTGAATTCCAACTGAATTGCAATCAGGCTCAAGTGCCTGAATACCTGACTCCTGTTACTGTGCATTCCAGGGGTTGTTCTGAACAACAGCTTTTTCAGATTTTATACCTGCAGTAAAAAGCTATGTGACACAACAAACTTCCCAGTGGCTGCTCAGACAACAGACAATCTTAACTGTTTGAATTCTTTAGCTACATTCCTACATTTCAGACACCGTTAACAAGAGAAACATTCGTAAACAGAGCCCAAAACAGTCTGAGCAACTCAGTTTCCCAAACCTCACAACAAGCTGCATTTATTTTGCACCCTTAATGTGATTCAACTTCCCAGAGCTCTTGAAGAAGACAATAAAAGGCTGGCATTCCAACAAGCAGAATGGTACACGGTCGCACCATTCACAGGGCGAAAGCTAGGAATGTTTCCAAGGGGTGACTCAAGAGGGGTGTCCCTTCCATCTCACTGCCTTTTATCTTTGACACAGATTTACCGCAGCCATATAAAATCATCATCACAAATGTTCAAAGTAACTTACCAGGGGATTTATGGCAGACTGGTTGACTGAAGGAAAAAGAACACAGGCAGAATTTAAGGTTTATTTATGGCACGTAACATATAGAGAGAGCACGGCTTTATTTTCTGGGTCTTCAAACCCCTCCGTGGTCTCCCCCTCTGTATCTCCGTAACCTGCTCCAGCCTCCGAGTACTCTGCGTTCCTCCTCCACAGATGCATTCCCCCAGTCCCTTTGCCCTCCCATTGATAGCTGCGCCTTCAGCCAATTGGCCTTAAACACCGGAAGCTCCCGCTTAAATCTCTCCCCATCCTCTCCACCTCACTCTTGCCCTTAAAAAAGCTTTTGACTCCTTGTCCTAATAGCCCCACCTTTGGCTTGGTGTCAACTTTTGTCTGACTACACTCCTGTGAAGCACCGTGGGATATTTTACGACAGTAAAGGCGCTTTAAAAATGTAAGTTGTTGTTGTGACTGAACGAATAAAAGGGAATTTTGATCATGTTATTTGAAAGTTCCTCCAACACACACACATAAATGGGCCAGGGATCTGGAAAGAACATGAAGAGAGCTTCCTAAGTGCAGCATATATATTGATCCCATGGGGCTCAATTATGGCCTGGGTGATAATAACGACATACAAAAATGATGGACAGGAAAATACCTAATGGGCCATTCAGCCTGTTGGGTACAGCTGTGACAAACTTATGCATCACAGTGCATACACCTCCTACCTGCCCATGACTGCAATCTCCTAGGACAGGCAAAAAAAAAGACAGGTTACAAGAAACAAGCTAACTAGAGGTGGCGAAAACCTGGAAAATTCTTCCCTGGCGATCAACACTAGTCCAGAAGACCATAATGACCCTGAATTACCAGGAGGACACCTCTTGTGCAGGGCGATCTCTGCCTCAGACAGAATATGACCAGTTCTTGTGTGAAAGAACCAAGGGAGTCAGCGTTCACATGTCCTGTATCACACGTCCACTAACCCCTTCAATCAGATAGAGTGGTTCCAAATGAATCCACTCAGATGAAATGGATGGAATGAAAGTCAGACAGGTTCGATAGAGGATGAGCGACATGCGGAACTACCACATCCAGGTCCCACCTACCATTTTTAAAGGCTAGTATTGGGTCCGACCCATGAAAATTTGGCCATTTGTCTTAGGATAAGGGGTTGACCGTTTAGGACTGAGAAGAGGAGAAATTTCTTCACTCACAGGGTTCTGAGTCTATGGAATTCTTGACTCCAGAGAGCAGTGGATGCTCAGTCAATGAGCATATTCAAGGCTGAGATTGATAGATTCTTGAGCACTAAGAGAGTTAAGAGGTATGCAAACAGGTTTGGAAAATGGAGTGAATGCAGAGATTCAGCCACGACCTTATTTACTGGCAGAGCAGGTTCCAGGGCTTTCTAGCCTTCTTTAACTCCTTTTTTTGTTTAAACCCAACATTTATTTAAATCCATGTTATATTCAGTGCACCAGGAGTACTGGCAAGTTGAGAATTATTTCCCCTACCCAATTTGTTTTTCCCTCCATTTTGGCCCTCCTGTCCTGATGGCACTGTCCAATATTCTGGTTCCAGGGGCAGTGGGCCCCAAGTCTTGTTCAACTGGCTGCTCTTCATGTGCAAGCCAAGATTATGATCATTGGCAGACTATTCAACTATGGGAGCTTATTAACGATTACCAGAGCCAAGCCAGCTCTTACCTTCAGTCTAATCAACACAGTAGTGGTTTTTAGCTTTACTGAATAAAAAAACAAGGATATGTCATGACTCCCTAAGGGGGGTTAGTTGTAACGCCCCAGCTGTTGCAGTGCAAGATCAGATAACCCGAGGTAAGTATTTCCATAATACTGCTCAGGTTTAAGGGCAAATTCAACCTCAGTAATGGACAGACACTTACTGAGATTAATAGGGTAGCTTTTTCTGAAGAACTGGCACAATAAGCCCAATAACCTCCTTCTATAAAATTCTAAGATTCTAGGAACTCAGTGATCAGGCAGTGAACCTGCCCTTCCCAGTTTGTAAGGCGTGGTACCACTCTACCCAATCACTGGTGTACCAGGCTTTCCAGTGCAATGGAGGAGCTGTTTTCTGCCAAATTCCTTCCTTTAATAATTCACACAGAACTCAAATTCCTGAATGACAACCCTTTTAGGAATTTTCCAGGGCATGGTTCTCTAAGGGCACAGACCTCTGAGTCAACAAGTAATTGTTCAGCATATGGATGCACGCTGCACTTTAAAAAGCCAAACAAGACTTGTTTTCTCAATATTTACTTCGGAGGCAACATGATAATGAATGAGTGAAAACCGGAAGCACAAAAAAAAGATCTGCGGTCGTTAATCAGGCATATCTGACAATCCTTTCACAGCACACCTGCAATGCCGCTTATTCTTGCCTAGTGAGACTAGAGTCCTGTTCAACATTTTCAACACTGCTTCTTTATCATCCACGTTAATATCCCAACGGCTGTAAAACCCTTCTGGGGTGTGAAGGGGCTGCATAAATCACCAGTTGTTTCTTCTTTTGATCACACAAAACCTATTTAAATTATCCAGGGATTAAAAAGGTGGAAAACATTAGAAGTCCTGTCAGAATTTAATGAATTTTGACATGATTCAATGACCACTTCAAAAGTGACACAGTTTGAAAACTCAACCAGTTAATTCCACATAAATCTCTGCCTTGATAGTGCTCCCACCTCTTGAGTGATAAGGTCACGTGTTAGCACAGCTCTACTTCAGCTTCAGAGATACGAGCACAACATTTAGCCTGGTGCAGTGCAGTACAGAGGGAATGCCACACTGGCAGAAGTGGCATCTTTCGGATCATATTTTAAACCAGGGCCCCATCTGCCCTCTCAGGCGGAAACAAAAGAACCCATGTCACTATTTGAAAAAGAGCAGGGGAGTTCCCCCTGTTGTTCCAGGCCATATTTACCCCTCCACCATCACTAAAACAGAATATTTGGACATTACGTCATTGTTGTTTGTGAGATCCTGCAAATTAGCTGCTGCGTTTCCTACATTGCAAAAGTAATTGCACTTCAAAAGCACTCCACTGGTCACAAAGCACTTGGAGATGGCCTGAGGCCATGACAGGTGTTACATAAATGCAAATGTTTCTTTTTCTTTACACAGATTGAACTCATCCTGAAATTGAGTGATATGGCAAAGATATTTATGCCAACGAAAGAGCAGCACAAGAGAAAATCTTGAAGAAATTTTCAAAATACCTGTGGAAAACATAATCTTTGACCTTTGGTTTGGGGTAATGATGATTAAGTCAAATTCTGTTCTTATTCCATGAGATTTTGGGTCTTTTTCTGGAGTTTTGGAATGTCCACATTCTGAGTACATCTAATTTTCAGTGAAAGCCAGAGGCTACGTCCCACTCCCTGTTTAAGCTGCTGCTGTAGGGAAGGCCGCACAGGCCATGGGAGGCCAAACTGTCTCAGGACCGTTTCCTACATCACACAATGGGGGCCCTCTAGTGGAGCAACCGAGGAACTGCACTTATAGGGCCTTTTGGGGATGATCTTGCTCTCCTGAATTGCCTTTGTATAGTGCCTTTTGCAGCCAATGAAGTGTAGTTGTAATATAGGAAATATGATAATTAATGATGCTGGTTGAGGGACAGATATGAGCCAGGGCACCAGGGAGAACTCCCCTGCTCTTCCTCGAAATAGTGACATGGGAATCTTTATGTCCACTTGAGAGGGGAGATGGGGCCTCAATTTAACCTCTCATAAAAGACAACACCTCAGACAGTGCAGCACTCCCTCAGATGCCCCACTAAAGAGTCAGCCTAGATTATGTGCTCAAGTTTCAAGCCTGGGACTTGAACCTGCAGCCTCTGATTTACAGGCTAGAGTGGTACCATTGAGCCAAGACTGACAATGTAGAGTTAACATGGTTGTAAGCAGGATCAGACAGAGCTGGGTGTTAAAATATTTCTATATTAATTTAAAATATTAGGCAGGCTAAGTGGAAATGGAAAAACTTAGATCATGCGGATACGAAGTAATGTCTGTATAAGTATTCTATACTAAGTATTCATTACTTTCCATCAGTAAATACCAACTGTTCCGGTGTAACTGAAAGTCAGGCAGGTGCATAAACATAAGAATCTAAAACTGCTTTCACACTACAGCCTGATTTATTTTGGAAGGATGACCTAAATACACATTAAATCCCTTGGGCTGGATTTTAATCTTCAAGGCAGGTGGCGGGAGTTGGGACATTTCCTGGCTCTCCCCCGCCCACCTTGGGAGAGAGTGTCCACAAAGGTGGAATTGTCGTTTTGGCGAGGCACAAGTGCGAGCTGGAGTCAGGCTCACCACCCCCCAGGTGGAGTTCAGGGGCAGCCACAGGGGCTGCTGGGTGCTGAGGTGGGCTGCTAAAAGGCCCATCTTGGGGCTCGGGGACATCCTCCCAGGTACAATAAAACAAAATCACCTTCTAGACCTCATGCCCGTTCACACGCCCCATGTCCCAACCATGCCGACTCATGCCTCCCACAGACCCCCAGCTCCTCAGACTGTTCATGTCAAGTTATGTCCCTCCACCCACACCCCCAATGGCCCCCATACCCTCCATGTCAATCAATGCCCCTCCACCCAGCCGCCACGGTCCCTCATGTCCTCCATGCCAAGTTATGCCCCTGCACCCACTCCCATGGCTGGCCCCTCATATGCTCCATATCAACCTTCGCCCCCTTCACCCACCACTCCCATGGCCTCAGAGAACCTCCATGCCAACCTATGGCACTTCCATGCTGTTTCACCCAGTACAGACTCTGCACAAGCCTCATTATGCATTCTTGGCTAACAGCCCAGACCTCCATTACCCTGTTGAAACAGCAGTGCCCTAGGGAAAGCATTGTTTGATTGACAGCTCTTACTCTGAACTATTCACATTTCTTATTTACACAAGATAAAGAGCTTTCAAGTGCTTGCAGTTCCTGCTATCGATACTTTAAAGGGTCTGGATGTTTGACACTTTTATAGGGTTGTATTAAAATAAATTTTTATGAATGAATGATTTTTTCAAAAGCTTTATACATGATGATTGTTACTATAGAGTTGATTGGTTCTGTACCGAGTGTATTCTAGGGCAATGGACATGGAAGTGCTATAGGTTAGCATGGAGGGCATGAGGGTCCATGGGATGGGTGGAAGAGCGTGGCTTAGTATGGAGGGTAAGAGGGGCCATCAGGTGCAGGTTGGGGGCATAGCTTGGCATGGGGGGTATGAACAGCTATGGGGTTGGGTAGACAGGCATAGGTTGACATGGGCGTATGAGTAAGACCATTTGAACATATTTTTCTTGAAAAGTAGGCCCAACTGCATGAAAATTGTGCAGAGCGAGAAGATGCCTATCTCTGCAATGGAGCGAGCCGGATCAGGAGTGCGGGGTACGGTCTCGCAACCCACATCAGCCCATCAGCCCGCAGTCTTATCCTACGCTGGTGAAAATTAAGGGCGCCGGGCATGGGGCCAGGAATCTCGTAACTCCAGTTCCAGCTGCCATCTTTAAATGGTCACGGTGTCTCCCAACTCCATGAAAATCCAGCCCTTTATGTTTACTGCCACACCCCCAACCTCTATGTGGTCCACAGTAACACACACACACGCGCACACAGACACACACACGCCACGACAGATTGGCCACTATGGACAGAACGTTTCATCCCACAGGTGGGGGCCTGACCCGAATGGGAGTGAAATAGTGCACGATGACGTCAGGACGCTCGCCCGACATCATCGCGCACTCCTCGCGACATTTCGGTTGGCAGGCACATGCAAGAGGTGGTCGTGCACCAGCCAACAATTAAGAGGCCTATTAAGGCCCTGGAGCAAGCAATTAAGTTGTATTTTTCGCTGCCCACTCAACCATGCGATTGGCGGGCAGGCGAATAGACCAGGCGGCCTTTGAATTTTTAACAAAACCTCATCAATGGGCCGGATGAGGTTTCCAGCGATTACTTAAAAAAATACAAAAACAAATTTTTAATATCCTTTTTTTCACATGTCCCTCTTCATGTGACTGAGTAACATGTCGGGACATGTTTATATCATTTGTAAAAAGTTTATTTTTGTATCTAAAAACCTTCAGCTCCCTGAGGCAGCTCCGTGGGTGCTCCCCCGAGCATGCGCACACTTCAGCGCTCGCGCCCCTCCCACCCCCCACCCCCGCAGCGCTGAGGCTCTTAGCGCACGTTTCGCACTGGCTGTCCGTTAATTGGGTGTGAAATCGCGGTCGGAGCCCGATCACGGGTGGCGGTCTGAGTCTCGGACCGTCCTGGGCCTGCCCGACCAGTGGGAAAATCTCTGAACGGCTGCCTCAGGATCTCGGCGCTAATTTACATCAGGGTTCCAAAACATCTAGGGCCACACAGGGGCGTGCATGTAGATGCCAATACGATCACAACAACAAAATCTTGCATTTACAAAGCGGCTTTATTGTGGTAAAACATCCCTAGCTTCACAGGAGGATAACCAGGCCAAAATTGACACAAAGCCAAAAACGACGACATTAGGATAGATGACCAAAAGCTTGGTCAAGAGGTAGGCTCTAAGGGACGTCTTAATGGAGGAGAGAAAGGCCGAGAGATTTAGTGAGAGAATTCCAGGGCTTACGACCAAGGAACCTGAAAGCCCAGCAGCCAGTTGTGGATTGAAAGAAGTAGGGTCACACAAGAGGTCAGAGTTAGACAGACACAAAGTTTTCAGAGAGTTGTAGGACTGGGGGGAAGTGACAGTGTTAGGGAGGGGGTGAAGCAACTCCACCCATGGCTGATCACACCCTCAGCTCCTTTTACCCATCGAACTCCACATTCCTCGGTACCTCGCTAGCTAACAAAAAATTGACTGGTCTCAGTTTTAAAAGCTCTAATTGTCCCCCAGCATCCCATAGACATCTGGGGGGAGAGGTTTCAAGATTTCTGCTAGGTAGAAGTGTTTTCTGATTTCCCTCCTAAATGGCCTAGTTCTAACTTTAAGACTGTCCACTCAATTCCCTCACAGACAGGGCTGCCAACTGTGATTAAATCCATTCCTGGAGGTTTTATCGTGTGACTTGCCCCCACACTCCAGCCGTTCGTCAGCCAATGCACCCATCCTTGTGTCATACCATCTTCCAACACCAATTGGAAAGCAAAGAAATTCATTTCCCAATTGGATGATCTTGACTGTCCGCCAAACAGCCTTTTCCCCCCATATTCAATACTTTTATTACGGGTAAAGAGAAATGTTCAGAGAAAATGTTGTCTTTTTAAAATCATTTTCTTTATGTCTCAATGATTTTTCTCCAGGGTTACACACAGCAGTGTCCTGGAGATTGATCTTCAATTCCTGGAGTCCCCAGGCCAATCCTGGAGGGTTGGCAACCTCACCCACAGAGGAAATCTGTATCTACTCCATCAAATCCTGTGAACATTTTAACACCTCACTCAAATCATCCATGGACTTTCTAAACTCCAGGCAATATAAGCCTAGTCTATGCATCCTGTCTTCATGAATTATCCCCCCAAAGCCCAGGTATATTCAAGTGTATCGGCGCCGCATCCTCTTCAGGGTCAATCTATCTTTTCAAAGACAAGAACTACAGAGTCTATACTCCACAGGAAACACGTTGCTGCTGCAGACATGTGATAATCTGGACGACTCCTGGATGACGATCTTATAAAACTTGGAAGCTTTAATTGAATGATGCTGTTTTCTCCCTGTCACTGGCTGAATACAAAAGCAGATTTAAAAGATACGGAATTGGGAAAGGGTCATTTTGCCCATTGAAGCTGCTGCTTCAATAAGCTTGTACAACCTACTTCCTCGTGAACTCAGGTAAACTCCTCAGAGACCTGTGTTCAAGGCAATTCCACAACAGACTGAAGTGGTTTTGTATTGCTGCATCACCCTGCTTCTTGGGCTCTGCTGAAGCTGACACACTTCTTGCAGACAGAAACAATGAATCAACACTTCTCGGAAGATCACCTTGCCTGTACCAGATAGATACCTTGCAGGTGGGCACGAACACGCACACCAGTCTCAGTCAGTTGGGCAGATAAATGGAAGGTATACGGGCATTCAGATAGACAGGAGTATGTGCATCTGTCTCAGTCAAGAAGACAGATGTTCTGTATCAATTTCGTATATTTAGACATGTACATGTGCACCACATTGAACAGCCCCAGATGAGTTCCACACAAGTCTTAAATAGATCAGTCACATTGAAAAAGTTCTAAAGATATACATTAAGTCAGAGATTAATCACAACAAAAAGTGTTAACTGGATTTTATTTTACAATTATGGATGAGGAAGGCAATTCGTCCCATCTTAATTCATCTGTTTCGCGATCCTAAACCCTCACCCCTTGCAGCATTTTTTTTCCCCCTAAATGATTTCAGGGTTTTTTGCCTCCATATTCTAATCTGGAAGTTAATTCCATGCATTGAGCAGCCTGTGTGTGAAGTAAAGCATCCTGATAATAATTCTAAAACAAACTTTTACGAGTTTGAACCAGTTCAACACCTGCATCTTAATTTAAAGTAGCAGCCTGGGTTAATTTCCTTTCTGCATCCTTAACAATTTAACATGAGATCACCTCGTTGCCTCACTTTTAAGTTAAGACACAAGGGTCTGTCATGTCTGCCCTCATAACTTTGGAAACAGCCTCATGATTCTTTTCCGCACCACCTCCAGCTCTTGCTTCTTGGTCGTGACCTGCACGTATTCTTCAAGTTACGGTCCAACCAAGTTTTGAAATTTGAGCACAAGCACCTGTGACTTGAATTCCACTGTTAAGTCAACATCAAATTGACTTGTTGATTGATGCTGCCTGTTGGCGAGACATGTTTTGCTTTAAATTTACTAACGTTCCCAGGGGCAGAATTTTGCCCTGGTCGGGCGGGTGTGGTGGGCAGTCCCGGGAACGGTCGGGAAGCCGAGCACCGCCCACGATCAGGCCTCAACGTGGGTTTCACGTCAGCGGGCCAATTAACGGCCGGCCAGCGTTAAACGTGCGCTGCCAGGGTAGGGGGGGCGGGAGGAGCGCAAGCGCAGGAGTTCGCGCATGCATGTGAGCGCGCACAGTGAAAGTTCCCTGGGGGCACGGGGCTGCTTCAGGGGGCTGAAGATTTTCAGCACTCAAAACGAAGAAATGAAAAATATTTAAAACACGTCCCCTCAACCTGAGCAGGGAAATGTTAAATAGGAGCGCAAAAAGTTTTTTGTTTTAAAATCACTGGTCGAAACCTCTTCCTGCCCATGGATGAGGTTTCGCCAGAAATGGAAAGGATGTTGGTTAGCATTTGTAATTAAATTGTCAAGTTTGTAGATGATACCAAACTAGGAAGGACAGTGGAGTCAGAGGCAACAGTTCCGGAATAACGGATTAAGTTAAACGACATATGCGAGCGGCCAGACGTTTGATGCAGGAACAGGGAAAGTTTGACATATGGAATAAGTGTGCTGTATACATGGTGCCGAAATACTTCAGGATGAAGCTAAAACGCACCTTTTTTAGCGTAACCTCATCCATGGAGCAGGATGAGGTTTCGACCAGTGATTTAAAAAAGAAACATTTGGCACTCCTATTTAACGTCCCCTCAACCTAAGCAGGGAAATATATTTTAAATATTTTTCATTTCTTTGTTTTGAGTGCTGAAAATCTTCAGCCCCATGGCCCCAGGGAGCTTTTAGCGCGCGCCCACGCGAACGTCTGCGCACGCGCTCCTCCCGCCCCCTGCCCTGGCAGCGCGGCAGCCCGTGTTTCACACTGACTGGCCGTTAGTTGGCCCACCAGCGTGAAATCCATGTTGGGGCCTGATCATGGGAGGCTAACGAATGATTGGACAAGCAGCGAAAAATTGTACTCAATGAATTGATTAAGGGCTTTAATAGGCTGCTTAACCGTCGGCGGGGGTGCTGACTCCCACACGCGCCCGCCGACCGAAATATCGCGCGAACGTGCAATGACATCGGGACGCTCGCCCAACGTCATCGCGTGTCATTTTACGCTCGAGCGTGTCGGGCACACATCCAGGCGCCGAGTGGAATATTCTGGCCCAAGTGCGTTTTAGCTTCATCCTGAGGTATTTCGGCACCATGTATACAGCACACTTATTTCACTTCCCCTTCTGCATCAAACATCTGCCCACTCGCATATGTTGTTTAACTCATTCCGTTATTCCGGAACTGTTGCCTCTGACTCCACTTGTCCTTCCTGGTTTGGTATCATCTACAAACTTGACAATTTCATTACAAGTGCTAATACACACAATTACATTCAGAGCTCGATTTACAGCTCGCAGTTGGCAGTACCTTGTTTAAAAACGGGCTGGTTGTGGTGGGGGAATGCAGGTCCAGAAGAGAACTCCATGCACATGTGCACAATCTGCACTCTCAATTGGCAAAGTTTAAATCTTCTGAGAACATAAACAGAAATGCCCACACTCCTGAAACGTTTCAAAAAGCTCTGGGTAAGTCTAAGAACTAGTACAACAAAGAAGTGTTGTACTTTAAGCACTGCTTTACTATTCAAATACCCATGCGCGAGCAAATAATGCCAGTTATTAAATTCAGAATTTCCAGAACAAGGCAGTTTTGTTCATTTGTTGCCTGTCATGGCTCCAAAAAAAACAAGGGGACATATTGACGGCTGCTGTGTGATTACCGAGCCCTCATTCACTGTTCCGAAGAAAAGTCATATTGGACTCGAAACATTAACTCTGTTTCTCTCTCCGCAGATGCTGCCAGACCTGCTGAGCTTTTCCAGCATTATCCCATTCCCTGCACTTTGATCAGAAGGAAATGGCGCACCCCTGGTGGTAACCAGGTGTCATGTCAGGTTGGATTTCTCCACAAGGCTGTACAGAGAAATGAAGCCCAAAGAATAAACGACATTGTTCAAATTTATGACTGCTTTTTTTAGATAATTGTTAAGTGCCCCTTCGGGAAGAGATTACAACAAGCTGGGTGGAGCAGAAATGCACAGTGAGAAAGCTGGGGTGGGGAACTGGGTATGCGATACAATCATAGAGTGGTTACAACACAGACGTAGGCCATTCAGCCAGCTGAGTTCGTGCCAGCTTTCTCAGAGCAACTCCAGCTACTCCCACTCCCCCACCCTTTCCCCATAGCCCTGCAAATTTTTTTTCTGCAGGTTCTTATCCAATTCCCTTTCAAAAGCTACAACTGAATCGGTCTCCACCGCACTCTCAGGCAGTCCATTCCAAATTGGAACCACGAGCTGCGCAAATATTTTTCCTGGTGTCACCAGTGGGTTTTTTTTCACAAATCACCTTAAATTGGTCCTCTGGTCTCAACGTACCAGCAGAGAAACAGCTTCTCTCTATCTACTTTGTCTAGGCCCACCAGCATTTGAAAACCTCTGTCCAGTCTCCTTTCAATCCTCTCTTCTCTAAGCAGCACAATTTGAGTGTCTCCAATCTACTTACACAGTTGGAGCCCCACATCCCTGAAACCATTCTCATAAATCTTCTCTGCATTCCCTCTAAAGCCTTCACATCTGAATGGACCCCGATCTGTCTGCTGACCGATCAAAGGCTGACAGCATTACTGAACAGCAGTGCCACCTGGGAGGTGGTGGCTGTTGTCAGTACTGCACCCACCCAAGGCCTAGATTCTGTCGCTGGATCCCAGGCCACAGGTGATTAATGGCAGGAGGGGGCGGTCATGGGGTGGAGGCGGGCGCGGTGCAGGGTGGGAGCGCCAGCAAGGACAGGGGTTGGCTTTGACCGTGATCCTCCTTCCTAATGCCAGGTCCCTTGATCAGGCATTGAATGCCTTCAAAACGAGGCCCACCCCATCCCAAGGGCCCACAAGCAATCCCGCATGGTTTTGCTTTTCATGCTCACTGCGTATTGAGCTCTCGTCTGCCTCCAGGTTAATAAATATGGCGGCGGGATGAGGCCCTTACGTGGGCATTAATTGCCCACCTAAGGGCCTCAGTTGGCAGCAGGGCCGGGGGGGGAGGGCCATTTATGGGCCTTCCCACGACAGACTGTATCGGGGTAGAGGCAGAGGCATGAAAGTGGCGGGGTCGCCACCTGCCATCCTCCTGCCTAATTAAATGCCCCCTTCCGCCACTAAACTCACCACGGGGAAGGAACATTAAATTCTGGCCAAGAAGACTCATCTTCAAATAATAAAAGGTAAATTCAGGACCAATATCAGGAATTTTGCTTCACACACAAAGCGATCAACACTTAGAATGGACTCCCTCAGAACAGTGGAGCAAACACCGGGGTGTCATTCGTAATTGGGTGCTGCAATTGGGAGACTGGATACATGAACTAAGATGATTCTTCATCCAGAGTTATCTCATCACCTTCTGACTAAATAGCAGTCACCTTGGTTTATAAATTGGTATATCAAAACATTTTTTATTTGTTAATAGTATTTTGTTGCATTGCACATTTCTAAGCATCCACATTTAAGCATACATACGAACATACAAGTTAGAAGGAGCAGTAGGCCATTCAGCCCTTCGAGCCTGCTCTGCCATTCAATAAGATCATGACTGATCTCTGACTGTAACCTCCTGCCTACCCAGATATCATTTCACCCTTTGATCAAGAATCTATCTACCTGTGCTTTGAAAACATTCAGACTCCTCTTCCACTGCCTTTTGAGGAAGAGAGTTCCAACAACTTACTACCCCCTGAGAGAGAAAAAAAATTCTTCTCATCGCTGTCTTAAATTTTTAAACAGTGACCCCTAGCTCTAGATTCTCCCACAAGAGGAAACATCCTCTCCACATCCCCCCTGTCAAGGCCCCTCAGGATCTTATGTTTCAGTCAAGCCACCTCTTACTCTTCTAAACTCCAGTGGCTATAAGCCTAACCTGCCCAGACTTTCCTCATAAGGCAATCCACCCACTCCAGGGGCAGAATTTTGCCCTTGATGGGTGGGTGGGCCCCACCGGCTCGGCAGCGGGCAGGCAATTCGCCGCAGCCGAAACAGGCCTCGCCGCCATTTTAAGTGGGCGGGCCACCCGACGGGAAGCGCGGGGAGGAGGGGGGGTGGGGGGAGGGATTCCCCAACTGTCAGAGTGTACATCTCCCTGAGACTAAGTGCTGTCTCAGGGAGAGTGCTGAAAGTGTTATAAAAACTTAAAAAATAGAAAAATAAAAAAATTATTAACATGTCCCCCTCATGTGACAATGTCACACGAGATGGATCATGTTAATAAATATCACAAACTTTATTAAAGTTTTTTTAGAACAGACATGAAACCTCAACCCGCCAGTGGATGAGGTTTCATGTATAAACAGAAGCCCGCTGGGGCTCCTGGCCTGCCCGCCAGCCTTAAGGTTGGACGGGCAGGGCCTTTAATTGTTTTAATTATCCTGTCAATGGCCCCAATTGGCCATTGACAAGTCGGCGGGCGGACAGCTGATTTCGCTGTCCGCCCGCCTTCCTGAATATTTAAATGGGGCGGGATGACGTCGGGGGTTCCTCCAAACATCATCTCACGTTATTTTCGCGTCAGCGAGCAGGCTCCGCCCCCCAACTCGCCAACAGAAAAATTCTGGCCCAGGTATTAGTCTGGTAAACTTTCTCTGAACTGCTTCTAACGCATTTACGTCCTTCCTTACATAAGGAGACCAAAACTGCACACAGTATTCGAGGTGCGGTCTCACCAGTATCCTGTACAACTGAAGCATAACTTCCCTACTTTTATATTCAATTCCCCTCACAATGAAAAATAACATTCTATTAACTTACCCAATTACTTGCTGTATCCTGCATATTAGCCTTTTGTGATTCATGCATGAGGGCACCCAGAGCCCTCTGAATCTCAGTGATCTGCAATCTCTCATTATTTGGATAATATGCTTCTTTCTTATTCTTCCTGCCAAAATGGACAACTTCACAATTTCCCACATTATACTCCTTTTTCCAGGTCTTTGCCCACTCACTTAACCTATCTATGTCCCCTGGTAGCCTCCTTATGTCCTCTTCACCACTTACTTTCCTACCTATCTTTGTGTCATCAGCAATCTTAACAATCATATTTTCGGTCCCTTCATCCAAGTCACTTATATAAATTGTAAAAAGTTGTTGCGCACCACTCATTACATCCCGCCAACCAGAACAAGACCCATTTATGCCAACTCTCTGCCCTCTATTAGCTAGCCAATCTTCTATCCATGCCAATGTTACCCCCTACACCATGAGCTTTTATTTTTCACAATAACCTTTAACGTGGCACCTTATCAAATGCCTTCTGGAAATCTAGGTATAGTACATCCAACAGTTCCCCTTTATTCACAGCATCTATAGCCAGGATTTTTCCTATGGCGAGGGGGCTGGGTGGGAGCAGGCGTGGTGCTGATCGCCGTCTGCAATCGGCTGCGCGCCGCCATTTTATGCGGGCGGGCCTTAACATGCGGCCGGTAGTGCTCAGCGCTACCCGTGCAGGCTGGGGGGAGGAGGGAGAGTCGGGCGCGAAAGAGCAGAGCCATCTCACTGAAGCGGGAAGCTGCCACAGGGAGATTGAATGGATATTAAAGATAATTAAAGAATTGATTTAAAAATTTATTTATACATGTCCTCTCATGTGACTATGTCCCACGAGTGGGGACATGTTTTTATATCTACGAAAGTTTATTTATTTATTTAATAAAAGCTTCAGGAAACCTCATCCCGCCCGTGGATGAGGTTTCCTAAAAAAACGCGAAGGCCGCTTGGGCTCTTTGCCTGCCCGACAACCACAAGGTCTCAACTGGCTCAATAGATTTCTTAATGGTCTTAACAGGCCGTTTACATTTCGGCGGGCACGCACCTACCGAACAACAATGTCACATTGGCGCGTGATGACATCAGGACGTATGCCTGATGTCATTTTACACGTCGGCGTGTCGGGCCTGCCCCTGCATGCCGACTGGAAAATTCTGCCCTATGACTCATTCAAAGAACTCCAATAAATTGGTTAAACATGATTTCCCCTTCACAAAATTATGTTGACTCTGCCTGATTGCCTTGAATTTTTCTAAGTGCCCTGTTATAACATCTTTAATAATAGCTTCCAACATTTTCCCTGTGCCAGCGGTAAATCTAACTAGCCTGTAGCTTCCTGCGTTCTGTCTCCCCCGCTTTTTGAACAAAGGAGTTACATTTGCTATTTTCCAATCTAATGGCACCATCCCCGAATCCAGAGAATTTTGGAAAAGTAGAAGCATAGCATCAACCGTCTCACTCGCCACTTCTTTTAAGACCCTGGGATGAAGTTCATCAGGACCCGGGGATTTGTCAGCCCGCAGCTCCAACAGTTTGCTCAGTACCACTTCCCTCTGCAGTCTGTTCCAATTAACAAATCAACACGATAATGCTTCAGAAGGAGCAGGGAGAAGATGGAGTTTTAATCTAACAGCACCACACTGTTGTGACACAAGATGACATTTTTACACAGCTAGTAGTTTCCATTGCGAATGCACTGCCTGAGAGTACGTGGAGACAGATTCGATCGTAAAAGGTCAGGGGAGTGGGACTCGATGGAGGCAAGTGATCTAAGTTCTCACCCAGAAAAAAAGATTTATTTTTTGTAAATTGCAGTATTAACACCACTCTGCCAGCCAACGAATTGGAGGCAAGGCAGGACCTTACAGCAGAGTCTGTTTAAATAGAGCCTCCATGAACAACAGCAATGCAGCGCTCATGGCTAGAACTACAGCAAAGTCTCCTGATAAAAGCAGGATTATTTCTCCAGAAAAGTGCAGTTAGTTACAGAATACAAATTACGTTTGTAAAATCAATACTAGTCACCTATAGCAGGGCAGACTTGCCTGACTGGGGAATCATCTTCATTCTGAATGGGACTTGTGGTGTTGGCTAAATGCAGCCTTTTTAAATTCATCATTTGTACCAATTGATGCAGGGTGTTACACTGTGAGTAGCTCTGATCATTCAGTGCTTGACTTTTATACTTGCTTATACATACAGTGCTTATAGAGGCTCTGATCCCATGCTCCATCATAAACAGTCAGTCATTCACATACATGTACCCCAATAGTCAGATTTCGCTGGTACCTGGGAGGGCATGGAATATGTTATACTGGGACAGCACTGCAGCTTAGAGAGGTGCAGGTTGTTCAAATGCCTAACCTCACCTTACAGTAAAGCACAGCCCATCAGCTAATTACAACTTGGTCCCAGGCCTAGGCCAGCTCATTCCCTCCTCTAAAAGGCAAAGCGACCACATAAAGACAGCAGACAGGGTTACTGAAAGAGGAATGAAAGTGAAACAAAGAGAGAAAAGCCTTGCATTTAGATGGCACCTTATCAAATCTCTAAAAACCTCAGGACAGTATAGAGTGAACAAGCTTGCAGCACCTTGGCAATAATCCTGGGCACAGCAAAATCCTTCAAATAAGACAAATGAAAAGTTAACTTGTTTTAAAATGCAATTGGTTGAGGAATAATTTGGTTGTACATTTAGCAGTTTCCAGCAAATTCTTATAAAGTCATAAAACATTTCCATCTGCAGATTGCAATCCTGTGAGTGTACTTATAATTTCTACAAGTTTCTCTGCTAATTCAGAGCCCTGTTTACGATTTAAAATCCGGAATAAAGTATTTACTAACTCGTGCAGCCGGAGAACCCCTGTCCATTTCCAGTGTTACTCTGCAGTTTGAACTAAAGGTCTTCTAATGATGTGATGTCCGGAAGTAAGATTGTATGTATGCTTGGGACTTTTCGACAAATGCAACTAATACTGCCTGAAGCCAAAAACTGAAGCAAATCCCCATGGCATTATTCCCAGGAGAGATGAGCCTGGGGATTAGAGCACAGAAACAGGGAAGAAGCTGACCAAAAGAAACTGATCATGAAAACAAAAGCTGGACAAAACTGAGAAAAATAGGACTAAAAAGAGAAAAGAGCAAAGGGAACGAAAAGGGTTATGAATGAATGAATGAATGAATGAATGATCGGTGTTTTCCTCAAATGGATTACAAAATCACACACATTCACAAATGCTTATTTGTACTATTCCCAAATTTGCAATGCTTCTCTCCTGCGCACTAACCTTTGGTGAATCATTGGCCTTTCCTTTCCGTGCTTTGGACTTCGGCTTCGGGAGGTCTGGTATTGACTCGTAAACATTTTCGCAATCAGAGTCTGGTGTTTGTGGAAAGGACTTAGAGTTTGCAGGGTCCTTTTTCTCTGCAGCTATTGGACGTCCCAATGTCGCGGCACCAATCCCTGCAGAAGATTGTCTCTTGGGACTGATCACATGGCTGAAACTGGCACTTCGGGGTGGGGCGGCCATTTCTGATGGGCTAATGTCTTTTCCCATATTGAGCCTCTCAAGGCTTTGAGGAGCTAAGAGTATTGTACTGAGCCCTCCTACCAGGCTAAATCTTTGGGTATGGTTGGCTTGCTGCTTGGACCGAACCCTGATGGTGGAGCTTTGACATGTCGAATCTTTGGCAGGGGTGAACTTTTGATTATCGGATTCTTTATTGTTTACAATGGCTCTGTGTACTTCACTGTAACACGGCAGTAAATGTGGTGCCACACTAGAGCCCTGTGAAGAATTTGCTGAACCATGCATTGTCGGAGGGCTATTGCTGCCCACTAGATTTAATGAAGGATCATTGTCTTTGGTAGGGCTCGAGTTGGTCTGCGTCATTTTCTCTAGGATCGGATCTGAACTGCAGACATTCTGCCCTTGTTGTTGTTGTTGGTGAACCAGCTGATTTTTCTCAACATCACACTGGTTTTTTGAAGTATCCATCACCTCTCCTCTATTTTGGCTTTCAGGAGAGTCAGATCCATTCAGGGACTGGACCCCAGGAGAGGCTGGTTCCCCTGTAGACACTTCCCTCACATATTGCGCTGGCACATAGAATGGTTTGGATTGGTCATCTTTTTTAACATACCACCAACTGTCATTGGTTTTTGAGACAAGAATATATTGTTCATTTTGCTTAATAGAGACATGTCTCGCATCCCTTATGTACTCATAGTCAAATTCAACTTGAACAAGCGTGTTTTCTGTGACTGCAGACATCTCCAATCCAGTATAGGCGTCTTCAGCAAGATTCCTTTCAGGAATGTTGCCTCATCTCTGTAACAGAAAGAAACATCAGTCAGTATCTTATGCCATAAGCTCATAACCTTTTGCAACAAATCTTGATGCTGGTTATAATCCCATGGATGTTGTTGTTCTCCAGTAACATACCCTTGCAACCATCCTCTCTGTGTGCACCTATAGGGTGAATAATGTCAGCAAGATATTTAACCACGTGTAGCATCATAGTTCAGCCCAGTCCTATCCTCAACTGGCATCTACGCACACATGTGCAAGCGCACACATCCACTTATTGGCACCCCATCCACCATCTCAAACATTCACTCCCTCCACCGCCGTGGATAGTAGCAGCAGTGTGTACCATCTACAAGGTGCACTGCAGGAATTCACAAAGGCTCCTTAGACAGCACCTTCCAAACCCGCAACCTCTACCATCTAGAAGGACAAGGGCAGCAGACACATGGGAACACCACCACCTGGAAGTTCCCCTCCAAGTCACTCACCATCCTGACTTGGAAATATATCCCCGTTCCTTCACTGTCACTGGATCAAAATCCTGGAACTCCCTCCCTAACAGCACTGTGTGTGTACCTACACCACATGGGCTGCAGCAGTTCAAGACAACAGCTCACCACCACCTTCTCAAGGATAATTAGGGAAGGGCAATAAATGCTGGCCTTGCCAGTGTCGTCCACATCCCATGGACGAATAAAAACACACCCACATCACACACAGTCACTTTCTAGTAAGGGCCACTAGACAGGAATCACCAAAAAGAAATTGGCTGATATTTATCTTCCTTTTATTTGTGGACAGCTATTACCTCTTTTGCCAGCAGCCCCATTGGCACCAAATAACTTAGCACAATCTGGCAGATGGACCCGGGAATCTACATAACCCCGAGCCAGACCGAGTGAGGCACTTACCAGCTGAGCTGGGGGGGAATAAGTTCTCAGAATGTGCTCTAAATCAAGTGTGCAGCATGAGGAACATGACCAAACTGCAGCTATTTGGCAGCCTCACTGCTGTTCCAATTACACATTGTGCACAGCTCTCTGTTAGGAATGACAGTCTTATACTTCCTCCTGTCAGAACTGTTATTTGCATTTCTTGGTAGCATGTAAGCATAACTTCAGGAGGATGAATTTCTGCATAGCTTGTAATATTGTCAGGGTTCAGGACTCTCTCTAACTGGAGGATGAAACTTTTACTAGGAAAGGACTAAAATCACATTCAGAAAGTTACTGGGCCCCAATTTATGATAAAAGGTCATCTAATGGCATCTGCTGCTCAACTTGGTCTTGTTTGTTTAGGTTTTTAAAAGTTTTGAATGGCTAGTTGCAGAGTGAGCTGATAAAAGCAGAGTGAGGGAAACAGGGACTTGAATAATGTGGCCGTGCATCTCAATAATCAATTAGATTGAAGGATTGTGAAATAAACAGCGCAAAGACTGAGAATGAAGTGTAAATTAGAGGGGGGTGAATTCAATGTCAAATCAGGAATGGGAAGAGAAAAAAAAGATTGGATTAAGACAGGTGACAGCGGGAGAGGGAGAGAATTAAAAAAAGAGAAAGGAAAACAATAAATACAATTTTGAATTGTACATTTAAAAAATCTCCAACAATTCAAGCTGAAGGAATGAGACTCCACACTTGTATTAAGAATATAGGAGCAGGAGTAAGCCATTTGGCCCCTCGAGTCTGCTCCGCCATTCAACTAGATCATATCCCTTGATATCGTCAATATCTGGTAATAATGGGCGCAATTTTATGGCCCCTCTCGCAGGTGGGATTTTCCAGTGCTGCCGAAGTCAGTGCACTTTTGAACGGTTTGCTGTATTTTACTGCCCCGCCCCCATCACGACAGGGCTGTAAAATTCCACCCAATATCTAATATTTCATTTTCATGTCGGCAAGATTGATTGGCTGAAATGAATACTTATCACATCAGTAAAAGGGTGCTTTAGATTTGAACTGACAAGACTTAACTTTCTGTGGCGAGTTATATTCATATCCACCATGTAAATACATCAACTTCACAGCACTGAATGCATTTCAATAGTGAGTCAGGCAGGAACATACCATTTTGCAAAGCTAAATGGCAGCATGGCATAACTTGAATTGGATAGCAACATTTGGATATCTGAGTTTAACTCGCATATCTTCCCCCAACTGAAGTTGCTGCACCATTTGTCTATAAGTAATGGCTAGTGCCAGTGGTCTTGCAATTTTATTCACAGCAAGATATGGCCATTACCTCATTTTCCAAAGACCAGAACTGCACACTGTATCCTAGCTAATGGCCTGAGCATTTTTATACATTTCAAGCATAATCTTCCCTCTTTTACATTCAATGTCATGGCTGATAAAGGAAAATATCCCATATCTCTTCTTAAGCATATTATCAACCTATCCTGCTACCTTCAGGGATTTGTGGGCATGCACTCCAAGGTCCCTCTGTTCCTCGACACTTCTCGGTATCATATTGTTCATGATCTGCTCCCTTTTCCATTCTCACAAAACTGCTGACCATCCAAAATCCCTTCTTGTAAATGGTTCCCCTTCCTCAGATAATGTCATTCTTTTCAAAATTGAAATCCCTTCTCAAAGAAATCACCCCTTAACCCATCTTGCCATCAGAACAGCTTTTCCATCTCCAACCACCTTTCCCTTTCCTACCCACGCTACCAAGCCCTCCCCTAAAGAAACAGGGAAATGGGTCCCAGGAACCCCAGTTAATCCTCATTATCAGAAGGATGTGATTGTACTAGGGAGGGTACAGAGGGATTCATGAAAATGTTGATAGGGCTGGGGAATTTTATATGTGGGGGAAAGTTGGTTAGGCTGTTGCCTTCCCAGATTCATACCTTTCTCACCTACAACTCCCTGCTTAAATATCTCCAATCAGGTTTCTGCCCCTGATGCAGCACTGAATCAGCCTTAAACTAAATCGCAAAGAACATCCTCTGTGACTGTGATCATGGTATATTTTCCCTCACTTATTCCACTCTTACCTATCCTACCATAACCAGAATACCTCCAAGAACAGCTCCCCATTCCACCAACCACTACTATACTTCCCCCCAAGAATTTATAATAAAAACACAAACGGATAGAATCATTCAGCAGGTTAGGCAGCGTCTGTGAAAAAAGAAAGAATTAACAGGCGGAATTTTTCTGCAGGCAACAGGAGCCCAAATGCAGGACCATTTTTTTGGTCCCAACCCCACTGGTGTCTCTTGTCTCCCCCTGTGCAATCTTATGGGAGGCAGCGAATCAAGAGGCCGCCTCTGCATTCACCATCCAATTAAGGATTGTGGGCAGAACAGCATCACAGGAAGCCAAAGCAGAGGGACAGCTGCCTCACTGGGGGAGGTTGGCGCTGCTGAGGAAGGAAGAGCAGTTTGAGGGCACCTCAAAATAAAACTTTCAGATGCCTGTGGAAAATTTAAAAATAAAAGGAGGCCCGCAGCTGGTACGGCCATCTGTGTGGTGGGGAATCCCTCCAGAGCATTGATGCTGACCACAGCTGTCGCCTTTCCACTCTTGCGGCTCCTCTGAGAATTTCAGAGGTGGCTCTGAAGTCCCACACCCACTCCCAGCCCTCCGCAGGGCTCCAGACTCAGCAGGGGCCCAGGGCAGATGGAGTGCAGCTGAGGTAACTGAGTGAAGACGTGGAGTTTGGTGAGAGGGGAAGTTTAGTGAAGGAGGGGGAAGGAGGTGTTTGTTTTCTTTTTCTATCTTTCTCACCCTGTAGGAATTGGTTCTTGCTCTACTACAGGGAGAGGAGCTGGCTGTTTGGTGAGTATGTGGTAAGTGGGTAAGTTCTATTCTATCCCTAAGATTTAAAATAGTACACAAATTGGTGGTAAAGTTAATAAAGTATATTAAAAAAACATAAATAAGTGACTAATATCATTAAGTAATTATTTAAAACACACTAAGGATGGCAGGACAGGTGATGTGTCAAGGCTGCAGCATGGGGGAGCTCCTGGATAACATTGTGATCCAGGGCAAACACCTCCGAAGTGAATGTTTGTGGCTTGAGGAACTTCGGCTCAGAGTCATTGAGCTGGAGGCTGAGCTGCAGACTCTGCGACACATCAAGGAGGGGGAAAGTTACCTGGATGTTTTGTACCAGGAAGCAGTCACACCACTTAGGATAGGGTCTTCTGATTTGGTCAGTGGTCAGGGACAGGAGGGTGTGACTGTGGGTGAGGCAGGTTAAGGAGAGTCAGAGGGCAGGAATGCAAGAGTCTGAGCCTCTGCAATGGTCCAATAGGTTTGAGGTTCTCTCAGCTCGTTTGGATGAGAATGGGGGGGCTGCAGGGTGGATGAGCAAACTGACCATAGTGAGGGGGATTGACGCTGTTCTCTGTGGCAAAGAGCAAGAGTCCAGACGGCTGTGTTGCCTGCCTGGTGCCAGGGTTCGGGACATCTGCTCAGGACTGGAGAGGAACTTGGAATGGGAAGGGGACGATCCAGTTGTCATGGCCCATGTAGGTACCAATGACATAGGTACAACTAGGAAAGCAGTTCTGCACAGAAAGTATGAGAAGCTGGGCACTAAATTGAAAAGCAGGATGTCAAAGGTTATAATCTCTGGATTATTACTTGAGTGGTGTGCAAATTGGCACAGGGCACATAAAATACATGTCTCAAAGACTGGTGTGGGGGAAGTGGGTTATGGTTTGTGGGGCACTGGTACTAGTACTGGGGAAGTGGGGGCTGTACCATTAGGAGGGTCCACACCTGAACTGTGTTGGGACCAGTGTTATTGCGAACCGCATAACTAGGGAAGTAGAGAGGGTTTTAAACTAATAGTGGGGGCAATGGATCAAATGTGGAAAGATGTGGTATATCAAAGATTAGAGACAAGGTAAGAGAGGAAAGTAGCAATATGGGAATTGAGGGTTGGAGAATGGCAGCATGGGACAGGGAGAAAAAAATCTAAGAATGCACAAAGAATCAAGATTAGATGTCACAAAGATAACAAAAAAACAACAAAAAAGGTGGAGGGGTAGCATTGTTAATCAAGGATAGCATTTGTGCAATAGTTAGAGATGACTTTGGTTCAGGAGATCAGGATGTAGAATCGGTTTGGGTGGAGATGTGAAATAGTAAGGGAAAGAAGTCACTGATGGGAGTGATCTACAGGCCCCCTAACAGTAACCATGATGTAGGACAAAGTATACAAGAAGAAATACTTGGTGCTTGTGATAAATGGATGACAATAATCATGAGTGACTTTAATCTACATACAAACTGGAAAAATCAGATTGGCAGTAGTAGCCTGGGTGAGGAGTTCATAGGATGCTTTTGAGATAGTTTCTTAGCAGCACGTTCTGGAACCAGCTAGAGAGCATGTTATATTAGACTTGGCATTGTGCAATGTGACAGGATTAATTAATGACCTCAGAGTAAAAGCGCCCCTAGGCAGCAGTGACCACAAAATGACTGAATTTTACATCCAGTTTGAAAGGGAGGAGCGGGTCTAAGGCTAGTATTTTAAACTTAAATAAGGGCAACTATGTCAGCAGGAAAACTGAGCTAGATGAAGTGAACTGGGACACTAGGCTAGGGGACCGATCAATAGAGAAGCAGTGGTAGACATTTAAGGGGATATTTTAGAATGCTCAAAATAAGAATATTCCTACCATAAAGAAAAATATAAAGGGAGGACCCACCATCCGTGGTTAACTAAAGAAAGCATCAAATTAAAGAAAATGCACATAATTGTGCAAAGGTGAGTGGCAGGTCAGGTGATTGGTCAGAATATAAAGAATGCCAGAGAATGACTAAAAGGTAAATCAGAAGAGAGAAATTAGAGTATGAGAGGAAGCTAGCTAGAAAGGTAAGAATGGATAGTGTCATGAAACTATTAATGTATATAATATAATTGGAAAATATTTTTCTTTTAAAATAGAGGTTTAAACTGTGGGTGTATCTTAATTGGATTAAAGCCAGCTATTCTAGGTGCTTTGATGTGTACTAGTTTTGATATGTAAGAGAGATAGTGTATTTGCATTTTTTGAATAGAGCATTCAAGAAATGGGGCGAAAACTGACGCCTTTCTAGCAGCTACCAAGCCATATGTGTATATTACTAATAAAATTGGTACTATGAAAGGGGTTTTATTGTTAGAAGAGGTGGAGTTCAAAGAGGCTGGTGATACAATGAAAATTTACATCCAATGAGTGGTGCTAGGTATAACTTCAGCAGTGTTGTGTGTACAGGGCAGAGGCAACGTGAGATCAACAGCAGCTGTAAGCCTCCAACTGTCTCCACAGGAACCAAAGTGAAAAGAACCTCATTTTGAATTCGTAAGGTGAAAATGCTTTGCCTGGTGCCTGGTTAAGTCTATAGGTTGCTGTTGCCTTAATGGACATTAGTTTGGGATTTTTTTAAAAGTTATGATAGTAGGAATTTGTAGCCATGTGTGTGTATACACATACACATATATACACATATATATATATATATATACACACACACACACACACACACACACACACACACACACACACACGGGTGTAAATTTTTTTAAATGTTTCATTTAGTTTAATGTAAAACCTCAAGAACTGGTGGTCTGATTCCTGAATTTAGAGCCACATCTCAAACATAACATTTAAAATTATAGGTTATGACAGTTGTTTAAAGCTTCCCTCTGGGATTTTTTAAATAACACAGCTTTACCAATTGCATTGGTCATAACAATGTAGCAAGAGTTTCTACAGGTATTTAAACCGGAAAGGAGTATGAAAAGTGAGTGTTGGTCCTCCAGAGAGTGAGAATCGGGATTTAATCGTAGATAATAAGGAAATGGAAGATGAAATGAACAAATTGTTCCTGTCTTCACTATGGAGGATAGGAAAAGCATTCCAGTAATAGCTATAAATCAGGAGGTGAAGGGGAGAGAAGAACTTGGTGAAATTACAATCACTAGGGAAGCGATACTGAGCAAACTGATGGAGCTGCAGGCTGACAAGTCTCCGGGTCCCGATGGACTTCATTCTAGGGTCTTAAAAGGGGTGGCTAATGAGGTAGTATATACATTGGTGTAAATTTTCCAAAATTCCCTAGATTCTGGAAAGGTTCCAACAGACTGGGAAGTAGCAAATATAACCCTTCTATTCAAGAAGGGAGGGAGGCAGAAAACAGGAAACTATAGGCCAGTTAGCTTGATGTCTGACATGGGAAAGATGTTAGAATCGATCATGAAAGAGGTTATAGCTGGGCACTGAGAAAAGCTCTAGGGAAGAGTCAGCATGGTTTTGTGAAAGGGAAATCACGTTTAACCAATCTATTGGAGTTTTTTGAAGGAGTAAAATGTGTGGCGGATAGAGGGGAGCCTGTAGATGTACTGAACATGGATTTCCAGAAAGTATTTGATAAGGTGCCACAACAAAGGCTAGTGAGGAAAATAAAAGCTCATACTGTAGGGAGTAACATATTAGTCTGGATAGAAGATTGACTGGCTGGTAGAAAACAGTGTGTGCAAAAATGGGTCTTTGATTGACAGGATGTGACTAGTGGAGTCCCACAGGCATCTGTCTTGGGGCCTCAACTTTTTACAATTTACATCAACGACTTAGATGAGGAGAGCAAAAGTATGGTAGCTAATTTGCAGATGACACAAAGGTAGGTAGGAAAATATGTCACGAAGAAGGCAAAGAGTTTGCAGACAGATATAAATAAGTTGAGTGAGTGGGTAAAAATCTGGCAGATGGAGTATAATGTGGAAAAATGTGAAGTTGTTCACTTTGGCAGGAAGAATAAAAAGAGTATTATTTAAATGGATAACAACTGCAAAATTCCGAGGTGCAGAGGCATCTAGGTTTTCTTATGTATGAGTCACAAAAAGTTAGTATGCAGGTGCAGCCTGTAATCAAGAAGGCTAATGGATGCTATCCTTTATTATGAGAGGAATTGAATATAAAAGTAAGGATGTTATGCTTTGGTTATACAGGACATTGGTGACACTGCATCTTGAATACTGTGTGCAGGTTTGGGCTCCTTATTTAAGGAAGGATGTAAATGTGTTGGTGGTGGTTCAGAGGAGGTTTACTAGATTGATACCTGGAATGAGCAGGTTGTCTTATGAGGATAGGTTGGACAGGCTGGACTTGTTTCCAATGGAGTGTAGAAGAGTGAGGGGTGACTTGATTGAAGTATATAAGATCCTGAATGGTCTCAAAAAGGTGGACGTGAAAAGTATGGTTCCTCATGAGGAAGCCCAGGACTAGAGGGCACTGTTTTAAAATTAGGGGTCGCCCTTATAGGACAGAGATAAGGAGAATTTGTTTCTCTAAGAGAGTTGTGTGACTAGGGAACTCTCTGCCTCTGAAGGCAGTGGAGGCGGGGTCACTGAATATTTTTAAGGCAGAGGTAGATAGATTCTTGTTAGGCAATTGGATCAAAGGTTATTCAGCGTAGATGGGGATATGGAACTCAAAACTGAAACAGATCAGCCATGATCTTATTGAATGGTGGGGCAGGCTCAAGGGGCTGAATGGCCTACTTCTGCTCCTATTTAGTATGTTCATCTGTTCATATGCAGGGAAATGCTGGTGGGCTCAGAAAATGGCCTCTAAGGTTGGGCCTTAATTCGCCTAAGTGGCTGTCCGTCTCCATGCGGTGGGTTGCTGATTCCGGCGCAGCCCACTCCTCAAGCTAGTTAGCATCTTTAAAAAGAGCAACTATCTGACCTTTTCTGCCACCACTACCCCCACACACCCAGCCTCCAAATATGTCTCTCAGGCTGAGCAGATTCTGTTCAATGTTTCAGACCAGAACTGGCTCAACCCTACACTTCCTCCTCTTCCTCATCTAACTGTTCCCCATTGAGACATCATCCACACACATGTTATCAGTTCCTATATGCACAGTGATGACACCCAGCTCTAACTCACCAACATCTCTGCCAATGCCTTTAGTGGCTCTGTGTTGTTAAACTGCCTTGTCTAATATCTGGTCCTCCAGTTAAACATTTTTTTATTCTTCCATGGGACGTGGGCTAGGCCAGCATTTTTACTGCCCATCCCTAATTGCCCTTGGGAAGAGCCGCCTTCTTGAGCCACTGCAGTCCACATGGTGTAGGTCCACCCACAGTGCTGTTACTGAGGGAATTCCAGGACTTTGACCCAATGACAGTGAAGGAACAGCGATATATTTCCAAGTCAGGATGGTGAGTGGCTTGGAGAGGTACTTGCAGGCGTTCCCATGCATCTGCCTCCCCTCGTCCTTCTAGGTGGTAGAGATTGCAGGTTTGAAAGATGATGTCGAAGGGCCTTGGCGAGTTGCTACAGTGTATCTTGTAGATGGTACCTACTGCTGCCACTGTGTGTTGGCGGTGGAGGGAGTGAATGTTTGCAGATGGGGTGTCATCAAGTGGGCCGCTTTGTCCTAGATGGTGTCAAGCTTGTTGAGTGCTGTTGGAGCTGCACTCATCCAGGCAAGTGAAGTGTATTCCACCACACTCCTTGACTTGTGCCTTGTAGTTGGTGGACAGGCTTTGGAGAGTCAGGAGATGAGTTACTCTCCACAGAATTCCCAGCCTTTGACCTGCTTTTGTGGCCACAGTATTTATATGGCTAGTCCAGTGCAGTTTCAGGTCAATGGTAAACCCCAGGGTGTTGATAGTGGGGATTCAGTGATGGCAATGCAGTTGAATGCCAATGGGAGATGGTTGGGTTCTCTCATGTTGGAGATAGCCATTGCCTGGCAATTGTGTGACGTGAATGTTACTTACCGTTTATCAGCCCAAGTCTGAATATTGTCCTGGTCTCGCTGCATATGGGCGCAGCGCGTTTCAGTATCTGAGGAGTCATGACTGGTGCTGAACATTATGCAATCATCAGCGAACATCCCCACTTCTGACCTTATGATGGAAGGTCAGTCATTGAAGCAGCAGCTAGATGGTTGAGCCTGGGACATTACTCTGAGGAGCTCCTGCAGTGATGTCCTGGGGCTGAGATGATTAAACTCCAACCACCACAACCATCTTCCTTTGTGCTAGGCATGAATCCAACCAGTGGAGAGTTTTCCCGCTGATTCCCATTGACTCCAGTTTTGCTAGTGGCGACTTGATGCCACACTCTGTCAAATGCTGCCCTGATGTCAAGGGCAGTCACTCTCACCTTGGAAGACTGATTTGGAAAACTGAAGCCACAAACTCCTTAGTCTTGCTGATTGTTCCATCCCCAACCTCAGCCATTGTCTCAGGTTGAAACAGGTTGTCCTATTCTACCCTGAGCTGACCCCATACTCTCTCCATTAACCCACCCCCTCCCCAGCTCAGCCCGTCTGCTACTGAAACCTTCATCCTCACCTTTGTCACCTCTAGACTTGACTTATCAGGCTTCCCTTCCTTTTAGAATGTGTAGACTTTAAAACACAAATTTATTTCTTTAATTATTACTCATTTTCTCTTTTCAAACTTAGTGATATGTACTGCTCTATGAGCTTTGGCCCTCCATCTAGGTTTCTCAAACTTACTTTTCAAAAAAAGAGGAACAAAATGCTGGATTCTGTGCTTGAGGTTTCTGTTCCACAGGAGTTAGCACTCACTTCTGCAAAAAATACCAAACATTTCTCACATTCTACAAGGTTCTCCTGTTTAAAAGCTGTCATTTAGTAGATTAGTTTTGAAGGAGAGTCATATTCAACTCAAATGTTAACCCTGTTTCTCTCTGCAGAGATGCTGCCAGACCTGTTGAGTTTTTCCACCGCTTTCTATTTTGATTTCAGAGTTCCAGCATCCACGGTATTTTGCATTACTACCCATGAAGAGGGCTCAAGTAAACCGTCACTGGCCAATGGTCAGTGAGGACTGCTTTCCTCATACTTTCCTTGTGCAATGGGTCTGTTGGAGATCTTGTGGAACACAAGCTTACATTTTGTGTTTTCACTGATGACAGCTCTCAGGAATTATGAAAACTTGGGCGCAAACTGAGTGAGCAAAAGGAAAGCAATAATCGGATAATGTCACCAATAGCTTGTACAAACATGGAAGACTAGATGCTACTTGTGTGTGGACAACCTCTTTACTTGCAAGCTTTGCTTTCAAGTTCCAGCTTCCAAAAAGTATTAAATACTCCACCCTTCAACGGGGACTGGATGTCTCAGTCTGTTTTGCCTTTGTAACATACTTTTGCAAAGGCATGGTTTTGTTCTCACATTGGGCAAATAATATTTGCCCAGATGAGCTAGATGAGTCAGCAATTTTCAGGCAGTGATGCTAAGATTTAACTTAAGCAATTTGAAAGAATCCAAGGATTCCCAAGGCACCATTTGCAAAGCCTGTGTTACCTCATGATATCATCGCACACATACAGCCATAACGACCTTAACATGAATAAACAAGATACTTTCCTGCAATCAAGTTTTAACAAAAAAATTAGCATGAGTGGAAAACTCAAAGAAACTTATCTTTGAAGAAATTGAAAAATTTGAAGTATACTGAGTTACAGAAACTTGTCTTTGAAGAAGTTGAAAAATTTAAAGCATACTGAGTTACACCTTGATAATGTTGCTATGTTTTGCAGCTGTTAAATTTACTTATTTATTGCATAAGAAGTGGTTTCAATTAATGGAATACTGGCACTGCACTAAGGAAAGACAGAGTTGTTCTGCTGAGAGCTTGACCCTATGATTGGCACATGTGGTCATGTGGCGGCCAACTGCAGCGCCTCCCTCTGCAAGATCTGCAAACAGGAAGGGCACCAGACAAAAGACTGCAAACAGGCCAAGTGCTGCAACCTGTGTGGCGAGGCAAGTCACCTCTACAGGACCTGCCCCAAACGCTGCCGTACTTACGCACAGGCAGCCAAAGCCGACCAGGGGGAAGCAGAAGAAATGTTCCGTGTCACTCCAACCACCAAGGCCCCCAGGGAGCTCAACGGGACAAAGGAGGACACAGAGAGAGACAAGGTGGAGAAAGAGATTGAGGCAACAGAGAGCCAATCAACAGCACTACCCCCTGAACCTTCCAGTCCTCAGGACAGCGAATCAATGGAGGAGGAGGCAGCAGTGGAAAAGCAGCAGGGGGAGTGGCGGACGGTGAAGAACAAGAAAAGTAAGAGGGAGCGAAGAAGAAGCAAAGGCGTTTCCCAGAGAAGCGGCAAGAGGCGTCTCCCATCCGACACGGATGACAAGGGCAGCAGCTCTTCGGATGAGGAAGTGCCAGAGCGGCACCGACAGAAGAGGCGGCAAAGCTCCAGGGCGTTGGAGGACGAGACACCCGAGCTCCAGAAAATTGGAGACAACAAGGAGCCCAGCACACCCCAACTTTGCCTGCAACCTGAGGAGGCCAGTGCACCACAGCCCCTGGAATCTGGGAGCAGTGAGGCAATCATCGCACCCCAGCTCCAGGAAGCCGGGAACAGCAACCCCCCAGAGGGGGTGAGTTTTGGAGAAGCTTCTCCAGCAAAGGTCATCTCAAAACCCGCTCGCTACGTGAACCTCCAGATGCCACTGGAGCAGAACACGGCCAAGGAGATCTACCTCAGCCCATCCAAAGTGAAGGAATTTGAGCTCACTACGGGTATGAAGGAGCAGACTAAAGGTCTGGGACTCTCAGAGACAGTGGGTTTGGTAGGAGAATAAATGCTTTAAAATGGGTTTAAAGATTGTATCCATAAATGTGCGTAGCATTAAATCTACTACGCGATGTGTTGCGACCTTGGACTACCTAGCCAAGGTCAAAGCTGACCTGTTGTTTCTGCAGGAGTGTGCGATACCGCACCTCAGCTCCTACAGGCAATGGTCACGATGGTGGTCCCACGGGCCATCGATCTGGTCGGGCGGAAACGACTCTCGTTCCTCCGGCCTGGGTATTCTGCTGCGGGGAGGCAACTTCACCGTCTCCGAGGTCAAGGAGGTGGTGGGCGGGCGACTCCTGGTAGCAGACGTAATGTACAAGAACGCTCCACTCCGGTTAATTAACGTGTATGGCCCGGCACAAGGGGCTGAGCGGCTGGAGGTTTTTCAGCAGCTCCCACTGCTGCTGGCGACCTCCAGGCCGGTCATTCTGGGCGGGGACTTCAACTGCATCATCGATGCGGCTGGACGATCCGGCAGGGCCGGAAGCAGATTGGACGCTACGTCCAGATCCCTGATGGAAACAGTTAAGGATGCCAAGCTGCACGACGTCTTCAGCAACCCTGCAGACGGAGCGCAGCGTAGATACACCTGGTCGCGGCCAGACGGGTCCATTCGTTCCAGGATAGACTTCCTGTTTGTGTCCCGTGCATTCACAGTCAGATCCACCGACGTCAAGCCGGTGTTCTTCTCTGACCACTGCCTCCTACTGGCGGACTGCCACTTGGAGGAAGACCTGAGGGTGGGCAGGGGGGCATGGAAGCTAAATGTGCAACTGCTGACCCCAGAGAACATTGAGGAGCTCAAGAGGGATTACAAAGGTTGGAGAACCGTGAAACCCCTCTTTGAGTCCCTGACACACTGGTGGGAAGTGATCAAGGGAAGCATCAAGAGGTTTTTCATCCGCAAAGGCACCCAGAAAGCTAGAAAGGAACAGAGGGAAATGTCCCGACTCCAGGAAAAGATGCAGAATCTGCTCCGGCTGCAGTCGATGGGGGTCGATGTCAAGGAGGAGCTCCAAGAGGTGAAGGGCCAGCAAGCCTCGCACTTTGCCTCGGAGGCCTCCAAGATCATCTTCCGTTCCAGAGTCCGCTCCGTGGAGCAGGATGAGACGTGCTCACGTTTCTTCTTCCAAAAGGTACACAGAGAGCGCTCTGTGATCAGCAGCCTGAAGGAAGAAGACGGCTCAGTAAAGTCTTCACGGTCCGACATTCTGAGGATCAGCAAATCCTTTTATGCCGGACTGTATGACGTGAAGCCCACGGACAGCACGGCCTCCCAGTCCTTCCTGTCCTCTATCACGGAGGTCTTAGACCACAGTACGCGGGAGAGCCTAGACAAACCGCTAACTCCTGACGAACTGACTAAGGCCCTCGAGTCCTTCGAGAAGAGTAAAACTCCCGGAAACGACGGCTTGCCGGCGGAGTTGTATTCGGCTCTGTGGGACTTGATCGGCCCAGACCTGCTAGGGGTGTACGAGAGTATGCTCCTGGCCGGTAGTATGTCAGAATCCATGAGGAAAGGCATCATCACCCTCATCTATAAGCACAAGGGGGAAAGGGAGGAAATTAGAAATTGGCGACCCATTTCACTGTTGAATATGGACTATAAGATTCTGTCCAAGGTCATCGCCAATCGGGTCAAATCCGCTCTGGAATTGGTGATTCACCCTGACCAGACCTGCTCTGTGCCAGGCAGGAAGATCTCTGACAGCCTGGCGCTGCTCAGGGATACGATTGCCTATGTACAGGACAGGGGTGTGGATACCTGCCTCATCAGCTTGGATCAGGAGAAGGCCTTTGACAGAATATCGCACACCTACATGGGGGATGTGCTCTCCAAAATGGGCTTTGGGGAGGGAATTCGAAATTGGATCCAACTGCTCTACACTAACATCAGTAGCGCAGTCTCAATCAACGGGTGGGAAACAGATAGCTTTCCGATTAAATCTGGAGTCAGGCAGGGCTGTCCTCTCTCGCCTGTCCTTTTCGTGTGTTGCATAGAACCCTTTGCAGAGTCCATCAGGAAGGATCCGGGCATAAGAGGAGTGACGATCCCAGGCAGTGGAGGCACTCAGGTAAAAGCCTCCCTGTACATGGACGACGTCGCCGTCTTCTGCTCGGATCCGCTGTCGGTGCGCAGACTGATGCACATCTGCGACCATTTCGAACTGGCCTCGGGAGCCAAGGTAAATCGTGGGAAGAGCGAGGCCATGTTCTTTGGGAACTGGGCTGACCGATCCTTTGTCCCCTTCACTGTCAGGGCTGACGGCCTGAAGGTGCTGGGGATATGGTTCGGAGGGACCGGGGCATGCGTTAGAAACTGGAAGGAGCGAGTGGCTATGGTGAAAAGGAAACTGGGCATGTGGGAGCGACGCTCCCTCTCCATTGCGGGTAAGAACCTGGTCATCAGGTGTGAGGTACTCTCGCTGTTGCTGTACGTGGCGCAGGTCTGGCCCATTCCACACTCCTGCGCGATGGCGATCACTCGAGCCATCTTCCGCTTTATCTGGAGGTCGAAAATGGATCGTGTCCGCAGGGACGCGATGTACAAGCCTCTAGATAAAGGGGGAAAAAACGTGCCCAACATCGCCCTCATACTGATGGCCACCTTTGTGTGTGGCTGCATCAAGCGGTGCGTAGACCCTCAGTACGCAAACACCAAGTGTCACTACGTGCTGAGGTTCTACCTGTCCCCGGTGTTGCGAAGGATGGGTCTGGCCACGCTGCCGCGGAACGCTCCAAGTAGTTGGACCGTGCCGTACCACCTGTCCCTGGTGGAAAAATTTATGCAGAAAAACACCTTTGACCACAAGTCCATCAGGCAGTGGTCAGCACGTAACGTCCTAGAGGCCCTGAGGGATAAGGAGAGGGTGGACCCTGTGGGATGGTTCCCCGAGCAGACTGTCAAAGTCATTTGGCAGAATGCCTCATCGCCAGAACTTTCCAACAAGCACCAAGACGTAGCTTGGCTGGTGGTGAGAAAGGCCCTCCCCGTCAGATCCTTCCTACACGCCAGGAGTCTCACCCCCTCTGCACGATGCCCTCGAGGTGGCTGTGGTGGGGAAGAGACCGTTGTTCACCTCCTTGTGGATTGTGCCTTTGCAAAGAAAGTCTGGAGAGAGATGCAGTGGTTGCTGTCGAGGTTCATCCCGAGCAGTTCTGTGACACAGGACTCTGTGCTCTACGGGCTGTTCCCAGGGACACACACCGAGACAAACATCGACTGCAGCTGGAGGATCATCAACTCGGTGAAAGACGCGCTTTGGTCTGCCCGAAACTTGTTGGTCTTCCAGCACAAAGAGTTGTCCCCGACCGATTGTTGCGGACTGGCACAATCCAAAGTCCAGGACTACGTGCTGAGGGACGCACTAAAGCTTGGGGCAGCTGCCGCAAAGGCGCAATGGGGAAGGGTCGCTGTCTAAGACCTTTCTACCACAGCGCACCGAGAGACTGGGAACTGTTTAGAGCCCCTCGGGCTGTACAGATCAAAATGAAAGGCTGTAAATGATTGTAATATTGTTTGTACTGATGCACCTGGTGATACATTTTGTAAAAGTTTAACCTGGATTGTACCCTTGTAATGTTGTTTTTGAAATGGTTTTGAATGTGATTGAAGATTTTTTATGAATAAAGTATATTTTTACAAAAAAAAAAAAACATGTCTCAGGTAACAATCCAGACATTATCATCTTTGATATTCTGCATTTTAATTCACACCCTAACTCTGCAAGCACTCTTAGCAGAACATCAGTTCTACTTCTAACTATATTGTTTATTTCTACATGGAGCACAACAAACGGATCCTCCCACTCCCACTCCAAGCTCATTTCCAGCCGTGAGGAGATATCCTTAACCCTGGCACCGGGCAGGCAACATAACCTACGGAGTTCCCAGTCATGGCTACAGACAACAGTATCTATTGTCCTGACTATACTGTCCCCTATCACTACCACGAGTCCCAGTAGTGCAGTGTCAGTGAGACACACAATGATGCAGTCCATGGCCTTTGCAATAACAGTATCATTCACAAATGTTGGCATTTCTACTTTGGAGCCCAAGGTCCGAAAAGCAGTTCAGATCCACTTCAACTCTTGAAAGCAGTCTTTACAGACAACCACCAGGGAGGGATTCAATCAGGTCATTGTCCCTTATAAAGTAATGGCCTCCAGCAATCGTCGGCTTCAAGAGAAGAATCAGAGAATTGGGATTGATTTTAATCGTTTTCTATTTTAAGTTTTTGTTTGAACAGTGAATGCTAAGGGTGTTAAATGTAAAATGCTAGAGGAGCTAAGTCAGGGGCAAGAAGGGTATGGAATTAAGACAGTTTCCTCTTGATCTAGAGTCAGGTGATTGAAATTAGCAGCTAATTCAATTAGTTTAGTGCAAAAAAAACTTTGAATAATCAGAAGTAGGCTGGACACAATTGAAATGTAAGGATGATTAATGTAGTATCTAAATTGTGGACTGTATTTTCAGTGTTTTATTCCAGTTTCTACACTTATGATCCTTGTAGAGACTGATAACTTTACATTTTAAGACCTTTACTGTATTAAACAGATTAAAAACAACTTGACTAATCACTATTTCTGTAGGAAATTTATTCTTTAAAATACAGAAGAAAACTTTCGCCTTCTACTTTTAATACAACTGAAAAACCCACTTCACAGGGGTACTTTACATTGTCCCTTAAGTAGTCATTTTCCCAAAGTGAATCTTAGTTCCCAAGATTTTACTTCCATTCCTTTCCTTTACTGTCTTTCACGGTGGGAGTTTTTCCTGGCGATTCTCCCTCTAGCGCAAGCAAGGCAAATCTTCCAGTTTCACTTTAGGATCTCATGAATTTGGCCTTTTTAATCTGAGCATGAGCCCCACCCCATTCCTGAACATTTGAAACCCTCGACCTCTAACTGCTTCCTCTCTTCCAGATCCTGGTAGACCTCTTGTGTTTGAGAGTTTTCAAGGATATCATAGAAACCCTACCCCTCTCAAAGCCCGTCGCCATGGCAATGTGAATCACATGGGCCTTGTATCCAGGTAGAAATGCTGATTAGCTACCCTAGAGACTCTAACTTTTCTTTTAATCTTGGAAGTAAAAGAACAGTTTAAAGCACAACTGTTACCACCTGACATTTTCAACACCTTCCTGGGACTTGAGACTAGCAGCCTAAACCTGTAAATGCAGCTGCTATTGCTATTGTCTCCAAGTGTGAACACCTTACACCTTCTTTCCAGCAAAACAACCCAGAATCCCTTTAATCTTTAACAGCTATGTGATCCAAATCTGTTGTTAGGCAGACTTCCAAACAGGTCACATGGTTCCCTTCATTTTATCCTAAATTAAAGACAGTCCCAAAACATAACATAGTAATAGATTTGATTTATACTATCATTGACATCTACATTGATAATTAGCCTTCTATTCACAAAAATACAATGTGCCCATGGTGTCTCTCCCATTTACAGCACACATTGGAAAATTCTGACTGTGCCCGTAGAATGAGGGAATTTTTAGGAAAACTGTGGGGGAAATGTCAGGATGCCCATTATGGAGAATCCCAGCTGGTAAGGTTGTGGGCCAGGGTTGTACATTCCTGAAATTTACTTTAGGGCCCTTACTGGATTTGCTGAGGACCAAAGAAGCAACAAGAAACATCCTGATGGTGGAAAAATACATGGATTCAAACTTAGTTCCCCCACAACAAATCTGATCTTTGCTCAGAATATTGGATAGAAAGTGTGGTGAACAAAGTGCCATAATTTATAATTTGCTAAATATCCAAAATGCTAACCACATCAGCTATGCTTTATAGTTAACATTAGCGATTCTGATGTATTCATAATAGTGACAGCATACGAGAAAAACTGAGGTGGGAAATAACATGGGCTTAAATAAAGACACTTGCAACAGTGTAAGTGTCTCAGATTCTGATGCACATTTTATCTCTGCCTTCTTCCTGGTTACATTGGACTGACAACTTAGTGTATGTTGGCAGGTAGTTCAACCCACAAAGAAACATAACAGGAAATATCACTATGAACATCCTGACAAGTATCAACACCTAATGTTACTGTCAGAAATAGACATGCACCAACAGTGCATTTTAAAGGTAAGGAAAGGCCACATGAAGCTGAATCTTCCAGTACTCTGAATCCCCCAGTAAAGACTATCCCTCAAATAACTCAATTTCCCATTACAGATTTAAGGTGATTGGTAGAAGGATTAGATTCCAGTTTCTACACATATGATCCTTGTAGAGACCAATAACTTTAAAAAAAGAAATTCGAACTTCCAGTAAATAGCATGAGGGAAAGCTTCTTCACCCCAGAAGGTGGTGGGTGTTTGGAATTCACTGCCTGGTTTGGTGGTGGAGGCAGAAGCTCTCAACTCATTTAAAAAAGGTACCTGGATCTGCTCCTAAAGTTCTGTAACCTGCAAGGTTACAGACTGGGTGCTGGAAGGTGGGACTAGAATGGACAGCTAGTTTTTTAATTTTTTTTATTTTTCAGCCGGCGCAGATACGATGGGCTGAATGGCCTCTTGCTGCTGTGCTGTAACTTTTCTATGGTTCAAAGCTCATCCCTCCAGTTATCTCAATCTCCCATTGAAACTCATCGCTTTCAAGGACCTTAATTCTCCCATTGAAGCACTTTCCTAATATCCTAACTGACACACTGAAGTCCATTGCTTTTGCACCCTAGTTGCCCAACTGAACCTCATTCCTTTATTACTCCAATCATTGAAGCCTATCCTATTAGCACTCCAGGTTATTCCAAATAATTTTCATTCTTTCAGTAATAGCTCTTCTAAAATTTAACTTAATATTTGATTTGCGTCCTCTGAAATTACTGTATACTTAATTTGAATCAACCAAGCAATGTTTTACCTAGGACTTAGGTGTTTCAGCACGCTACTGGATTTCTGGGCTTTCAGCTAAGCATATGTAATGAGGCTTGGCTGAGAGCCCAGGAATCCACGAGCCTGTTGAAGCCCCTGAGCCCTGGGGGAAAAAAATGCTTGATTGACAGCTCTGGCTCCCTGATCTATGCTGTCAATTTCACAATGTTTAGCTGCACAAGATAAAGATGTTTCAACTGTTGGAGGGTCTGGATGATTGACACTTTTATTGGGCTGGAGTTTTTTTTAAGAAAGTGGAAAGTTATCAATGAATGACTTTTTGAAGTTTTTTTTAAAAAATATATCCTACCGTCACAATATGGGAGGTCTTGTGATGCTGTGGTAGCATCCCCACCTCTGGGCCAGAAGCTCCAGGTTCAAGTCCCACTTCAGGACTTGATGGTCATGGAATGTGTGTTCATCACGTAGCCAAAAAGGTTGATTATCAACCTGTAAATCTTTCCAATGCCCCTGATAGCAAGCATTAAGAGCAGGAGAATTTCCTGGTTAGCCATGCTGCAGTACTTTGTCAAGCATAATCATGGACCAATCCAATAGAAGTCCATGGTCACCAATGCCCTCTTAGGGCATGGTACAAGGAGGAGGAACTGTTGCTATTAGGTTCATTGGTTCTATACAGGGTATACTGGCTGAATGGGCATAGAAGTGCCACAGCTTGGCATGGGGGGAATGAGGGGGTTGGGTGAGGGGCATACCTTGGCATAGTGACTACACTTTGGCATGGGAGGCATGGGGGCACATGGGCAGCATAGCTTGACATGGAGAGCATGAGTGTCCATAAGGGTTGTTTGGAGGCATTCCATGGCATGGGGAACATGAGGGGCTATAGGGTTGTTTGGGGGCATAGCTTGGCATGAGGGCAATAGGGTGTTGGTGCGGGGAGTGGCCTAGATGGGGCACAGCGAATGTGTGGGGGTGAGGGGCAAGGGCTGGGGGGGCCTCTGTTTTTCTTTTAACTGAGACGAAGTCCCACAGCACTGAGGCGTGCCTTTTAAAACAGCTCACCTTAGCACCCAGCTGCTCTTGTGGCTGCTTCCAGACATTTTCCCGGGTCGGCTGGCCCGACTACAGCTTGAAGCCACCGCCCCAACCCCTCAACATTGCAAATCCTGTCCTTGCGGGCAATTACCCCCAAGGCGGGCGGGCTGATCCATGAATTTTCCCAACTCCCTCTACCCACCTCGAGGATGAAAATCCAGACTGTTGATTTGACTCATGCAAAAAAAAAGGGCACTGAGTCGAGCTGCCTTCCAAAAAGGGAGGTGGGGTGAGAAAATATGAAATATGCCCCACTGAACATTCCCATGCATGTGTGGCTACCCATTCAGGATTTTACAAGTCATTAATGCTTGCTCTCCAGAATTGTGCAGTATGTGGCTACGAATTAACAACATAACATTTTGATGCATTCTCCTGGCTATAAGAATACCTTTAAGTTAATTGGCAAAAGAAGCAGAGGTGAGATAGGGACACTTTTTTTTAAACGCAACCAGTTATGATCTGGAATGCACTTCCTGAAAGAGCAGTGCAACAGTAACTTTCAAAACAGAACTGGATGAATAACTCGATGGTGTTATGTTGGGGTGAGGGGTCAAATGGTCGATTAGCTCTTTTCCCCTCATCGCTTCGACACAACAGGATTTTTGTGCACAAAAAAAACATTATCTTAAGAGATTCCTTTGCCCAGTATTTCACTACTTTGTCATTTAGGACTCAATCAGTAACACTGCTGCCTCTGAGTTACACAGTTGTGGGTTCAAATCCCACTCCAAAGTCTTGAGTCTAAAATCCAGGTTAACACTCCAATGCAGTACTGAATGAATGCTGCATTGTTGGAGGTGCTGTCTTTCTATTGAAATGTGAAACCAAGGTTCCATTTGCCCTTGCAGGTAGACATAAAAGATACCATAACATTATTCGATGAGCAATGAAGTTCTCCCGAGTGTCCGGGCCACTATGTGTTGCTCAGCTAAAAGAGATTATCTGGTTCTTATCTTATTGTTGTTTGTGGGACCTTGCTGTGTGCAAAGTGCTTGCCAGATTTCTCTACATTGCAACAATGACTACACTTTGAAATATACCGAATAAAGCACTTTGGAATATCCTGTAATCACAAAAGACACTATATATAGCCAAGTCTTCCATCCTTTAATGGTGGTATTAACCCATTAATGAATGAGTATATGGATTAATTCCTCCATTCAAATGAATCCACTGAGCTTCAGTACAAATATATCCCGCAGTGTAATTACTCTTGCATTGGGCTATGCTTTTGCTTATAATTTCATGTTTAAACCATATATTTAACTATAGCATGATTCTGTGATCCAGTGCAGCAGTGGGGAATCTTGCTCACAGAATGTGCATATTTGTAAAGGGTGGGAATGTCATTTGTAAGTTTCCACTCATTACCACTAAAATGAATGGATGGAAAAAGCATGGAAAATTGCCTGCAATTTCCTACAGAAGCACAGGATCATGGATTCATCCTTTACATATGTTATATCAAGCCAGCAATTGCCAGTTTAGGAACAAATTGTCACCTTTCTCAAATCTCTAAATATGCTACCTGCAACAATCACCACAAGCATACGTGGAACTCCTACACAAAAGACTATTAAAGATGCCCCACCTCTACTCACTTTGCCAGATGTATATTTAAATGGGATAATTTCTAATAATTGCACAATACTACTCAGCTTTAATTAGGTAATTCTTGCAAGTTGCCTTTAATTGTCTGCCAAATCACCCATCTATTCCGTTCCTATCACTGCATTTGGATGCATTCTCCTAGCTATAAGAATAGCTTTAAGGTAATTGGCAAGAAGCAGAGGTGAGAAAGGGAGATCTTTTTTACACAATCAGTTATGATCTGGAACACACTTCCTGAAAGAATGGTGCAAGCAGCTGCAACAGTAACTTTCAAAACAGAACTGGATAAAAAGTTATGATCAAGTGAGGAGGGGTTGAATGGTCAAATGACTCTTATCCCTTTCCTCGCTTGACTACAACAGGATTTTTGTGTAAAAATGATATACTTGCCAATTCACTGGGTGTTTAACTGTTTGTGCTGTGACCAACAAATACACAAAACGCTCCGACTTTCACAAACATGCACTCAAAGTTCACATATACACACACACACACACAAATTGATTACAGAGTGCGGAAGATAGACTGAGTACTTTAGAGCCCTGTAAAATTAAAGGAGTATATGGCTCTTTAAGGTTGGTGACTTGGCTGGCTCCAGGCTGAATTAGGTGGTCCTACAGCCTTCACTTGGTTTTCCTTCTGCTTTTGACATCAAGGCAGTTTAAAGCTGTAAACAGATGATTTATCTGTTCTTCTGGAGGCAACAGCACTGGGTTGAATTCTTTTTAAAGTTTCTGTTTCCAACACTTGGAAAGTCAAAAATCAGCAGACAGGGCTCAAAAGGCAGAGAGAGAACTCACTCAGGGTCTTGTTCCTTCAACATCTCAGTTGCTTGTCCAGTACTGCAGAGTAAGGAGGTGCTTAAAACATATAAAGGGTTGGCTCATCACATGACCTTCTCTCGCCCACCACTGCCAAGTGATCCAAGAAAGGTCATGGCTAGTGTATTCCAATTGTAATTTGATTAGATAATGGCTGGGAATTTTTCGCTCAGTTGGGCCCCATTTTCCAAGTGATTATGCCTAATGGTTTGTCTCCACCCAGTTGAGTACTCAGGTGATTATCTGGATGCTTTGCTAATGGCAAATTACTCCTAGTGCTGCTTTTCAGGCAGGTTGTCTCCATTTCATCACTTTTTGGAATGCAGAAGGTACAGTGATGCAAATGTACAGCCATCTTTGACTATGATCCCAAGTCGCTAGAATGCGGCTTTAGTCTTAAAAAAATAATTAGAGCTTTCCTGCCAGTAAATTAAAAAATCAATTTTTGAAATAAAGCATAGTTTCACAACAATGGGATAAACATTGCAGGACTATGACACAAGAGCAGGGGTTTGGGTCTAATTGAGATGCTCTTCCGAAGAGCCGGCACAGGCATGATGTGCAAATGGCCCCCTCCTGTGCTGTATGAATCTATGATAGCAATTTGGGGCACAGTAATTAAGTGATTATCACAATGAGCTGTTGGAACAAGATATAAATTAACCATTTGGACAGTGTAAGGAGAAGCAGTTCAGATTATGCAGCCTGCAGCCCTTTCCTGGACGCTTACAAGATTCAAAAATCCCATCCATACACCAAACTACCCATCAAGGGGAAAAGCATGAAATAACTAAGAATAATACCATAAACTAGTGCAGATTTTCTTCCTTTTGATTTAGCTCCTAAAGCTTCACATAGAGCAACCCTGCAAGAAGCCTCTCTTTGTAGTCTGGGCCATTGATATCCTCCTGACCCAGCAGAACCTAATGAACATCGCCAAGCTATCAATCCTTGTCAAAATGGTGACATAGCTTGCCTACATTCCTTCCCCCCACCCACCTTCTTGTGTGTGGTTACTCAAAGTTCAATTTTTAATTTCAGTTTCTGTTGCAGCACGCTTACTTTCTGAGGTTTGCTATAATATTCTCCTTGCATCAGCTCTACACTGTTTTGGAAAAAAGCAATCACTCATTCCATTTATGTATGATAACTGAATTATACTCAAAAAGCGGATCACGGTGAGTTCCCAGTTGAAGATGTCCAACAAACTCAACTTAGCAAAGGAATAAAATGAGAACAAAATAAGTGGGATGCTGAAAGATATTCTGAACTGTATCATTTGTCCCTGTTGACATCAAGCAACAAACTAGAATGGGGTCGATTTTTGTCTTTAAGTGTAAATCAGTTTTCCTTTAGCTTGCTACTACTTTACAATCTGTCTGAATGCTAATGCTCAATTTTATCTTCTAACCTACTTTGCATTATTATTCACAAGTCCAATTGCAAACTCAGAATTGTCTAAGATTGATACTTTTGCTAGGATAGTGATTATATTACTGGATGAGTAATTGAAAGACCCAAGCTAATAATCTGGAGATAAGGGGGCCAGCTTTTGCGGTCCTGAAATGATACCACATGGAGGCAGGATTGCAAAAAAAATTACCGCGGAGTACAGCAGCCGGGAATCCCACCTCCATTCCTGCCCAGCACCATTTTGTGCAGCATGGGAAAGAGTGCGGGCAGAAACTGAACTAGCGCCTATTAATGACTCACTTAACATCATGGTGGGCTCATTAAGAACCTGCCCCAGGTAGGTTTGGGGGTTTTAATTGAGGCGGCCAAACTTCAGGAGCCCTCAGGAATCAAACCAGCTGGATGCGGGGGTAGGGGAGGGGAGGGGGAGGGAGGTGGGAGAACATGGCATAGAGACGGACACTGTTAGAAATGGCAAGTGAAAATTGATTCTTAAAGTTTAAAGGGCTTAGCCCTATATAGTTTAAGGTCCCATTTAAGCATCTGAATACTTGTTCTAATTTCAAATATTAAACAGGGTAGCAATCTACTTGCCTCGTTTATGAAAGGAGAATTAAGAAAGTTGTGCACGTCTGCTGCAAACCAATTTAACTTTTGTCTTAGTTTTAGTAAACGTCATGATAACCAACTTGAGGGAAATATGGGGTCCAGAAAAAGCTGATCCATGGAAAATAAGACTGCCATAAAGCACGAGTAATGCTCCCAGTAAAAAAAGTGTTAATAGGTCAGGGTTCTCCAAAGAACTGGATCTGTATGAAAAATCTCAAATAGGATTTTTTTTTTTTAATTTACACCAATAATCGTTGTAATATTTGAAAAGGGAAATTCTTATTTTGTTGTTATTGTAGTATGAATGTAATGATAATGCTGCCCTAATGTCAGAGTAGCATGCTTGTTAGATAAGCTGTCTCTAACAGAAGCAAATAGTAGCTAAGAATTCCACTGATATATAATAGTGATTAAGTTCAATGCTGCTGATGCTCAGTAGGGAGGCCATGGACATAATGACAGATTGGGGAGTTGAGATCATATTTGAAGGAGGGGAAGTGTCAATTGGAGAGGAAAGTGGGCTTTCACCATGAGGACTCCTTCCAAAAATCAAAATAATACCATTTAAATTGGCAGTAGGTTGTGCGGTGATTTGAGATGTCTAGAGGGTCTATTGGGTGATATTTAAATGCAAGTTTCATATCTGCTTCGGGGGTGGGGGGAGGTCAGAGTGCTCAAAATCTCTCTGTGCTGCATTCTTCTGTCCCTACACGGGAATGCCCTTCTGAAGTCGGATGCCTCCATTCACACCTCAGGTCTGCCAAAGTAGGTGGCAGACACATCTTGATGCCAATTAAAACCCTGGGGTCACAAAATTGCACTCCCAGCAGCTTGGCAACTGGGTTGGGATTGCAATGGCGGGATTGGTCCTGCCTCCCAATTCCCAACTCCAACATGAAAATCCAGCCCACCCACAAGTTCAAACCCCACCACAGCACCAGGGGAATTTCAAGTGAATTAATCAAATGCAATCTGAAATGGTGGCCATGAAACCACCCAATTATTGTCAAAACCCATCTGGTTCACTCACGTCCTTTAGGGAAAGAAATCTGCCATCCTTACCCTGTCTGACCTGTCTGTGACTAAAGACCAACAGCAATGTGTTTCACTCTTAACTGCCTTTGAAATGGCCTAACAAGCCTCCCTGTTTTATTCAAAAAACTAGTTCATCACCACCTTCTCAAGAGCAATTTGGGATGGACAATATAAGCCAGTCTTACCAGAAATCCTCAAACCCAGTGAACAGATTAAAAAAAATAAAATGTTGCGTCATGTTTGGTGGGATGGGGCAAGTGAAGTGGAGCAGAGCGTACCAAGGGTAGAGCCAAAACTTCAGAAAACATTAAAAGGACTTGGCAACTCACCAACAACCTTTATATCAAGGCTGAATGAGCCGGGAATTAAGATGTTTTGCATAGAATATGACAGGGCAGAATGAAAGGAAAGGGGCATGTAGGTGCAGGAACAAGGCCACAGACAACAGGCATGCAACTCAGCACTCGACCTCCTCTTTGGTGGTTGCTGATAGCGACCAGAGGAGTTTGTCTTCAGTGCCGTTCCACAGCAACATGCAATAAATGGGTTAACCTGCAACAAGATGAAGGTAAGTTTCAGGCAATGGCTGACTATTACTGGCCCAGTTTGTATGCCAACTTGAAGTCACATGGTTCTTGAAGGTGCTCATGAGGCAGTTGGCACAACTCGACATCTCTCTTCTGCTGATCCAGAGCCAGAGAAGGCCGGTTACCAGTGTATTTCACAAGCATTTACGTCTACTCTAAAAATTCCCTGTGGGCCAAGGCCCTTGCTGCAGTGAAAATTGGGTTTGTATGAAATCAGCACTGAATTCAAAAGACCTTGTTGAGTTCAGGTTTCCTGCCTGTATGAGTCATGCCCCAATCCCTTTCCCCTGCGAAAATGGGAACTTTTGGAAATGGGGTGGGACTTCTGGATCCAGGTCCCGTCTGCCATTTTTTAAAGTTCTGCAGAGTCTCCACAATTCCACAAAAATACAGCCCTTTGTGTGGTCTGAAATCAAGGTTGAGCACTTCCAGGACCACTCCCTCCTAACTGTATACCACTGTGCCGCCACCTCCAGTGCATCTGTCCTGCCAGTGTGACACGACATACTCAGTAATGGTGATAGATAAATTTTGGACATCGGTTGTTAAGTATGATTCAGCAAGTAGGGCTGTGTTTGACCAGTCTGTGGATCATCCCTCCCAACTTTGGCACAGGTCTCTAGATATTGCTGCAAAGAGTAAATCTGCCGTGAGTAAATCTGATGCCTAGATTGACATTGGGCACTCTGTCCAGTTTTATTCTTATTATACCTTTTAGTAGTGATTGAGTGGCTTGCTAGATCATTTCGGAGGGCAGTTAAAAGTCAACCATAATGCTGTTAGTCTGGAGTCACATACGGGCTAACTAGGTAAGGATGGCTGATTTCCTTCCTTGAAAAGGACATTAGTGAACCAGTTGAGTTTTTTATGACAACTCCATAGCTTCATGGTCACCTTTACTGGTTCTACCTTTTTATTCTGTGGTAACATGCTCGTACAAAGTACGTATATCTGCTAATAGTTGTCTGCTTTAAAATGGCAAAGAGGGGAGCTTCATTCAAATACATTAACATCTGTTTCTGGTATGAGGTTTCATCCCAAAAGTGACTATCTGCTTACAATTCATATCTGGGCACATTAAACTTTTTTTGCCAACCACAGATTCCTGCTGCATTTGCAACTTTCGTGTGACAATTACTATTATTGTTTAGCGGAAAAGTGAAATTCAATGACTGAACATTTATGACAATTGTGAATATCAAGAAACAGTCAGTGCACCACTAATTTTAATGATAAGAGAACTTGGCCAAGCATGACAGGAGTTTCCCATAAATCTGAAACTGGAGAAAGAGTTGTTGGATAAAAGCAAAATACTGCAGATGCTGGAAATCTGAAACAAAACTAAAAAATTGCTGGAAAAACTCAGCAGGTCTGACAGCATCTGTGGAGAGAAAGACAGAGTTAACGTTTCGAGTCTGTATGACTCTTCTTCAGAACTAAAGAGAAGTAGAAATGTGGTGAAATATATACTGGTTAAGGGGGGGTGGGACAGGTGGAGCTGGATAGAAGGCCAGTGATAGGAGAGGAAAAGGAGAGTGCAAAAGATGTCACAAACAAAAGGTCGAAGGGGTGTTGATGGTGGCGATACTGGCTAAAGGAGGAGATAATGGTGACACTAAGAGGAGAAAGCAGGATGAGCAAGTGACAGATGGCCCTACTGGGGCTGGGGTGGGGGGGAGGGGACGGTGTGGGAGAAAAGATCGAAATAGGTTAAAAGGTGGGGATAAAACAATGAATGAAAATAAATTTTAAAAATAATAATAAATAGGTGGGGGAAAAAATTTAAAAATAAGTATTTGAAAAAAGGGGATCAAAAAGGGGTGAGGATGGAGGAGAGAGTTCATGATCTGAAGCTGTTGAACTCAATGTTAAGTCCGGAAGGCTGTAAAGTGCCTAGTCGGAAGATGAGGTGCTGTTCCTCCAGTTTGCGTTGAGCTTCACTGGAACATTGCAGCAGGCCAAGGACGGGCATGTGGGAATGAGAGCAGGGTGGAGTGTTGAAATGGGAAGCGACAGGGAGGTCTGGGTCATGCTTGCGGACAGACTGAAGGTGTTCCGCAAAGTGGTCACCCAGTCTGCGTCTGGTCTCTCCAATGTAGAGGAGACCGCATTGGGAGCAGCGAATGCAGTAGACTAAATTGAGGGAAGTGCTGCTTCACTTGAAAGGAGTGGTGTTTGGGCCCTTGGACGGTGAGGAGGGGGGAAGTAAAGGGGCAGGTGTTGCACTTTCTGCGGTTGCATGGGAAGGTGCCGTGGGCGGGGGTTGAGGTGTAGGGAGTGATGGAGGAGTGGACCAGGGTGTCTCGGGGGGAATGATCCCTATGGCATGCCGACATGGAGATTGAAGGGAAGATGTGTTTGGTGGTGGCATCATGCTACTGGAAATGGCAGAGGATAATCCTTTGAATGCGGAGGCTGGTGGAGTGAAAAGTGAAGACAAGGGGGACCCTATCATGGTTCTGGGAGGAAGAGGAAGGTGTGCTGGCAGAGATACAGGAGATGGGTCGGACACGGTTGAGGGCCCTGTCAATCACCATGGGTGGAAAACTTTGGTTAAGGAAGAAGGAAGACATGTCAGCGGAACTGTTTTTGAAAGTGGCATCATCTGAACAGATGAGACAGAGGCGAAGGAACTGAGAGAATGTGATGGAGTCCTTACAGGAAGCAGGGTGTGAGGAGCTGTAGTCGAGGTAGCTGTGGGAGTCGGTAGGCTTTAATGAATATTGGTGGACAGTCTATCATCAGAAATTGAGACAGAGAGGTCAAGGAAGGAAAGGGAAGTGTCAGTGATGGACCATGTGAAAATGATGGAGGGGTGGAAATTGGAAGCAAAATTAATAAATTTTTCCAGGTCCAAATAAGAGCATGAAGCAGCACCGAAGCAGTCATCGATGTACCGGAGAAAGAGTTGTGGGAGGGGGCCTGAGTAGGACTGAAACAAGGAATGTTCCACATACCCCATAAAGAGACAGGCGTAACTGGGGCCCATGCGGGTGCCCATAGCCACACCTTTTATTTGGAGGAAGTGAGACGAGTTTAAGGAGAAATTGTTCAGTGAGAGAACAAGTTCAGCCAGATGGAGGAGAGTGGTGGTGGATGGGGATTGTTCAGGCCTCTGTTCAAGGAGCAGAGAGTCCTCTGACCATCCTGGTGGGGGATGGAGATATAGAGGGATTGGACGTCCATGGTGAAGAGGAGGCGGTTCTCAATGAAAAGATCAAGAGCAGGTAAGAGGCCAGAGGGAGGGGTCCAGGTGGACGGAGAATACTGGAGGCAGGTGAAAGGATCCATTGAACGGGGAGAGGACTCCTGCCCAAAGAAGTGAGCATGGAGACAAAGGTGGTGAAAGAAGAGTTCAGCATCGTGCCGAGCCCGAAATTCATTGAGGTGAGGGCATAAGGGTATGAAACTAAATCCTTTGCTGAGCACTGAACGTTCAGCATCAGAGAGGGGAAGGTCAGGGGGTATGGTGAATACACGGCCGGGGCTGGGATTAGAAGGCGGGATGGGGTCAGAGGGACGGGAAGGGGTGGAGGGTCCTGGATGGGCGTTGTTGGAGCTGTGACAAAGGTATATTACATTAAACAGAAAACCATTGACAGGTTGTGTTCTAATGCCCCTTGCAGCATTGATTAAAAAGTCCTTAAGAGTGAAGGTCTCCACTACGCTGATCCTCCTCCAAAGAAGTGGTCCATGTCCAGACCGACTGAAGTTGTGTAAGGCACAGCAGGCTACAACTATGGAGGAGACACATTCTGGAACAGGGGGGTTTCCCTCAGTGTCCTGGCCCACATTTATTCTCCAGCATCACTAAAACAGGTTATTTGATCAATATTTCATTGCTTTTTGCACAAACGTTACAACAATGACTACACTTCAAAAATACTTCATTGGCTGTAAAGCACTTGGGACATCCTGCAGTCAAGTAATTATAGCAAATTACTTTGCTATATAATTGCAAGTCCGTCTTTCTTTTATGTTGTTGAGTCCCTCCTGATCCATCAAGGCAGCAACGGTGCTTTTTTGTAAGACACGGATTTTACCTGAAATAGTCATTCAGAGGAGAGGCATGTTTCAGTAGCAGAACAGTGTGAATAGGGGATGTATAAGCCAATCAGGTGCCTGAAAAGCAGATGGTTAGCAACTATGCCAAGATATCACCCAGTCAGTCAAGCCAAGTCTTTGGCAACAAAACAATCTCATCTGAGAACAGTATAAAGGGAAACAAAAGACTTGCATTTATATAGCACCTTTCACAACACCCAGGATATCCCAAAGCACTTTACACCCAATGTAGAAATGTTGCAATGAAGGAAATATAGCAGATATTTTTCACACTGCAAGATCCCACAAACAGCAATGTGATAATGACTCTTAGTATTGGCTGAGGGATAAATATTGGCCAGGACACCAGGACAACTCCCCTGGACTTCTTTGAAATAATGCCATTGGATCTTTTATGTCTACCTGAGATGAAAAACAGTTTAACATCTCAGCTAAAAGACGGCAACTCCGACAATGTAGTGTCTGCCTGGATTTTGTGCTCAAGTCTCAGAAACAAAATTAGATTCCACAACCTTCTTCTCAAGAGGTGAGAGAGCACCCACTGACACTACACATGTACCATATATATGCAGGTCTCCTTTATCAATCAATACTATTACATATCAGATTAATAAATCAGGAAACACTGCACAGGTTCTATTGAGAATGGAATCACTAATGCATGTCAGTTCAGTAAGCATCATGGGCTGCAAAACTGACCACACCAGGTGCAAAGTCTACTGCAGCGTTCATTTTTACAGTGCGGTTTTTGTGGGCTACTGCTACATTTAAAATTATCTCTTGTTGAACAAGATGTAGATCATATTTTAAATTATATAATTTGTGTTAAGTATTAAAGAACTTTTCATGCAAGCTTTTAGTGACAGACGTCCCTTTCACTTTTATTAGTTTGGTTGTTCTTGTGTTGAGCGAATCTTTGGTGAAAGATGGTAGGACAAGTGGTGATCCCGAGTCTTCCTCCTCTGTTGTGGGATTTTCTCAGGAAACTGTATAATTTTGAGGATGGTTTAAGGTGCCGGTTATCAGGCAGTGAATTCAAAAGATAACATGAAATCTGGCATCAGTGATGCAAGCAACTTGCTTTGTTTGTATTTACATCAAGCGTCTGCATCAAAAGACCATAGTTGAACAACAAAGTGGTTTGGTTACTTTGCCACACGGCAACATGCTGAGTAGCTGGAGTCCAATTCTACAGTGCACGTCCTCGTCACAGATAGAGCAGGTTTAAATCACAGCGCCAAATGATGAAGGCTGCGCAGAATTCATTCTTGAAGCTTGATGCTCTTTATCATTTGTTCCCTTCTCTCCCAGCCGCTCCCCTTCAGCATCTATCTCTTATCAATGCAGTGCAACCCTCCAGCATGACTTGCCATTAAACACACCTTCCCAGCAAACGTCTCTAAAGTTGAGCCTAGGTCAGCCCAGCAACCTCGCTTTATTTAGTGAAAGCTTGATTCACAATGTTGGGATGTGGCTGGAGGAATATTCACCTGTTTTCCTCAATCATGGAATCTTGCAGCTCAGAGGGAGTCCATTTAACCCATTGTGCCTGCTCCGACTCTTTGAAAGAGCTACCTGATTAGTCCTACTCCCTTGCTCTTTCCCCACAGTCCTGAAACTTCTTCCATATATATTTATATTCCTTTTTGAAAGTATTATTAATATCTGCTTCCATCATCCTGAAGTAGTGCATTCCAGATCATAACTCAATGGTAATCAATCAACTCCCCAATATGTTTTCAGCTGTGGCAGCATCAGGTAAGCTGAATAGGAAAGGCAGAACACGGAGGTTGTAGGTATCTGATTGATCACCAATTCTCCCAAACCCCTCAGCATAAATTAAAAGCGGAGCGAGTGACATTCCAATTCTGAGCTTCCCGGCCAATGTAAAACTCCAGAATTCCTTTTGATTCGACTGATTAACAAATAGATCCACTCCTGATGTATAACAATATGGGAAACCCAGTCAAAGCCCTAAAATAGGATACTGAATAAAACAACACTATTTTGAAACAGTTGTTCCTCAGAGCCAATAAAGGTTTGCTGGTCAGCCCCAGAGTTACACTAAAAAATAAGCTGTAGTCTACCTGAACTTTATCAAACATGACTTTTTTTTTTAATTCGTGTTTGTGAGGTGGATGTGGTGTGATGGGCAACACCAACATTTGCTGCCCATCCCTAACTGCCCTTGCGAAGGTGGTGGCGAGCTCTTGAATCACTGCAGTCCATGTGGTGTAGATACATCCAATGTGCTGTCAGAGAGGAAGTTCCAGAGTTTTGGCCCAACGGTAATGTATATAAGAAGGTTCGAATCTCAGTATGGCTAGTAGGCAGTTGATGTATTTTAATAAAATGCTTAAGTTAATTGGATCAGGAGGTAGAATTCACACCAGAGTGTGCCAGTAAGTCCAGCTCTGAACTCCAGTTTGAGATCTACTAACAGGGAATATTTACCTCATGGGTGTGGGTGCCTGTCCCCAAGCCCGTCACTGTATGGGTTGTACAAGCATAGATCCCTTCCACTGTATAGGTCTACCCAGCCTATGGGCTGGTGTAAAGATGATCATGGCCATGGAAGGAGTGTTCACTTCAGACTATTAATCAGCCTGCAAATCCTTCCATTGCAAAACACTGTTCTCCAAGAGAAGTAACGTGAAGTTGCAAAACCACCATCAACCTCTGTTAAAATAGTGCACTCCTGTAAATTAGGCTCAGCAATAATCAGGGCCTTGACTTGGAGGAGAATAACTGCTTAGTCCATTACAGGCACGGTCACGTTGGTAGGATTCAATTTCTCTGCAATATTCCTGCATGGGATCAGCACCATTAGAATGGAGTTGTTGCAATGCACAGTTTTTAAAACTGTGGCATAAAACCAAACAAACTGCAACTCTCAGGACTCAAAGCCATCAAGAATGGTGCGGTCTGCGATATAGGGTGGTGCAGAAAAATGTGGTTTGCTGAAGGTTGTAAGATGTCTTGTCTTGCTAAAACTTTGATATAGTAATGCATGCCTGACCCACTTTTTGTTCATCTGCACAGCAGTTATTTCTCAACTCGTTCTAGGTACAGATGTACATTTATTGCCATGCAATTAGCAATTGTCCAAAGCCGCATTTTAACCTTCATGTGTGCAAACCGACACTGACGTCTTTTGTGCAGAATAAACGCTCAACAACCTTTCTGCAAGACAGCCATGACTACATTTCAAAAAGCAATTCATTGGGTGTAAAGCATTTTGGGGCAACCTGAAGTCATGCAAAGCACATAAAGATGTTGTGTAAAATACCAGTCCCTTTTTCTTTTCTAATCAGTCTCCATCTTAGAAAAGAAAAACTACATTAAAACGTGCCATTGCGTTGACAATATTGGCTCTATTAAAAGAGAAATGTAAAGTTGTCAGCTGTGGCTCAGATGACTCACCTCTCAGTCTCACCTTTAGGTTCAAGGGCCATTCCAGGCCTGGAGCACAAAATCAAGGCTAGCACATCAGTGTAGTGCTGAGGGAGCACTGCACTGTTGGGAGTGCTATCTTTCAGATAAGGTGTTTAACCAAGGCCCCATCTGTCCGCTCAGGTAAAAGTAAAAGGTGGCACTATTTTAAAGAGCAGGAGTTAAGCACAAAAACTAAGGCTGATGTCCCAGTGCAATACTCAGGGAGTGGTGCCTTTAGGGTGTGTTGTTAAACCGAGGCCCCGTCTGCATGCTAAATGTAAAAGATCCCATGGCACTATTTCAAAGAAGAGCAGGGGAGTTACCCTTGGTATCCTGGCCAATATTTATCCCTCAATCATCATCACAAAAAACAGATTACCTGGTCATTGACACAGTGTTGCTTGTGGGATCTTGCTGTGTGCAAATTTGCTGCAATGTTTCCTACATTACAATAATGACTACACTTCAGAAATATTTAATTGGCTATGAAGTGTTTTGAGACATCCCGTGATCATGAAAAGCATTACATAAATGTAAGTCTTTCTTTTTTATATTACAACAAACCTCCCCATAATCCTAGTAGCTACAGGGCCAAGGGAATCTGCACTGTACTGATATTCATCGCTTATCTCAGTGAGCTATGCTTTAAAACTTATTGGCAGCATATTTGTATAAAAATTTGTCCTTGTGAGGTCCACAGTCCCAAAGCTGAAGGCATTGATTGGAGTAGCACTGAGCCACGCAGCCAAGAAGATTCCAGATTCAAATACTGACCAGCGCCGTGTTAGCTGATTTCAACAGGCAAACCAGCAAAGGGTAGTGGAAAATTATCCCAAATTGTAACATCATTTAAACTGCTGTAGCCCAGACGTCAGAGGCGTAGGCTCACTACCCCACTCTGGTCTAAAAGCATCAGGCAGATTTATTCATTCCAATATGGCCAACCACCATTGGCGATATGTGCTATGGGAGTAGACGGTTGAAAACCAAGGCCTGAATTTTCCGGTTGGCGGTGGGGGCGGAGCGGGAGCAGGCGGGCACAGACTGATCACTGCCCGCGATCGGGTCCGCGCCGCCATTTTACACGGACAGGCCAATTAGGGCCCACCCAGTGCATTTTTCGACTCCCGAGGATAGTGGGGGTGCGCCAGCAGCAGCAGGCGTGCACAGACCACCGGGTCCAATGGCGACCTGGCAGCCTCTTCTAGGCTGCTCACAATGGCAAGTGCAAGGCCACAGCAGAGGATGTCTGGTGAGCAGGCCAGGCCGGAGGGTAGGGCTGGGGGGCGGGGGCTGGGGGAGCGGGGGCGGGGAGGCAATGTACCTCTTGTTTTTCAGACGATTGCCTTGCTGCCCTCCTGAAGGAGGTGGCAGCACGGCGGGAGGTGCTGGTCCCCCAGGACGGGAAGAGGAGATCCCCCACATGACGAAACGTGCCTGGGAGGAGGTGGTGGATGTGGTGAGCTTCCGCGATGTGGTGCGGCGTGCCTGGATCCAGTGTCGCAAGTACTTCAACAACTTGTTGCGCCCTGGCAGGGTGAGTACCATGTTGGCACTGGGCATTTAACCCAGCGAGTTGGCTTTCCCCCCCCACCGCTGTCAATACCCACCACCACCCCCATCCTCCACCCAAGTCCAAGTGTCGTGACGGGATTGAATCATTGCCGGCATGTGTCCTTCGCTGTGTGGGCCAGCAGATAGTGCCCATGCTGAGGTCAGCCTGAGAGGGTGATGAAGAGATGTGTTTTCCCCTGCAGCATGTGTTACGCTGAGTCCCACATGACTGGTGTGGGGGGCAACCTGAAGGAGCTGCACCTAGGCGCCATTTTAGAACTCCAGGACATGTCCAAGTCCGGGTGATGAGATGCTGGGAGGGGAGCTTCAAGTTGGCGTGGCAACGAGCCATCCACTGCACTCTGTGCTCCACGTGCTTGTGCCTCCTTGCTATGGAAGGATATACCGTGTGGTGCCTGATGTGATGTAGGCAGCATGTGTCCGGGAGGTGGGGGGGGGGGGCCTAGCATCTTTGTCTGAGTGCTCAGCAGCAGCGGGGGGAGGAGACTCTGGAGCCCTGATATGTCCCACTCTGGTTGGGGTGGGCCGTGCACGAACAGAGTCCATGTGCAATTTGCACTAACGTGGCAGAGCGCATGAGGACTGGCGGCAGCCAGGCGCAGTTAGTGATTCTCAGCCGGTTTGAGCAGGAGGCCCTGGATTTGGAGAGACGCCATGCGCCCATTTCCACTGGTGTCAGTGAGGCTGGGGTGCCATAGGCAGGTATTTTTGCCCAAGTGAGGTCAGCATTGTCCTCTCAACAGCCATAGCACTGCTGAATGTTAAATGATTTAATTTTGCAACATGGCTCAACCATTGGTTATGGAAGGTTGAGCGCATAATGATCCGGGGGACAGGGGTGAACTTTGTCATTGTCTCCACGTTAAGTGATCCACTGTCCTTGTTCTTCCTTTCAGCATCATCGGAGCAGGGCCGGGAGGAGGAGTAGCAGATGCCCCCTCTCACACCTGAGGGCCCTGAAGTCTCACCAGTGTCACACCATCTCTGTGAGGCAGGCACCAGCGCAGATACTAGCACCTCGGTGGGAATTCGAATAATGGCTAGTGCCCCGGGTCACAGCGGTGATGGCACTTCACAGTTGCTGGAGGAGCTGGCAGAGACAAAGTGCCCATGGCGCCAGCAGTTGGAGGACTGCTGGGTACCAGGCACATGCTCAGTCGGTGCCTGATGATGTGCCTCTGGAGTCGTCCGCGATGCAGCAGGTGCAGGAAATGCGGCCGGGTGTGCGGGAGCATCTGGGTGAGATACATGAGGCTAACCTTGGCTTGGTCTCCCTAGTGGAGGAGTCTATGCGGACACTAGTCGAAATAATGAGCCATATGTCCAAATACCATGCATCCTCCATGGAGAGAGTGGTGACTCTTGTGTAGAGGGTCCTCCAGGAGACCCGTCAGGGCTTCCTGGGGATGCGCTCTGACCAGCAAGCCCTCACATCGGCATTGACCTCAGGTGGTTGGTGCCAGTGTGGGAGATGGTGTGGGCATCAAATTTCCCAGCTTGTTGCACATCCATCCACGGTGAGCAGGGAGGTCCGAAGCAACCTTACGTCAGTGCAGCAGCTGCCTGTTGTCTCTGCGGGCACCTCTCAGGGCTCTCCGGATGAGGGCGGCAGCTCCTCCGCCCCTCTCCCAGTGACTGTATCATCCGGTGAGGCTGTGACAATTGGGGAGATGCCAGCTGCGGAACTGGCCGCTCCCTCCCAGGCGGGGCCAGCACAGGCTCCACGGGCCAGAGGACGACTGCCAAGGTCATCGAGGCCAACAGGACAGCAGAGTCAGCAGGCTGGCTCAGATGCCACTCCAAGTGATGGGGCAGCACCAAGACATAGCACCTGTAAACAAAAGCATAAGGCACCTTAGGCACACCACGGGTTTTTCACTGGTGCTTTTGTGTTGGCTGAGATGAGGCGATTATGATTTTATTTGATTTTTAACACTGTTGTCTTTTTTTTGGAATAAGTTGCTTTGCTTGACACATTAAATTCAGATATGTCACCATGGCTGAGGGTGCCTCTTTTTTTCTGCATGTGTATGGTTTCCAAAACTGTACTGAGTGCTTTATTGGACATTCAGCTTTATTAATAAGGCCCTTAGTTACTGTTGCTAACCTGGCAGAGTTTGCGCTTAGGGGTTGAGTATGGAGCCTGCAGCCCAGGCTTGTCCTGGAGGTCCATCTGTGTTGTGCTAGCTGAAGGTTCGTTGGATTAAAGCCTCCCGGGTGTCCCTGCCTCCCTGGAGTATACCCGGGTCAGCGTCAACCCTCTCAGCATTTCCCTGGCTTATCCTCGCACTCACTGCAGGATTCATCGTGTGCAGCCGCAGTCACTGTGTCGACATCTTCATCATCCACTGCATCCCCCCTTTCCAGCGCAAGATTGTGGAGAGTGCAGCATTCAACCACTATCTGGGGGGTATTGGAGTGCGCCCCCTGAGCGGTCCAGGCCGTGGCTCCTATTGTACCGCTGCTCAGCTTCTGTTCTTGGATGCCGGAGATGCGTCATGAGCCACCTTCTGAGGGGATAGCCCTTGTCGCCCAGCAGCCAACCATCCAGCCGGGCTGGAGCACTGAAGAGCCCCGGCACCTGGGAGTGTCTGAGGATGTAGGTGTCGTGGGAGCTGCCTGGGTACCTTGCACAGACTTGTAGAATCAGCATCCTGTGATCACACACTATCTGCACGTTCATGGAGTGGAAGCCCTTCCTGTTGACGAAGGCACCGGGCCCACCTACTGGACCCTTTATGACCACATATGTACAGTCTATAGCACCCTGGACGCGGGGGAAGCCAGCAATGGCCATGAAGCCTCTGGCTCACTGTGCCTGACTTGCCTGGTCCCAGCGGAAGTGGATGAAGGTCAATGCACGTCCGAACAGAGCGTCTGTAACCTGCTTGACACAAGTGTGGACAGCTGATTGGAAGACACCACAAAGATCACCCACCGAGCCCTGGAAGGAGCCAGAGGCATAGAAGCTGAGGGCAACTGTGACCTTCAGAGCCACTGACGTGGGCTGTCCACCCACGCAGTTAGCAGAGATCTCAGGGCCAGACAGATATAGTTGACTGTCTCCCTTGAGAGACGGAGCCTCCTTCGGCACTGCACCTCAAACATATTGAGGTAGCTGCGTCGCTGCCTGTAAACCCTGGCAGCAGGATAGTGCCGTCTTCTGTGGCCCCTTGCACCTTGGACTTCCTGTTGCCCTGCGTCCCTTGTGCCTGCGCCTGTCCTCCCAAAGGTGGCTCCCCTGGAGGCTGAATGTGCACTCTTGGCCTCCTCCCCCTTCTAGCCCTCCCTTCCTCCTCAGAGGAGCTGCCTCCAGTGGAGAGTTCAGCTCCCATTCCCAGGCTAAGGGAAGGCTTCCTGAAACCTGCAGGCCCAGAAAAGATTCCTCACTGCAGAGTGCTGTCCTGAAGGTTAAGAGTCCAGAAAAAGCAGCTGGTATGCGTTTTGAAGTATTGCAGATCACAGGCAAGTTTGAAAAACTTTCAAAAATAAACACTTGACTGTGCACACTCGAGACCCCACTGAGCCCTCTTATCCCACCCGTGGATGAGGTTAATACAAATGTGTCCTACCCGCCTGCCCATTGTGACCGTGCGCCGACCCGAAGATCGCACGGGCACCGAAAAATCAGCATCATTTGAACACTTTAGGGCCTTAAGTGGCCCATTAATTAATGGCGGGCGTGCGTCAGACATCATTACACACCCATCCAATGAAATATCACAATGGCGCGTGGTGACATCAGGACACTCGCCCAACGTCACCGCGCGTCATTTTATGTGCAGATGAGCAGGGCCTGCCCCCGCATGACAATGGAAAAATTCTGCCCCAACAACAGAGGTAACATTGCAATTTGGCTCAGCAGCATTGTACACATTTGATCCACAAAGATCTTTATTAATGCAACAGATAGTTCAGAAGGTGCTGTCCAGTATTCTAATTCTGGCCATGTAGCTGTGCTGTGTGGTGGATGTAAGGATTCAACCCTGGACGGTCCAGTATTGGCTATGCATCCATACGTCCTGGTCATATGATTTCCATCTCAAATAAGGGAAGGGTAGGGATGCACATTCATGAATCAATCTAGTCTATGCCATTCAGGTTCTCAAGTGTGGAGGACGCTGAAAAATCAGATATAGTCCTGCCGATCAGTAGTCCTCAAATGTCTGAAAGACATTGTCGGTGACCCAAAAGTAGCCACAGTGGAGGAGAAGTATCTGATTGGGATTGCCACCTGTTGGAATTGCAGAAGCACTGATGGAAATCCAGTTGCCTACAATGGCCTTGTTGTTCCCATACACTGCTCCCTCTGCCTCACCACCATCACTATATAAAAGATTTCATTTGTGTAGCAAATGGCCACATGAAAGAAACACTGAAGAGTTTAACAGTTGATAACTTACTCTTAAGTGCAGTGACTGTTGTCACTCAAGTAAAAGCAACAACCAGATCCCACAAACTGCAATGGGAGGAATGATCAATTCATCTGTTTGTGTTGGTGTTGGTTAGGAAAGTTGGTCAGGTCACTGTGAGAACACCCCACTCTTGTTCAGATGGTACCATGGGATTTTTAACATTCACCTCAACCATAGAACATGTTGACAGGAGCTCAGTTTAATGTCTCAATTGAAGGCAGCATCAGCAACAGTGCAATACTTAGCCATGGTTGTACTACACAGAGGTTACAGTACTACCAACTGAATCAATCTAACAGCCCATTTTGCACAAGCTATTGGGACAAGTCTCTACTTCCAGTGCTCTAATTAGCAATCTTGGTATTCTGAAGCTGAAAGCATGTACAAAACCACGAAAGGTAGACTATTTGGTCATTATTTCATTGCTGGTTGTTGTGCAAATTTTGGCTACTGGTGTTATGTTACCTAACTGTTAAAACTGTGAAAACATTTTAAAAGAACGTAATTGTCTGTAAACCACACTTGGACATCCTGAGGACAAGGGGCCCACATAAGTGCAAGTTCTTCCTTTCTTTCATTCGCTTCTCCCGATGGAATCCAGAGTTTTTTTACTCAACCAGCAGGGAGGGTTTAACCTTCAGATGTAAAATCAACTAGTAATTGTGTGAATTCTAAGATGTTGTAATGGTGACTGGCAGAATATAAATGCAGACATGTTAATCTATGGGACTATGAGATTTGGCTAGCAAACTACATAATCATTTGACTCCTCACAAAACAATGTTACATCACACCTCAAAAGCAAACACTATGTTAGGAAATGAGATAAACGTAGCTTCCTCCCACTCTTCAATTATTTATTTTCACAACAATAATCAGGAAATGTAACATCTACTTCTGACCAGAAACTGCCGAACAGTCTTCCTCTGTTGCTTCATCAGAAATGCATTGATTGTGGAAAAGAAACATTCTACTCTATGTTTTTAAAATAGGTATTCTGCAAATTATCAACCAAAACATTACTGTACTGTAATCAAATTAAGCGGCAGTTACCCAGTGCACAGATTATTGATGTTTGTCATTTTTGAGCATTTCCAAGAGCTAGTTCGCTGACATAAAGAGGGAATTTTAACCTTTGATCCACTGGGAAGGGCCGGCAGAGTTCAGGGAAGCCGGGAGACTGGGTTTAACATCATTGACAGGTTTCCCCTCCTGGACCTAGCCTGATTGACAGGCCTGGCTTTCAGTCAGGTGGGTCCCAGCCTAATATTTAACAATACAGCTGGGAGAGAGTCCCAGAGAACTGAGGCAGGCCTTTTAAATACCTGCTTAGGTACCTTTCTTGGCCATCAAGTCTTGGAGTGGGACTTGAACCTGGAGCTTCTGGCTCAGAGGCAGGGTCATTACCATTGCACCACAGGACCTCATCACAGCCTTTACTATAGTAAAAGAAAACACTCCTATTCATGAAAGCCCATTCAAAACATTTAAATCCCCTCAAGTACTTAATCCATTTACCAAAAGGACTGAAAGACCTCTTTATCTTATTAATAATGAAAGAAAACTTACATTTATTTGGCGACTTTCACAACCACCTGGATGTCTCAACGTGTTTTATAGCCACTGAAGTACTTTTGAACTATAATCACTATTGAATTTGGAAATGCCGCAGCCAATTTGTGCACAGCATGCTCCCATATGTGATAATGACCAGATCATCTGTTTTTGTGATGTTGATTGAGGGATAAATATTACCCAGAACTCTGGGAATAACTCCCCTGCTCTTCTTCAAAATCATGCCATGGGATCTTTTACAATATACATGCAGATGAGGCCTCAGTTTAACATCTCACCCTAAAGGTAGCACTCCCTCATCTGCACTGGAGTATCAGTCTTGGCTTTTGTGCTCAGGTCCTGGAGTTCTAAATCAGTGGCAAAAGCACCACAAACCATGGCACAACTGACACACCTGAATGGTGCAATGCTATGAGCTGCTATAGCATTTAAATTCATGCTCCATGCCAAACTTTCTCCCATCTTCTCCTAAGCCACCAGGCTCCTGCAACCTCTAGCAAGACCTCTAGTACCTTGACTAGGATATTCCACCATGAAGGTGACACAGACAATCTTATTCTCATCCCAATGTCTCCACATGCACATTTTTCAGGACAAAGGAGGGGAGCAGGAGCTCCAACGCAACTCCAGGGGCCTCAAAGGTAATTGTGGAGCCCTAACATCTACACTGACAGAGCTATGCTGGAAATCTTGCCTGGTGACTTCTGTTTGGTTTAGTGTTATGCAGCTTTTAACCACATCAGGAGAACCTGCAGAGACACTCCCAAAGCTGCTTCCATATTACTCTAGGGCTGCTGGCTTGTGTAACCCTAGGCTTCTAGTAGCTGACAGCTGATTCTTCCCTTTCCCATCTTAGTACCTGTCACTAGTCTGACTGTGCATTAATGGCATGATGAATTTCACTGCAAGGATGCAAGTCCCAGCAATCATGTTAGGCCATGATCTCATGATATATGATGGTACACAACTGCCTCCCCACATGTGTCTCATGTCATCAGTTGATACCCCCTGCCATGGACAACTGACTAGAATAAATAAAAATTAGAAATAGCTACAGTTTGTATACAACAGTGGAATACACACTGGAGATTTCATGAAGAATAGAAAAATGGCTAAAGGCTTCCAAACCACAAAACCTGATTCAACAGAAAATGACATTCCCACTCCAAATCCATCGTATTAGCACTTTGCAGGTGGAGAGATAGGTTATCAATTTCATGTCCATTGTCATCATCCCAAAGGGTTGAACGCAGTTGATATAACAAAAGCAATGAAAGTTTTTGTGGAGTAAACAAGTTTGTTTCAAACTATTAAAATGGTGGATAAAAATCAAGTATTATTCAAAAAAAAGCTTTGTCGCTAACCCTTTCCAGTTTCAGATGAACTGGCAGATGAAGGAAACTACATGATTTCACTTCTTTAAAAAAAAAGGAAGAAATAAAGATATATTTAATACAGCCCTTCTTCTGAACACTGGGGCTGGTTACATGAAATTGATATTGTAGGTGCCAAGAATATTAAAGTCAGTAAATCTGAAATGTGTACCTCCCTACAACAGTACGTTACACTTATATAATACCTTTAACATTTAAAAAAATCACAAAAGGGTAGATGAGAGGCAGTGCGAGATCACGTGAAGGGTTCAAGGAGGTAACCAAGTGTATGATTTTTCAAATGAGGCATTAAACTGAGACTTCTCTGCCCTCTCTGATGAATGTGTAAGTTCCATGACTGCTGTTTGAAGAAGAGCAGGGAGTTCTTCCCAGTGTCCTTACCAACATTTATCCTTCAGCCTACACCTAAAGAGGATGACCTGGCCATTAATTTAATTGCTGTTTGCGGGATCTTGCTTTGTGCAAAATTAGCTGCTATATGTCCTACACAGCAGCGACTAGACTTCAAAAGTCATTCATTGGTTGCAAAGTGTTGTCCATGCAACTATCTCTTTATGGGTAAAGAAGTAGGCTTTGAGGCTTGTGAAGGTGCAGGATGGTGCAGCAAGCTAGTGAAATTTAGGAAGAGAATTCCAAAGCGGAGGGCCATGATGACAGTGACAGTGTAGCTGGGAGATGGAAAAACATATTGCTCTGACTTGGAAGAGTGGAGCATGTCAACTGAGATACTCGAGGAGACTGCAGAACTAGGGTGGAAGCAGCCCATGAACAAATCTGCAAATGAGAATGAGGGTTTTGACATGAATACATTGAGAATGGGGAGCCAGGGGAGGACTGAAGTGAGCTCAAATTTCCACACAATGCAATACAAGTCAGAGTTATGGATAAGTTGGATAGCATCAAGCCGAGGAGGAACTTTGCAAAAGTCGAACAAGGAAGTGACAAAGCGTGGAACAGGGTGTCTGAGCAGAGTTAGTGGCAGCGGAATGTTTTAGTGGTGGAAATGGGCAACTTTGGACAATGGATGCTCTCAAATGTTTACACACAATGCCAAATTCAAATGTTAGCATAATCTGAAAATTCTCCCAATTTGGAAGATGCTTCCGATCAGCAGAATATAGCCAAGAGCTGATGCACAGTTTCCCGCTGTCAGCTCTTTTCTTAAATAGAAAGGATAACAATGCCAACCCAAGAAAAGGTGAGTTGAAAAGATAGCATTCTTCCAGCAAAGGAAACACAAGGCGACAGTCCAATGCATTTACATGTTCAATGTTGTACTGTTTGCATCAGCTGTGTCCTGTGATTGAGCAGAGTGTCCAAAGCTGGAGGTCAGCCAGGATATGACCTGTTTGAAAATTGTTCAGTGCAATGGTTCTGTCACTAAGTGAACAAAGGGAATGGAAATTGGAGAACACTATATTGGGACAATTACGATTTTATTAGGGAAAAGTAACACTTGAAGCATAGCAATAATAGTGACTATGAGGTGCTTGAAGCTTCCATAGCGTTTTGGGCCTAGAATTTAGACTGCACAGCACCCATTTTGAACATGAAGATGGGATCAAGCTCAGCTGCGAAGCTCCCCATGGTTGAATTGCCTGCAGACACTCATTGCTAAGGTTCAAACACAAAGGTCAATCAATAGGCTGAGAAACCAGAAAACACCTGGTACAGACTTTTATGCCAGTGAGATTTTACAGTCCGGCAAAGTCAATGGACTTTTGACCGGCTTGCTACATCTTACGGCTCCGCCCCATCCCCTGGGGCCTGTAGAACTTTGTCCGAGGAAGAAATCAACACCTTCAGGAGAGGTGAGGAAAGGTGAAAATCAGCCAAAAAAATAGAAAAAGTTTTCAACTCTCCATGATCAATAAAGAAATTATTAAAACTGCCAAAACTCATTTGATACGCAAATTTAATTTTTACACTAAAATTAGCAAACAGTGGAAATTATTGCCTAAACTCATCAAAAGCAAATTTGTCACTACTCTCTGTCTTTATTTAAACTGCTGGGATGAAATTCTTATCCACAAAATAATTAGTAGACATTTACATTGGACTGGAGTACCTCAGGCAGTCCTATCATGTCACTGCGCTACAAGTACTCCTTAAAAAGGAAGACTAGAATTTAGGAGTCAGCCATTCAGCCCATCAAGCCTCTCCTGCCATTCAATGAGATTATGGTTGACCTGCATCTAAACTCCACCCACTTGCCTTGATTCCATAACCCTTCACATCTTTCCCTGACAAAAATCTATTAATCTCAATTTCAAAATTTTTCAATTGAGCTCCAGCCTCAACAGCTTTTTAAGGGAGAGGGTTTCTTGACACTACCCTTTGTGGGATGAAACGCTTCCCAATTTCATCCTGAATGGCTTGGTTTTAAGGTTATGCCACCTCGACTCCACACCAAAGGAAACAGTTTCTCTGGGCAGAATTTTACTGGAGTATCTCAGGTTGTCATGTCACTGTGTTGTTATGTGTTTAGCACAAGCATCCTTAAAAAGGAAGGCATGGGGAGACAGCGGGGCCAGAAAATGCAGCGAGTTGTTCAAACATCCACTGACTTCGGCGGGACTGGAGAATGCTGCCCACGGGAGGGGTTGTAAAATTCCGCCCTCTGTATTTATCCTATCATCTCCTTTAATCAGCTATACATCTGAATTAGATCGCACCTTATCTTCTTTATTCAAGAGAATACAAACCTAGTGCACGCAATCTGCCCACATAATTTAACCCTTTTGGCCCAGGTATCATTCTGTTGGGAGCTTAGGTGGCTAGAGTGCAGTGCAGAATAACGCCAATAGCTTGGGCTCAATCCCTGTACTGGCTGAGGTAGTTCTTGGGGCTTACCTCCTCATCTTGCCCCACAGTGACATCACAGCATAAACGACGATCAGCAACGCTCATTCTATGAGAATGCTACATGAAGAGAGGGAGATTTTTCGGATGAGATTGGGCCACGGCCAATCCATGTCCAATATATCCTTTCTGCGATACGGGGCTGAATTTTCGTTCCTGGGTCCCTATCTCACTGTTGGGATGAAATTCAGGTCAGAAACCCAAATGCAGTCAGGGGAACCCTGAGGGAGGTTTTGGAGAAGGCCAATCAAGTGGTGGTCTCAGAAACCCCATGGAATGAAGGGTGGCAGGTGGGTTCCTGAAGCTGGAGGGCCAATAGGACGCTTTCCCTAACGCTGAAGGAAGAGCAGCCGCACTGTCAGAGGTAGGCACTGCTGACGTAGGTAGAAGAACAAGGCGGCACCTCAAGATGGAGGTGCCCCCTGAAGACCTTTCGATGTTTAAAATTAGAGAGTGGCCCCAGCTGCCAAGACCATCATTCTGGAGGGGAATTCCCTCCACGGGGCGGCCTTCCGCTGCAGCTGTAACCAGCTGGCAACTGTGAGGGGGAGGGGAAAATAAATGAGGTATCACTGGCCTGCCACCAGGAGGCTGCTCCCAACCACTGGCTGGGCTTCAGTGTCAGTGAAGGACCTGCCTGCCGTCTGTAAAATTTCAGGTGGCACCTGATGAGTGCCCTCAGTAGGCACTTTAATCGTACTCATCGACTACCCGGCTGTGGCAGGCAGGTAGCCATCACCCTGCCATTGCAGCTCCATGAAAATACACCGGAGGTGGGAACAAGCCCCATGAAAATTCAGCCCATAGTGTCCAGAACTGAATGTAGCAACTTACACTAGGCAAATGTTTGCAGGGTATTTACAGGACATTATTCCGTCTGATAATTTAAAACTATTGTTAAACTGATCCTTTTAAGTGGTTAATGCCTCTGTTAAAATAGCAGACATATAAATACCGCATAAAAGCCCTAATTGTTCACCTACCAATACTGCCAGTAATAATCTTTAACTTTAAAATGTTTCATGTCAACTCTGCATTCACTGCTCCGAAATCCATTTTGCACAAATAAACACAGCCCTTGCTGTCCTTTCATCCAGCGATTGAGAGTTCCCTTAACTTACTGTGTATTGTAAATATATATATGGTTACACGTGGGCTGCACAAATATTCCTTTTGTGTGATAACACATTGATTAATGGCATCTCGTTCATGAACAGACAGCTGTGCAGGCTGAAGTAGAAAATACCACTAGTTCTTAATTGTGCTAAAATATTTGCCCCGAGGTTATGAAAGTGACCATCGTTTTACTTTGATGCATTTCGAACATTGCTTCCTGCCCTGTGATATGTTGCACAAAGCACTTTCTAAGACAATCATTGTTTGAGCTTTGTTTGAATCCAGCACAGTCTGCATTACCTCATTACCTTTAGAACTGAATTATTGGCAACAGCAGTTCCAATCATAGAGGTAAATAGCAACCAATAAGGAGAACAGCTGATCCTAGTCAGCTCCGGACATTTGCGTAGTTCCTTCAATTGCTTCACTTCTCCACTTCTTGCTGGTTCGTGTTCCAGTCGCACTAACTGACAGCTCATCTCATCAGCTGTGAACGCCCTTGGCTGCTTGTCTTCTCTGTCGCAGCACCACTCAGCCTAGCCCCAATGAATAACATAACAAATGGAGCTTCACCTCTCCTCCAGTGATTCACTTGGTGCACGCATGACTCAACAGAAACAACTTGCATAGAAACAGTGCCTTTAAGTAAAACACCCCAAGGTGCTTAGGGTTACCAAATGAAAATCAGACACTGAGCCACGCGTGGAGATTTCAGGCCAGGTGCCCAAAAGCTTGGTTGCATTGAAGCTTGCAAAATTCTTAAGGGGCTAGACAGGGTAGATGCAGAAAGGATGCTCCCCCTGGCTGGGGCCAGAGAGAGTGCCAAAACCAGGAGACACAGTCTCAGAATAGGGACAAGCCAACTAGAGCCGAGATGAGGAGAAATTCCTTCACTCAGAGGGCGGTAAATCTTTGGAATTCTCTACCTCAGAGGGCTGCAGAAGCTCAATCATTGAGTACATTCAAGACAGAGACCGATAGATTTCTAGATACCAATGACATCAAGGGATATGGGGATAGTGTGGGGAAATGGCACTGAGGTAGACAATCAGCCATGATATAGTTGAATGGTGGAGCATTGGGCTGATTGGCCTCCTCCTGCTCTTATGTTCCTATGTTTTAAGCAGCATCATAAAAGGAGACAAAGAGATGGAGTGGTTTTGCGAGGGAATTGCAGGGCCTAAATAGCTAAAGGCATGGTTGTCAATGATGGTGGAAAGGGAAAGGGAGTGGGGGATGCACAAGGGGCCAGTGTTGGAGGAGCATAGCATTCTTGGAGGGTTGTAGGGATTAAAGAGAAAGGAAAGCCACTCATTGTCACACAAATCATGCCAGGCCTCAGCTTTGATCTCCTGTCACAGCTGTGGTAGCTGCTCCGGGCAGTACAGGTGCTGAAACTAGCCTCAGCACTGCTGCGCTAGGGAGGAGAATAATTAGCCACTCCTGACTGCTATCCAGTGATTCCTGCTGGAGGGTGCGGACATGTGAATTTCAAGTGAGGAGGAGACTGCGCCCAGCCATGGTGACTCGCATGGTCAAATAGCCAACACTCACTCACACATAAAGAATGGTCACTTGGGCCAAGTACTAGGTGGTTACCAATGCAACATGTATCTTAGCAACACATTGAGAAAATAATGTAGGGGAGAAATAAAAGTTAACATTAATGGAGTATCCAATGATTCTAAGTATGCCTGCCCTAAACACTGACCTCACATTAGGCAAACACTGCTATTTGCTAAATGCTGGAAATTTGAAATAAAAACAGAAAATGCTGGAAATGCTTAGCAGGACAAGTAGAATCTGTGGAAAGTGAAAGAGAGTTAACGTTGCAAGCCAATGACATATAATCAGAGCTCTGACCTGAAACGTTAACTCTGTTTCCCTCTCCTCAAATGCTGCCAGACCTGCTGTGTATCTCCAGCAGTTTCAGTTTTTTTTTATATACTGATCTTACATTCATTCATCAATGCTTCAATACAAAATCTCCATCAAGATCTCTTCAAATGTGGGAGCTCGTGCATATCCTGCGTATATGTAGAAGCGCCCAAAGAGAACAGAAAACCAGAAATGATACCCAAGTACTGAAACAAATTATGTCCAAAAATAAATCAACTGCATTTTCTAGGTCACAACAGCTTGCTCCTTTTAAGATGATGGTGCATTTGTCTCAAAAGGATAACATTTTCTTTTTATTACAGGTTTCCCTTCTCACTGTTATGAATTGATCCAAACCTGGTAGAACTGAAGACAAAGGTGGTTTTTACACTGAAACAGTGGAGGGTTGAGAGAAGCCAGTGCCAGCCCCAAAGTAAACTTGTCAAACATGCTAAAGGAGGAGGATATAAACTGTTGTGGATTTATAGCTCCATTGTAAATGTACTAAAATATAGGACAGCCCTTCTGGATGAGTTTTGCACTACAAATACCAACTAGGAAAATCTTTTTCTCCTCATTTATGATGCCTTCATACATAGCAACAGGAACCATCCTTGTAGTTTTAAGAAAGATCAAACATAATGGGCTAGATGTTAACTTTTAGTGATGGTGTAAAATGGCTGATAGCGAGTCAGCTGCCCATTTTACATCTCCTGATGTCAACATGGAAATAACAGTGGGAAAAGATTTTACACAATCGCACAGACAAGATCTACCCCAAGGCCTTTCAACAAGGTGCATGATATCCACTTTTCACAGAAAATATCTACATTGTGGAAGTAAGATGATGTCACCTGTAGACTCGTGGACATAGGCTGTTAATGTATTCTGAAGTCTTTATGTTGGCTAGGATTGGGTGATGGATGGATTGCATGTGGTTGCAAGGTCAGTAGATAACAGGCTGCAATGAGATGAAACTAAAGCAGTTCAGGAGTGAAAGCTTTCAAAGGGAATGGCCATCAGGGTTTTTGTGATAATACAAATTCCCTGAACTTGAACTATGGCAAACACCTGCAACAACGAGAGTGGTGAAACCATGTTTACCACAAACTTTCAATCGCCATTCTATTCAGAGAAATCTTAAGTGCTTCTGTTTTGGGGAAACACTTGCGTTTTAGGTGGTTTTGACTGCCTTGTATTGGAAAAGCACTTCTGAGTTGGCACTCCTGACATTGTGGCATCTGCCCAATTTACAGTGTTGGCACATTCCCTCATGTCAGCTAGTGTTAACAGATCCAAGTGCACTTCTTATGCAGCTGGTGGCAGTACCAAAGTAAACATGTTGGATTCACGAAGGCCAGCTGCCAGTAAGGCTCATGTTAGCCTTATCCAATCTGGAAAATTTACTGTGGCACTACCACCTGTTGTGTGAGACCTGCCCATTGACAAGCAGTGGTGCTAACATAGCACTAGGTTCATTATAGAAACAGCGAAGGAGAGCTGCCATGGAACTCCTGTTCTCTCTAATCTGTACTGGCTCTCAGTGCCTTTAATTTACATTTTTACATTGTCCTCAGGCCTGCAACTCTCCCGAATTCTACACTCCTCTGACTCTAGTCTCCTCCCCTTCCTTTTGCTGACAGCCATACTTCCAAATGCCAAACACCCTCTTTGAATTGCTTCCTGAACTTGCTCTGGAATTCCTTCCTGAACTATTCTTGCCTCTCCCTCTTTAAAACCCATCCCTTTGACCCTATGTTAAGGCCTCCCCCTAATCTCTTCTTTCTTTGGTTTGGCATCCATTCTCCTTGCTGCTGTGAAGCACCTTGGAGTATGTTTTTCTACCATGTTCTTTAAATGGATGTTGTTAAATGTACAGTAATAGGAATGACAACTTCCATTTCTAGCTGAGAATGATCCATTATGCCACCAGCACACAATCTACTGTAACTCCTGTAAACCACGGTTTACGGTGATTCTCTGTTGCTTCAGCAAAGCAACGGCATCAAATCAGGGCTGCTAAAAGGACCTAAGAAATTATATCATAGCAATTGCTTGATGAAAAATGACCAGGTCCATCTAGCCTTCTGCCATTCTGGTAGTCACATATGATAACAACTTGTTGAGACTAATCATAGCATCAGTTCCATCGATCAATCTACAAAATACCCAGACATGGCACAAACAAAATCCCAGTGATAGAAATGTCCTAAGTATGCCGTACTTAGATGCTATGTCTCAAATTACTCATCCACTTTATCCCCGCAAAATGTTATTTTCTGAAAGAAATAAGATTTCAAGGAGTACAGACTGCTCATGTGTAAAATGTTGGAGGTGCACTGGTGCACTGGCTCACAGCGCTCACCCCAAACTCCCCCCACTTTTTTCTTTACTTGTTCTTGGATGTGGGAATTGCTGGCTAGGCCTGCATTTATTGCCCATCCCTAATTGCCCTTGAGAAAGTGGTGGCGAGCTGCCTTCTTGAACAGCTAGTCTATGTGGTGTAGGTACACTCACAGTGCTGTTAGGGAGGGAGTTCCAGGATTTTGACCCAGTGACAGCGAAGGAACGGCGACATATTTCCAAGTCAGGATGGCGAGTGGCTCAGAGGGGAACTTGCAGGTGATGGTTTTCCCATGCATCTGCTGCCCTTGTCCTTCTAGGTGGTAGAGGTCGTGGGTTTGGTAGGTGCTGCTGAAGGAGCCTTGGCGAGTTGCTGCAGTGCATCTTGTAGATGGTACACACTGCTGCCACTGTGCGTCGGTGGTGGAAGGAGTGAATGTTTAAGGCGATGGATGGGGTTCCAGGTGGACAGGCTGTCACTGTGGTATAACTTCTATTCTCCAAAAACTGAAGCTGCAATGTAAAAACACCTATTGAAAAGATCACAATGGACTCTGCTCCCAAATTCATAAATTAGAAATTGCTGCTTGCTATACTCAAAATTTTCACCTGTAAAAGGTTTATTTTAATGAACATAACTCAGTGGGCGAAAAGCGGGTAAATGGAGTTGCAATGCAGGTCAGCCATTGTCTAAAAGAGTGGCAGAGCAGGACTCAGGGAGATACCTGCTCCTATGTACAACATCAGGGAAAACTGACTTTGAAGCATCTCCACGGATGCCAATTTGACTGGAATACCGGTGGGGAGATTCTCGAAGCACTTGCAGTTAATAACTGCCATATTAATACAGCTGCTTCAGGGTAATCAGCTGACTTTGCTGATTGGATCTTCAGCAGCATTCATTATTTCAATAGAAATATTACAAGAAGCAATCATAGCTTCTTGTACTGTGTGATTTTAAAGAGTATTGAAAGCTCTTTAATATTTAATTTTCACATAAAATCTTTCATATTGATTTTCTGTTCTATTTTGATGCAGATGGTTATAATGCACAGTCTAGGAGGATCTATAACAATTTTAACACAATAGTCTGCAAATACATTTGAAAGAGCTGTGATCTTGTGTCATCCTTTTTAAATGACAGTATCTATCATAATTGGAACTCTCTTTCACACCTTGCAGATGGGGATCAGTCCAGAGAAGAAATATTACATTAAAAAAAGTATAATAATTATACATTCATACGCAGGATCAAGCAGATCAAATGTTCAATGGGACATAATTTCCTTAAGTTGCTGGGACCACAGGAAATATCATCTGCAGATGGCAGCAAGCCAGGACGGAATAATAAATGTGAATGTTGGAGATTGGAAATATGTATCTAGAATTTTCCATCAAGGAGATTACATGGATTGCAGATGTTCTGTTGAAGCATAGAGGGGATGGAACAAATGGTTTTTGGTAAAGCTACAAGATACTTTAATGTCCAAATCCAGGAAGAATTCCAAGATGGCAAGCCTGGACAAGAAGTGTCATCTTCACTTTTGGTGGAAAGTGTATTCTGACTTATATTACCCTGTTCTGTTAGGTATCTTGGCAGCAATGTCCAGCAATATTTTTTTACTTGTACCAGTGATAAGTAGGTTTAAACAACATTCCTCCAATACATTTGGTGTTTATTTTCAGTGCTCTCCTTTCCTCTTCTGTAGGTGATGACTCATGGGCAAGGATTCCAGTTGCACCAGCAGCCTTCCTCTACCTCACCCAAGTGGACATTATTCACGTGTGAGCCAAAAAAAAGGTGATTGTCAGTAGGCTATTGGGCCATGGAGGGCATCACAACCAAACCCAATCCTCCTCCATACGTAGTTTCCAGCAAGGAACCTCTAGTTGTTTTCCTCTCTACCCGATTGCCAAGAGACACCCCGAACTTCACTCCTAGTTGATATCGATTACAGAGCATAGCCCAGGAATTGAATACCTTGTTCTATAAGATTTAGTGCTATACTGGATGGTGCGTTTACCTACTAGGTGTTGGGTCTCACTACTTAAATATCCAATCTGGTAATAAATTCTCCTTTTGTACGTAATGGGTTAAAAAAAACAATGCCTCCCAAAATGTTGAATTGAAGAGTCAATATAACATTATCAGGCAGTCACCACATTGCTCAGTGAATACTAACAGTATAGAGACTCTGCCCATTTCATACTAAAGAATGCTGCTATTTGCAGAAATTCACTTTTGAATGGAGACAGAAAGTAAATTTGATAAAATGTTGTGCAGAAATCAGACCATATTAGAATCACTGCTTTTTTTTAGGCCTCGGCACTGTCATATTGTGCACTGTTATATTTAATACTTTCCTCCTTAGAATATATTCAAATTAGCAACTAAAGAAAAAAGTTCATTAAAAAATCTGGAGTTGTAACCATGCTGCTTATACTGGGCACATCAGTTGAAATACAGAGAAAATGGATTCCTGGAGGTAACTGATCTAAAAGTGCTTTTGAGTGACACCAAACTGACTGAAGGAATGTCAAGGGACTGGAGCACCAATCATTCATTCTGGAATAAAAAAATGTGCCTACTTTGACGGATGGCGTTCTTAATAGAAGATAAACAGCTTCAAACCTCTGAATGGGCTTGCAACCTTGTGTCACTTGCTCGGAGGGAAAATGTCACACTTAACATGATGTTGGCTGTTCAGTCATTACTTAAACCCTTAAATTACATCATGTTGGAAGCACTCCCACCAATAGTTATTTTAAAAAATATGTATTGTCTCTATTTTGCACTTTATGTTAACAGGAACTGTCAGTGTGGACACAGCAATCATCAGTGCACTCCAGTTCATGACGTGTAAAGGCGTTCACATTGAAGATTTAATTATTGTCAATGCTATTACTGTGACTTGGTAATAAAATATTACTATGAAATTGCATGAGAACAATTTATGCATCAATTGCAAAGATAAAATTGCACAAAATGAATAGATCATTTTATTTCCTTTGTTTAAAAATGCTAAATTATATTTATAAATAAATTATGCATTAAACATGAGGTCACTTGTAACTATCTTTAAGCCTTTCCTGGGTGACCTGATTAAGCAGTGCTATCGGTTTGTTTTGAATTCAACTAGGCTCATGGAAAATGTCTTCATTTCAAACTTCCAGCACTGCCCTACTTAATGTAAATATATGTGCCAACCAACCCATCACAATGCGGCGCGGAAACACTTCCTCAAGTCTACAACACTTTCCAAACCTCTTGTATTTTAAACGAGCAACAATCTGCGCTCCAAACAATGAACATCACTCCGAGCTCACAAAAAAAATCAACATTCATTCTTTTTAAACTTTAAATAAAAAGAGACTACTCCTCCAGTAACTCTTAAATACAAAAAAAAAGAACTCGTTAAAACGGGCTGGCAAATTATAAATAATTAACCTTTGATTCGAAAAAATTAAGTTTGTTTTTACCTGAAATTTCAGCTTCTAAGGCGAATCTACTACACCTTATGGAAAGGGCTGTGCTCAAACGCCTTAGTCCAGCGAGCAGGTTCTCCCGAACGTGGCTGGAATTCCTGCATTTTCTCCTCCCTGTGTGGAGTGTTTATGGTCGGCGTGCCCTTGAAATTTGCTGTAACCTCCCCCTGGACTGGAGTGTCCCCTGGCAGGTCTGTGCTGTGCGATGATCTTTAATGGCACGTTCCAGTCGACCCACGGATCTGCCTCTGCCTTTCTTTCTCTCACTCACTCGCTCGCTTCCCTTTCCCTCTGCAGGTCAGAACTTGTTCTGTGACTCTCTACCCTTCACTTGTTTGTCTCTGGTTTCCTGTTGAAGCTGAATCTCAAACTTCCTCAGTCGCCCAGTTTCAGTCTCATTCTGACAAAGGTTGGAGGGGTGAGGGGTTATCAGCATTTCTGCAAACTAGGTAATTAATCTTAATATTAACAGTTTTTAAAAAAATCAGTTTAATTTTTATTGTAAAAGGTTTTCAGTAATGTAAAATAGTCATGCCTACAATAAGTATAAACTAACTGTAATTAATTGTAGGAAGTTGAGCAATAGTACTGTAATTAATAAGTTAGAAGTTAAGTAGTAGTCATTATAGTAAGTTCCAAGTTAATTAATAGTTATGAGTTTTTAAATAAAGGTTAGAAGTTGACTAGTAATAATTAAATTGAGTTATTAGTTATGATCGTTGGATTAATACTTGTTTTATGGGGAGGATCCTGTCAGACAGTAACACACATCCTGCTCCCTCCAGCTGGTTCACCACAGGGAATCCAGGATCTAGGAGTGAGTGCAAATTACGGGCACCCACTGCGATGAATGTTGAAGTTACAATTAGCCTTTTCATTAATGACTCTTCCTGGAGGCTGGAGATTCAGCTGGATATGACCAGCTGGAGGTGTGCTGTTCCCTGGGGGATGTGAATGTCGACCACACTCCAGTTGGCAGCCAAGAGATGCAGAGCATTGGCCTGGATCCAACTGCTGCCCAAGAGCTTACGTTCAGGTTCAAGGAAGACTGGGCAGAGGAACCAGCGGTGAGATATAGGATAATCTCTTCATTTAAATCTTCCTGAAAAATAATGACCCCTATGATACCCAAAATGGACATGTATTCCCAACCACCCCTTCCATTATCCTGTTACAAGTATTGAACAATTGAGGCAAAGCCAGAGTAAGGTGAGCTGGTTCCAGTGTTGGCGCTACCACTAGGCGAACTAGGCATTCACCTAGGGCAGCAAGACTGGCGGGGGTGTGGGGGGTGGTAGCAAAACACTGTCAGCTTTTTTTTTAATGAGAAATGAAACCCAATGTTTTAAACATATCAGTCCCATAATTCATCATCGGTAACCAAGGGGAAGGAAACTCCAACCCCCATCATCATGAGGCATTGTCACATGGTGACACAACATACAGTGCAGCGCTGCCCAATCAAACTCAAACCTCCTTAAGCTGAAAAAGAAGCCAGGAGGACTCTGATTGGCTGGTATTTTGGCAGGCTGCAATGGGATTGGTGGGATTTGAATTTCATTGAGGAATAAGATGCAAGCAGCAAGCATTAGTCCGACTGCAATGGGCATGAGGGGTATGAATCACTTCACTTCTGATCAGGCCAGTGATTTGTTTTTAAGGTTTAATGCAAATGTTCTTGCATTATTTCTATTACTGACTGCAACTGGAAGTTAAACAGCAAAGCTTTAACCCACAGCCCACTCGTTGCTCAGGTGTGTTCACACAGCAGCCAGTTTGAGTTCCCAATGGTGGTGGGGGGGTGGGGGGGGGGGGGGGGGGGTGGGGGGGGGTGGGGGGGGGTGGGGGGGGGGTGGGGGGGGGGGTGAATCACCCTGTTAACTCGCCCCCTAAGCCCGTTCCCAGGTTCCCAGGACTTGCTTCCCCGTAGAACCCTCTCACACCTTGCTGCCAGCCTTCTGTGACGTTACTTCTGCTGACGTCTCCTGGAATATGGGGTGGGGTGGTGCCAGGCTGAAGTTTTGTTTAGGGTGGCAAATACTTTTGTGCTGGCCATGGCTGGTATGTAAACACCGGAGCATTTAAATAACAGGGATCCACCTCTATCACCAGGCTGGAATCTCGTGTTGTGTCTCTTAGTTAATCATGAAAATGAAGTGAAACTTTTAATAACCCAATGTACAAAGAACAGGAACAACCAAAATAAGTTACTTTCATGTTTTAAAACTTTGGGGTCTACTGTCGGGTTTAAATTTGACAAATTACTGCATAAAAATCCATCTACCCACTTGAGAGTGAAACGCCTGGCAAAACTCATTGTTGCTAGGGAAGATTGGTGCATTAGATTCCAAGAGGTTTGTGCAGAGTGGCAAAATGTTGAATTGACTGCTGGTGGAGTAGTAGAATCAAGCCAGCCCTCCATGGCACACTCAGTTGTGCAACATCTGACCTAACAGGAACCTCAGCACTCCATCCAGCCAGACTGACCAGCCAGATGAGGTCATTGGCTGGACCTGAGGAGAAGACTTGTCACTGGGGGCTGGAATTTTTCTCTACTTGGCTCTAGATATTGCTGAAGGGCAGTGCCCTAGTGAGCAGGATACCATTAGATGGTGAGGCACTGGGAAGTCTTATAGCACTCCATAAACTGCAGTTTTAATGAGTTATATTTTGGAAATTCCCCCTCTACATAATTGTAGGAATCTAAGCTTTGGCTATTGCCAACCTGTGTTTAATTTCTTTGGGCTTAGGTAAGTGGGACATATCCCTAAGGGGAAAGCGTGTGCATTCTATATCAAACAAGTAGGAACTCTGCCAGAATAGATGTTGCAATAGCTTGCTTTAGAGAATCTGGAGCTTGCTGATAGATTTACTCAAGTGTCAGAGACTTGGTTGACCAAAAGAGAGAGAGAGAGCACATTCATTTTCTCCGTGAATATTAGGATAGTGCTGCCTTAAATATATTCTATTGCTTACTATCAGTCTTCAGTGACAGAAAACAAGAGGAACAGCCATATCAGCCTTCAAAGTCAGAAATGGAAAATAAGGACATAAGAAATAGTAGCAAGAGCAGCCCCTTGAGCTTCCTCCGCTATTCGATAAGATCTTCTACCTATCTCCACTTTCCTTCATATTCTGATTTTCTTATGAAAAGGAGAAAAAGAGAGATACTAAGAAAAAAGATAAGCATGACAGATGTGGTTCTTGGTGTTAACAGTACGTTAATTATGTTGTTAAGATACACAAGTGAAAGGCATTGTTTAATTATTATCCCAATGCGGTTTCCTCCGCATTGGAGAGACCAAACGCAGACTGGGTGACCGTTTTGCAGAACACCTTCGGTCTGTCTGCAAGCATTATCCAGACCTCCCTGTCGCTTGCCATTTCAACACTCCACCCTGCTCTCATGCCCACATGTCTGTCCTTGGCTTGCTGCATTGTTCCAGTGAAGCTCAACGCAAACTGGAGGAACAGCACCTCATCTTCCGACTAGGCACTTTACAGCCTTCTGGACTGAATATTGAGTTCAACAATTTTAGATCATGAACTCTGTCCTCCATCCCCACCCCCTTTCCAATCCCCCCCTTTTTTTCCAATAATTTATATAGATTTTTCTTTTCCCACCTATTTCCATTATTTTTAAATGTATTTCCATCCATTGTTTTATCTCTACCTTTTAGCCTTTTTCGATTCCTTCACCCCACCCCACCCCCACTAGGGCTATCTGTACCTTGCTTGTCCTGCTTTCTACCTTTAATTAGCACATTCCTTAGATAATATCACTGCCTTCAACACCTCTTTGTCCTTTTGTCTATGATATCTTTTGGTTATCTCCACCTATCACTAGCCCTCTGTCCAGCTCTACTTGTCCCACCCTCTCCTAAACCAGCTTATATTTCACCTCTTTTCTATTTTTACTTAGTTCTGTTGAAGAGTCATACGGACTCGAAACGTTAACTGTGTTCCTCTCCGCAAATGCTGCCAGACCTGCTGAGTTTTTCCAGGTATTTTTATTTTTGTTTTGGATTTCCAGCATCCGCAGTTTTTTGCTTTTATCTCTTTGTTTAATTAAGTATTTGGAACACATAGAAATGAGGGACATCTGGGACAGTGTGCGTGTGTTTGTGTAGGGAAAAGCTCTGTGTCTTGGTTTCGACTTCACCAACCAACTTGGATCCTGCTAACATTGGTAGCAAAGGATGGTTGGCCTAAAGGAGAAGAATGGAAACTAAAATGTATTTTCAGACAGAATGCTGTTATTGGAGTTATTTGGAAAAGAATGGCAGAAACCAAGTGTAAAGTATTAGGGTATGATTTTCCACCCTTGCTCTGTGAAGCTGAACCTTGTGACCAATGGAAGAATGAAGTGGATATATGGACACAGGTTACATCCTTACCAAAGGAAAAGAAAGGTATGGCCTTGGCACTTTCGCTTCCCACCAGAGGCAGGATCAAGTGCAAAGTATTTTCAGAGCTCAAGGCTCATCATTTGGATACTGTGGAAGGTTTAGATAATCTCTTAAAAGTTATGGACAAAACTTTTGAGAGAGATGATCTGTTAAATGCACATGAGGCATGGTCAGACTTTGATAAATTTAGGAGGATGGACAGTTATTCTATAATGGAATTTAACACATTATGTACAAGATTGCAGAAGTTATATTTGGAGATCCCTAATTCAATGTTTGCCTTCAAATGGTTGGATTGTGCTAAAGTATCGAATATGGATAGGCTCCTGCTCTTGACTGGAGGTAAATTCTCAGAAAGTGATATGTTTTTGGAACAGATGTCTGAAGCTTTAAAAAAAATTTTGAGAAACATTCATTTCCAGCCACTTTCATGGCACAAGTGGGACCTTCAACGCTAACACAACAGATTCAATTCTAGCAGCATTTCAAGACCATTGAAATATGGGGTACAGGCATCAACATGAAGGACGACCCACAAACAAAAGGAATGAGGATAGGGAGCCTTTTGGTGGCTCTAACAGACAAAGGAAATTGGGTAACTTTAGCAGAAGAATGAACCCCAGGAATAACCGAGGAATCATCAACAGACGTTTCAGATGTGTCTTGAAATATCATAATGCGGTGAATTGTCCAAAACGGAATAAGAGGGTTTTTGAAATGACAGATGACATGGAAGTTTTGGAAGGGGAAGATGATGATACTGATCAGTCAGAAGGAATGGCATTGGTTTCCAGAAGCTTTAATCCAGTAATGTGTGTTCTAGTTGTAGACTCATTAAATTGTGCTGTGATAGGCAGTGGGTCACATCCACAGTATGTGGGGTAGATTGATTAAAGCATTACCTGGATTCTCTAAATAGTAAAGACTGAAATAAGGTTAAGGAATATGAAAATTCTACTTACTTCAGGTCCATGTTAAAGTCACGAAAGAGAGTGGTGATTTGTGTAAAATAGCCACATAAACCATTTTATCAGCACAGATGTAGTATCCAGTAAAATGTCCTTACTGTTGAATAAGCTATCTAAAGAAAAGGCTCAAATGAAATTAGATATGGAACATGAGAAGCCAATTGCTTTTTGGAAAATCTGTAGATTTACAGTTTACACAGTCAGGACATTATTGTATCCTCTTAACATTTCTCATCACACTTTTGAAGAAGTGTTGATGACATCAGGGGGTAGGAGTTTGAAGGAAAAAAGGCAAATTGTTTTAAAACTACATTGGCAGTTTTCCCACCCATCTTGTGATAGGTTAAAAATCATAATAAAGGATGCAGGAGTAATGGATGATGAATATACTAAACTTATAGAAGAGATCAGTGAGAAATGCAATGTACGTAAAAAATGTAGGAGGACACTATCATGGTCCATAATGAGTCTCCCATTAGCAAGAGACTTTAATGAAATTGTAGCAATGGATTTGAAGGAATGGGATAAAGACAAAAACATTTTTCTCTTACACTCCATAGACATGGCTACTAGATTCAGTCTGTCAAGAGTAATACATAGTAAAGAGAAAAAGGTAGTTGTGGAGAAATGGATAGGAACTGTACTGGGAACACCAGCTAAATTCCTAACTGACTTGGCAGGGGGTAGGGGAAAATGCCAACCTGTGTGAGAATATGAACATTGTAGTAATGCAGAAAATCCCTTTAGCAATGGGGTTTGTGAAAGAAATCACACAGTAATTGATGAGATGCTTCACAAAATCTTAGCTGACCAACTGAGCTGAAAAATGATATCTGCCCCAGTGTAGGCAGTCCATCTGAAGAATTTACTTCAAATAGCTGTGGCCTACAGTCCCCATCAATTAGTTTAGGAGATATCCAAAAATACCTTCAGTGATGTGGGATCATCTCCCGGCCTTGGAAGGGACTACAATTAGTTCAATTTTTTCTGAGCACTTAAAGGAGAGGATTTATCAAGGCTGAGGTTTCAGAGAATATTCAGCAAACCTTATGGCACTGTACAAGTCGATCAGAAATCAATTTTAATCTGGGGACATGGTATATTACAAAAGAGAAGGGCAAAAATAGTGGAAAAGCCCAGGTAAGGTTACAGGCAGTGATGGAAAAACAATAATTTTACAGCATGGCAACCAAACTGTTCGGGTACATTTCTCGAGGCTAATTGGCACTGATTATAAATTTACAGATTTTTTTTTTATTTGTTCATGGGATATGGGTGTCGCTGGCTAGGCCAGCATTTATTGCCCATCCCTAATTGCCCTTGTTTAGAGGGCATTTTAAGAGTCAACCACATTGCTGTGGGTCTGGAGTCACATGTAGACCAGACCAGGTAAGGATGGCAGATTTCCTTTCCTAAAGGACATTAGCGAACCAGATGGGCTCTTACAACAATCAACAATGTTTCATGGTCATCATCAGACTTTTAATTCCAGATTTTCTTTATTGAATTCAAATTCCACCATCTGCCATGGCAGGATTTGAACCCAGGTCACCAGAGCATTACCCTGGATCCTCTGGAACACTAGTCCAGTGACCACACCACTACGCCACCATCTCCAGCTGTTTCATGGTCATCACTAGGCTTTTTTTAATTCCAAGTATTTATTGAGTTCAAATTCCACCATCTGCCATGGTAGGATTCAAGCCCAGGCCCCCAGACCATTATGCTGGGTCTCTAGATCACCATTCCAGTGACAATACCACTATGCCACTGCCTTGGTTTGGTTTTGACTTGGTTTTGATGTCTCGGTTTTTACTCCACCAACCGGCTTGTTAACGCTTGGCTCTGTTTTGACAGGGATGCAGACACAGGCCATGCGTAGTTGTGAAGCTAAGGAAGGTACAGTTATTCAAACACACGCATGGAGTGAAATATGTCAGATTTCCAGTGTGATTTGTAAGGTCGGAAGTAACTGTTGAGTGTTAGTTTCTCTTTCATCATTGAAAGATGAATGGTAGGCAGCAGACTTTGTTTTAAGTTTAAAAACAGAGTTTCACAGTGAACCCATGGATTGATTTCAAATGGATGGAAAATCTACGACATTGTTTTGAAAGGGCTGTGTGATCTCTTGAGGATTTTGAGGCATGGTGAATCCCTGTATTAGAATCCAAGGATAGGTTGCATTGTTTTATAGTTCCCCAATAGATCCAGTGAGAACCCACCTGAGACACACAAATCAGGAAGGTCCCCTCTTAGTGCTGAGTTAGCTGATGTCAGCTGGAGTTGACACCAGGGGAGTTCAAATTTACCTCCACATCCTGGTTAGGGGCAGAATTATTCATCAAAGATCCTGTTCCTCACCACTATTCAGTGACCCACAATATAAATGTGTTTGTTCACAGTTCTGCTGTGAAGCCCCAAGTGGAGGAAGAGTCTGATGTCAAGACTTGCACACTGGGTGAGTTCCTGGAGAGTGACTGCCACCTGTGGATAGTAATCTTTGGATTCTTAGTGGTGCACAGTTCAGGGGCTTTTTAAGTATAGCTTCTAAAGGCTTATGATCAGACTCTACCTCCACATTTTTGCCATAGACAAACTGGTGGAAGTGTCCTAAACCAAACACAACTGCTAGCATTTCTTTCTCTCTTTGGGCATAGTGCTGCTGTGCTTCAGTCATTGCCTTTGAAGCGTATGCCACTAGTGCCCCATTTTGCAAGAGGACAGCTCCCTGGCCAGTCTTTGAAGTGTCCACTGAGATCTTGACCAGCTGACTGACATCGTGATACTTTAACACTGGTGCCTGGATCATTGCTGTCTTCAAACTGGTCAAAGCTTCCTGGTGAATTTGTTCCCAGTGGCATTCCGCATCATTTTGTAGAAGTTCTCTGAGAGGTGCTGTCTGGTCTGACATGTTCGGAATGAATTTCCCAAGATAGGTCACCATTCCCAAAAACCTCTCTAAGTCTTTCTTATATTCTGAGGGTGGCATGTTCACGACTTCTTCAATTTTACTCTGGTCCAGCACATGTCCCAGGTATTTGGTTTCATGAAGACCTATTTTGCACTTTTCATTCTTCAACCTGAGGTGCCTTTCTCCAGCTCTGGCCAGCACCTGCCTCAGTCTGTGGTCACGTTTTTCTCGTGAGACTCCCCAGACCAGCACATCGTCGACATAGCTTTCCACGCCCTCTAACCCTTCAAACAACTGCTTCCCTGGTCTGTGGAACATCTCCAGAGCTGAACTTATACCAAAAGGTAAGCATAAAAACCTGTATTGCCCGTATGGTGTGTTGAAGGTACAGAGATAGGAGCTGAATAGTATTTAGCATCAGCCAGTTTACACGTGATCTCTTCTACTGTGGGCAGCTGGTAATGCTCTCTTTATACCACCTGGCATAGGTCTCTGGGATCCAGACAGACTCGCAGACTCCCATCTGATTTTTCTATAATTACAGTTGAATTAACCCACTTTATAGGTTTTTCAATTTTCTTGATGATGTGAAGTTTCTCCATTCTGTCCAACCCTGCTTTCAGTCGGTCTCTCAGCATTGCTGGTATTTTCCTGGGCGGGTGTATTTTAGGTGTCTCAGTTTCATCAACCTTGATGGGGTGTTCTCCTTTTAGGCAGCCAATCCCCGGGAACACAAAGATAAAAACAAAAAGCTAAAAGCTACTGCGGATGCTGGAAATCCAAAACAAAAACAGAATTACCTGGAAAAACTCAGCAGGTCTGGCAGCATCGGCGGAGAAGAAATCAGTTAACGTTTCGAGCCTTCATGGCCCTTCGGCAGAACTGAAGCATAGTTAGAAGAAGGGAGAAATATAAATTGGTTTAAGGTGGGTGGGGTGGGGGGGGAGAGACACATTGAGGGTGTGGTGATTGTGGAGATGAGCAGATAATCAAAAGATGTCACAGACAAAAGGGTCAAAGAGGTGTCGAAGGTGGTGACATTTGTCTGAGAAAAGTGCTAATTAAGAATGGAAGACAGGATATTCAAAGTACAGCTCTAGTGGGGGTGGGGTGGAAAGACTAACAAGGTTTTAGTTTAGATTTAAAACTAATGGAAATAGGTGGGGAAAGAAGAATCTATATAAATTATTGGAAAAAAAGCCGGTGGGGGGAGAAACGGGGTGGGGATGGGGGGAGGGGGAGTTTAAGATCTAAAGTTGTTGAATTCAGTATTCAGCCCGGAAGAACATTCCTTGTTCCAGTCCTACTCCGGCCCCCTCCCACAACTCTTTCTCCGGTACATCGATGATTACTTCGGTGCTGCTTCATGCTCTCGTCGGGTACTGGAAAAATTTATTAATTTTGCTTCCAATCTCCACCCCTCCATCATCTTCACATGGTCCATCTCTGACACTTCTCTTCCCTTCTTTGACCTCTCTGTCTCAATTTCTGATGATAGACTGTCCACCAATATCCATTACAAGCCTACCGACTCCCACAGCTACCTCGACTACAGCTCCTCACACCCCGCTTCTTGTAAAGACTCCATCCCATTCTCTCAGTTCCTTCGCCTCCGTCGCATCTGTTCTGATGACGCCACCTTCAAAAACAGCTCCTCTGACATGTCCTCTTTCTTCCTTAACCGAGGTTTTCCATCCACGGTCGTTGACAGGGCCCTCAACCGTGTCCGGCCCATATCCCGCGCATCCTCCCTCACGCCTTCTCCGCCTTCCCAGAAACATGATAGGGTCCCCCTTGTCCTCACTTATCACCCCACCAGCCTCCGCATTCAAAGGATCATCCTCCGCCATTTCCGCCAACTCCAGCATGATGCCACCACCAAACACATCTTCTCTTCACCCCCCCTGACGGCATTCCGTAGGGATCGTTCCCTCCGGGACACCCTGGTCCACTCCTCCATCACCCCCTACTCCTCAACCCCAACTTATGGCACCTCCCCATGCCCACGCAGAAGATGCAACACCTGCCCCTTCACTTCCTCTCTCCTCACCGTCCAAGGGCCCAAACACTCCTTTCAAGTGAAGCAGCATTTCACTTGCATTTCCCCTAACTTAGTCTACTGCATTCGTTGCTCCCAATGCAGTCTCCTCTACATTGGAGAGACCAAACGCAAACTGGGCGACCGCTTTGCGGAACACCTTCGGTCTATCCACAAGCATACCCCAGACCTCCCTGTTGCTTGCCATTTTAACACTCCACCCTGTTCTCTTGCCCACATGTCTGTCCTTGGCTTGCTGCATTGTTCCAGTGAAGCCCAACGCAAACTGGAGGAACAGCACCTCATCTTCCGACTAGGCACTTTACAGCCTTCCGGACTGAATATTGAATTCAACAACTTTAGATCTTAAACTCCCCCTCCCCCCATCCCCACCCTGTTTCTCCCCCCCCCAGGCTTTTTTTTCAATAATTTATATAGATTCTTCTTTCCCCACCTATTTCCATTATTTTTAAATCTAAACTAAAACATTGTTAGTCTTTCCACCCCACCCCCACTAGAGCTGTACTTTGAATATCCTGTCTTCCATTCTTAATTAGCACTTTTCTCAGACAAATGTCACCACCTTCGACACCTCTTTGACCCTTTTGTCTGTGACATCTTTTGATTATCTGCTCATCTCCACAATCACCACACCCACAATGTGTCTCCCCCCTCCACCCCACCCACCTTAAACCAATTTATATTTCTCCCTTCTTCTAACTATGCTTCAGTTCTGCCGAAGGGCCATGAAGGCTCGAAACGTTAACTGATTTCTTCTCCGCCGATGCTGCCAGACCTGCTGAGTTTTTCCAGGTAATTCTGTTTTTGCTCCGGGAACACATCTTTATACTCGCTCAGGATGTCACCAGTGATGACAGTCATTATTCTCTTGATTAGCTTCAGATTTTCACAAGCTTTAATTCCAAGAATGGGTTTTGCATCAGTTTTCACCACTATGAATGGAAGTGCTTGAGACTGTTTTTTCTAGTTCACTTTAAGTGTGCACTTGACTTCTACAGCCATTTTTTCATCTGTATAAATAGCTTCACCGTTGTTTTAGTTAGCTGTTTTTCTTTGCTTATCTTACGATACAGGCTTACGGGAATGACATTTGCTTGTGCACCTGTGTCAAGCTTGAAATTCACCATCATGTTGGCAATTTTTAAATCAAACTTCCAATCATCTTTGGAATTTGTTGTTACTGCATCAATGAAATATTCAGTTTCAGTGTCTGTGTCATCATCTGCAATCAAGCACACTTTCTTCAATTTACACATCTTAGTGAAGTGATTTAGTATATCACAGTTCTTACACTGCTTTCTGTAGGCTGGACAGCAATGTGGTAAATGTTCTGTTCTGCATCAGCTGCATTTAAATGTTTTAGCAGTTTTGTTCTTTTTACCTTCAGGCTGTCTATTTGTTCTTTCCCGGAACCGTTTCTGTTTAACCGCATCTAACTGCTTGACCGTATGTGGCTTATCATCTTCTGGCATCTGTTTAATCTGGCATTTCATTCCCTCTACCGCTCTGCAAATATTTATCGCTTTCTCCAGCATGAAATCAATTTCTCTCAAAAGCCGTTCTCTCAGAGCGTCATTTGTGATCCCACAAATTATTCTATCTCAGATGGGTGATTCTTCAAGCTCTCTAAATTCACATGATTTAGCTCATTTTCTCAGCTCAGTTACATACTGACTAATGTTGTCACTGCCATGCATGCATGTAAAGAATCGGCATCTTTCATACATGATATTTTTCTTTGGGCTGCAGCAGGCTTCGAATTTTTCCATTATTTCTTTCAAGTCATTTTGTTTCTCATCACTTTCAAACGTGAATGTGTTATAGACTTTTAAGACTTTTGCCCCTGCTACGTGAAGAAAGATGGAAGACTGTACCTGAGGGTCTTTTTTATCACTGCCTGTTGCTGTGAGGTACAGCTCGAATCACTGCCAGAATCTCCTCCAGTTTTCGGCAAGATTGCCCTCCAAACTGAGCTCTGTTGGTGGTTTCAGAAACCATTGGTGCTTTTAGTTTACTTCTGACACCATGTCTTGTTTCTTGTTTCTTTTTTTAGTGATTCACACGGGCCGTCGGCATTGTAGCTGAGCTAACTTTATTGGTAACACATTTTCCTAACATGAACACATATCTGCAGTACCTGAACTCTATGAAGACAGGCACCAACTTGCGCCATCTGACCTTCAATCCCCAGGTCAGGTGACCCTATGTATAATATAGAGTACTGTATAGTTTCTAATACTGGAGTGAAAGGGGAGAGAATATCGGTGAGGGAAAGGTTAAAAAAATACTTGAGGCAGAAAGAAAAGAAGAAGAAGCTAGCATTTCATTCACCGCAGTTTAATTCTTCAGTCTTTTATTTGTAATTTTTCCAATTATCATGATTTTATTCGACTGCCATTTCAATGCAAGTTTTATGATGCGTTACTTTTTAAAATTATATAATGATTAGTTTTGCACTTTTACACCCATTTTCACTTCTGACCAGAATTTGTTTCCACGTACACCAGGAACACACTGCAAATGTGCAATTCAGCCTCAATACAGCCCTTATCAACAAGCTGCAGCTTAAATAGGAACACACAAGGTACACCTTCTTAAACAAACAACTTCTAAGGCCACTTGTCTGTACAGTTGCAGGTTGGACTGTTGTCTACTGTTATATTATTTATGAAGAGCTAGGAACTAATTGTTATGTGGATGCCACATTTACTGCTGTATTGCAGTCACGTGCCAAGCAACAATGTTTTAATTCACCAACTACATGGGGAGATGTAAGAAATACACTTGAAGCTCTAGCAATTTGAGTTTAAAGTGTGGTTATTTCGAACTTCCGGGAACTAGAAGATATGATATGGTGACAGCAGGTGCCTGTGAGTAACACGCAAACAGTTTAAACAGAATTAATGTTGAATTAGATTGAGAAAATTCAACCTGAGCTAGTGCCAGAGAGAGAAAAACTGATTGAATCGTGCAAAAATGAAATATGTGGCCAACGCCACAGCGATGAATGCACAGTTACAGCCCATGATAAGTTAGAAGGCTGATCATGTCATAGAGGAGTTTGAGATGTTTAAGCAACAGTGCAGACTGACATTCAGTGGCTTTCTAAAAGGCACTAGTGAAGAGAAAAGGGTCAGCTACATCTTTTTGTGGGCAGGAATGAAAGGGTTACATTTGTTTAATAGGTGGGAGATGAATGAGGATGACAATAAAAACCCAGAAAATCTTTTCGAAAAATTCAGCACACATCTCCAGCCAAAGTCAAATCATTAGATCCACCATATGAGTTTCCAAGCCTGTTACAGGAACCAGGTGAACCTGTTGACAATTTCTTAAAAAGATTGAAAAATGCAGCCAAAACAAGTAAATTCAATGAAACAGATGAAAGGCTGATATATCAGCTTATTTAGGGCTTTGCACATTCTGAAGTACAAAATGATTTGATTGCAAAGTACAAGCTCACAAAATTGTGGCTCTGTAGTCATTGCCAGAGGACAAGGCCATGAGTTGACCAATGGAGGCGCTGATTATCCAAACAACTAGCCTTCAGTTAAGTCACAAGAAAGGAATGAGTTGATGCAGTGAAACAACAACAAAAGAATGCACACCAGACTGAGAGAAAGATGTGCAAGAGCTGTGGACGACCGCGTGAGTTCACAGAAGGAAATGCACTACATATGGATCAAACTGCAGGGGTTTTGGAAAGCCCAATCATTGGGAAAAGATGTGCAGAACAAAGAAAGAAGATGGTAAAGGAGTCATCAGAGGCAGAGCAACAGATTAAATGAGAAGGAAAAGAAACCAAAAGATCCATACCCTAGAAGATTGTTGAGTTTGACAACACAACAGATGGAGGAACCACTAGAGCTGTACCTTGAGTGTCCTGCCATCCATTCTTAATTAGCACATTTTCTTAGATAATATCACCACCTTCAACACCCCTTTGTTCCTTTTGTCTGTGACATCTTTTGATTATCTGCTCCTATCACTGCTTGCTTGTCCCTGCAACCACACCCCCTCCCCAACTTCTCTCCTCCCTCACCTTACACCAGCTTATATTTCACCCCTCTCCTAACTTTACTCAGTTCTGCCAAAGGGTCATGAGGACTCGAAATGTCGACTCTTTTCTTCTCCGCCGATGCTGCCAGACCTGCTGAGTTTTTCCAGGTAATTCTGTTTTTGTAGAGGAACCATACAACTGCATGAAATGGCTGGATGTGTCAGGCCCCAGAGAAAATAAATTCACACAATCATTCAGATCAGGAAGATGGTGAGAAATAAGCCCACAACCATAAATCTGAAGATGAAAATTGATACTGGAGCACAGGTTAACATCATCCCACTCAGACTATACCAGGAGATGTTTGCTGAAAATTTGAAAGAAAATGTTTACCTAAGGAAAGATGCTCTGAAACTGAACAACATCAACAGCATATGAGGAACTGAGATTCAACAGCTAGGAATAACCCAAATCAGACTGATACACAAAGTAAAAGATGTTAACTGTGTGTTCCACAGATGGTCCTGCTATCCTGGAGCTGAGCAGTTAACGAAGAGCTGCAGCTTAACTCAGTAAACCATGAGGTGAAGGAGGCGACACTGAGGGTTGAAGGTAGCACACCCTGTTGTAATGTGCCCTCCAATTAGAAGCAAGGAAGATCTAGTACAAATGTATCCAGAGTGATTTGATGAGATGGTTAGATGCTTTGAAGATTTTGAATACTGTAGCACTATTGATCCAGCAAAGAAACCCACATGTAAAGTACCAAAAGAACTAAATGGAAAGCTTGACTGAAAACTGCAAGAGATGGAAGAGAAGAAAGTGATTGCCAGAGTCACTGAACTTATGGATTGGGTAAATTCCATCGGAGTAGGAGAGAAGCCAAATTGACAGCTAATAATTTCCCGGATCCCAAAGATCTTAATCAAGCGATAAAGAGGAATCTCTATCCCAATTCCAACACTGGAAGAGGTCACAGCCAGAATTTTTGGCCCCACCATGGTGGGACCTGCTGTGGGGATACGGCGGCCCAGCCACATGTTCATTAACTGTCAGTGGGACTGGACGATCCCAGTGGTGGGCGGGGCCAGAAATTCTCACCCCATACCTACTTGGCTATGGGCCAAGTGCTGGTAAAGGGGATTAGGTAGGTATGTCAGTTGTTTCTCACGTGTCGGTGCAGACTCGATGGGCCGAAGGGCCTCTTCTGCACTGTGTGATTCGGTGATGCCAGCACAGGCAGGGGCAGAAGTTTTCAGCAAGCTTGATGCCAGAAATGGCTACTTCAATGTGAAGCATGACGAGGAATCTTCACTGTTGACAAGATTCAACACATCAATTAGTCAGTACAAATTCCTGCATCTACCTTTTGGCCTTAAAATGATCCAGGGTGTAGTTCCCAGCAGAAAGTAGAAGCGACGTGCCAAGGATGTAAAGGAGCAGTCAGCATAGCTGATGATATCTAGATCTATGGTGTAGATGAGAAAAGTCATGAATACTAGCAATATGAAGTTATGGAGAAAACCAGGAAAACTGGGATTAAACAAAACACAAACAAATGCATTGTGAATGTGACAGAATGCCAGTTGTTCAGAATGGTGTGCACACCTGACAGAGTGAAGCTGAGTCCTGAAAAAAAATCACAGCTACCTCCTGAGATGAAAGTTCCAAGAGACAAGAAAGAGCTGACAAGTTTCCTTAGTCTGATCCAGTACATGAGTATTTTCATACCTCACGTCAGAACATACAGCAAAACTCTGAAAGTTGATGAAAGAAGATGTTGAGTACCAGTGATCGGAGTCACGAGAGGAGTTCCAACAGACTCAAAACAATAATGTGCAAGGAGACAAGTCTCTCTTGCTATGACAAAGAGAAACCAGTCACTCTGCTGTAGATGTTCTACAAAAAGACCGGGAGCACAAGAGGGAAAACCAACAGCATTCATATCCAAAGCTCTAGCATCAGCTGAGACCATATATGCCAATGTAGAAAAAGAGATTTTGGCAGTCATGTATGGATGTGAGAAATTTCGTATGGGAGAAAGTTCAGAGTGCAGAGTGATCATCGCACACTAGAGCAGATCTACCAGAAAATCTATGTAGAGCACCAGCAAGACTTGCAAAGGATACACGTGAGGCTTCAGAGTTATGATTTCACTTGGAAATACAAGCCAGGGAGATGGTGATAGCAAATGTCTTTGTTTACGCCACAGAAGAAACGAGATAAAAAATCTAGGTATAGAGACCCATCACCTAGTGAATGTAACACCACCAAATCTGACTCAAATTAGAAATGAGATCAGCAAAGACAAAGATTTACAGATGCTCTCTCAGCAAGTGATCCAGGGATATCTGATAAGCACAGCAACGCTGCCAGCAATCAGATTGGCCAGCGGCTCTCTAAGGCAGGACTTGCTCCCAATGGAGGCGAAAGTCCCACCCAAAACCAATTAAGCTGCAGCATATTGTCACTGTGGGGCAGCTGGGTTTTTGGCTGGTGCAGTGCCAATGGACTTTTAGGTCATGGGGGCGTGGGTAATCCGTCCTCCCGTAAAATCCACCCCAGTCATTTACAGCACAGAAGGAGACCATTCAGCCCATAAAGTCCATGCTGGTTCCTGCAGAGCAATCCAATCAGTCCTATTCCCCTGTTTGGTCCCCTATTTCTGAAGCCCAAAATCCCATATGCTTTGCTAACCACTCTCTCAATATATCCAACCACCTTCAAAGACCAATGCATATGCACCCCTAGGTCCCTCTGTTCCTGCACACATTTTAGAACTGTACCATTTAGTCTATATTGCCTCTCCCCACCCGAAATGCATCACCTCGCATTTCTCGGCATTAAATTCCATCTGCCTCTTGTCTTCCCATCCTGCTAGCCTATCTACGTCTTGTTGAAGTTAATCCCTGACTGTTTGTCTCTCCTCCAATTTTGGTATCATTGGCACATTTTGAAATTTTACTCCATATTCCGACATCTAAATCAATAAATCAACACTGATGCCGTCTCTCCACAGCTCCTAATAACTCAAAGATACCGGCCAGCAGGGAAGATAAGCGAAGGGTAAAAACAGGCTTGATGCAGTCCCTCAAGACTGTTCCAGAGCAGACAGACTTCTCAATCTTTTATACACAAGAGGAAGTGGATGGCGCCCTGACAGCAACCAAGTCAGGGAAAGCAGCAGGAGTTGATGGGATTTACCCACAATTCCAGAAGAACATTGAATCACAGGGAAGGAAGTGGCGAACAAAGCTGTTTCCCAACATTCACAGTACAGGCACCATTCCAAACCTCCGGCACCAATCCCAGATCGTGGCCATTGCCAAGTCAGGGAAGGCACTCAACAACCCACACAGTTACCGCCCCATCGCCCTGCTCTCACAAACACATAAGCTCCTGGAATGCCTTCTGCTAAATGGACTGAGTCCTACCTTGGAAGCAGCAAGCCCCCTCCCCCACACCCTGCACCAGTCCCCCACCCAGCTCCAATCAACAGGCAGGTTTTTGCACAGGCCACATCTGCTCCGAGCAGGTTCTGACACTGTCCTCACATATTGAAGCTGGTTTCCAGAAAGGCCTGAAGCTCGGAACCACTTTTGTTTTCTTATCCCGTGTCTATGTCATGGTGTGGTGCACAGGCATGCTGCTGAAGCTCTCCAAAATCACCCGCTGTGTGAAAAACCTACAATTTATCAACTCCATGATCAGCAAGCAAGAGGTCCATGTGCACCTTGGCGATTAAATCAGCCACCCATGCATAACCAACACTGGGCTCCCATAGGGATCAGTCCTCACACCAGGTCTATTCAGCATATATACCAGTGACCTCCCTCCCACAAAGTCACAGATCTACACATGTGCTGCTGACTTGGCCCTGGCTTTCCAGACTAAAGAACTCCAGGACATTGAGAACACACTCACTGAAGACCCATGTTCTCAGGAGCCTACATGGAGACTTCAACCAAACGCTGCCAAGACTGTCATTCCAGCTTTCCATGTGACCCCGAAGGCCAGGGAGGAACTTCATGACCAGTTCTGTGGCCAACCATTCACCCATGACCCAATGCTAAAATACCTTGGCATCATTCTTGACTGTACATTGACCTACCAGCAACACCTCCAGAACACCGGAGCCAAGGTCAAGACGAGGGCGAATCTCATACAGAATCTGTCAGGCACTACCTAGGGCAGCAAACATCACCAACTGCAACCTGGTAATGGACCCGAGTGGTAAAGTCCCTGGTTTCAACCTTTCACAGAAAATCTGGACAACCCTTAACTACTTGGGGATGGTGTGGCAAGGTGTGGCCCCTTGCTCCACAAGTGGAACATGAGGAACAGTCCAGGTTGTGACCATCCAAGTTAGGCCATCGACCACATCTGAACTCCTGCCATGAGGGTTCCATTCCTGGTGGCATCACGACCATTCACCTTGTATCAGCTGAAGCTGTTGGATGGATTGTTAACCTCAACATTGAACGATAAACTGCTTCCCTAGCCATACGAGTAAGAAAACAGGCCTTATGGCCTTCTAACTGTGTGTCATAAACCAGCGAATGCAGATATTTTTAAGTCCACATGTGCAGTACTCTGCTTTGCTATAGCAGTGAGTGGTATGGATGAGGCAGTATGACTTGATATTAATTTGCATTGCTCTAAAAATGCTACTGTAACTAAATCAGTTGGTGCAAGTTTTTTTTTGTGCTAATTTTATGTCCTCCCTCTTCACTCCTAAAGGCATTGACTGCTTGTTGGGTTACAATTCTACAATTTTTTTTAATAGTCGTTTATGGGACATGGACATCGCTGGCTACGCCAGCATTTTTTTATTGCACGTCCCTAATTGTCTTTGAGAAGACAAATGCTGGCAGTCTATAGAGTGACTGTTGGCATGAGTTAGATTGCAAGGGATATCATATCTGAGCCTCAACCCACACTCAGTTGATATTCAGATATGGTGGATACCAGCCACTGAGATCAGCTAACCCAGCATAGAACAAGCATCAAAATCTGGCAATCCTTCCTCTGTATGGCTCAGTAACTAGGAAAGCCTTTTCTATCAATTTCATCCACTTTCAGAAATAACCAATTAACTTGTAAGATTTGTGCGTTATACGTCATAATCCCCTCATCTGCAAAATGAATGAAAGTCAAGATATTGTGGGAACTTCTGGAAACCACACATGTTACTTATCATGTGGTGTATCATTATTTTGAATCACATACATTTTTCATGATTTCACCTCACTAAGAAATTGTATTCAATTCAATGTTCAACTATCATTGAAATAAATTAAACCATTGCCCTGGACTCATATTTTAGCTGTATTTTGTGGTTGTCAAAATCCACAAGCTCTTCTCACAGCCACAAATGGAGATGTAAAGACTGCACAAATGGAGATGTAAAGACTGAAGTGAAGACAACCTGTCAGAATGAAGGGAACCAGTATTGGTGTATGCTTGACAACAACTTGCATTTAGGTAATTCTCCTCGCATAAGCTACACAGTGTGAGATGTGATTGGCTGGTTTACTGATGTAAACTCACCAATAATTCGCAGCCAATTTTAAGAGGCGTGACTGGGTAACAGTTATTTAGTGCCACCAGTTATTTAGTGCTTCATCTGCCAATTACTGATCAATCCTGACAACCAAAGTGGAGGTATCATTTTCAGCCAAATGATGGCGCCAGCTGACTACAGACTAGCAGCAGCTAGTTGGATGTTGGAGAGATTGCCAAAATGTTTTGTAAAAATTGAGCAAATCCAATCACCTCCCATTGTCCGGCGTGCTTCAAACATTTCACAGCTCAATAATTTGTTTTTTTTAAAACTTATTTCTATTACAGGGGTTAATTCATTCACACACACTGCAAGGGTATTTATCAAAACTGTAAAGATGGACATATGTGTTGGGAGTGAAATATGTCACCTCATCCTACACATGCAATGTAGATTTTAAACTGATCAGAAATCTGCAAAAATTTTTGGCAACACTTATTCTTGGGTAAGCTTCAGTCAGAATTCTGTGCCTGGTGGACTGTCCTCATATGGTGGGCAATATTGCAGCTTTGGAAAGGGTGCAGTGGAGGGGGCAATATTAATTCCCAGTTTAAAATATCTTGGTTGCCTCAATAGACTCAAGGAACTGGATGCCTATACTTCAGAGAAGCTTAGACTTATGGGCGATTTGATTGAGGTTAATAAATTAATTAAGGATGTAGATTGTTTTCTGCAGATCAGTTATTTCAACTGAATACGTTAGAACTTTGGTTAGGCCACACTTGGAATATTGCGTCCAATTCTGGTCGCCACATTACCAGAAGGATATGGAGGCGTTGGAGAGGGTGCAGAGGAGGTTTACCAGGATGCTGCCTGGTCTGGAGGTTATTAGCTATGAGGAGAGGTTGGAGAAACTCGGATTGTTCTCACTAGAGCGACGGAGATTGAGGGGCAACTTGATAGAAGTTTACAAAATTATGAGTGGCATGGACAGAGTAGATATTCAGAAGCTTTTTCCCAGGGTGGAAGAGTCAATTACTAGGGGACATAGATTTAAGGTGAGAGGAGAAAACTATAGAGGAGATGTGCGGGGCAAGTTTTTTACGCAGAGGGTAGTGAGTGTCTGGAATTCGCTGCCAGAGGAGGTGGTGGAAGCAGGTACGATAGTGGTGTTTAAGAGGCAGCTTGACAAATACATGAATAGGATGGGAATAGAGGGATACGGACCCCGGAAGTGAAAAAAATTTTTTTAGTTGACGGGCAATATGATCGGCGCAGGCTTGGGGGGCCGAAGGGCCGGTTCCTGTGCTGTACTTTTCTTTGTTCTTTGTTCTGATCATATTATCAAATTGTAGAAGGGCAGAACGAGATTGGATGTTAGGTGGCTCTTCTTTCCCTAGAGAATAATGATTACAGATTGTCAGTTTGTGCAATGAATGTTGATTTGCTTACGCTGGACCTGTTTCTGGCTTGGGTTGAGGTCACCTTGTAGAAGAGCTCAGTATCCTGTATATAAGTCAGGGCTAATGTGGTCTCCTGAACCAGTTTTGATTGCCCAAGGGGGGTTGAAGAGGAGTTTTCCTGTTCTTTCCTCCTAACTGACCTGGGGTCAGTTTTAATGTTTGTTGCCTCTTCCAGGAGATTATATGGCTGTGGTTGGATTGGGGAATATATGTATTGTGATACATATGGCAACATAACTGTGTGCGACAGCCTGAATGGCCAGTAGTTCCTGCCCATCATTTTTGTTTGTTTGTATATTTTTGTGTAGGTGAAAAGTGAAAAGAAAGATTAGCATTTTGGGTAGTGTCTTTTCGTCGGAAAAGAATTCTGAAAATTAATAAAACACAATTCTCAGTGACTCTTGTCACAACAAGCAGTTGATTTAGCGGGTGTTTGAGTGAAATGGGTGATGGACAAGTAGGCTTTTACTTGAATCAAAGAGATTGGTAGATTACAGGTCATTGAGCCAATAGCATTGTGCCAACTCTTTACCAGTGCAATTCAAAATTAATTCAATTGCTTTGCTCACCCCTGCACCTTCTCTGTTTCAAATATTTATCCACTTTTCCTTTAAAAATAAAGCAATTGTCTCAACCTCGGCTATTCCCTCTGGCCACCACAGTGGACATGGAACTACATTGAATGCATTTTGTAAATTTAGCTGTATAAATCAATAGATAAAGCTAACAAATTATTCATCCATTTTACAGATGTGCTTTCCCATTCATCCACAGATGAATCAACAAATGTTGATTGAGAAAGGGGACTTGGCATCTGAGGCTTTGTAAAGGTCTATTTAACACTTGAATTTTCAGAAAGCTTTTGATGTTGTTGCATACCCACGATGAATAGTCAAAGCATGGAGCCATGAAATAGAAGCTGAAATATTGCACTAGATAGATCAATGTTTTGGTAGGGTAGCCATTAACTGGGACTTTCAGGCTGAGAAGAGGTTACAAATGGTGTGTCCCAAGATTGGTCTTTATTAATGACTTGGTTGAGAATAGAAGCAGCTAAAGAGAGTAAATCTAGGTTTGCAGCTGGTAACAAAATGGGAGACAGGGCAGAAAAAGGAGCACTAACATAACCATATTCAAGAGGAGGTAAGAGTTATCAGGCCAATAGGTAGCAAATGTAGTTCCATGCCAAAACATGTAAAATAATTAGTGTGAGAGTAAGGAGAGGAAAGATTAGGAATGAGAACTAAAAGCAAGAAATACTTGCAATTATATAGCATTTCTCATGTAATTGAAGTGGCTCAAAGTTTATCACACAGTGAATTACTTTGGGAATAGTCATTGTAATTATGTAGGCAAGCATGCCAGTTAACAGTCCACAAACAGCAACAAAGTGAATCACTTAATCTGAAAAATAAGATCAAATGACTCAAAAAGCCTTCCTCATCCAAATCTTTTCCAGTGTTTTATTTCCATCTTGCCTTCTAGACAGTGTCCTCCCCACTAGCCCCCACAGTGGTGTCTCAATTCTACTAAATAGGGAATTTAATGGAATATTTAATCATAACTGATCCCACTACCCCATGGCTGTGTTTCTATATGGATGTCCACAAAGATGTACCATAAGGCACTTCATAAAAAGGATGTGGCATGTGTCTCTAATTACAACAGCAGCCTGGGCATAGCCTGGTAGCAGTATTGTTTGTACATCATCTGTTAAATGAACTTGGTGCTCTCATTGGCATTTTATTATTCTATGGCTTTTTAAAGCTCTTACCTCTTACATCAGTTAGAATTTAAGGAGTCAGCAATGCACTGTCGTACAATGATTTTTGAATTGGTATTTTCTATTAGAATTTATCTAAATATTATAACTGGCTTTGTCTCATCAGCTGTGAAATTCCTGGAACTCGACTTGTGTTTACATGTGTCGAGGGCAATTAGGGATGGGCAATAAATGCTGGCCTAGCCAGTGACGCCCACATCCCATGAATGAAGAACAAAAAGGTGGCACCGTCTGAACTTGCCTCCCTTGCTAAACTCGGTTAGCTTCTGGGACTAGGTTTCGTTATGAGGTGGTCCTCCGATAGGCTCTGGCGTCCTCCTTTTCTCATCCTGCAGGGAGAGTAAGGTGCTGAGGCCAATCCCCACGGCATTGCAGGAGAGTGGCAGCAAACAGAAATAGACTTTGCAAGAGCTGAACTGGGTCTGCATTGAACGCCAACTGAAACGGTAAAAAAAATGAGCGCGCAGTTTAACACAGGGGATGCCCCCATTAGGCAATGTGTAGCCTTGAACTGGTTTAAAAAAAAACCTCGCACAAGCGGGTAAAGGGCTCAGGAGTTCATAAGGCACCACTGAGTTCTGGATTTCCAGCATAGAACCAGAAACACTGAGAGTGTGAGTGGCAGAACAGGACAGAGGCGTTCCCTTTGTCATATTAAATAAGAATAAAATATTAACCACTCAGCAGAGGGCGTGTTAACACAGAGAGAGGGGGAGGGAGTGAAGATACAATCTTATTCTACCCTGGGGTGGGGGGATTTTGAGGAGGATGAGCAGAGAAGCTGATATTCAACCATCCCAAATAATACTTAATCGCTGCGAGAAAACTTCTAACCATCACCTTATAAGAGTCTGTTGCTGATGTGAGCAGATTTGCTTTAACGTTAACTGACTTAACTACAATAGTTACTTTCCTGAACTTCTTTGCTTCTGACAGATGTGGAACTCTCCGAGTTAACCGTCAGTGCGCGGAAATAATCAGAAGTTTGATGTAAGCATTTTCAATAACACTGGGATAGCACAGGGAGACGTAACGGACAGAAGCACATCCTGATGCAAGTGGGCATTTTAACACCGTTAAGATTCCAACAATTCTCTTAGAATGTTCACCTGACCATCCATCATTGCACTGACACTCCCAGCTAATCTCTGCTCAGTCTCTGTGCCACTGACTCCTCACCACAGGCACTGCTCTACGTGTTAGAAAGTTTGAAATATTAGAAAATGGGACAGGAAAGAATCTGTTAAAGGAAAGGTAGGATACGCAAAAATACCGAAGTTACCGAGTGCCTGTCGAATTTTAAGTTTGGGTTCTATAATTCGGCGCAGTTGCAAGTGCAGTGAACTGAAATATATTTTTTGTTTTTGTTTGAAATATATTTCCTCCTGGCTCTCACTCAACGACTGTTAGGCATTTGATGCAAGCTGGGAAACCAGTAAATGACAGAACCAATGACAGGACAACTGTCGTGGTGATTTTGTGTATTTATCTCAGTAACAGTCAGACAGCAGTCCCACTTCACAGGCCTGACTCTGGGGAGAGCGTTTACCCCCTGCTGGGCGCATTCATAAGGGGACAGTCTGAGCGAGATTGGTTTAGAAAAGGTTATAGCAAAATTCCGGCCCCCCCCTCCCACAACTCTTTCTCCGGTACATCGATAATTACTTCGGTGCTGCTTCATGCTCTCATCTGGACCTGGAAAAATTTATTAATTTTGCTTCCAATTTCCACCCCTCCATCATTTTCACACGGTCCATCTCTAACACTTCCCTTCCCTTCCTTGACCTCTCTGTCTCAATTTCTGGTGATAGACTGTCCACCAATATCCAATACAAGCCTACCGACTCCCACAGCTACCTCGACTACAGCTCCTCACACCCCGCACCCTGTAAGGACTCCATCTCATTCTCTCAGTTCCTTCGCCTCTGTCGCATCTGTTCTGATCATGCCACTTTCAAAAACAGTTCCTCTGACATGTCTTCCTTCTTCCTTAACCGAGGTTTTCCACCCACGGTCGTTGACAGGACCCTCAACCGTGTCCGGCCCATCTCCCGCGCATCCGCCCTCACACCTTCCTCTCCCTCCCAGAAACATGATAGGGTCCCTCTTGTCCTCACTTATCACCCCACCAGCCTCCGCGTTCAAAGGATCATCCTCCGCCATTTCCGCCAACTCCAGCATGATGCCACCACCAAACACATCTTCCCTTCACCCCACCGGTGGCATTCTGCAGTGATCGTTCCCTCCGGGACACCCTGGTCCACTCCTCCATCACCCCCTACACCTCAACCCCTCCTATGGCACCTTCCCATGCAACCGCAGAAGGTGCAACACCTGCCCCTTTACTTCCCCTCTCCTCACCGTCCAAGGACCCAAACACTCCTTTCAAGTGAAGCAGCATTTCACTTGCACTTCCCTCAATTTAGTCTACTGCATTCGTTGCTCCCAATGCGGTTTCCTCTACATTGGAGAGACCAGACGCAGACTGGGTGACCGCTTTGCGGAACACCTTCGGTCTATCCACAAGCATACCCCAGACCTCCCTGTTGCTTGCCATTTCAACACTCCACCCTGCTCTCATGCCCACATGTCCGTCCTTGGCTTGCTGCATTGTTCCAGTGAAGCTCAATGCAAACTGGAGGAACAGCACCTCATCTTCCGACTAGGCACTTTACAGCCTTCTGGACTGAATATTGAGTTCAACAATTTTAGATCATGAACTCTGTCCTCCATCCCCACCCCCTTTCTGATCCCCACCCCCCCTTTTTTTTCCAATAATTTATATAGATTTTTCTTTTCTCACCTATTTCCATTATTTTTAAATGTATTTCCATCCATTGTTTAATCTCTATCTTTTAGCCTGTTTCGATTCCTTCACCCCACCCCACCCCACTAGAGCTATCTGTACCTTGCTTGTTCTGCTTTCTACCCTTAATTAGCACATTCCTTAGATATCACCACCTTCAACACCTCTTTGTCCTTTTGTCTATGACATCTTTTGGCCATCTCCACCTATCACTGGCCCTCTATCCAGCTCTACCTGTCCCACCCACCTAAACCAGCTTATATTTCACCTCTTTTCTATTTTTACTTAGTTCTGTTGCAGAGTCATTCGGACTTGAAACGTTAACTGTGTTCCTCTCCGCAGATGTTGCCAGACCTGCTGAGTTTTTCTAGGTATTTTTGTTTTTGTTATAGCAAAAGCATTGGCTTCTCAGCCATGCACATCATGTTTCGCTTACAAGTAGCTCAGCAATGAAGCACACGTTGCGCTGTTCGGCATTTTGTTTGGTTCCAGACGAGTTTCAAAGTAATTCAAAACACATGATGATTCCATTATGCAGCATTTTCAAAAGACATATAAGAAGCAGCAAATGTTTTTTTGGCCTAGAATGCAGCTGACTGCCTGAAAGGAAATTTGGTTTGCTGAAAGAGGCAGCGTTTGCATGAAATTGTTGACAAGGGATTTGTTAATTCGTGTAGTCTCTGTCTTTTCTTTATTCTGTCACTGGGGAGGGTGCGTTGTAATGTCAATCCCCACTCTTCCCCGAGCCACCACAAATGTGAAAAAGTTTGATCAAACCACCAGATAGCCCCAATTCTACCTAACTGTTTAGTTTAAGTCAACAGAATGCGAGCACCAAGTTTGTAAACTTAATAAGTAAATAACTGTTTATTAAACAAACTGTCCTTAACCAGTGGCAAAAGAAACATGAACTGCTAATTTCTAACAATATAACTTAAACTCTACCCCCTCCTTCAATCCCTATATACACGCTTACTAGACACACAAGACACACAAAAGCATGGATTTTAAGGGTACGATGAAACAGTTCAATAGCACCATTCCTGGAGTACAGGATTCGATGGGTTGATTTTGATCGATGTCTTCCAAATTCCTTTCAGTTCTTGTTGATGACACGAGGTGGTCTTCCAGCACTTTCAAGTATGTAGTTCACTGGTTGAGCACTTGCCTTTCAATGTCTTTAACAGTGATTTTCCCCTTTGTCTTTTGACAGGGGTTTTCAGAGAGAAAGCAGGTTGTAGAGATATGAGAAGAAAAAGCCAGTTTGCTATTATTGTGGAATTACTGGAATCTTCCACACACAGGAGAAAGAGGTTTTAGGTCTGGTTCCTTTCAGGCTAGGAGCTATTCTGCTGCACTGCTCTCACACAAACACTGATCAACTGATCAGAAGCCAGTTAAAGCATTGTTGCCAGGCAGTTCCACGTTAGACCAGACTCCTCCTTGGCACCATCCTGTCTTTCATGGCACACTTTGTTCCAGGACTGAAACAGCGTATATATATCTCTCATCCTGTTCCAGTGGACAGGTCTTTCAACCTGCAGCCATTATAAGTCTAATCCACAGTCAAACAGAAAATAAAAAGATGCGATACTTACATGCCTCCACCCTTAAAAGAGATGAAACACCATTTCAAAAATGTGTTTCATCACAAAGTATGTGACACATGGTCAACAAAACACGAGACTTACTTTCATTCATCCTTCCTCCCCCTTATATAATCTTATACAATCTTCAGCAGTTCTTATCCCTCTAACTTATTTTTGTATTTTACACCTGGGACAATGCATCCGCGATCACATTATCAGCAATATGAACAATCTTTACATTGAATGTTTGAACCAATAGACTTCATCAAAACAGTCTTGCATTTCAAATTTTAAACTTTTCAAAGAATGCTAGTGGATTATGGTCAGTGTAGATTAGTGTTTCTTTATTATCATGTCAGACATAAACTTCAAAATGTTGAAGAGACAATAACAATGCTAGAGTTTCTTTTTCTATTGTAGAGTACTTCCTCTGTTTTGATTTAGTTTCGTGGAAAAGTACCCCACCGGCTTCTCTACCCCTAATTTATCATCTTGTAATAGACTGCACCTACCCCCAAGTCACTAGCATCATTTGCCATTTTAAAAGGTTTGGTAAAGTCAGGGGCGGCCAACACTGGTTAATTTATTAAGATTAGCTTCAGCTTTTCAAAGGCTGCTTGGCATTCTGCTGACCATACCACTTTTGCCTGTGTCCTTATCAAATTGGTGAGAGGTACAACTATTGTGCTGAAGTTAGGCACAAACTTCCTATAAAACTCACACATTCCCAGAAACCTCATGATATCTTGTTTAGTTTTAGGATTGGGAGATTCTATTAGAGCGTTCATTTTTGCTGCTCTTGGCAACACTTGCCCTTGTCCTACTATGTGACCTAGGTAAGTTAGCCTTGCTTTCGCAAATTCAAATTACTTTGGCAGTTTTGTCCAGATTTATGACTAAGCCAGTCAACTGCAATTGCTTAAACAGGTCTTCTAATTGCTTTACATGTTTTTCCCATGTGTTACCATATATTATGACATCATCCAGATAAACCACACAGTTAGGTACTTAAACTATGACTTGATTCATAAATCTCTGGAATATAGCTGGGGTGTTTTTAAACCCAAACGGGATGACTAGACATTGATACAACCCACTTGGTGTAACAAAGAAGGTGGATATTTCTTTAGCTCTTGATGCTAATGGAACTTGAACACCTTCAATAAATCAATTTTAGAAAGAAATGAGGCCCTGTCAACGCTATTGATGCAATCTCCTAACCGACAAACTGGGTATGAATCTGTCGTCATTATTACATTCACTTTCCGGTAGTTTTTACAAAATCTAGTGGATCCATCTGGCTTAGGGACCAATACTACCAATGAGCTTCAGCCGCTTTGGCTAGGCTCAATCAATTGATTGTCCAATATATATTGGCTCTCTGTTTCCAACTGAGCTTGCTTTTCTGGGCTGAACCAATAATGATGTTGTTTTATCGGCATTGAGTCTCCTATGTCCACATCATGTTTAGCTAATGTAGTACATCCAGGTGTGTCCCTACAAATTCCCCTCTAAATATGAGAGCAGTGTCTAACTGTCCCAGTATTGTCGCATTGGCTAGTCGAATTGTAGGATGTTCACTTTAGGCACTGTCTACTTCTCCTTATATCTTGCCCTTAGTCTCTGTCATGCTCCACTACTCCTACCACCTGGCATACTTGCTCTGTCTTATCATCTTCTCTGCGATGATATTGCTTCAACATGATTATGTGATATAACCGTTTCTTCTTCCTACGCTCAGGAGTATCTATTAGATAAATCACTTTACTAACTCTCCTAACTATCTTGTAAGGGCCACTGAATTTCGCTTTCAGGGGTTCACCCTGCAAAGGTAATAATACCAATAATTCATCTCCTACTTGGAACGTTCTACTTGTAGTCTGTTTGCCTGCCCATTCTTTCATTTTGGCTTGGGAAATTTTTAAGTGTTCTCATACTACTTTACATACTCCTGTGAGTCTTTCTAGAAACATGGACACATAATCCAACATGGAGGATTCGTCTTTCTGCTTTCGGAATTTTTCTTTAATCACTTTTAATGGATCTCTTATTTCCTGACCATAGATCAATTCGAATGGACTAAATCCAGTCGATTCATTTGGAGAATCTCTGGTAGCAAATAGTAAGAAATCTAATCCTTTGTCCCAGTCCTTTGGGTATTCATGGCAATAGATCTTAATCATGGTTTTGAGAGTCTGATGGTATCTCTCTAAAGCTCCCTGTGTCTGTGGGTAATAGGCAGCAGACTTTAGTATATCCTGGAAAATTTTAGGCATGAAGTTAGAACCTTGGTCAGATTGTATTTCAAATGGTAGGCCATAACGAGTGAAAAACTGAGTTAACTTTTCCACCTTAGCTGTAATTGTCCTTAAAGGAATAGCTTCTGGAAATTGGGCTGTCATATCCATGATTGTAAGGACATTCTGATGTCCTGCTTTCATTTTGGGTAATGGTCCTACACAATCTACTAACACCTGACTGAATGGTTTTTCAAAAACTGGTATGGGTATTAAAGGTGCTGGTTTGATTACATGTTGAGGTTACCTACTACCTGACATTATGACACATTTTACAAAATTGCACTACATTTTTATGAAGTCTTGGCCAGGTAACATGCCTGTTTATCAATGCTTGGGTTTTCCGTATTCCTACATGTTCTGCCATTGGAGTTTCATTTGCTACTTGCAATATCTCCTTATGATATCGTGTGGTACCACTATCCGATGACCAACCATCCATCCTTCATCCGCTGGTCTGTGAAGATGTCTCTACTTCCTCATCTGAACTCCGTTTTTAATGTAATAACACCCTGGAACTCCTTCCGCCTCAGCTTCAGTGTGAGCTGACTGTGCTAACTTGTTTAACTCTGGATCTGCTTTCTGAGCTTCAATTAATGAAGACCTGCCAAACAATTCCTTTGAATTATCCTCACCCTTAAAGAAAGTTTTGGCTACTCTAACATCTGCTCATTCTCCGAATGAATTGACTGGATTTAGTCCATTCAAATTGAACTATGGTCATGAAATAAGAGGTTCATTAGAAGTGATTAAGGAAAAGTTCCTAAAGCAGAAAGACGAATCCCCCATGTTGGATTATGTGTCCATGTTTATAGAAAGACTCACAGGAGCACGTAAAATAGCACGAGAGCACTTAAAAATTCCCCAAGCCAAAATGAAAGAATGGGCAGATTACTTGGGCCTTTGGTGATGGACTTTGTTTAGCCATTGCTCTGGTTACCACACACAATGGGAATTACCAAGAACTCATTCTCATAAATGCTCCGTCTCTTTAGCCTCTCTCGGACTTTCCGTAATTATGGGTGAAGCTATAACCTTCACTCCTGCCAAATCATTCCCCAGGAGGAAATCAACCCCATTCACGGGTAATTTCTTAACCACTCCTATAACCACTGACCCAGACAACAAATCACACTACAATTGCACTTTGTACAATGGAAGCGGGATATACTCTCCACTTACCCTGTTTACCAATATTTTAGCTTTCATTGAACTCTCTGGAGGGAAAACTAGGTCCTTTTCCAATAAAAGAGTTTGAGTAGCTCCTGTGTCCCTTAACATAGTTATGGGTTTAGCTGCATCATTTGATGAAAAAGGGGTTATCTTTCCTTGAGACAAAAACCCTTTATATCTCTCATCTACCTCATTCACTTCACCTTCATTCACAGCAGTGTTTGCCTCCGGACCGTTATTTGTAGTTAAAACCACAATTTGATCTGTGGAATTTTCTTTTCGAGTTCCCTTTTTGGACTCACTCTTATGAACTCCATTAAGTCCCATGGGCTTCCCTCGCAACCTCTAGCATTCTGAACGAATGTGTTCCACTTTATTACGATGGAAACACTCAGGCCTTTGAGTTTCACCTCCACCCTCAGCAGCTTCCTCCCTGATCTGGGGAGGAGATCTCAAGGTATTCCCAGCTATCCATTCTTTACCCTGGTTACTTGCCTTCCTTTCACTCTCCCACTTTCTATCCTTTACAAATTTATTGGGCTGATGAAAGAAAAGTTTAGTTTTATGGATCAGTTCATATTCGTCAGCCGTTACTGCTGCCTGTCTAGCAGTTACAACCCTTTGGTCTTCAACGTGGGTTCTTATTACAGTAGGTAGGGAGTTTTTAAATTCTTCCAAGAGAATTGCCTCTCTGAGAACTTCATAGGTAGTTTCAACTCCTAATGCTCGTATCCACCTGTCAAAACTACATTACTTAATCCTTTCAAATTCAATGTAAGTTTCCCTTAAATTTCAAAACTTCTGTCTGTATGCTTCAGGGACTAACTCATATGCACTCAAAATGTCCTTTTTCACCACATCATAATCCCTACAAACCTCCTCTGACAGTGAAACATTAATTTCCTGAGTTCTACCTGTCAATTTTCTCTGCATGAGCAATGTCCAGTTTTCCTTTGGCCAGTTCATCTGTTTAGCTATCTTCTCAAATGAAATAAAGAATGCTTCAACATCCCTTTCCTCAAACCTTGGAAGAGCCTGCACAAGCTTAAACATCTCCCCACTGGGCTCTGATCTGGAAATATGTCCTGACTCACCTACTGGTGTCTCTTTTTTAACTGCCTGCATTTTAAGTTCAAATTCTACCTCTTTTTTCCTCTTTCCTGCTTTTCTAACTTCACCATTTCTAACTCCCTTTGAAATGCTCTTTTTCCTATTTTTTTCCCTTTCTCTGCCCTTTCTGCCTGTTCCCTGTGGAATGCCCCTTCACTTTCCTTTTCTTTTTCTTCTGCCTCTAGTTCCAATTATTTTATTTCCGACGAACCACCCCTTGGAGAGCTCGGTCTCTCGGGTATTCTTTCCAATTTCAAATGCTGTGCCATCTCTTCGATTATCTCTGCCTTCCTAGCTTTGGCAGGCCATAAGGCCATAAGATATAGGAGCAGAAATTAGGCCATTCGGCCCATCGAGTCTGCTCCGCCATTCAACCATGGCTGATAAGTTTCTCAACCCCATTCTCCTGCCTTCTCCCCGTAACCTTTGATCCCTTTACCAATCAAGAACCTATCTATCTTGGTCTTAAATACACTCAATGACCTGGCCTCCACAGCCTTCTGTGGCAATGAATTCCATAGATTCACCACTCTCTGGCTAAAGAAGTTTCTCCTTATCTCTGTTCTAAAAGGTCTTCCTTTTACTCTGAGGCTGTGCCCTCGGGTCCTAGTCTCTCCTACTAATGGAAACATCTTCCCCACGTCCACTCTATCCAGGCCTTTCAGTATTCTGTAAGTTTCAATCAGATCCCCCCCTCATCCTTCTTAACTCCATCGAGTATAGACCCAGAGTCCTCAAACGTTCCTCATATATTAAGCCTTTCATTCCTGGGATCATTCTCGTGAACCTCCTCTGAGCCCTCTCCAGGGCCAGCACATCCTTCCTAAGGTACGGGGCCCAAAATTGCTCACAATATTCTAAATGTGGTCTGACCAGAGCCTTATCAAGCCTCAGCAGCACATCCCTGCTTTTATATTCTAGTCCTCTCGAAATAAATGCCAACATTGCATTTGCCTTCCTAACTACCGACTCAACCTGCAAGTTAACCTTAAGAGAATCCTGGACTAGGACTCCCAAGTTCCTTTGCACTCCAGATTTCTGAATTCTCTCCCCATTTAGAAAATAGTCTATGCCTCTATTCTTCCTACCAAAGTGCATGACCTCACACTTCCCCATGTTGTATTCCATCTGCCATTTCTTTGTAGTAGGCAATCCTACTCTTAATTTACTTGCCAATTTGATTAAGCTGGCTTTTGGGATCCCTTGTAAAATCATAAGGGACATCTCTTCCATTTTCAGGAAAGCTTTAGCAGTTTCCAATACATCTGATTTTTGACAGTACAAACCTGATGTTTCCTTTTAGCTTTTATTACTTCTTAAAGCTACACCCAAATCGTCGTTCCAAAATATCCCAGGACTTCTTTCCATTACCATCCTGTCTTTCATGGCACACTCGGTTCCCAGGACTGCAACATTGTATATATCTCTCATCCTGTTCCAGTGGACATGTCTTTCAACCTGCATCCATTGTAAATCTAATCCACAGTCCAACAGAAAATAAAAATATATGTTCTTTACAACAGTCCAACAGGAATAAAAAGATATGCTCCTTACAATTCTATGACTATTTATTTAGGAATTGTTTCCTCTGATACATTTTTTTGAAATCTCACCACGAGCCGGAAGAAAAAGTGCAACGGACCGCATCCAGCTCCCGGGCTAGGGTTCCCCATCCCTCTTCTAGATGGTAGAGAGTGAAGGAGCCTTGGTGAGTTGCTGCAGTGCATCTTGTAGATGGTACACACTGCTGCCACTGTGCATCAGTGGTTGAGGGAGTGGATGTTAAAAGTGGTGGATGGGTTGCCAATCAAGCAGGCTGCTTTGTCCTGGATGCAGGTGTCAAGCTTCTTGAGTGTTGTTGGAGCTGCACTCATCCAGGCAAGCGGAGAGTATTCTATCACACTCCTGACTTGTGCCTTGTAGATGGTGGACAGGCTTTGGGAGTCAGGGGGTGAATAACTCTCCGCAGTATTCCCAGCCTCTGACCTGCTCTTGTAGCCTCAATTTCTATATGGCTGATCCAGTTCAGTTTCTGGTCAATGGTAACTCCAGGATGTTGATAGTGTTACCATTCAATTGTTCCCACACTTCTACTGTGAACAAGAACGAACCCAGAAAACAGGAACTACATGATTCCTGCTCAATGAATGGAAGTCAAGGGGGTAAAATTGAATTGTGCCAGCAATGCAAAACAGGTTTATAGTGAGTAGGCAGCCAATTTTTCATCACGCCAGTTTTTATTTATCCATTGGTTTGCAAAATATTGCCAAGAATTTTAAGTTTCAAACCAAGTCATACTAGGAGCTGAGTCTCCAGATCTTGAACTATATTCTGTGAAGTTCACTGGAAAGAAGATCAGACACAGTGTAAAAGTGGTTGCTGATTTGCTACACACCCATTTTGCGCTGCTAGTGTTGACCAATTTCATCCCCAAGATATCTGTGTCATTTGTAAAGGCCATTTTGTGTGGGTATAGCCCACTTAACTGGAATAATAATCAAGAAGTCTAGGCTAATGCTCTGGAGACTCGAGTTCAAATCCCATCATGCCAGCTGGGGAATTATATTTAATTGATAAATTTAGAATAAAATGCTAAATAATGATCATAAAACTACAGGATTGCTGTGAAAGTCCGTCTGGTTCACTAACGTGCTGCAGTCAAAGAAATCTGTCCTACTTACCTGGTTTGGCCCTACATATGACTTTTTTCTTTATTCATTCTTGAGGTGTGGGCATCGTTGGCAAGGCCAGCATCCCCATTTGCCCATAGCTGTGTGGCTTGCTAGGCCATATCAGAGGGCAGTTAAGGGTCAACCACATTGCTATAGATCTGGAGTCACATGGATAAAGAGGCAGATTTCCTCCCCAAAACAGGCATTGTGTGAGCCAAATGGATTTTTACAACAATTTCACAGTTATTATTACAAGTCCAGATTTATTAATTGAATTTAAATTCCAGTAGTTATTGTGGTGGGATTTGAACCCATGTCCCCAGAGTATAGCTTAGGCCTCTATATTACCAGCCTAGTGATATTACCACTACACCACCATATCCCACTAAGATTTGCAGTGATGTGGTTGCTCTCTTGTAGGATGCCACAGAGTTGTGTCAAATTTCTCCAGAAAAAGCACTGTGGGTGTATTTACACCACATGGACTGCCGCAGTTCAAGGGGCAGCTCACCACCACCTTCTCAAGGACATTTAGGAATGGGCAATAAATGCTGGCCTTGCCAGTGATGCTCACATTCCAGGAATGATTAAAAAATACGCATTAGTGTTGCACAATGTGTCATTAGTATAGAACACCAATATTTTTAGAACATAAAGAAAGGACTTGGATTCATATAGTACCTTTCACAGTCCCAAGAGGTCCCAAAGCATTTTGCAGCCAATAGCATATGTTTGATGTGTAGTCACTGTTGTAATGTAGGAAATGAGGCAGCCAGTATGTGTACAGCAAGACACCACAAACACCAATGTGATACTGAGATAACTTGTTTTGTTTTTAGTGGTGTCGGGCCAGGCCACAAAGGGGAGCATGCCTGTTCATCGTTAATATGTGGTATCTTATGCCCACCTTAAAAGATAACATCTCATCTGAAAGATAACAACTCTGGGAGTGCAGTGCTGCCTCAGTCCTATATTGAAGTAGATTTTGTGCTCAAGTTTCAAACAAGTGTGCTCAACTATGAATCCACATTCTCCTCTCCTTCTTTGGCCCTCAGTGCTTCCCCACAGGAGGGTGACTGAAATAGGGAACAAAGTAGAATGGGGTGATCATACTTGCTTCCAGCACTCCATGGTTGAGTGTGTGATGTTCCGTACTACCACAAGGAACTTCAAATAAAGAACATGGTGCATTTCTTTTTATTAAGCCAAATTTCATTCCTTGAGCAACTTAAACATTGCAAAATGCGTCAAAGTGCTTCCTAATTTGGTGGCAAAGCTGAGTATGAGTGAGGGTGAGGTTGAAGTTAGCTGACACAGTATAGTCTAAGCTGGTGAACTTTAAGGTGACTTTTGAGATGAGAACAGCTGTAGGTTTAGAAGAGAAGTTCCAGATTATGGGAAATTAAAGCCTCTGTTAATAATCCAGGGACAGAAGGAGAGAGGAAAACATGCAGGAGACTGAGTTGGCAAAGCAAGGCTGTGGGTAGGAACATAGTATCAGAAGAAGGTGCAAAAGTAGTAAGGGGAAGTCTTGGAGGGCTACAAAAGCAAAGTAAGGATTTTCAAATAGATGCACTGAGGAATGGGATCCTACAGAGGTTAGCAGTGGGATTTAACACAATACGGGATGTAGAGCAGAGTGCTCAACGAGTTGATATTGATGTAAGCCTGGCAGGCCAGTGAGTATGGTTTGGGATAAGTTGAATATGAAGTGAAAAAGGTGTAGATGAGGTAGTTGAGGTGGGATACGGACTCAGATAGGTGATGGTTCAGAGCTAGAAGTAGACAGTGTTGGCGACGGACTGGTTTTGGGGTTTGAAGTGCAGCTGTAGGCTGAGTAGTATGATTAAATTGGGCTTAAGCAGACATCCAGGAGGTGGGATGAGCTGAGGAGTTAGGGTGCAGAGTCTCTGGCAGGGACCAAACAGGTTGATAATAGAAAAGTCATACGGACTCAAAACATTAACTCTGTTTCTCTCTTCAAAGATGCTGCCAGACCTGCTGCGTTTTACCAGCATTTTCGATTTTTATTTATGCCAAACAGGATGACCTCTGTATTGAGAATGTTGAGCTGCAAGAAATGTTCGCTCATCCATACCTGTTATCAGAAAGGCAGCCAGTCAGCACGAGACAGTCAGGGAATCAAAGGTAGTGGCAGGGCTGGTGCAACTACTAAGCGAGCGGGGCAGTTTCCCAGGGCAGCAATTATTTGAGTGGGCGCGGTGACGGGATCCACAGCAAAAAACTGGAGTCTGAATTTTGAATCTTTAACATGATATTGATATGACTTTATTATGAGCATGAACAACTTAACCGAGTGCTCGGGGACGGGGCACTTCAAGTTCAACCATTCAGAAAGGCAAGTTGCTGGGTGATGATCTCAATGATGCAGGCTGACGTCGGGTGAGAGGGGCAGGAACAGAGTGCTCAAATCTCAGCGGCGCCAAGGGAAGATGGTGCTGCAGAAGCAGAGCAGCGGGATGGGGATTCAGGAGGTTGAGACCAGAGCGATGGCTGAGGGCAGGCCACAGATAACAACCAGCTGTGACTTTGACAATTTTTAGCAGTTATGTAAGTGTGCAACCATTTTACTGTATTCATTTTAATTGTGGGTGGGATGGGAGTGGCACCAGACTGAATGTTCACCAAGGATGGAAAACACCCTGGCCCTGGGTGGTGATAGGGAGTCAAAACTGAGCATCAGCTGATGTCTGAAAGCTGATTCATGCTGTTGAGGGGTAGTGTATAAATAAGATAAGCAACAGGACAGGGAAATGAATAAAAGAGAATAAACACAGCATGGCACAAAAATGAACTCGAACACATGTTGCAAATGGGAAGATAAAACATGTGCAGAAACCCACAAGTTGCAATGAAAGAGACAATTACAAAGATGTGACACTCCAGTCATATGGACACACATTCTAGGCAAATTTGGAATTTTTTTTTTGTTAATGGAACACAGTTACCAAAGCTGTATTGTAAGCTACATATTAATAAATTAAATGCAGTAGATTGCGACTGGACAGTTAAAGTTTTATGGTTGCAACCATTGTTTCCAAACTGCAATGTAAAATAAATCAAGCAATTATCTCGAGAAAGAAGTGAGATGGAAGATGTGGATGGAAATAATTAAGATCCAACATCATGTGATGTATCATTGGGACAGGTGGAACTGCTTGTGTATTAGTCATTTGATGACTATAGCGTTATGTGACCAAATTTCACAATCCGCTTTTCAAGCAAAGGATCACTTGCTTATATCACAGTAGAAGTAATATTTTTCAAACAAATTGCAAAATAATTTGATTGCTTTTAATTGTGAAAAGTTACAGGATATCTTGTTTCCATAAAATGGAACAATAGACCCTCCTCCTCTCTCCTGAAGGTGCTGAATGTCGGGATATAGTCCCACTCTCAGCCAAAGTGATCATTCTTCAGTTCTCAGCCTAGGCAGTGGGTGTTGGTGGGCTCTCCACTGTGGATGGCATTGTGACCAATCCCAAACTTGTCCACACGTCAGCAGTTACCAGTCCGTGCCATTGGACTGTGATGAGCAAAGGAGTTGTGGGTGATTTTCTCTCCTCCCCAGCACAGGAGGTCCTTAGGCCAATTTTAGTGCCCAGACCAGCTGAGTTTTTCCAGCATTTTCGGTTTTTATCTATGCCAAAAAAGGATGACCTCTGTATTGAGAATGTTGAGCTACAAGAAATGTTTGCTCATCCATACCTGTTATCAGAAAGGCAGCCAGTCAGCACACGACAGTCAGGGAATCAGAGGTGGCGGCAGGGCTGGTTTAACCACTAAGTGAGCAATTATTTGAGGGGGGGGGAGGTGGGGGGGTAGCAGGAGCCACAGCAAAAAACTGAGGGCTGAATTCGGAAACTTTAAAATGATATTGATATAACTTTATTATGAGCATAAACAACTTAACCGAGTGCTCAGGGGTGGGGCACTTGAAGTTCAACTGTTCAGAAAGGCAAGTTGCTGGGTGATGATTTCATGATGCAGGCTGAGATCGCGTGGGAGGGGCAGGAACAGAGTGTGCAAATCTTAGCAGTGCCGAGGAGAGATGGTGCTGCAGAAGCAGAGCAGCGGGATGGGGATTCAGGAGGTTGAGAACGGAGCAATCATATGACTGATTACATAGAATTTACAAAGAACAAACCATTCAGTCCAAATGGTCTGAACTGGTATTTATGCTCCAAACATTCAATTTCCACCCTATTTCATCTAACCCTATCTCCATATCCTTCTATTCTTTTCTCCCTCATGCACTTAATTAGCTTCCCCTTAAAGACATTTATGCTATTAATCTCAACTACTCCACGCAGTAACAAATTCCACATTCTAATCTTTCTCTGGGTAAGGAAGTTTCCTCTCAATTCTTCAATGGATTTATTAGTGACCATATATATATATGTACGTGTGTGTATATATATATATATATGTATATATATATAAATAATCATATATACAATATATGGCCCTTGACTTTGGACTCCACCGTAAGTGGAAACATTTTCTCCAAGTCTATCCTATCAAACTACTTCATAATTTTAAAGCTTTAATTTAGGTCGTCCCTCAGCACTGTCTTTTATAGAGAAAAGAGCTCCAGCCTGTTCAGTCTCTCCTGATAGGTATAACCTCTCAGTTCAACTGTCATCCTTGTAAATCTTATTTGTGCCTTGCCAGGGCCTTTATGTCCTTTTTTGTAACATGGAATTGCAAAATGTTACAGCATAGGATTTGGCACTTTGTGTCTGCTCTTTGAAAGAGCAAACATGCTTAGTCTCACACCCTCACTTTTTGTCCATAATCCTGGAAGTTCCTCATCCTCAAGCACAGGTACCTGCCAAACTCCCTTTGAAAATTATTTATGGAATCAGCTTCAACCATATTTACAGGTAGACCATTCCAGACCCGGCAACTCTGTGGAAACAAGTTCTCATCACCCCTCTAGATCTTTGACAATGATCTTAAATCTATGACCACTGGTTATTGACCTACTCAAGAGAGGGAACAGCCTTACTCTATCTACTCTATTGTAAACTCCTCATCATCTTGAAACCCTCTCTTAGGTCATCTCTTACCCTTCTCTGTTGCAAAGAGAACAGTCCTAATTTTTCAAACCCCACCCCCCCCATCATAATTGAAATCTCTCATCCCTGGTAACATCTTAGTAAATCTCCTGTCTATCCTCTCTGAGGTCTTTGCATCTTTCGTGAACTGTACACAGTACTTTACATGTGGCTAAGCAAAGTTCTATACAATATGAAAAAAGCAAAAAGCTGCAGATGCTGGAAATATGAAATAAAAACAGAAAATGCTCAGAAACAGAGAAACAAGAGTTAATGTTTCGAGTCCATTTGACCCTTCTTCAGAGCTCTGCTTCTCAGTTCAGCTACACTGGATAATCTTTGAATTAAACCTGGGGCAGAATTTTTAGATTGGCCTGCGAGCGCACACCCGATCCCATCGGGCACAAAATCGCGCGAGATGATGTCGGCCGAGTGTCCTGATGCCATCCCGTGCTCACGCAAAATTTCGGTCAGCGGGCATGCGCAAAAGTCGGAAGAGCACCCGCCAACAGTTTAAGAGACCAATTAGTTCAATTAAAATTGTAATTGTCTCTGACTTTTCGTGGTCTGTCTAACCTTATGGTTGGCGGACGGGTGAATCGGTCAGGCGGACTTTGCGTTTTTCATGAAACCTCACCCAAGGACGGGATGAGGTTTCCGTTATTAAATAAAAATAAATAAAAATGTATGAACAGAATTTTTATCATGCATATGTTCAGGTGACTGATTCTGATGCGTGGACACTTTTTTCTGGATTTTAAAAACTTTATTTAATTGTTTTCAAGTCTTCAGCTCCCCGAGGTGGCTCTCTGCCTTCAGGGAGCTTTCATTCAGCGCTCGCCCGCGCCCACGCTTACGTCAGCGCCCGCCCTCCTCCCACCCCCCCACCCCGGCAGTGCTGAGCATTTCAGTGTGTGCTTCACGTTGGCTGGCCATTAATTGGCCAGCCGGCGTGAAATTGTGGTCGGGGGGCCAAACACAGTTGGCAGTCCGTTCCACAGCCACTCCCGGGCCCTCCGATCGAGCCCACATGCCAACCTAGAAATCCTGCCTCTCATATTGACCAGCTTAACATTTCCTGGGCAAGTATCCAGGTAACTCCTGTGTATCTGGCCCAAGTCTCTGACACTGAGCTCAGGTCAAAGACATGCATGGCGTGTCCAGGATAGTGGAAATCAGCCCATTGGACGCTTAAATTTCCTGGACAATTTCAGAGCACATTTGTGTGTCAGGTCTTCCGTGGAGCCCTGACGCACATCTCCCAACTTAAGTCCATATTTCAACAATATGGATACCAAAAGATTTAGACCATGCATTTGGTTATTTATTCCGCATCAGTACCAATTTACATAGTGCCTGCACTAAGTCACATGGCAAGGAAATTCACATACAATGAATGGCTTTGAAATGGAAAAAAAAATTACAGAAACAAATAGCAGCAGCAATTTTATGCACAGAAAAATCCCACAAGCAATAAGATTAGTGATGAGTTGATCTGTTTTTCGATGCAATGGTTAAGGCAGGAATGTTGGTCAGGATATTGTGAGAACTTCCTGGAACAACAGACTTGAAAAAGCTCAGTTTAACATCTGGGCGGAAGGACAGCTCACTTCTAACAACATTCCTTCAGCACAGAACTGGAAAATCATGTTAGATTATAGGGCAATTTTCCAAGTTGCTTCGGCAGTTCTGCAGGTGAGGAATCTCCCCTGTCAACCACACACCTCAGGAAATAGCAATGTGTGAATAATCAGCTCCTGCATGCACCATCAAAATCAAATTACTGAGGATATTGGAAACCTGTAACACAAAAAGGAAATTGTGGAAGTACTTGGCAAGTCAGGCAGCATCTGTGGACAGAGAAATAGAGTCAACAGGCTGAATTTAATGGGCTGGTGGCCCCATCCACTGGCTGCAAAGTTGGTGGGCGGGAAATACTGCCACAGCCATTTTTGGAAGCCCTGACGGGATTCCATGCCAGCCAGGCTGTTAACTGCCCGCCATCAGGGCCCCCCCATCCCTTTCAAGATGGAGATCTCCCGCCCCCTCCCCCCACCCCCAAAAAGCTGCCAGCCATTTGGAGGACACTCCTTCAGTCCCAGCAGTGCCACCGGAAGTGGTGGACCCTGCTCGAACTGCAGCTGGCAAGGACCAGTCACCATGGAGGATGTACCAGAGTGAAGATAAGTGCATTGGGCTTGGTACGGCCAGTCAGATAGGCCTTGACAAGGGGGTGGGTCATAATGGAGGGTGGTTGGGAGGGTGGTTGGGGGCGTGGGTTGGGGGGGCCTCCTCCATGACCAAAGGTGCCCAATCAAGAGCCCAGCCCCCACCCCAAGCCTGCAGTGAGACCCCGAGCTTTCACTGAGCAGCCTCCACATGTGGTATGTGTCTCCAACCCCTCACCACTGGTAGAATACCAACGGCAGTAGGATGAGGCCTTTACGTGGTCATTGACTGGCCACTTAAGGGCCTCAATTGGCCTCCAGGCAGGAAGGCACCCCTGGACATTCCCACCCAATGACCCTCCACCCCACTACCACCCTTCCCAATTCTATGCCCACTACCTCACAATCTGTTCCTGGGGAGTCAGGAGAGGAATTAAATTCTGCCTGTTTCAGATTAAAATAAGTTGAAGATGTAACAATTTTTAAGCAATTGTCAAGGCAGGGAAAGGGAAGGAGGGAACAAAAAGGCAGATCTGTGTTAGGGTGGAATACAGGAGTGATTAAATGACAAAATGATGATGGTGCAAGGCCAAAGTGTGTGATAATGGGACAAGTAAAGACATCTTTTTTTAATTCATTCATGGGATGTGGGCATTGCTGGGTAGGCTAGCATTTTTTGCCCGTCCCTAATTGCCCTTGAGAAGGCAAAAATAGATTCTGAGGATCTATAAATGGCAACAGCAGAACCTTTACCAGCACCTGCTTTCTGAAAAAATGGCAGTGATCTGAAATTTTTGAGCTCGATATTGATTCTGGAAGTGCCTATTGTTACGAAAAGCAGGCTGCAGCTACCAACTACCTATGGGCATATTGAACTTTTTTTTAATGAAGACCTGTGTTTTTAAAAGAAATACAAGCAAAGACTGATCAAGAGATGGCTGATAATGTAAAGTCACCACGTTCCAGAAAATTCCTATATGGATTATACTGACAGACTTGTCCTGAGAGAACATGGAATGTTGCACCTGAAGAGGTGCCAATGCCTACTTCAAACAGGCATTTGAAAGAAGGATACGGAAAATGCAAAAGACTGGACTTTAATCTCCTGTGGTTGTGAAGGCAATGGAGACTGTTTCCTACCTCTTTGGACATCCAAAAATCCATCTCCTGTTTATTTATTTCTCAGAATGTGTAAAAAGTTCTGATATGAATGCAAGACATGACTATTTCCCCTTTGGGGAATACACAAGAAAAATGAGTTAAAAATCTGGCTGCAGACCTTTGCGAGTGAGTGACAGAAACAAGAAGAAACACCCCTACAGTCAGTCACCCCTACAAAGACAAGCAGGCGATTTTCTGTCTCTCTTCCTCTTTTGCTGGGGCCAAGTGTGTTCTAGCAGAGACCACAAATAAAAAGAAACAGGACAGTCTCTTCAGTTACCCTGCAGAGAGAACCAGGATTCCTCCCCCGGGACAAGACAACAAGTGTCTCCAACAGGCTGCAAATTTGCGAAAGTCAGTTCCACCAAAATCAGCCAACTTAACCGTCACAACGTACCACCATCTGCGCCTCACAGACAAACCAAGGACTGATTTCTATATTTTTTTCACTTTCATTTGGACTCTTAACTTCTCATTTCTGATCTGTGTGTGTGTGTGTATAAGTGTGTCACATCATTTTGTTATTTTTCCTTGGGTTTTAGTAACTATTAAACTTGCCCTTTCTTTGACTCAAGAAAGTCTGGTTAAATTGGCTCCTTATATCAAGTAAATACATTTTGACTGGGAAAAGCTATCCACGGGGAAAGGATTTTTGAAATTTACCCCGTTGCGACCAACCAAGGGGTTTGAATAAAGAATAAAGGGAGCCAGATCATTCCTCCTCACCTGGGATCATAACAAAATTGGGGTCCCATCTTGGTTCTAACAAATTGGGGCTCTCGTCTGGGAATTTAATAAATTGGGGACCTCATCCAGAACTGGTCATAACACTGTTGAAAGATGAGATGCTCTTCCTGGAGCTTCCACTGAGCTTCATTAGAACAGTGCAGGAGGCTGAGATCAAAGTGGTCAGAGTGACAATGGGATGGAGAATTAAAATGGCAAGTGACCAAAAGCTGAGGATCACATTACAGACTGAACAAAAGGGTTCAGCAAAGTGGTCATCCAATTTGAATTTAGTCTCCTGACATAGAGAAGACCACTTTGTGAATAGCAAATACAGTACACCAAATTAACATTGCAGTAAGTCACTGTTTCTTCTGGAAGGGAGTGTTTGGATATTTGACAGATGGAGTGGGGGTGGGGGTCGGCGTGGGTTAGGTCAGGTTTTCCATCTCCTGTGCTAGCATGGGAAGGTGCCGTGGCAACGGGAAGGGTTGGTGGAAAAGTCGATTAGGGTTTCACAGAGGCGATGGTCCCTAGGGGGAACATATGTTCGTTGTGACATCATGCTGGGGGCTGGCAGTGTGGAAGGTGAGCACAATAGTGACCCTATTGTGGATCTAGGAGGGAGAGGAAAGGCTGAGGGCAGAACACTGAGAAACGTTATGGACATGATCAAGAGCCCTGTCTACCTTAGTGCAGGGGAATCCTCGGTTGATGAAAAAAGATGTATCAGAAGCATTCGTGCGGAAGACGATATTGTCAGACTTGAGATGTAAAAACTGGTAGAATGGAATAGAGTCCTTATGGGAAGTGAGTTGGGTGGATGCGTAATTAAATTAGTTTTGGGAGTCAGTGGATTTATAATAGATTAGTTTATAGATCTTATATACACTCAATTCCTGCAGTGGAACTTCAAACTACACTGTACTTCATTGGATGTAAAAGACTTTGGGACATCCTGAGGTTGCGAAAAGCACTGTATAAAAGCAGATTCTCTCTCCTAAGTCACAGATGAATGCATTACTGTCTAGACAAAACTATAACTGCTGCATAAATAGCATAAGTTTCTAAGGTCTAAGTTTCATATGTTTTGGCAAGATTTTGACCAAATTGCAAACTTGTTTTACATTTCATGAAATGTAAAACTTTTAATTGAAATGGGAGCTTCACTGATTACTTTTGCAACAATATTGGGTAGCCTTTTGCTCTTTGTAGCAATAGCCAAGTGCATTCAAAGATATTGCTGGAGTTTAACCAGCTAAAACCATGGGCACTTGACTCCAAACCTCATTACAACCCTGGCCCAAAAATAGACAAAAGGGGCAAAAATAGACAAATTCCATAGGTGAGGAGAATGACTGCCCTCAACATCAAGGCTGCATTTGACCAAGTGTGCTATCAAGGAGGCCTAGCAAAACTGCAGTCAATGGGAATCAAGGGGAAAAAGTCTCCACTGGTTGAAATCATACCTAGCACAAATGAAGGTGGCTGTGGTTGTTTGATGTCAATCGATGTCAGCCTCTAGACATCGCTTCAAGAGTTCCTCAGGTCAGTGCCCTAGGCCCAACTATCTTCACCTGCTTCATCAATGACATTTCCTCCATGATAAGGTCAGAAGTGGGGATGTTCACTGATGATTGCATAGTGTTCAGTATCATTCTTGACACCACAGATACTGAATCAGTCCATGCCCACATGCAGCAAGACCTGGACGATACTTGAGTTTGGGCTGATAAGTAGCAAGTAACATTCAGGCCATACAATTGCCAGACAATAATCATCTCCAACAAAAGGGAATCTAACCATCTCCCCTTGACATTCAATAACATTACCATTGATAAATCCCCTACTTTCAACATCTGGCAATTATCATTGATCAGAAACTGAACTGGGCCAGCCATATAAACACCGTGGCTAAAAGAGGTGAGAGGCTGGGAATCTTGTAGCGAGTAGCTCACCTGCTGACTTCTCAAAGCCTGTCCAAGGCTCAAATTAAGAGTGTAATGGAATACTCTCACTTGCCTGGATGAGTCCAACTCCAACAACACTCAAGAGGCTTGACACCATCTAGGACAGTGCAGCCCTTTGATCAGCAACCATCCTTGAACATTCACTCCCTCCACCACTGACACACAGGAACAGCAGTGTGTACCATGTACAAGATGCACTGCAGCAACTCACCTGCGAGAACACCTTCAAAATCTGGGAGCTCTACCACTTAGTAGGACAAGGGAAGCCAATGCATGGGAACACCCGTTACTTGCAAGCACCCCTCCAAGCCACACACCATCCTGATTTGGAACCATATCGCTATTCCTTCACTGTCGCTGGGTCTAAAACCTGGAACTCCCTAACAGCACTGTGGGTGTACCTACACCACATGGACTTCAGTGGTTCAAGAAGGCAGCTCACCACCACCACCTCAAGGGCAATTAGGAATAGAAAATAAATGTTGGACTTGCCAGCGACACTCACATTCCATGGACAAATAACAAAATTAACAATTTCTCTCAAATAAACTTTTCCACTGCCTATTGGCTTTTTTTTTTAAAGAAAAGCACATAGCATTCCAAAAGCCTTCGTGTCACTATTAGCACACTTCCACATCTGTTTTTAAATGTGAAACTTTGGCAGTGCTTGTAGTATTTGTAATTCACAGTGGGGTTCTCAATGGATTGAAACTTATTAGAAGCTGAATTCACTAGATTCTGGTAGCAACCATTTCTGATGACCAGTAAAACCAAGGTCAATTATGAGGAACTGGTTCTTCTCTTATGAATAAAAATGATTCTCAAAATGGAATTGATATATTGAAATCGATTAAGTCTTTCTTCAGTGTATCTATTTTATAGGATTCCAATATTTATCATTTTAGACACATTTGAATTTTAATTTACATTTATAGAGTGTCTTTGACAGAGTAAAATGTCCCAAAATGCTTTGCAGTGAGATTAGCTGGGATATTATGGAAAGATGCCAGATAAGGCGGGGCAGCAGAGGGTGAGGATTATAAGGACGTTTTTGAGGGTTGAAAGAGATGTTCAACTTGGAGTAGCTTAGGGCTAGATATCCATAGTGATGACTCAGATGGCTGAAGGCCCTGCCATTGATAGTAAAATAGAGAGGACTTGCGGGCAGAAGGAGGCAGTTTCGTTGATGGTGATTAATTGATGTGTGGTTTAAAACTCGGCTGAAATTCAAGGGGAATATCAATGCTGCGGATAATCAGGTAGGCATTTAGGAAAGTGAAGGGATTTAATTAAAACTTAAGTATTGCTGAAAAAAGAGACATACCATTGAAGATTTTCGTCTTGCACTCACCAGGACAGCTCACAAGATAAACCAACAGTAGAGGGCACAATAACTTATAGTGCATGGGAAGAGAGAAGTGCAGATTGGTAGAGGCAATACCTTGACCAGTCAGATTATACCTGCCTGGTTTGAATTTGAACAAAAGCTTGGCAGTTAACTGTTCTCTGCTGCATCCTCCATGGCAATGCCTCTACCAATCAGAGTCCACTTACCAACTAATCAACACTCAAGAAGCTTGACACCATCCAGGACAAAGCAGTCAGCTTGATTGGCAGCACATCCACAAACATTCACTCTCTCCACCACCAGCGCACAGTAGCAGCAGTGTGTACCATCCACAAGGTGCCTTGCAGGAATTCACCAAGGCTCCTTAAAAAGGACTTTCCGAACCGAAGACCTCTACCATCTAGAAGGACAAGGGCAGCAGATAGATGGGAACACCACCACCTGGAAGTTCCCCTCCAAGTCACTCACCATCCTGACTTGGAAATATATCACCGTTTCTTCACTGTCGTTGGGTCAAAATCCTGGAACTCCCTCCCTAACAGCACTGTGGGTGTACCTACACCACATGGACTGCAGCGGTTCAAGAAGGCAGCTCGCCACCACCTTCTCAAGGGCAACTAGGGATGGGCAATAAACGCTGGCCCAGTCAGCGAAGCCCACATCCCGTGAATGAATAAAGAAAAATCGCACAATGATCTGTTTAGCTTCCTTTGAAGGAGAATGCCATCTGGTGAAAGCTGACACTTCCTGGGTAGCATTAATTGTCCTTGTTCAAATGAATATAAATGATCATTGTACCAGTGTCTGCGCTGTACAGGCACTTATGCTCACAATACATGATCATTCAAATTTATGCATAAACTGCTTTAAAGCATTAAATTATGTTCTTGACCATGCTCAGTTCATCCATGTATATTTTCATCTGTAAATGTGTAAGTACTTCAGGTTTGCACTATTTGAAGGCAGGATGTGTCTGAAAGACCAGTTATTCACCACTACTTTACAAGCCCAAGAATAAACTCCAAAGTTTTTTTCAGATCCAAATAAATTCAATTCAGATTTAATCAGATTTGTCCAGGTCATCTGTTGAGATAAATATGATTTATTTCTCATGTGATTAGCTGCTGATTGCTGCTGGGAGCAGGAGTGGGCAGAAAGAGGTTTTCTGTTTGGCAAAAAGAATCAAGAAAGGGGAACCAACATAGTCACCACATGCCATACAGCTCCCTCCCACCAGCCCCCGACCCCCAATGACTGTCTAAGAGAAGCATGGGAGAAATATGTTAAAATCTAACAGAGAGGGGAAATGAAAGCGAGAGGAAGCAGGAGAGCACCAGAAATAAAGAGAGTGCAGGTGAACCACAGTTACACAGACAGAAGACTGAGAGTAGGAGAGGGAGCCACAGAGAGGCACAGTGAGTGAGAGCGAGAGGGGAAGAGCAAGACAGAGAGAGAGAGGGGAGAGGGAGAGAGCGAGCGAGGGGCGAGAGAATGCAAGAGAAGGAGAGGGCAAGGGAGGAGAGTGTGAAGGGGAGAGCAAGAGGGGAAAAGTGCGAGGAGGGTAGAGAGGGAGGAAGGGAGAGAGGGAGGAGGAGAGAATGCGAAAGGGGCAGAGAGTGAGAGGGGGAGAGAGTGAGAGGGGATAGAGAGGGAGGGGAGATAGAAAGTGAGAGGGGGAAAGAGCAAGCGGGAGGAGAGCGCATGGCAGGAACGCGCGGGGAGAGCACACGGTGGAGAGCACAGGGGGAGAATGCGTAGGGGAGAACACGCGGAGGGAAGAGCTCACAGCAGGGAGAGTGTGGGGGTGGGGAAGAGCATGGGGGAGAGCGCACAGTGGAGAGAGCTGCAGGGAGAGCACATGGGAAGAGCATGGGAAAGAGGTGCAGGGAGAGGGGATGGGGAGAGCAGGGGGAAAGAGCAGCAGGGAGAGCGTGGTGATGGGAGGGCAAGACAGAAGGAGAGAGACTGAGATAGACAGAGACAGAGGCCCAGATTTTTGGCCCCGGTATTGCTGAGTCAGGAGATTTCCCAATTTGACAAACCTCAATATTAAAAATGTCCACCCGCAGGTAAGGTTTTCAATTGGTGGGTGGGGGAGGGGGTGGTGGGAACAGCTCGAAACAGAAGCCGGGGTGGGCGACACCGGAATGCATTGCTGGGAAAAAAACTGGTTTAAAGGCAAATGCCTTAGTAATTTACTGGAAATCACCTGACAGAGATGGGCTATATGTCTTGAACTTAGTTGGGAATGGACTGCGAAACTCACACTCGCCTTGCCTTGCTTGAAATACAATGTGGTTATTTGTATCCAGCAAAGAATTCTTGTCTCAATGGAACTTGTCTGTGGTTTGGAAACCTGAGAGGCTGAGACAAGGATTGATCCAGCTCTATTCCCCTCCATGCTGAAGCTCCATCTCACACAAAGGAGCGTCAGACTGACAGCATCAAAACTCTGCAAATGTTATCCTTTTTATATAGCTTTTTCTTCAACTGCCCATCGCTGCAGATACCCTATTTGTCAATGTGTGTGAGTGTGTGCACGTGCTGGGGAATTTTAAAAGGGGTAGATAGTTACACTTCCAGATTACAATTGTGTGTACACAAAAAGCATAACAAATCCAACCCGCCCCATCAGTCTACTCTCAATTAACAGTAAAGTAATGGAAGGGGTCATCAACAGTGCTATCAAGTGGCACTTGCTTAGCAATAACCTGCTCACTGACATCCAGTTTGGGTTCTGCCAGGGCCACTCAGCTCCTGACCTCATTACAGTCTTGGTTCAAACATGGACTAAAGAGCTGAACTCCCACAGTGAGGTGAGAGTGACTGCCCTTGACATCAAGGCAGCATTTGGCCAAGTGTGACACCAAGGAGTCCTAGCAAAACTGGAGTCAATGGGAATCAGGGGGAAAATTGTCCACTGGTTGGAGTCATACCTAGCACAAAGGAAGATGGTTGTGGTTGGTGGAGGTCAGTCATCTTAGCTCCAGGACATTGCTGCAGGAGTTCCTCAGGGTAGTGTCCTTGGCTTCAACTGCTTCATCAGTGACCTTCCATCCATCATAAGGTCAGACGTGCGGATGTTTGCTGATGATTGCACAATGATCAGCACCATTTACAACTCAAATACTGAAGCAGTCCATGTCCAAATGCAGCAAGACTTCCAAGTCTGGGCTGACAAGTGGCAAATAACATTTGCATCACAAAAGTGTCAGGCAATGACCATTTCCAACAAGAGAATCTAACCATCACTCCTTGACATTCAATCCCCCACTATCAACATCCTGGGGGTTACCATTGACCAGAAACTGAACTAGACTAACCATATCAATACTGTGGCTATAAGAACAGGTCAGAGGCTAGGAATCCTGCGACGAGTAACTCACATCCTGACTCCTCAGAGTCTGACTGCCATCCACAAGGCACAAGTCAGGAGTGTGATGGAAAACTCCCCACTTGCCTGGGTGAGTGCAGCTCCCACAATACTCAAGAAGCTTGACACCATCCAGGACAAAGCAGCTCACTTGATTGGCATCACATACACAAACGTTCACTCCCTTCACCACCGACGCACAGTGGCAGCAGTCTATACCATCTACAAGATGCATTGCAGGTATAACCAATGTTCTTTTTTAGTCATACGGACTTGAAACGTTAACTCTGTCTTTCCCGCCACAGATGCTGTCAGACCTGCTGAGTTTTTCCAGCAACTTTTGCTTTTGTTTCAGATTTCCAGCATCTGCAGTATTTTGTTTTTATCTTCATACAATATAATTCTGAGTTTATTGAAAGAAGCTTAGTTTAAATCTCTTTTATTCTGGGTCTAATAGCAATGAAGGTAAATAATTTGGTGAGTGAATTAAACATTTACACTATTGATGCAACCTGTGTAGTAGTGGGGCTAGATAAACTGTGCATTCCTCCTACCCTGGTCATAACAGTAACAAAAAGGGAAGCAGAGGAATTTCTGGACAGTTTTATCCAGCATGTAGTCACACCCCAGGGGAAAACAAACATTCAGGAAATGGAGGAACTGATAGGGAGCAAGGTAGCTGGGATTTAGAAGAGGTCAAGGAGGTCATCCTGCAGACACTGGTCCCGAGAAAGGTACGATGTACTCACTACCTGTGGACACAAGGCGATAGGAGGACAGGCACAATGCACCAAGATACAGTGGCTTAGGAGGCTGTAGGGGTGGGGTTCACAGAAGAGAGCAAAACAGAAATTTGGTAGTAATAGGGGATGCTATAATTAGTGGGATAAATAGCACCCTCTGCAGTCAAGAATTAGAATCCCTAAAAGGTGTGTTGCCAACCCAGAGTAACGAACATCTCATTGTTCTTGGAGAGAAATTCAGAAAGAGTGGGGTGGGGATAAATCCAGTTGACATGGCCCATGTTGGAACAAATGACACAGGTAGGAACAGGGAGGCAGTGCCTATGAAAGGTCAGGAGTTACGCTATAATTAAAAAGCAGAACCTTGAGGGTAATAGTCTCTGGATTATTGCCTGGGCCATGTTTAAATTGACATTAGAACAGATGGACCAGGAGAATTAACATATGGGCTGAAGGGCTGGTTTGGGAAAGAAGGGTTCCATTTCATGGGACACTGACATTCAGACTCTGGAACAGGAAGGAGCTGTACTGATAGGATCGTTTCAATCTGAATCAGGATGAGAGCTGTGTTCTTGTGGAAAAGGCAAATTTGGAGGTGGCAAGTGCTTTAAAATAATAAGCCAAGGGATCTACAATAAACATAAGCAGTCTAAAAGTAAACAGAACAATGCAGGAGAACATAGTACAGTATAAAGTAAGGGAAAATTGATGGCAAGGGAATAAGTGGAGCAATAGAACGGGTGCCTAAAAAAATGGTCAAGCATAAAGGGAGAGGAAATCCTATTAAGTGTTGAAATATCTGTACAGCAATGGACACAGTTTTTGTAATAAAATAGAGGAGTGGTGGAGACAATCAGGTATTGGGATGAACCAGACATCATAGGGATTACTGATATGTCAACAGGAAAATCAGGACTGAAATTACACGCTGCAGAGAGTAACATATTTAGAAAACATGGTGGGGTGGGGAGAGAAATAGGCAGCTGGAAAAGCTGTGCTTATCAGGATAACAATGGCAGCAGGAATAAGGAACTGAGCTATCAGCAAGTCAAAGAACAGAATCCATTTGAATAAGATAAAGGATCCACCACACTAATAGGTGTCATCTACAGGCCAGCTCGTAGTGAAACAGATGGAAGAAAAAAATATGCAGACAACTTAGGGAATTGAATTAAAAAAAAATAACCAAGGGGGATTTCAACCACCCTGGGCAGAAGAGGTAGGTAAAGGGGATAAGGGAATGGAGTTCCCACAGTGTATACAGGACTGCTTTTTAACCCAATGTGTAAAAATGCCAACGAGAGAAGATTCATATTGAATCTAGTAATGGGGAATGAACCAGTGCAGATAAGAGAAATAAAAGTAGGGGAACATCTAGGCAATAGTGACCATAACATAATGCACTTCGAAGTGTTTTACAGGCATATCAATTTTTAAAAAAGGAAGGCTATGAACAGGACCATTAAGAGATAGGAAGGATAACACCACAGTTAATGATAGAAAGTGAAAGGATTATTTAATATTTATACCTCAGTATTTACCAGGTAGACATTTCATTACTCATCTCATCATTCAGGGCTGAATCTTCTGCAACCGCCCGGCGCAGGGATCTTCCAGTCCCGCCACAAGTCAATGGGCTTCTGGCTTGGGTGCCGCCTCACCTGCCTGCGACGGGCCAGAAAAACCCAGCCTCAATGTCGTAAAGACATTTAAAGTGGAAAAAAGGGATGCATTGAATAAACTAAACAAACTCAGGATAAGATCTCTGATCCAGATGGATTGCATCCACATATTTTAAAAGAACCTAGGGAAGAGATAGCAGAGGCATGACGACTCTCATGTAAAAATTAATTAGAAAAAGGCCAGAGGACTGGTGATTTATTTTCAAAATTTAAAGGGACAGAATATTTCCAGTGAATGTTAAGTCAGCTTATCATAGTAGAAGATTTTCTACTAAAGAATAGAACATCTAGAAATGAGAAATATGATGAATAGTCAGCATGGGTTTCAAATGGGAAAATCTTGCTTGACAAACCTTATTGAATTTTTTGAGCAGTAACTGAGAAAGTCAATGGTAATGGGGCAGGTGTAATGTATCTGGATTTTCAAAAGGCCTTTGATAAGGGGCCCCATAATAGACTAAGGAATAAGATCAAAGAATTGTGGAGTCAGAAGATAAGCAGAATGGATTGCTAGCTGGCTTCAAGACAGAAAGCAGAGAATGGAGTAAAGGGTAGTAATGCAGAATGGCAAAAGGTTGGAAGTGCTTTTCCACAAATATCAGCACTGGGATCACTGCTATTCACAATTTATATCAACTATCAAAAACAATTTCTAAATTCACAATTGACACCAATACAAGGCTGGATGGGGGGAGGGGGCAGTGGGGGAATCAATACGGAGGAGAATTGCAACAAATTACACAAGGACATTAATAAACTTATAGAATGGGAAAATAATTGGCAAATGAAGTTCAACACAAATAAATGTGAGGTGGTACATTTTTGTAGAAGAATAGGGAGGTCACATTACTTGGAAGATGTAAGTCTAGGTGGGGTAGAGGAACAAAGGGATCTTGGAGTACAAATACATCAATCACTAAAAGTTGTCCAGAAAACGTGAAAGAGGTTGTATACCGTTTAAATCAAACTTCACCTTTTTGCTTATTTAAAGTGGACCTTGTTGAACCAAAAGATGGCTTCTACAGGTCATGATTCAAATGTTGGCTAGTTTCTGGAAATTTCCAACAGTTACAGGGCAAAACCTTTTCCTTATGAGAGCACATTACAATCAATGAAACCAGGGACCAGCAGACAATCAGTCTCCCCAACCTGGTCCTATAACAAAGGGAGAGCCATCACAACTTGTTATATCTGCAGAGGCACTAAAAGCCACCATCCTAATGGATATTGACCAGACGCACAGAAACTGCTAGTTAGCCTGCAACTGACTCATTAATGGACATTACATGATCTAAGCTTCTGGGCTTTGGAAAGTTTTAATATTACATTTCTAGACATGCAACTCAGTCTGTTGTTTAAACTCCAGCCTGCAAACATCAAAGCAGGGCTCCAGGTTCACCAACAGCCTGCATCAAGTCTAAGTCTCCTCAGAGTCTGTTTCTCAGGAAGATTCCTGCCAACATCTGCGGAGCAGACCAAGTCTGTGTATACCAACCTCATCTTGCTGCGCCTCCATCAACTTTAAAGAAATTCTGCAACTCCTGCTTCAGCTAGCTCAACCTGCCAGAACTGTAGTTCCTCCGTGAAGGAACCCTCACTGGACTCTTGACTTTCTGGACTCTAGCAATCACACGAACTCATATCTATGTCTGGGGTACTTTTTCTTTTAAGTTATTCATAGTTGTAAAAACTCCTCTTTCCCATCTTCTTATTGTGCGCTTGTGTATGTATAAAGTTGCGACCATTCCTTGGGTTTGAATATACATATAAACTATACTTCTGATTTAACCCTAAAGAGCATTTGCTACGAATCACTTTAAAAACTGACCTCACAAACAGAGTTTGGGGAAACACATCACAGCTATTTCAAAAATTAAAACACTTCTGCTTGTAGACAGACGGCAAGAAAATAAAGGAGTTCATGTTTGCCTCTCTCCCCTGTCTATCAAGGTCATTAAAAAGAGGAAATCAAGCACTACATTTTATTTCTAGAGGGACCAAATTGAAAAGTAGGGAACTTATGCTAAACCTGTATTAAACTTTGGTTAGACCATACTACAGTACTGAGTAACAAGGATATGGAGGCACTGGAGAGGTTGCAGAGATGATTTACAAGGATGATACCAGATATGTGTGTGTGTGTGTGTGTGTGTGTGTGTGTATATACATATCAGGAAAGGATTGACAAGCTAGGTCTCCTCTCTGGAAGAAAGGTGGCTGAGGGGTGGCCTGATAGAGGTTTTTAAAATTATGAAAGGTTTTGACAGAGTGGATAGAGAGAGAATGTTTCCTCTTCTGCAGAAGAGCATAACTAAAGACCATCAATATAAGACAGTCACCAAGATATCCAATAGGGAATTCAGAATAGTAAAAATGTGGAACTTGCTACCACAGGGAGTGCCTGAAGCAAACAGTATAGATACATTTATGGGGAAACTAGACAAGCATATGAGGGAGGAGGGAATAGATGGATACAATGGTAGATTTAGATGAGAAAAGATTGGAGGAGGCTCAAGTACAGCATAAACACTGGCATGGACTGGTTGGGCCAAATGGCCTGTTGTGCCATATATAAGTAATCCTATGTAATGGGAACACACTTAGATTATACTCTTCACCAAAAACTGACAGGTAAAACATAAGTTGAATCCTTCTGTTACAATTCTCACACACTTTTGGATTTAAATCAGAGTCCCAAATATTCTTTGCATGTTTAAAAATCAAACCTTTAATGACAACATTCTGTTCTTAAGAAAATAGAATTGTCTATAGAGTGAGTGTTTGGTAAATCTATTCATGATCTTCGATTGCAATAAAAGCATAAAGCCTGTAATGCCAAAAACCTAATAATACAAAAACAAAAGTACAAAATTTAAGATTATTATATGGCTGTTTTGTCCTGCTACAGTTGGAAGACCACAAGGAGCAAGTGATACTTTACAAAACTTGTAAAGCCATAATAAAATACAGGATGGCTCTGATGCATCCAAAATTATTGTGTAGTTTTGAGTCTCTATGCAATTAAACACTGCAGCTCTGCAAATCTTTGCTGCTTCTGGATTTTGTTTTCTTTTTTATTTACACCGAGTTCAGATTTGTCTGCCAGAATTATAAACACTTCTGTAGGGTTGACAGATTCGAATACAGAGCAGGAATGATTTGCACCAAGCTGCACACAAAACCAAAATAGTTCACAAACGCAAATGGTGCATCACAACAGGGTGCATTTACTTTCATTTTGAATTCTCTTGGTATTATTGAGGATTTTACAAAAAGTCCTGCAAGTTTAGCACCTTTGCAACTATTTTAGGCCAAGTTAGATAGGAAAGTACAAACTCCCGTTGGGAATAAACAATGTCTTAGAAAGTTTAGATAGAAAATATTAAATTTGTACTGATTCACACAGAATGTTTTAGAAGATGGTGTTAAAATGATTGAATTGCCTGATGATATAAATGCATTAGGGTCATAATGATCAGTAACTCAAATGAATGTTGTCAAGTCAACCGATTTAGAAACTGATCTATTATCTGCATTACTGTTACTCTTAAAACAAAAAAATCAACAGATTAAAAAAAGATATGAAATCTCTGATTAGCGTCAGGCATATCAAGAAAAGTGCACACACCCTTTTGGCACGAGTGTTAATATACAGTAGACATCCTGCCATATTGGTGGAAGTTTAAATATTTCATGTGTATTTACAAGGATTAGTTTGCAAAGTGCAATTCAAAGCAGCAAGGTCTAACAAATCTTTTTATAGTTATTTTCATCTGTGAATACCATATGTACACATACTTTACATGCAATGTACATTCAATATTCTCAAGCTGGTGATATAGTTTACATGCTTTAACAAATCTATACGTATGGATTGAAAAATGACTGAAGCATTACAAAAACAGATGGAACTGTACAAGTTAAACATTTTCTAGTAACATGTATTAAGTAGGTGAGGTTGAACTCCATCTGCAGGCAGCTTCCTTAGTAACAGATCCCATTATAGCAGTGTGCCAGCATCTGAAATTCTGAATCTACATGATCTTCATCACAGAGGGAAAAAAGCTGCACACCTAAGTGTGAGGTATGTAGGTGACAGATAGTTCTCTTGAAATGAAGTGGGTGAGGAGTTTCTGCCTTCAGGAGTGGCTGTGGACAAGTTCATAACGCACCATTTCTGATCAGGGGTTGTGTTGTCCTTGAAAGCTGCAGAAATGCAAACCTCTCTATAGTATAAAGATGATCTCCTTTCTCCCACACATCATCTTCAACGCAGCTCAATAGTTAATACTCCATCTTGCACTCCAGGTACCTTTGTTTGCGTACACAGCGAGGACATGAAAGGAGCCCAGCCTTGCAAACCTTATGGAAGACAGTTCTGCACCCTTTGCACCTGAGGAGTGAAAGGAAAAATTAAATTATTTGTGGGGCTGTCAACTAATTGCAATTAACTTCTGTAATTAATGTGTTCATTTATTTTTCCCCACAATGATGCTTTTAAACACATTAATCACAGAAGTTACAGAAATGAAATTGGAATTAAAAAATGAAAAAGGATCTCCAAAGTTCCTTTATTTCCAAACACCACTAAACCTTCCTCTTGTGCCTTCAAATATCAAATTAATTGGTCTCAGTCACTACTGCTTCCCAGCCATTCAGCACCTTTTAGGTGTGAAGTGTAGGGACAGAAAAAAGAAAAACAAAGGACACAGTAGGTCAGAGAGTAATGGTGCTTGCCACTCGATGTAGTGTGGCTGGGGTTTGGCATAGAGGTGTATTTGTGATCAGCTGATCAGGCAGAACAATACCAACTTCAGTTAGTTGGGGCAGAAAGCCATCATTAAAGAAGGTGAAGAGTAGAAAACGGGATCGTGAAGTAGATCAAAAATGAAAAAAGATTAAAGTGGAGTTAATATTCAACAGAATGCAACTGAATATAAAAATATTCTGGGTCAAGCTTTAAAAGGAAAGGACTTGTGAATGCCAACTTAATATTTTAGAAATTGCCTGACGTTTCACTTAACAGAAAAACCTGTATTCACTGATGAACTGAGTTCCAATGTCACAGAATACGCTTCACAATAGTGTCTGAGTTTTTCTATACAAAGGAGAAGGAATGGCATTGCATTCCATGTGGTTCAATATTTATCTGAACATACAGGTAGTTTGAAGTATGCAATTTTAAAAAAAATACGTCTCTGGGGCTTGGGTTCAAATTCAGCCCAAATTGTTGGGATGCAAGTCTGTTTGTAAGGTACTGAGTGAAATGGTACTTCAAATCCATATCTTATATGGGTATAGGTTTAGAGTACAAAACTATCCCGAATTGAGCACTTGTGTGGAGAGTTGCACTTAGGGAAAACGTAAAGCAATGGGCAAATGTGACATTTGAGCTTTGTGGGGTAGTTTTGGGAGACCGGGACTAAAGCAAACTGTTTGAACAGAACAGATGTGCAATTTCGTTCTGCACCTAATTGTGCTGCACATGAGCTGGCACTGCTTGATGCAACCACTGTGTGTTGTAACATTCTTCATCTGAAATCCACCTATGGGCCCTAGTGTACTGGTTCCTCATCAACCCTCAATGCCAATAGGTCAACACTGCTCAGAGTGATCCCAAATTCTAGAAAGATGGGCAGAGCGCTTTATCCACATCCTAAATGGCCTTCATCCATCAGTGAAGCAATCAACAGGCTGCCACAGGTTACTATCAACTGCGCTCTTGATGACCCTCCTACGCGGTTACAAACGATGAACAAAATCAAAATCCTGTCTAATGCCAAAGCCAAAGCTCCAGGGGGCTGAGGATATCCCAGCTGAGGTCTATGCCTAGTCAAGAAGCTCACTGAACTCTTTCAGTCTACATAGAAACAAGGAGCCATCCTGCAAGAATACAAAAATACCTCCACTGTTCACCTGTGCAAGTGGAAAGGAACTGGCCAATCTTGCTACAAGCAGAGGAATCTCACTCCTCTCCATTGCTGGCCAAATCTCTGCCAGAATCCTTCTGAATGGCTTATTGCAACATCTCAAACAGGATCTGCTGCCAGAGAGTCAGTGTGGTTTCAGAAAAGGTCGAGGAATCACTGCTATGGTGTTTGCAGTGAGACAGTGTCAGGAGAAATGCCAAGAACAGAACATGGACCTCTACACCACGTTTGCTAACCTCACCAAGGCCTTTGACACAGTCAGCCATTCAGGCCGTTGGAAGGTAATGGAGAAATTCGGTTGCCCTGAGAAATTCATCACAATGCTTCAACTGTTCCATATAGCATGCTCGTGTGTGTCCTGGATGATGGTGAATCTTCTGATCCATTTCAGTCACAAATGGAGTTAACCAAGGCTGTGTGCTGGCACCAAACCTCTTCAGCATGTTTTTCTCTGCCATGCTCTCTAATTCCTTCCATGGTGATCCTGGCATCAAAATCAGATATCACATGGATGGGAACCTGCTCAATCTGAGACAACTCCAGACAAAGACCCAAGGTCACCAAGGGTGTACTTCACAATTTCCTGTTTGTCAATAACTTGTGCACTAGCTGCCAGTGCAGAACTGGGCATGCAATGTGGCACTGACTTACTCTCCAATGTATGCAACAACTTTGGTCTTATGATCATCACAAAGAAACTGAAGTAATGTACCAGCCTGCTCCAGAAGAGCCCCATCTTGAGCCCAGGGTTTCAGTCCATGACCAGGACCTGTTAGCAATGGATAAGTTCACTTATCTCAGCAACACTCTCTCTTGAGCTGGCTATATTGACAATGAAGCATGTGCAAGCATTACCAAAACAAGTGCAGCCTTTGGCAGACTTCGAACATCTGACTGGGAATGAAGGTGAGGAAGTCTGTCTACCAAACTGAAAGTCTAAAGATCAATACGCTACTCTACACGTGGGGCTTGGACTGCGCCAGCATCATACCGAGAAGCTCAACCATTTCATTTAAGAAGCCTTCAAAAACTTCTGAAGATCAGATGGTAGGATAAAATATCAGACACCAAGGCATTCACCCAAGCTGGCATGCCAAGCAGCCGCATCTTATCAAAACAGCCATTATTGAGTTGGGCTGGTCATGTAGCTAGAATGCCTGACACTCTCTTACCAAAGCAAATTTTCTATGAAGAACTTGAGTGTGGGGTGCACTCTCATGGCAGTCAAAGGAAGTGTTATAAGAACACTCTGAATTTAGGAGTTTTCATATTGGCTTCAAGTCCTGGGAGAAGCTCACCCAGGATTGCTGCACTTGACGTAAACAAATATAAAACAGTGTGGCCTCCTTCGAAAGCAAGGACATCAGAGACAGAGCAAAAAAACGCAAGGAGAGGAAATTGTGAACCAGTATCTCCTCCAAAACCCAATCATCGGTGATAACCTGTCCTATGTGCAGCAGAATCTTTTAGGTGCAGATAGGCTTTAGCAGTCACCTACATACCCACTGGAACCCTACCAAACACCTCAGATGAATAATTTGGTCATCTTCACCTCGAAGAACAAAGACGATTAGTGGAACAGTAGCATGCTGGTTATGTGACTAGACTAATAAATCCAGAAGCCTAGATGAAAGCTCAGGAAAGTCAAGTTCAACTTCCAGCATGGAAATTAGAGATTTAAATTCAATTACTTAAATCTGGAATAAAAAGTCAGTATCAGTAATGATGGCCATGAAACTACTAGATTGGCATAAGAACCCACTGAGAACACACTTTATCGTGTTGTGTGGTAGTACCATCAGCAACAGCAGAAATGTATTCACCTGCAGGCTGTAAGCTCATGGTACAGCATATTCCCCATAACCATTAAGTCAAAGGACCAATCCTGCTTCAAAGAGGGGTTTGGACAGAATGCCAGGAGCAGCACCAGACATACAAGAATGAGGGGCCAAGCTGGTGAAGCTACAACACAGCACTACATGTATGCTATACAGCAGAAACAACATGCTATAGCAAAGCTAAGCAATCCCATAACCAATGGATCAGATCAAAGCTTTGCAGTCCTATCATGTCCAGTCATGAACAATTGTGGACAATTAAACCAACAGGAGGTGGCGTCTCCATGAATATCCCACCCTGAATGATGGCAGAGCCCAGCACCTCAGTACAAAAGACAAGGCTGAAGCATTTGCAGCCATCTTCAGCCAGAAGTGCTGAGTGAATGATCCATCTCGGCCTCTCCCTCCTCCCGCCACCACTCCCCCGCACCCCCACCCCACCCAGAGGTCCCCACTACTTCATATACCAGTTTTCAGTCACTTTGATTCATTCCACATGATTCAGGAAACTGCAATGGATCCAGCAAAGGCTATGGGCCCCTGACAACATCCCAGCTGTAATGCTGAAGACTTGTGCTCCAGAACAGCCATGATCCTACCCAATCAGTTCTAGTACAGCTTCAATACTAACATCTACTTGAAGGGGAAAATTTCCCAAGTATCTCCTGTCCACAAAATGCAGGGCAAATCTGATCTGGCCAATTACCGCCTTGTCAGTCCACTCTTAATCATCAGCAAAGTGATGAAAGGTGTTGCTGACAGTTCTATCAAGCAGCATTTACTCACCAATAATCTGTTCACTGATACACAGGTTAGGTTCTGCCAGGGATACTCAGTTCCAGAGTGAAAATAAACTTTAATTTATAAGCTCATAAACTTCCTTTAATTAAATGCATTCTGTGCAGACTTCCAAATGCTCCCTTGCCTCATGACTTTTTCCCATGTTGTATTGGTTCTCACACACAAAGCAATTCTGACAATGGTTTATATACAGGAATATTTCTGCTTACCTTGAAGTCGATTCAAACTCAAAAGGAAAGATTATGTCACTACTGTTACAGAGCTGGCAGATGAAGCCACGCTGAGTGCAAAGGTCACACATATAGACATGATTGGTGGCAAAGTGGATGGCATGCTGCAAGAATGCTTCAAACACTCCTTGTGCTGTCTGCAAGATAAAGGAAACATTGGATGATCAAAACAGAGGTACTAACATCTATTTTTAATACGGACACAGTTTGTAGCAGGCTCACATCTCGGAACAGTCTGATCCTAAAATGTAGTGATCACATTGGTGATTGTGAAATGTTAATGAATCATTTACAGCAAGAATTGCTCCTTTAAGGTTTCTGCCTTTTTAATTTGCTTTAAAAGTAAATAATATGATGACACCTGGCACAACCTATTACTGCATTCTCCTTCATTTAATGCCTTGACTAGATCAGATGAGACCACTCTTTAAACTTTCTATACCTGCATTTTATTGCCCTTATTAATTTTCACTATAGTTTGGTGCTGTGTCAGGTTTCTCAACTTCTCTTCAGCTTTTAGTCTCAGATCATTTGCCTTTTACCAATTTCTTCAGTTACCTTTCTCTTCTTGAAATAACGCTGCAGTGGAGGAGTTAGAATGGAGGCAGTAGCAGCCTGAATTCTTATAGTCCTGTGGATCGAACTTATGACATTCCTGGTCTGTATAAGCTCAAATTTGTTAGGCATTGAAGGAACTTCGTCTAAATAACTTTCATTCAAGTCAAGTAGCACAACACATGCAAATGAATCTCCATATGTGCATTTCACAGCATGAATAAAATCAAAGGGACCTGAATGCATACTTCCGTTGTAATTTTCTTTTAGAAATTTCACATTTTTCCAATTGTATACTTCAAATACCTTCCAGTGAATTAGAATTAATATCTTCAGAAACACAAAATGGTTACAGCACAGGAGGCGGCCATTTGGCCTGTCTTGTCTGCACAGGCTCTCTGAAGGAGTACCACTCCCTGGCCTTCTCCTCATGGTCCTGTCCATGCTTCCTTTTCAGGTAATTATCCAATTCCTTCTTAAGGGCCTCAATTGAACTTGCCTCCACCACACTTTCAGGCAGTGCATTCTGGATCCCATTGCCTCACTGCGTGAAAAAGCTTTTCATGTCTCCATTGCTTCTTTTGCCAATTACATTTTTTAATTAATCCTTCCACCAATGGGAACAGTTTTGGCCTATCCACTCTGCCCAGATCGCTCATCATTTTGAATACCTCTATCAAATCTTCTCTCAACCTTCTCTTCTTCAAGGAAAACAGTCACAACCTCTCAAATCTGTCTATGTAACTGAAGTTCCTCATCCCTGGAACCATTCTCATGAATCCTTTCTGTACTTCTTAACATCTTTCCTAAAATATGGCACCCGGAACTGCACACAGTACTCCAGTTGAGACTGAACCAGTGTTCTCTACAAGTTTTAGATAACCTTCTTGCTTTTGTATTCTAAGGCCCTATTAATAAAGCCTAGGATGCTGTATGTTTATTATCTGCTCTCTCAACCGGTCCTGCGACCTTCAATGACTTATGCACATATACACCCAGGTGCCTCTGCTCCTGTAACCCCTTTGGAATTGAGGATATAAAAAGGTTCGCAAGAACCTTTGCCACAACAAAAGGCATTGAGCAGAGGTGCTTCTGCCATTTGCATTAGGGTGGCTGGATGTATGGTTTTGTACCAGACGATTCGGATTTCACTGCATCAGGGCCCGTCCCGGCACCAGATGACTTTCCATCCAGTATTTCAAAATCTTGCTGCCTCACACTGTTAGCAATGCATGCAACCCAGCTGAGGGGAGGTCTTTTCATTTCACAAGCACTTGCTGCTGACCAATGCAGTGATAAATCAGAAATGAATGATGGAAAAATCAACCAATTAGAGGCTGGGTGTCTGCAAAAAGTCACCATGTTGGCTAAATGTCAGCTCATGTCCTCATGATTATTTTCAATATGGTGACTGCGTCTGTGAAAAAAGGTCCCATCCTGCATCCTACTGACAACGCCTTCAGCGTATTCCTACTAGCCTCACTGGCTAATAGCAATAGGAGTAAATGCTCACCGACACCATGGGCTAACATCTCATCCAAAGACAGCACCTCCAATTATGCAATACTTTCTCAGTAATGCAGGGAAATTTCAAACTAGATTATGTCCTTAGGTCCTGAAGTGGGATGTGTATCCACAACTTCCGATTCAGAAGCAGAAGTGCTACTGCTGAGCCAAACTGATGTCAACATTAACTTGCCGATCTATTTGCAAGTTGACTGTGATCTTTGAAAAATTCCACACACAGCTTTATTGTGTGTTACATGAACACAGTTTAAAAACTGATACCTATTTCATCATATCAGCAACAAGTTCAGTGCCAAATTTAAGACTGCCAATAAAATAGCATTTAACAAATGTGGGAATTTCAGTTGTGTTTCAGTAATGGGACATTAAAACACAGAAACATAACAGCTGGCAACATTTACACATTATTGCAATTCACATTTCTGCACAGCTATCATGGGAATGGAGGCTCACTATAAATTATGCTTTTCCGAGTTGATCAAAAATTCAGCTCCTTGAATTGTAAAACAGGATACCCAGACATGAATGAACTAAAAGGTTATTTCTCTTCAGTATAAAATGAATAAACTAGTTTTAATTTTACACATTTTAAACAGTGTAGTAGATATAAAATAAAACTTAGGGCATAGGCAGACCATGTTATGAGTAAGTAATGAAGAGAGATTCAAATGCCAACTAGATCTGCCTTCATTATTTATCAACTGTACATGAAGCACAAGACTTGATACTGTTGTGAAACCCAGTTTGACTCATGCTTTATCTACTCAGGTCGACAGGCTGAATGATTTGACTTTATAAAACATTGCATAGCATAAATAAGGAGTTGGACAATGTTAGACACTCACCTGTCGAAGATCAGAAACACTGTACAGATCGGGTGACTCCAGGAGATATTTCTTCTGCTCTAACCTGAAACAGAGATAATACTGTTGGTTGTTTTACACAACTAATGACAGAGTCTTTTACAATGGAGAAAACCTTTAGTCTGTAGCTGCATCAACATCCAAGGCAAAATAGTGCTTATAGACAATGGCTTGAATTTTGAGATTGTAATGATGGTGAAATTGTCAGTGCTCACTATCATTACAGCTATGAAACTGAGAGCAACTACTGTCATTCGAATATGTGCCGTTAAATGCAGAATCCTGAAGTCGGTGTCAGTGACTTCCTGCTCCACTGGTGCTCCATTGATGTCCCCAGAGGGCAAAATCTTTAAATCACTTGAGTTGATGTGAACGTCCTATTCTACACTGTAATATTGCTGTAAAATCTCCTGAAAATGTTATGCCATACTGAATGCGGTGTTACTGCATTTTTAAATGGAACAAAGTCTTTGGCCCTGAAAAACTCATTTAATAATTGTAGAACGTCAACTTTACACATTGATAGAAATTCCATAGGTGTTAAATCAAATAATTTTTAAATAATACTTCAGCTTCTACTATATATAAACACCCAATTAAACTGCCCATTTCATGACAGCATATCTGCACATTTCATGAAACTGGCAGTTTGACCACCCAGTTCAAACTTGCCCAGTAAATGAAATGACCAACTTTATGAATGAAAAATATAATTTCATTCACAAATGTATAATCTGCTTAATTCTGTTTCATCCAGTATCATATCCAAACCACTAAGATTAAAGCAAAATACTGCGGATGCTGGAAATCTGAAACGAAAACAAAAATTGCTGGAAAAGCCCAGCAGGTCTGACAGCATCTGTGGAGAGAAAGACAAAGTTAACGTTTCGAGTCCGTATGACTCGTTCTGAAGAGTCATCACACTCTGTACAGTTCATATTTAGTCAGGAGTAAATCGGAATCCAGCAGCACAAGACTGAAATAAAAAATACTCTATATAGTGTCTTGGATGTCTCCAGAATGTTCCACAGTGCTTGACAAGCTGATGAATTACTTATAATTTTGACATTTAATTACTTTGTTTTGTGAAGAAACGTAGCAGCAATTTGCATGCAGCTAGGTCCCATAAACAGCAATTAGACAAAGACCAACTAAACTTTTTTTTGCTGATGATGGTTGGAGGATAAATGTTGACTAGGATTCTGGAAGAACTTCACTGCTCTCCCTCGAATAGTGAAAAGGGATCCTTTGCATCAACCAAAGCAAGCCGATGGGGCCTTGATCTAACATTTCATCTGAAAGGTTGTATCCCTGACAATGCATTGTTTAATGTACAACTGAGGCGCAAAGAGTTTATTGCAAGCGAACAGAAATGTAACTTTCTTGAACCGAGTTGAATTTAGGTAAACACATATCCCACTTCAGATAAATAGCACTTATTGTACCAGAAAGTGGTCAACTGCAAACAATTTTGTTTTTTCAACATCAGAGACTAGAAATGCAGTGTTTTCTAATATATTGAGCAAAAATGCCAAATACATAAAACCAGAGCTATTTTACATTTAAAGAGACACTCTTAGCATGTGAGGAAGGACCATTCAGGGTGGCTTTGCATTAGTGGGCAAAAAAATTTGACTTTACTGAGCACAACACTGTGCAATTAGTGCAGTGAAAACGAAAAGCAGCGATTGCTCACTTTTTATAGAATTCCTGGACTGCACCACTCCGACATGTAAGAAGATAGTCTTCCAACAGCTTCAGCCGATCTCTGCTCCTGCGGGCCTGGGACATCTGCTCAATATACTGGTACAGACTTCCATTTACCACATTAACATCAATGAATGGTTCATTTTGGATCTGCTGCAGGAATTTTGCAGCCACATTGGAAACCTTTGTTTAAAAACAGAAAATTTTAACTGGAGTAGAGACAGACACTGTTAAATGATTTCTCAGTATTCTAAAACTACATTTTCTCCAACAATGTCAGTGGTTTTTTTTTTAAGAGATTTTGCGCCACATCATAATTATAGTGAAATTGCAAATAATTTTAATTACATTATATATTACCAAGACTTCTTGTTTGTTGAATGGATGATATTACTGGTTATTATAGAGGTTTCCTAATTTTCTAGGAATGAGTGAGGAACTGAAACAATTAGTTTCCAAATATCAGAGAGAACAGAGAGATATGGTACCATCCAACCTTACTTTCAACATCCCTTATATAAGGCAGCCCACCACTCTATCACCAGGGCAAAGACATGAAAATGTTATCATTTTCATAATACTATTGTGATTTATGTTAAAAGTGAGGTTTGGATTAGAGTGCGTGCGTGAGAGCGAGAGAGAGAGAGAGATTTACTTGAATTAGAGACAGCTGGTCTGGAGGCTGAGTCATCAACAAGAAGCTAGGTTTGAAATGCTAAATACGTATACATGGCTGAAGTTTTAGAACGTAAGATCTAAGGAACATGAGCATTTTTAGATAAATTAGGTTAGTTTGGATTTCAAAGAGATGGTAAGATATTACACCTAGCTAGGTGTAACTAAGCCAAGCGGTGTGCTTATTTTTCCCAAAGGTTACTGATAAAATTAGGACTATGAAAAGATTTATATTATGAGAAAGGTAAAGTTCCAAAGACATAATCGGAACAATGGAATTTGCATTAAAAAAGGAGAAACACATATAAAGGAGATGAGGCTACATGTAAGAGGAGAAGGTATTCTAAGATCTAACACAAGTGTGAAAAACTTCTGGCCCCTATGCATCAAGTTGCTGTCTTCAGGAATAAAAGCTAAGAAAACTCACCTTGAATATCACTGTCCAGGGTATCATGTTGCTTTGCCTGGGTCTGTTTAAATCTAAAACAAAAACAGAATTACCTGGAAAAACTCAGCAGGTCTGGCAGCATCGGCGGAGAAGAAATCAGTTAACGTTTTGAGCCTTCATGGCCCTTCGGCAGAACTCTTTCTTCTCCGCCGATGCTGCCAGACCTGCTGAGTTTTTCCAGGTAATTCTGTTTTTGTTTTGGATTTCCAGCATCCGCAGTAGCTTTTAGCTTTCTGTTTAAATCTATTTGTTTTTACTGTTGCCTTAATGGAAGTGTAACTGGGAGCCAGATTAATTAGGGGTTTTAGGGGTTATTATAGTAGTAATTTGTAGACCTATGTATGTGCTTGAAATCTTTTCTTTTGTTAATAAATGTTTAATTTAGTTTTCTAAAAACCTCTGAAGTCATGGTAGTCATACTACATCTGAATTCAGGGTATGCATCTCGAAATAAAATAGAAATTGCAAAACAGTTGTGAGCATGTGATCAAGTTTCCCTCGTGGATTTGATCTGCCTGGCACACATCATCTGCCATGTCATAACGGACAACGGCAGGTGGAAAATAATCATGGACTTGGCAGCCCAACTTTCTTCTGCTGACAAAAAAAAAATAAGTCTCCCCTTTAAACTGCTGGAAGCCCTTGAGACAAGTGTTCTCATTGCCGGATTACCCAATCCCAAACTGGTGGATTACCGAAAGAAAACACATTTCACACTGGCAGATCAACAATTAGATAATGTGGATTGACCCCCAAAATACAAATGGGTCCCATACCAACTCCTCTGGGTGGTCACCATGCATATCCTACCCCACTTATTTTTTTTACTGCATATAGAAAAGAAAATCATCCCAGCTGTATGTGGGGTGGAAGCAGAGCATTATAAAAGAAACTAAACCAAAACACACATTGAACACACAACAGTTACTCACCCCCTTTTGTGTTAGGTCCCAGTTATGGATCATTCTGGAAGGGACAATTATTAATGTGTCCTGATGACACATCTCACAGTAGTAGAGGCTGGAATAGGCACAAAGCTTGGGTTTTCCAAGAGAAAATCCAATTTGCTGATGGCATCCTTCAAAATGAAAACAACAAAAAACCCAAAGATTTTTAGCCATTTAAAAATAATTTAGCATCAAGAGAGTACAACTGATTCCAATTCTATAACAGAACAGAAACATAGGAAAAGGTTTCCCTGTTGCCGTGTCTTGGTCTGTTTGATGATCTGAGCACAGGGAATTCATGAAAATCAAGTGAAGAGGAGTGCGTGCTCCGAACAGACTGTCCAATTTGACATCCAGTAATTTAACTGGATGACACATGAGTTACTGCCTTACAGTCATGCATCCCCTCCCAATCTGATTTTTGTTATTTAAATTTACCATTTGTATTTTTTCTTTTTATTCTGTTAACCTATTTCTGACCACTTGTGCAAAGCCATGAAAGGCAGTGAGAAAACCAATTTCACATTCCCTTTCCCAATTTCACATTCCCTTTCCCAATTTCACATTCCCTTTCCCAAGGTGGTTAAATATTGTGACATGGAGTTTCCTTATGGCTGTGATGGCTTTTCTGGCACAATTTGTTCAAAATTGCATGATCTTTTGTGCCAGTTTTAAGTGTAAATCATGTCCTATGCAACTCCAATAGTTCAATATTTTTCACTAGTTTAGACATATTGCACTGAAACCCAGTATCAACCATGTCAAATTAATCATTATTGAAAGGTTCCATTAACTGCACAAGTTCACAGGCCTTCAAGAAGGGTCTAAAAGTTAGCTATTTTCCTTAGGTGCAAAGATGCTAATAACTATGTTTTTGAAAGTTTTTTAAACTTAAATTTACTAAGAAACTGACTACTGTACACAAATATAACTCGGCAAATAGTTCTGTGTAGTTTTTTTTTTTAAACGTCATTTTCAGTCATTTAAAATCAGATAATTCAGAGGTGCTGGGCGCGACCCCAATTGAAACACACATCTTTCGTGATGAACCCTTTTCAGCTGTATCAATTAAATCAAGTAAATACTGAAATATATCAAGGGTTAATTTAAAAGTGAAAATGTCCAAAAACTTATGTTCTAAAACGCTGTCTGATTGCACTGGTTCATGGCAGATTTTACATTTGCAGGATACGCAAATATTTTTCAGTGGAAATTCAAGAAAAAGAAACGCTTGTCAAGACTAGCACAACTTGGGACAGAATTTGCACCTAGACCACCAAATGCACTGAAAGCAGAAAATCTACCCCCAACTCTTCAATTTGAGACCTACATTAAGAAGCAGTCATTTGGATGATTCCCCCAATAGATGCTCTGAAGAAGTCTTTACGTATTGTCACATAGTAGCTATTGAAAGGGTGTAGTAACTCCAGACTAATAATCATTGAAAAGTACACCCAACAAAGGTTCAAACTGACACTTGGCAGAGTCGAACAACCAACTACCTCGATTGACCCTCTCACACTACCCCCATTCTCCCTGGGGAAAGGATGGGGATTTGTCAGATGGAGAAGGGTTGTAAGTGGGTCCTTTTGTGGTCAAGGTGGGTCTATGAAGATGCACATATAAAGTATGGTATTAATTTAGCCTGCTATGACAGCCTCAGTAACCTGTCAGACTGGCTCGCCAAAGGAACCCAGAAGTTGTGTTAAATGCCTGACAGCTAGTTGGCGAAGGATAAAATAGAGCCAATCTTTATTCAGTTTAAATTTATTCACAGTGAAATATTACAAGTATATACCACCTAACTCAACCCCCACCCTAGTGTCAGTAACACTCTATTTGTGTTCAAGCAATAGCACAATCAATGCCCTCCACCTTCATATGTTATCTACAGTTGATCAGAGTATTTCTTCTGTAGGGCTGTGCCTTGAATAGTAATGTTAGGATTTCTCTCCCCGTCCCCATACCATTTGAAGTATCTTCACTTTAACCTATACTAACCTACATCATATGATAGAAAATAGCACCAATCATATTTTTTTAATATTTTGTGCTCATCAAAAGGGATATTAATACTGAGGAATGGAACACATCACTTTGGACACTAATCACATCAGTCATAGGTCTATTTTAAGAGGGTTTGCCAAGCACCACCTATAGTACATTTCTTTCATGTCCCAGATAAATGATCATGCGCTCAGATTGGTAATTGGGGACAATTTTGTGTTCAACTCTCATTAAGAATTGTACAGAGACCAACCAAATCCATCTCACATGGAACCCTTACAGTTAAACAGGGAAGACTTTTCATTCAATCAGCCTTGACTGGGTTTGAACCTTGGTCCTGGAGGTGAAAGGTTAATGTCTAACCTTTTGAACTATCCAGACCCTTTAAGATTTTACATTTAGATCAAGGAGTGTAGCAATATCATACCTGCACATTGAAACTCTTGTGCATCCAGCCCTTTCTCCACAGGTACAACAGTTAGGCATTGCAGCAGATTGCTGTGCTCCCCCAAGCCAAGCTCCCTAAGTCTTCTCTCATTTTTCTCAATGCCCGCATTTGCTGCCAAAGCATCTTCTTCTGCTTCCAAGAAAGATGATAGAACAGCTCGAATAAGCTCACGCCATGATTTTGCCTCTGTTGCACTTTCTGCCCGAAGCCTCAGAGTGACGTTGGATGTAATTAATTTAAAGTAAGCTGGACTACCAAGTGCAGTATCAGGTATAACATCTTTAAATGTCTCAATTCTGTAGCTGTTGCATAGTATTTTTTGCTGCCCCTGGAACTGGAAATTTTTCAGTGTTTTCAATGACAAAGAAAAGATATAGGGAGTCCAGGTTTTATCTGTTAATAGGTATAGTACAGTTTCCTTGACAGCATCTAATTGAGGTTCTGCCCGAGAAACCCAATTAAAATCTTGCTGGAAGCCATTTTCTTTCTCGTGGTTTGCCTGTTCAGATTGAGGGGCATGGGGCTCAGACACGTGATGTGGTTGATCACTTACTGAACTCTCTGCATGCATTGCTTCCTGCTTTGGAGTTTGATGAGGCCGGCACTTTACTAAAGCTTCCCGAATCCGGTCAATCCAGTCCTCCGCTTCATCTCGGGAGGGTGCGCGCAGATACAACCTCTTGCCAGAAAGAACCAGCTCAAACCTTCCATCGCTGTGGGCTGATCCCACTGACTCACATCTTAATAAAGAGCAGTTGTCATAACAATTGCGGTCATCATCATTCTGGTACAGTCGGAACTCAAACGGTGACAACTCGCAGTAATATTCCTTCCAAATGCCAACGTGTCCTCGCCTCTCTAAATTGCCCAATTTCAGAAGTCCCCGGAATGGGTTTGAAATACCTGTTCAAACACAGTAATTCCAACTAATGAATAGCGTCAAATCAAACATTTTTTATATAGATTTGCCAACATGACAAAGTAAAGGTAACCTGGAACTATCATACTATGAGGCTTCACTTGGAGCTAGAATAGTCCATTTTAACTTTCCTAAAGGCCTGGTAGATATATTTACTTCTTGATGTTGTGCTAAACAGGGACAAGGATGGGCTCAGGCTTCACAGATGATCACTGATGTCTTCAGTCAGGGTGCATGTATTGATGTTACATAAGGAGAGGGTAGAATTGGGCTTTGCTGATACATTAATTGTCTTGCTGAGATTCACATTCGAGGCTTGCACACAGCTGGGGTTTTGTAGGGCTGCTGACACTTGTACAATCATAAGACAGTATGAATCAGCTGTGGCTGAGTGCTAGCACTCTTGCCTAAGTCAGAAAGTTTAGGTTCAAGTTTAACTCGACTCTTGAGCACATAATCCAGGCTGACACATCAGTGCATTATTGAGGGAGTGCTATACTGTCAGAGTGGCTGGTTTTCAGATAAGTTGTTAAATCAAGGGCCTGTCTGGCCTCTTAAGGGAAATGTTAAAGATTTCATAACACTAGTCAAGAATCAGCAGGGCAGATCTCCCCAGTGACCCATGTTCAACCACTGCAACCTTTTACAATTTTGCAGGTAATGTGCTAGATATTCTCACAGGTTCAGTGTTAACAGTCAATTTTATAAGTGAACCTATGTCCCTATAATCTGGAGCAGAATTTTACAATGAGGAATTGTGTGAGACACACTTGGTCAATTAGGCTTCCAAGGTCTTAATCAAAATTACCACTGTGGCTAAAATGTTTGCCTTTGATACAAGAATCTTCAGATCTGACACACTGTGTAGCTAAGCCACCTAAAGATACAGTGGAAATTATGCCTAGCTGTTTAGATGTCGTAGGAAACTCATTCCATGGGTTAGTGTTTATAATGAATTACACAAAGGCATTATTTCCAAAGACCCCCCAGGAGCTTAAAACTAAGCATCGTGCAAAATAAAAAATACTTTGATGGCTGTTTGATCAAATTTCATGGCGAATTAACAGTTCAAATTACCAAGGTCTCAACCCATAGTTTAATATCTATTGGTTAAAGTAAAAATAATGTTGCATTTCTTTTGGAGCTCATGTTTGGATAGTGCTTCAATACAAAATACTCTACAAGCCAGTGAAAGTTCCAAAATATTACAGAGCTATTGGGCAAAATTTTGCGTATGTAAACACAATAGCAGTGGTTGGATTAGTTGAGAAAAAAAGTGTCAGATTCCATAGTATTTGGAGGCAGTTCTTCCTTCAAACCATCCTACCTGCCTTTCGGCGATGAGTCACTCTAAAAGATGAGTTCCCCTGGCCACGTTTACACCGAGAGAAATTGGATGCCGACTGTGCATGCTTGGTCGGCCGGGTGCTATTTTCATTCATTGTTCTTGTGCTCACTGAACATTCAGCTGAACTTTCCCTTGTGCTATTCGGGAGCTCTTCCCTAGGAGATGGCTTGCAGATGTCATCATCTGATATCCAGCTACTTCTTTTCTGAAACCACAAAGTTAGTGTTTATAATGAATTTGTCAAGTGAGAAATATGGAGCATTTCCAGTAGTTATTTCAACACAAAATGAACACGGAAAGTGGCACCATATCAATGGTTTCAGAATGCATTTAAAACGGAGGACAATTAACAGCCAGACAGCGTGAAACACGCGCTAATAACCTCAGCGCTGCCTGGGGCGGGGGGAACGCGAGCGCTGAAGCGTCCACGTGTGCAGGGGTGCGCTCAGTGAAAGCTCTCTGAAGGCACAGAGCTGCCTCAGGGAGCTGAAGATTTTTAACATGAAAAATAAAGATTTTAAAAATAAGGAAAACATGATCCCCACATGTGACTGTCACATGAACAGGGACATGTGAAAAATTTTTACTGCTTTTTAAAAATCACTGTTGGAATCCTTATCCTACCCATGGATGAGGTTTTGCAAAAAATCCAAAGACCTCGATTAATGGACTTAATAGCCCTCTTAGTTGTTGGTGGGCGCACTCTCGTGTGCCCCCGCCGACTGAAGTGTTGTGCGAGTGCGCAATGACGTCAGACACTCACCTGACGTCATCGCGTGCTATTTCATGCTTGTGCGTGCATTCGCACGCCGAGCTGAAAATCCTGCCCAATGAAAGTGTTCCAGAATGTAAATTAACTAAATGCTAAAGTTTTAAGACAGGATATAAAATAGTCTGTTACAAGCAGTAACTGTAAAATGTGGTGCAAGAGATCAGTAGGAAAAAGGCAGATTCAGATTTAATAGAGCAAATTCATTTGATGACACTTTCTCCTTTCCTTGTTCTCTCCATCTCATGCCCATAGACATATGCACTCCGGTCAGAAAGGCTGAAGCATCTCAAGTTGAAGCAGGGCCCTTCAGAATAAATGCGACCACTGGTGCAAAGCGGGCATATATAAGGGAGACGCGAAATGCCCTCTCCAATTTATCTTTGTATCACTTGTTTCTGCACTCCAAATCACAGAATTGCCCAAAACTAACCCCCACTCTCCACAGCCTCTTTACATGGGTTGTTTCTTTGCCCTTTAGGGATATAGCTCTGTTTAAGATACACAAGCTGTACAGTAGCACCCCCCAGTAATCCCAATTGTTACACTGTAGCATTTTGGCTAACCAATCAATCGAGAAGTTCCCAAGGGGACTCGTCAAATTATTTTCACTCATTACAGGAAGTACTTCTTGAACCCGAACTACAGCAGGCAACAAATAAATCAACTCACATGATTATCTCCTGGTTCAGTCAAGTGATTGCTGGGCACACTCAATTTATCCACTTTATCTGTTCCACGAGTACTTCCTCCCACAAGAGAAACCTCTTCTGCTGCTTCAGTGTAATTTTGGTTAGTTTTTGCTTCCTGTTCTTGGCACGCTACAGATTGCAAAGTTCTTATAGAGCTGTCATTGGACAATCTTTCATCATGAACAGGGTTTAGCAACTCATCAGCAAGAGTAGGAGTGGTCTTGGTGTCACCTTCATCGGATGGTACTGGACGATGCAAGGTTGAAGCAAGAGTACAGAGTGGTGGTGAGGATTCAACTTGTGAATGGCTTTTTGTAGTCCTTGCATTTGTTTCCCCGTTGCATGCATGCAAGTCTACCACCTGATCAACTGGCTGAGCATTAATTAGAGAATCCTCTTCTGGAGGCTTTGAGGACAACTCCGGCTGTGGCACAGAAATATAAAAATTGTGCTTCATAGAAACTGGTGTTTGGTCTCCTCCATTGAGCTCATCCGGTGTCCTTTAAATAGACAGAATAATTATCAATAAGTTGCTTAGCAGCAGATCAAAGGGGGCTCAGTGCAAACCTGTGAAATCTTCAGGTATCAGCTAAAGGCTTGAGAGATGCTGGACTTATCATCCAGATCAGTAATCAATGGTCTCAGCTAAATTATACAGTAGGAATCACAATAAAGAGAAAAACAAGCATCTCTCAGCAGTAGAGACAGAATTTTTCTAATCTTTGCCCACAGCTCATCCGCCACAATCATTTTTGATGCTCTTTTCTGCAAACTGCACTGAAAAAATTCTTACAATTAATATCAACCAGGTGTGATAAAGAAGTCCAATTCTCCATTTAAAATGTGGCATTTCGTTAAATAACTTTCTAATTTTCTGCCCCAATTGTACCAACTCTGGCTGGGGTAGTTCCACAGATTTCAATAGCCTTTTGGCACTTTGGCCAGTGGTGAGTTTGTAGCACAATTGCCTCTGCATTGTAAGGCGATGGGTTTTGAGCCCCATATCACAGTTCAAGCTCCTAATTTAGTCTGAAATCCTAGTACAGCATTGACCAAGTGAGGCACTGCTGAAGATACTGGTCTTTGGTTGAGAAATTAAGTTCACTCCTTCCTGTTCCAGCAGTTTAGATACGTGCCAAAGATGCCATAGCAGTATCTGAATTATAGCAGGGAACTTCATCAGTGTCCTGGTCAATGTTTGTCAACCAAAACCATCAAGAAACAGGAGCTTTAAATGTTTTTTTTTAAAAAAGTCTAAGTGTCCAATATGGCTCAGTAGCAGCACTCTCCGATCTGAGGCAGAAGGTTATGGATTCAAGTCCCACTCTGACTCGAGGACACAAATGAAGGCAACGCAAGTGCAGTACAAAGGTGCCTTCTTTCGAATGAGACATTAAACTGAGACCTGTATGCCCTCTCAGGTGGGCATAAGTAATGCCATGGCACTATTTTGAAGAACAGTAGAGGAGTTATCCTGTGTCCTTGCTGATACTCACCCCTCAAATCAATACCACAAAAATAGATTACCTGGTCACCATCACACTGCTGTTTGTGGGAGCTTGCTGTGTGAAAATTGGCTGACACGTTTACTATATTACAACAGTGACAACACTTCAAAATACTTCACCCTGCAAATCCCTCTGGTGCATCCTATGATGGTGAAAGGCACTATAAAAATGCAAGTTTTTTGTAGGATGTCTTCTATTAATCTGATAAGCTGAATGTTAGAAAGTGGTGATTAGATTCCCTCTTGTTGCAGATGGTCAATGCCTGGCACTTGTGTGGTGTGAATGTTACTTGCCACTTTCAATCCAAGCCCCAAAGTTGTCCAGTTCTTGCTACATATAAACCAGGACTACTCCAGTATCTGAGCAGTTGTAAATAGAATTGCCAACTGTGCAGTCATCAGCAAAATTCCCATTCTGATTTTATGATGGAAGGAAGCTCATTGTTGAAGCCACTGAAGGTCCACAGCACACTACCCTGATGAACTCCTGCAGCTAAAGGTGCTATATAAACATAAGTTTTTGTTGGAATCGCCACTGACCAGAACCTCAAATGGCTGGACCAGCCACATAAATAAATGTAGCTATAAGAACAAGTCAGGGACTGGGAATTCTGCCACATGTTACTCACCTCCTGACCCCCTAAAGCCAATCCACAAGTTAGGAGTGTGATCAACTTCCCTGTATGAATGCAGCTCCAACAACACTTAAGGTACTCAACACCCTCCAGGAGAAAGCTGGCCTTTTACTGGCGCACACCACCCCCCACACCATGTTAAAAATTTAGGTTGTACAAGGTACACCGCAGCAACTTGCTGAGACATGTTTTTTGACAGCACTTTCCAAATCTGCATTTTATATCACTGAAAAGGATGAAGGCAACAGGCGTATGGGGACTCTACCACCTAAAACTTCCCCTGCAAGTCACATACCACCCAGACTTGAAAATAGATCGCCATTTCTTCAACGTTGCTGGACCAAAAACCTGTAACTTCTGACCAAAGAGCACTGTCCACAATCTGGACAGCGTGGAGTACCTACACCACATGGAGGGCAGTAGTTCAAAGTGGCAGCTCACCACCACCTTCTCGAAGGCAATTAGGAATTGATAACACTCACATCCCATGAATAAATTTCAAATAAAACTGTACCTATTCCTTGTAACAGTTTGAAACAGTGTTTTGCTCAGCTACTTCAGGGGCAGTTAAAAAAATCAACCACATTGGTGCAGAACTGGAGTCACATATTAACCAAATCATGCCAAGGATGACAGGTTACCGCCTCTAAAAAGTGTCAATTCAAAGTTTAAGTTGTTATGACAAATGTGGGTCTGTAACTAATGTCTTAAATTTACATAAAGACAATTACAAGGGTATGAAAACAGAGTTGGCTAAAGTGGACTGGGTAAATAGGTTAATAGATAAGACGGTAGAGAAGCAGTGACTGACATTTAAGGAGATATTTCATAACTCTCAAGAAAGATATATTCCATTGAGGAAGAGAAACGCTATCAGAAGGATGCACATTTAGTGGCTAATGAAGGACATTAAGGTTGGTATCAAACTGAAAGAAAAGATATACAATTTTGTGAAGAGTGGAAATGTTTTAGAAGCCAGTAAATGTGACCAAAAAGAATAATAAAGGAGGAACTAGAGTACGAGAGAAAACTAGCAAGAAATATAAAAAAAAGACAGTAAAAGCTCCTACAAGTATATAAAAAAGAAAAGAGTAGCTAAACTGGTCCCTTAGAGGGCAAGATTGAGGAATTAAGAATGGGAAACAAAGAAATGGCAGAGACTTTGAACAAGTATCTGTCTTCACTGTAGAAGATACAAAAAGCATCCCAAGACTAGGAGAAATCAAGAGTCAAAAGGGAGGGAGGAACATAAAACAATCACTATTAGTAAAGAAAAATTATAGGAAAACTAATGTAATTTAAGGCTGGCAAGTCTCTTGGACCTGATGGCCTGCATCCTAGGGTCTTAAAAGAAGTGCCTGTAGAGAAAGGGGAAGCATTGGTTGTTCCAAAATTGCCTAGATTCAGAAAAGGTATCAGCAGATTGGAAGACCACAAATGTAACATTTTTGCTCAAGAAAGGAGGGAGACAGAAAGAAGAAAGCTATAAGCCAGTTATAGCCTAATGTCTGTCATTGGGAAAATGCTAGAACTCATTATTAAAGACGTAGTAGGAGGACATTTAGAAAGTCATGATACTATCAGGCAGAATCAACACGGTTTTGTGAAAGGGAAATTGTGTTTGACAAATCTATTAGAAATCTTGGAGGATCTAGCAAGTAGGTGGAACCAGTAGTTGTACTGTATTTGGATTTCCAAAAGCATTTGATATGATGGCACATAAAAGGCCACTGCACAAGACAAGCGCTAATGGTGTTGGTGGTGATATATTAGCATGGGTAGAGGATTGGCCAACTAATAGGAAACAGGGAGTCTGGAAAAATTAGTCATTTTCAGGATGGCAAACTATAACTGGAGGAGTGCCACACAGATCAGTGCTGGGGCCTCAACTATTTACAATCTATATTAATGACTTGGATGAAGGGACCTGCTGTATTGCAACCAAATTTGCTGATGATAGATACAAAGATAGCTAGGAAAGCAAGTTGCGATAGGATTGGAAGAGTCTGCAAAGGCATAGATAGGTTGAGTGAGTGGGCAAAAATTTAGCAACTGAAGTATAATGTGGGAAAATGGCAGGAAGAATAGAAAATGTGAGGGTAAACAAGTCAGTAATATACAAGAAGATTGTAAGAGTTTTTTTAGATATATAAAGGGTAAGAAAGAGGCAAATGTGGACACTGGGCCGCTGGAAAATGATGCTGGAGTAGTAGTAGTGGGGAACAAAAAAATGGCGGAGGAACTGAATAGGTACTTTGCGTCAGTCTTCACGGTGGAAGACACGAGTAACATCCCCAAAAGTTCAAGACAGTTGGTGGGGGGGCAGAGGTGAGTATGGTGGCCATTAACAAGGAGAAGGTGCCAGGAAAACTGAAAGGTCTGAAGGTGGATAAATTACCTGGACCAGATGGATTACACCCCAGAGTTCTGAAGGAGATAGCTGAAGAGATAGTGGAGGCGTTAGTGGTGATCTTTCAGGAATCACTGGAGTCAGGGAGGGCCCCAGAGGACTAGAAAATCGCTAATGTAACCCCCCTGTTTAAGAAGGAAGTGAGGCAAAAGACGGGAAATTACAGGCCGATTAGCCTGACCTCGGTGGTTGCTAAGATTTTAGAGTCCATTATTAAGGGTGAGATTTCAGAATACTTGAAAGTGCATGGTAAAATAGGGCAAAATCAGCATGGTTTCATCAAGGGGAAGTCATGCCTGACAAATCTGTTAGAATTCTTTGAGGAGGTAACGAGTAGGTTAGACAAAGGAGAGCCAATGGATGTTATCTACTTGGACTTCCAGAAGACTTTTGACAAGGTGCTGCACAGGAGGCTGCTCAGTAAGATAGGAGCCCATGGTGTTAGAGGCAAGGTACTAGCATGGATAGAAGATTGGCTGTTTGGCAGGAGACAGAGAGTGGGGATAAGGGGATCCTTCTCAGGATGGCGGCCGGTGACTAGTGGAGTTCCGCAGGGGTTAGTGTTGGGACCACAACTTTTCACTTTATACATTAATGATCTAGATGAAGGAACTGAGGGCATCCTGGCTAAGTTTGCAGATGATACAAAGATAGGTGGAGGGACAGGTAGTAATGAAGAGGCGGGGAAGCTGCAGAAGGATTTGGACAGGTTAGGAGAATGGGCAAAGAAGTGGCAGATGGAATACAACGTGGGGGAGTGTGAGGTCATGCACTTTGGTAGGAAGAATAGAGGCATAGACTATTTTCTAAATGGGGAGAGAATTCAGAAATCTGGAGTGCAAAGGGACTTGGGAGTCCTAGTCCAGGATTCTCTTAAGGTTAACTTGCAGGTTGAGTCGGTAGTTAGGAAGGCAAATGCAATGTTGGCATTTATTTCGAGAGGGCTAGAATACAAAAGCAGGGATGTGCTGCTGAGGCTTTATAAGGCTCTGGTCAGACCACATTTAGAATATTGTGAGCAATTTTGGGCCCAGTATCTCAGGAAGGATGTTCTGGCCCTGGAGAGGGTCCAGAAGAGGTTCATGAGAACGATCCCAGGAATGAAAGGCTTAACATATGAGGAACGTTTGAGGACTCTGGGTCTATACTCGATGGAGCTTAGAGGGATGAGGGGGGATCTGATTGAAACTTACAGAATACTGAAAGGCTTGGCTAGAGTGGACGTGGGGAAGATGTTTCCATTAGTAGGAGAGACTAGGACCTGAGGGCACAGCCTCAGAGTAAAGAGAAGACTTTTTAGAACAGAGATGAGGAAGAAGATTGTAAGAGTTTTTTTTAGATATATAAAGGGTAAGAGAGAGAGGCAAAAGTGGACACTGGGCCGCTGGAAAATGACGCTGGAGAAGTAGTAGTGGGGAACAAAGAAATGGCAGAGGAACTGAATAGGTACTTTGCGTCAGTCTTCACGGTGGAAGACACGAGTAACATCCCCAAAAGTTCAAGAGAGTTGGTGGGGGCCAGAGGTGAGTATGGTGGCCATTACCAAGGAGAAGGTGCTAGGAAAACTGAAAGGTCTGAAGGTGGATAAATTACCTGGACCAGATGGATTACACCCTTGAGTTCTGAAGGAGATAGTTGAAGAGATAGTGGAGGCGTTAGTGGTGATCTTTCAAGAATCACTGGAGTCAGGGAGGGCCCCAGAGGACTGGAAAATCGTCCTCTGGCTAAAGTTCTTTAGCCAGAGAGTGGTGAATCTATGGAATTCATTGACACAGAAGGCTGTGGAGGCCAGGTCATTGAGCGTATTTAAGACCGAGATAGATAGGTTCTTGATTGGTAAGGGGATCAAAGGTTACGGGGAGAAGATGGGAGAATGGGGTTGAGAAACTTATCAGCCATGGTTGAATGGCGGTGCAGACTCGATAGGCTGAATGGCCTAATTTCTGCTCCTATGTCTTATGGTCTAAAAGCAGGAGGGAAGACAAGTTGCCATCCCTTACCTGGTCTGGTCTACATGTGACTCCAGATCCACAGCAATGTGATTGACTTTTATTTAGAGCATTTGCCCTCTTGAAATAGCCTACAAGCAACTCAGTTCAAGAGCAATTAGGGAAGGGCAACAAATACTGGCCTTGCCAGTGACGCCCACATCCCATGAAAGAATAAAGCAAAACGACTGAGCATCCACTCAACCCTCTGGAGTAGAGATTTCCAAAGATTCATAACCCTGAGGAAAGAAATCTCTTTTTACCTCAATGTCAAGAAGATATAATAATGCCTATAATATTATTGGGAGTTATTTCAAAGTAGAGTTTTGTGGTGTGTGTGTGTGAATGTGTGTCTTAATTGGATTAAAGCCAGCTGGTCCAGAAATATTAATTAGGTAAACATGGGGGAAATTTGCATTTTTCTTTAAACAAACTAGTGTAACTTGGATTCAAAGAGAGGGAGTGAAATATTACACCTAACCAGCTAAAACTCAGAAACAACGTTTGTTTATTTTCCCCAAGGATTATTAATAAATGGGGATTATAAATGGGTCTTATTATTAGAAGCAGTAAAGTTCAAAAGACATAGTGATACAATAAAAATTTGCATTCAAAGAGGAAAATATGTGTAAAGGAAGAGAAGGTTGCTGATAAAAAGGAGAGGGATTTTAAGATCCAAAGCCTCCAGCCTGTAAACCATAAGCCGTTGTCCACAAGAACCCAGAGCTAAAAGAAACTCATTTTGAATGTGGCTGTCCAGGGTGTACTTTGCCAGGGGTCTGTTTAAATCTGTGTTTTACTGTTGTCTTAACGGAGGTGTAACTAGGAGTCAGATGAATTAGGGGATTTTTGTAGTTATTATAGTAGCAATTTTGTAGACGTATGTATGTGCTTACAATCTTTCTTGTATTAATAAATGTTTAATTTAGTTTTATAAAAACCTCGAGACTCGGTAGTCTTGTTACTATTGAATTTGAAGCCTGCATCTCGAAACATACAAATTGCAAAATTGATTATGACAGTTGTGTCAAGTTTCCCTCTGGGATTTGAATGCTCAGCATTTACCATCGGCTGTGTCAAAATACTCAGTACTAAATGACCGATCTGTGTTTATAATCTCTACTTCTAGTCTCTCTAACCAGGGGAAACAACCTCTGTGTCTAACCTGTCAAGACTTCTAAGAATTTCATACATTTCAATTAAATCATCACTTGTTCTTCTAGTTCTTCTAAATTCCAGACAACATAGTCCTATTCTATTCAATTTCTTCTGATAGGACAACCTTCACCCCAGGAATTCATTTAGTGAATCTTGATGCATGGCCAAAACTGTACAGAGCACTCCAGATGTGGTCTCACTAAAGCCCTATGCAATTGTAGCATATACTTCCTTACTCTTATACTCCAACCCCCATGCAATATACCATTGGTCTTCTGAATTACTTGCTGCACATAAGAGCTATAGGTTCTTCAGAGATAGCTTTACAAACAAGTTTGCAATATTGCCACACATACCAGCTCAGGAATTTTTACTTCACTGGTGTGATAATGTTGTGTAATAACTATTATCCGTCAAAATTACTGAAATTGGATGATTATGCAAAGGTTGCTGGAATTCATGTGAAATAATGTGTCATTTTAAGTGTTAATATTTGGAGTGAAAGGCTATAAAATAATCTGATAGTGACTTATTCACATGCTGATGAGGTAATGGATGAACATTAAAGAAAAACTGGGTTAAGCGATAAGATTCGGATTCAGGCTTCAGAAAAAGCAGAAGCAGGAAGGAGGCCTAGAGAAAAAAAAATGCTTAGGTGAAGAACATTTATATTTCCTGATATGTAAATAAGTTGAGTTCAAATAGACAAAAATAAAGCCTACAAAAGAGAAAAAGAGACAGAAGAGGCACAGATGGTAAAACAGGTTAACTTGGAAACCAATTTTGATTATGACGTTCAAGTTAGTCATAGCATGCAAGGAGGAGGAGGATTTCAGGATGTAAACAGAGACCTTTTGGAACTATAACCATGGCAACATAAGAACATAAGAAATAGAAGCATATAACTCCTCGGGCCTGCTCAGTCATTCGATTAGGTCACGGCTGATCCTCTACCTCCACTTTTCCCACATTATCTCATACCCACTGATTCCCATATAATTATAGAATGGTTACAGCACATAAGGAATCCACTGCATTCTGCAAGAGCAAATCAGCTAGACCCATTCTCCTGCCTTTCCCCCATAACTCTCAGCTTTTTCTATTCAGATAATTATCCAATTCTCTTGAAAGCCATGTTTCAATCTGCCTCCACCACACTCTCAGTTAGTGTATTCCAGCTCCTAGCCACTCACTCCATTAAAAAAAGGCTGTTCCTCATATTGCCTTTGGTTCTTTTGCCCTTCACCTTAAATTGGTGTCCTCCGGTTCTTGGCTCTTCTGTCAATGGGAACAGTTTCTCCCTATCTACTCTGTACAGGCATATCATGATTTTGAACACCTCTGTTAAACCTCCTCTCAACTTGCAATTTGCCAGTCATCAGGCACCATTCCTGTATCTAAACCGGATTGGAAGGTTATAGTCAGTGCCTCTGTAATTTCTACTCTTACTTCTCTCCGTATTCTCTGAAGCATCAAATCTGGTCCTGGTGACTTATCAATTATAAATTCAGGCAGCCTTTCTGATATCTCCTCTATCAATTTCAGCTCATCCAGTGTCTCAGTGTCTTTATGGGGGAGGCAATGGCATAGTGGTATTGTCACTGGGCTAGTAATCCATGGTATTGTCGCTGGACTAGTAATCCAGAGACCCAGGGTAATGCTCTGGGGATCCGGGTTCGAAACCCACCACGACAGATGGTGGAATTTGAATTCAATAAAAACCTGGAATTAAAAGTCCAATGATGACCATGAAATCGACCATGTTGACTGTTGTAAAAACCCATCTGGTTCATTAATGTCCTTTAGGGAAGGAAATCTGTCGTCCTTATCTGGCCTATATGTGACTCCAGACCCACAGCAATGTGGTTGGTTCTTAAATGCCCTCTGAAATGGCCGAGCAAGCCACTCAGTTGTAACAAACCGCTAGAAAAACAAAAAAGGAATGAAACCGGATGGATCACCCAGCATCGACCTAGGCACCAGAAACGACAACGGCAATTGCACCCCCGTTGACCCTGCAAAGTCCTCCTTACTAACATCTGGGGGCTAGTGCCAAAATTGGGAGAGCGGTCTCACAGACTAGTCAAGCAACGGCCTGACAGTCATCCTCATGGAATCGTACCTTACAGATGATGTCCCAGACTCCATCACCACCATCCCTGGGTACGTCCTGCTCCACCTGCAGGACAGACCCAGCAAAGGAGGCGGCACAGTGGTATAGTCGGGAGAGGATTGCCCTGGGAGTCCTCAACATCTACTCTGGACCCCAAGAAGCCTCATGACATCAGGTCAAACATGGGCAAGAAAACCTCCTGCTGATTACCACGTACCGCCCTCCCTCAGCTGATGAATCAGTGCTCCTCCATGTTGAACATCACTTGGAGGAAGCACTGAGAGTGGCAAGGGCACAGAATGTACTCTGGGTGGGGAACATCAATGTCCATCACCAAGAGTGGCTTAGTAGCACCACTACTGATCGAGCTGGCCGAGTCCTAAATGACATAGCTGCTAGACTGGGTCTGCGGCAGGTGGTGAGGGAACCAACAAGAGGGAAAAAACAACTTGGCCTCATCCTCACCGACCTGCCTGCCGTGGTTGCATCTGTCCATGACCGTATCAGTAGGAGCGACCACCGCACAATCATTGTGGAGATGAAGTCTCGCCTTCACTTTGAGGATATCTTCCATTGTGTGGCACTACCACCATGCTAAATGGGATAGATTTCAAACAGATCTGGCAACTCAAGACTGGGCATCCATGAGGTGCTGTGGGCCAACAGCAGCAGCAGAATTGTACTCAAACACAATCTGTAACCTCATCCCCCACTCTACCATTACCATCAAGCCAGGGGATCAACCTTGGTTCAATGAAGAGTGCAGGAGGGCATGCCAGGAGTAATGCCAGGCATACCTAAAAATGAGATGTCAGCCTGGTGAAGCTATGCTCTGCAGTCCTGCCACATCCAGTCATGAATGGTGGAGGACAATTAAACAACTCACTGGAGGAGGTGGATCCACAAATATCCCCATCCTCAATGATGGAGGAGCCCAGCACAGCAGTGCAAAAGATAAGGCTGAAGCAGTCGCAACAATCTTCAGCCAGAAGTGCCAAGTGGATGATCCATCTCGGCCTCCTCCGGAGGTCCCTAGCATCACAGATGCCGGTCTTCAGCCAATTCAGTTCACTCCACGTGATATCAAGAAATGGTTGAAGGCACTGGATACTGCAAAGGCTATGGGCCCTGACAACATTCTGGCAATAACACTGAAGACTTGTGCTCCAGAACTTGCCGTGCCCCGAGCCATGCTGTTCCAGTACAGCTAC